>NC_090280.1:94754429-95378179 GCF_037392515.1 Haliotis asinina
ATGTTGAAATTAGTCCGTACACATAAAAGAACATCCAAAGTTTAGAATCACCAACATCAACTCGAAATCACATGTTCTCATTTATCTTGACGTGTTTGTTCATAAAGCTGTTTTAAGTCATAGTTAGAAGTCACTAGTTAAATGGTTTGTTTTAAGAATCTGCTTCAAATGGTTTAAAAATTATAAGGCCATATTGTTACTAAGCATGGATATCAAAAGACATTTTAGAGGCACTTTCTGCGCTTTGGGAATTATATTTCCATGTATAAGGTGCAGAGCGATATTACGATGAGAATTTTTGTTTAAACGTGCATGACACATATTGATATTGCAAGTTTTAAAATCATTCATGGCGCGTGTTTGAGATGAAGTGGAATGCCTAACTTTTCAATAACCTTACTGGGATAGTATGTTTTGTTGCATCATCCAAATACATAACGCCACAAAAATACACAAGAAATGTGGAACTCTCCCTGAGCTACAATTATATGAGTCGAAAGATAATTATCTCTGAATAAAACAGCAGTTTGAAACAAGTTGAACATAAAGAGAAAGAATACTTAACCATATATATACTGTATTTGACAATATGAACATTCTGTTACTAGACGAATGGAGGTAGTTTAGTTCTGATGTTTGGAAATGTGTTCATTAATCAAGTCAGATTTCAAACTATTTCATCACTTCCGAGGTGGTAAAAAACGAGCTTGAAAAAGATAAAATTTTCAAGAAGGTATGTCTGATTACTGGTAGGATATACTCTGTATGTCTTTGAACATTACATACGACTAAGTGTTTTTCCGGGTCTGCATTATAGAACAGAACAGAACAGAACAGAACAGAACAGAACAGAACAGAACAGAACGTTTGTGAGTGGGAACGGCAGTGAAACATTTTTACTTTTAAAGACATGCTTCTACCATGGCTACGGATATATGTATACGCAACTGGCATGTTTTATGCTCAGTGTTGAATTATTTTCTTGTCACAGTTAAATAAGCAAGATAGATACAATCATATCGTGTTTATATAGCTGGATTTGAAATGTATCTGGAATGATGTCATATAGTTTTATGCTGATTGTCCAAACTGACTTTAGTCGACTATCTTGGCAGTTTTAGTTACAACATGACCAAGGAGATCTTCAATAGTGACCTTGACCTCCTGACCAGGGTTACTGACGCTCAGTGGAAAAGACCGTACTTCCGGTTCAATCTCGTCTGTCAGCTGCTTCCCGTTCAGTTCCACGGTGTATCGGAACTGCGGCGTTGAGGACTCCGGAACCTTCCACTGGACAAGGTGCGGCTTCGCCTCCGTGATCTCAAACTCTATAGCGGGATCTAACGGAGCTGGCGGGAGGGTGATCTTGAAATCTCCTTCGGTTCCCAGTCCGGTTGCTGGATGGATGTTTTCCCCTGTTTCCATGAAAAAGTAGCCGTAACCGACTCCGGCGTTGTAGTTGTTTTCCCAATCCTTGACCCGATAGCCCTGGTTGACGTGTAGATGGGCAGTGTCCAGTGGGCGCCATGTCTTGTCTGTCCCTCGCTTGTAGCCGTGGCCGAGATGGAACTTCCGGTCGGGTCTTCCACTTCCATAGAAATCCTCTAGGAAGCTGTCAGTAGTGGTGTGGAAGGTAATGTCTTTCACTGGATAGTCGAAGGTGACCAAATGGGTCCACACCTGAAGAGAATGAGTGAGTGATATGAGTTGGAACAGTATTTCAGTTGTTTCAGCGCGTGTCAGCTTGAATGTCCCACGTTCCCAGAGAACATGGCTATGATATGCATGGCGGAATCAGACCAACGAATAATTACTTTCAGGCAAATGTAAGTGATGCAAGTTTTATCAGAGACTTTCCTGGCGTTAGGCAGCTTGGACATCTGTATCCCTTTGATATGTCAGTGAGTGAGTTTCATGCTGTAGCATTATTAACAAAGTCAAGGGATACCCACGATAAGTGTGTCCTTTATTCCTTTAAAATGAGTGATTTATGTTACTTTAAGCAATATTCCAAAGAAAATAGCTATCACTCGTAAATAATGAATTACTTAAATCAATATGCTTGCAAAATGGGAAACCAAGCGTCGTTTACTCATGCTACAAACTATGTGAGTGAGTGAGTGAGTGAGTGAGTGAGTAAATCGTATTTCAGTTATACGTGGCTCGACAACCAAAAGATGTAGACATCTCATCTATTCCACATTGAATGAAATCTTCGTGCACAGGCTTGATCTTTGCAAACCAAGAATAATCAGGGCAACTCGCGAATTCGAAACCCTATCGATTATGTCCAAATGCTTATCAGAAACCGATGCCTGTACTCCATATGTCGGGGTGTCAGTTGACTGTGGCGCTAGTTTCACGTCATAATTCTGGATGATTTGTACCACTATACCACTAAACATCGTACCAGTACCTCGGATTCGAACTACGGAAATCAGACCTTGTGCAACCATATCTCAGAAATAGTACATGTATTTAGTTATAACCTGTTAAACATCACCATGGTTCCATTGATATGCATGGTGCCGTCATCATTCAAGACAGACATTCAGTACATACAGAGCACAGTGTGTGAAGCCGATTTCTAGCGTCCCTCGCTGTGATATTGCTTGAACACTGTTAAAGGCGCCGTAAAACTCACTCACTCACTCACATGGTGTAGAAAATACGAACGTTCTAGCGTACCTTCGATGCTTGATTGTGGACCCAAAATCCAAAACGGGTGTGTCCCCCATGTTGCCAGACTCTGGTGGCCAGGGTGTACCAGTAGTTGGGCGCCCACCCCAGGGAGTGGTTGCCCATGTGGATCCCCTTCCCCTCGGTCCCGAAGTAAGACACCTTAGTCCAGAGTCCCGTGTAGGACGCAGTGCTGGCAGGCAGGGTGGTGTCCTTAGGGTCCCAGATAGAGTAGATGTAGGACTTGTCGCCGTTGCCATGGTCCTGGATCCCTAGGTAGCCTTGGCCGTCAGCAAAGCTGTTCCACTGTAGACCACAGTAGTAGGTGTTGGCATGTGCACCGTCATCAGGGACATACACGTCCTAGAAAAGGGATAATGTGAGTGAGTGAATATTGTTTTACGCCGCTTTTAGCAATAGCCAAGCAACATGACGACATGGAATGTCATCGACGGGTTTACCAGGGACATAGACGTCCTTGTAAAAGGAAAATGTGAATGTGTGAATATAATTTTACGCCGCCTTTCGTCATAGTCAAGCAACATGACGACATGGGACGCCATCGAGTTGTACCCTTATAGGGAATCGAACCCGAACGCAAGTGAAGATCCGGGTTAGAAATAGTTTTGAGCAATCTATGCTTATCGTGAAAGGAGACTAACGGGATTAGGCGCTTGTTGACTTGCTTGTCATGTGTCATCCCATTCCGATGACCATGCTCGATGCTTTTCCCAGGTCGCCACAATAGATGGTGCGTTAAACAACACACAAACAAACGAGCGAATCTGTGTCTTCGACCAAACAACTCAAAATGATGACGTTATGGCATATTGTGCTAACACGTCAAACTGTATTACTTTGAGGGGCATTTAGAAGTTTAGGGGTGCTAGTAAATTACATATAATGACATGGCGGCTATAATTATGATTAAGAGCGCCATTGCTATGTACCCTTTTTAAATCATGCAAGTGATGAATATTTCTTGAAAACAGGCATACATGCAAGTATGCCGAAGTGGTTTACAGTTGATTTGATTAGGGTGTGGTTAGTTGGTTGGTTTGTTGTTTTCCGCCGCACTCAGCAATATTCCAGCTATATGGTGGCGGTCTGTAAATAATCGAGTCAGTCTGGTGATCATAACAAAATCGTTCTACGCATTTTGGGATACGATGATATGTGACAACTAAGATAGTGAGTCTGACCATACGATCATGTTAGTCGCTTCTTACGACAAGCTTGGGTTACTGAAGACTAATTATTCTTGATGTGGTGACAATAAACTGGACACAATGCTTAGATCTGTGGTAACAAACAAACGAATAATCAAGCAAACAATATTTACCTGCAAGAGAATATCGCCTGGGAAATTATCACGGAAGTGAAAATGAATGGCCGGAGACCTGGTTGTGTTATCTGTCATTTTGTCCACTCAATGTCCACGACTGTGCTCAGACCACAGCCGACAAGGGATAAACACGTCTCACATCTAACATGCAAACAAAGCCGACGAGCTGACGACAAATATACACTCCAAAGCTGTTGATAATTTTACTTATCACAAAACCAAATATATTAAAAGTACTAATGAACTACTATCATGCTAATTCAGAAGATATAAATACATGCTTACCGATAACGAACCATGAGTGCTGATGTCAGTGTATAGTAATAAGCCCGATAAGGTGGTCATTGATACCATGTTTAGACAGGGCTTATGGCTTTGACGTGACAGATGACACAATGTACCGTTAGGATAGATACATTACATGTTTAGGCCCAGCCACTCGTTGTGTCTATGTACAGATTTATGCATATAATGATATGCAGTTAAAGTTGAATTGTAGGTTATACATTATCATTGCTCAGTCTCATTCAGAGGTAGTCAGAGACATATGATGGTGGGTTCGAATCCCGATCTCATTAAATTGAGCACTGCGTGAGAACACCCGTGTTCGTGCGTTACGTGGTAAATAGATGAACGTTTAATCTCTGCAAATATATGTCTGAGATATAACGAGCTCTTTTTAAATTGAAAAGGCGCCGCAATGAGAAGGGAAGTTCAGAACCCGAGGAAATCTACGATCATTGCTTCATTTACGAGCTCGCAGTCCATTTGCCTTATAGGTAGTATTTGATGGAACGGCAAATCACACGGTTCAAGTAATGTTAGACAGATTACTTTTGTACTTGGCTTACACGCATTAATGTAAACTAAAGTACTCTTCAAAGTGTCATTCAGCCTTGGTCAATGAAGTTGGTGAGTTAGACCAGGGATTCAAGCGTTGTCGCAACAAATGGACAATGACGGTTCTGAACCATACAAGAGTAAACTGTATGAAGCTAAATACAGGCTACAACAGTTAATAACACGACTGAGAAACAAAATCATATATGTATGCATAATCCGAGAAATTTCATGTGCAATCACCTAGTGAATACTAGTTGATAGAAATGATCGCCTTTGGACATTTGAGGGTGGATACTTTACTAACTGATACAAGATGCTAGTACGTATGATTATCGTCTCTCGTGAAGGTGTTTTGGTAGAAGTGTTGATAAGGCTTGCTTTCTTCACGGAAACTGAGCTCGATTCTCATCTGTCTGTCGTCATACGGCTGCATCATTCTTCTAGTGCTGTAACAATTTATATATTACAGTACATAAATGCAGCAAAGGGATTTAGAGTGATCCAGACAGGTTGATCAGGCTCCATGTAGATCCCGTGGCCCTTCTACACACTGATCCCAAACAGCGACTGGAACGCTTCCTATTAAGAGGTGCCTAGTTGGTCCACCAAGAACATTTCAGAGGATGTAACGGCATCCTCCGCACTGCAGCCTCTACATAACTCAGATTGTCAGTTTTGTTCCGGACATCAAACCCTGGGAGTATCCCAGAGTCAGTAAACAGATTGGGAGGTTGCAGTACCAAGAGACATGTAAGACACCTTGGTAGTTATGATGGATGTCTGACGTTTTGTAAGCGAGGTATGCATGTTTGTCATGTGTTTCCTAATTCTTGTCAGTCACATGAATGTCATAAGGGACATAGAATTTAGTGAAATATGTCACGCAAGTACATGGGACGTAAGAAGCTGGTTCGTTTGTGCTTAACGCTGCACTCAGCAATATTCCACGTATGTGGCGGCGGTCTGTAAATAACTGGACCAGATTATCCAGAGATCAACAATATGAGCATCGATCCACCAAGACGGCGACCCTGACAGTGTCTAAAGTACTTTCTAAATTGTTAGTCAATCGATCTAGCTATGCGTGAAAGTTACTTGCTCACAGAATCATTCATTAGTCTAAAATCTGACGCGGATTTCATCATTAAGCTGTTATGATGATTATTTTTATCAGGTCATAATCTTGCATGATTTAAAAGTTTATTTTAACTTAGCAAGTCTGAGAGAGTGATTCATTTACAAAATTACCCAGTAAAAATTCACTAGTCGGCAGGGCCAAGGACTGTGGATATTTCCTGGCCAAACTGGATTTCTACTATCCATTGGCTAGCGGGCCAGTGGTTGTTTTGCACACTCGACCCTGACCACCCTATCCCGTTAGTCGCCTCCTACTACAAGCCTGGCTTGCCGAGGACCAGTGCTGAGCATCCACTGGCAATGTGTTGACTGTCTCATTAAATTCGTTGCATAACTTATATTTCATACCCATATGTACTTATATACACAGTTAAATATATATGTAAACGTCCTTGACATTACTTGCATAACGTCGACACCAATACACAATTTTCCAGTCACAACATGACCTGTGGAGGGAACGCTGTATGCTATCCTGGTGTTATGTGATAGCCATACATTTGGGCATGATATCAGCTTTGATGAGTGCGTCAGTCCGACACATTTCACGTCAGCAGCAAATATGTTGAGATGACCATGTGACATTCACCCGACACCGTGATGCTCCTTCACCTGTATCTCCAGATAACTGGTGCACACGGTTCGAATGCGTATCAGCTTACTTTAAGTACTTGTGCGATGGGTAGTCTAGTGGTCAAAGCGTTCGCTCATCACCCCAAAGATCCAGTTCGATTATTACAACGTGTGAAGCCCATTTTGGGTGTCCCCCGCCGCGATATTGGTGGAAGATTGTTAAAGCTGGCGTTACATTAATCTCACACGCTTACCTATTTCAGTGTTTTGTTCGATTAATGGTTTACTTACTGAAAACATGTATTTCACAATTTATTCAAATTTGAACTAAATGGGTTTTTCATTCAGTTAAATTCAGCTACATTTCTTTTGTGTCTTTGCGAGATACATATTTGTATTTGTTTTGTTGGCAAATCAAGACAATTGGCAAATCAATTATCTAAAACGACTAATGCTTATGGACGTAGGAATAAATGTCTTATTTCATATACATCAATACTTCAAAAGTGGGCACATTGCTCCGTCAAACGCCGAGATATACAGAAGCTTCAAACACTTATACACTGATGCTTCAAACACTTATATACCTCGACTGCTTAAATAGAGGATATTTTGTTAAGGTTGTCAAATAACATGTATGTTTCATCGAGTGGTCTGACAAAACTGATATGTTCACGAGTGGCGCAGCATATCAGCTTTGTCAGACCACGAGAAAAAAATATAATAAAAAATATTAGATAAAAATAAAAATAAAAATAAAATATATAAAATAAAAATATAATAAACACCAATACTTTAAATGCATGTTCTCGATAGTTAAAGCGCCAAGACATTGTTACCTGAAATGAATATTCATGGACTCAACACCAACAAACATATACTTCAAAGTCTCAATCTTTGATACTCCTGTGAGATGTGGATCCAAGCCGATGTTTTGGCAGTTAATTGACAAGTGACAGGTTGGTCGTTATGCAACATGAAGACAGTTTGCGACCTTAAATCTCATGCTGTTTCAGAGTACGCCAAGGTAACCAACCATATGAGAGCCTGCCTATAAGTAGGTCTTCAGCAACCGATGTTTGTCGTAAGAGGCGACTATCGGGATTGGATAATCAGGCTCGCTGACTTCGCTCATACATGTCATCTTAACCCAGTTGCGTAGATCGATGCTCATGCTGTTGATCACTAGAATGTCTGGTCCAGACTGGATGTGTAGCTGGATTATTGCTGAATGTGACATAAACCAACAAACTAACCAAACATCTAAGAAGGTTCTTTGGGTGGCGCCGTAAACTTCAGAGAACGGCATAGAGAGCCAACATATACCTACTTATTCAAGCATTTGAAGTACAATGTGCGAAGGATGCTCATTCTGTCTTTGGAATAGGTGGGGCTGTAGGGTAGTCTAGAAGTCACGCCAAAGATCAGTGGTCCAGTTTCACAGGATTGTGAATTATTGTGCATCTGAGTCACCTGTCAAAAGCGGCATCTGCCCCATCCAGCAAGTTGTCAACACTGGTATAAGATCTCAGTCCCACCCATGGCTTGTACAGTTATCATCAGCTCTACAAACCAGCACATTGTCTAAACCGGATTATTATTTCAGCTCCAATGAGTGCGGTTTAGACAGCTTACACTGTACTTATCGTGCCGATTTCGATTTCGCTCCGTGTCAGTTATGTCCGGTATTTTAGTCGTTTCAATATCGCGGTTTTAACTGATAATAATTCATACAGCAAATTAACGTGGCATTGCATGTACTTGATGCTTTCGCATTATAAGTGCATATTGCTGTAATACTGTTAAAAAGAATGCTTTTTTATTATTTCTACTATGTTTGGCTGACTGCTGTTTTACGCCGGACTCGTAGTCCAAATTAGCGACAGAGACAGCTAATTGAATAGGTACTGTTTGTTAAGTTGTCTGTTGGTTTGAAAGTCAATAACGGTTATTAGCGGTTATGAATGTTAATTCATGAGCATTTAAATAGGACTAGTGTGTCCAGGATAATATTGTAAGTTGATGTGCATGTGTCCATGTTTTCACTTAGCAAACGGTGAACCAACGGTCACTGGATTCCATCACATCAAAGGGTGGTAAGTCTACAGGGCGTGTCACACACCAAACAAACCAGTAACAATAAGGACAATATGGGTAAGAATAAAGACAATATGGATAAACACAGCGACTCTCCTCTAATCAAGACACCGGGAGAGTAAACATGCCACCTTCTTTTTATATACACAAATTTATTTCCTCATTTTATGACTAACACACGCTGTTTTGCACAACATACATGATACATCTACGGTGACAGAATCGAGACCAGAATAAATGATAGTGTGGTAAAATATTTCGTCCATCTGAAATAATACAATGTTGTTTTTAAAACTGCATAGGGATAGAACAGTTGCAATAATTACATTTGGACAATATCTGATAGGGTGATGAAAAAAAATACGGTGAATGATAATTTGAAGGGTACTTTGGTTGCTCATTATTGACGTATACATAAGAAGTAAGGTAATAAGTAAAAACCCTAATATCCCTTACGAAATACAGTACAATAAAGGTTGAGACAAGACAAGCGAACGTAAGTTAGTAATCCCTAAAATCCCTTAAGCATATACTAACTGAACAGTGTATCTAGCACACAGAAGTGCTGCTTCATCTCGCCTCTGATATATTAATATTGACGTTGTGTGTTTCTTGAAACACCCATCTAGGTGCTGTTGTTGGTCTCCCAGTTTACCGTTTGCTTTGTTAATGTCTACATACCTATAGCTGAACATATCAAGTAGCTGAACTGTCTGAATGGCCACAATTGAACCTATCAAGCGCACGATCCTCACGTGGGCATCCCGTAATAGTATTAGTTCGATTTGATTTGATAGAGATGTTATAGATACTTTCAAGGACGGTTTTGTTATGGACATGTTTCAATAACTGTATAAATAACGTAACTAAATCAACCGGTTGACAATAATAAATACATGACCCTCATTGATGAAACCATGACTTCTTTACGGTAAACGTTTAGTGACAGGATCTCGTCATTGTATATTGAGGTAGCCAAATAACAGTGGTGAAACTATCAATCAGTTTCGTTAACAAAAACACAACACTCTCATTCACGTAACCCTGAAAAAATTTAACGAGTAACATAAAAATCAAGGAGTAACATTATTTCTTCACTAAAATACAAACGTCTATTTTCCACTATACAGTGGAAATACAACTTGTTTCATCTCTGTTCATGGTTGATGTCTTTGTCCGTATTGTGATATTGCAAAAGGCCGGGCAAATCTTCCATCTCGCCTTCACTTAACTTATCACTTTTGACATAGACACGGTCTCGCCAAAAAGATCCTCCAGGGTCACCGTGACCTTGTTCCCCTGTACCTGATTCATGTTAATACTCCTCTTCTCCGGGTCGATCCCAGAGGCGACATGTTTACCATCAACGTTGACGGTGTAGCTGAACTGCGGCGTTGACGTTTCAGGGACGTGCCACTCCACCACGTCATGCGTAGCCTTGCTGATGTTGAACGTGATTGCCGGCTTGGTAGGCTTTGGTGGCATGGCGGTTGCTAGTTTGAAGCTGTGGCGGATCCCTACCCCTGGGTCAGGGTGGACGGATTGGCCCAGCTCTAGGAAGAAATAGTCAGCCTTAGTTCCGGCGTTGTAGTTGTGGTTCCAGTGTGCCGTCTGGGCTCCCTGGTTGACGGAGAAGTTGGCCTGGGTAAAAGGGATCCATGTCTTGTCCAGACGTCGCTTGTATCCATGACCATAGTGGACCTGTCTCAGCAGACTTCCATCACTTCTAGCAGAGTAGTTCTCCATGAAGGAAGAAGTGCTGCTCATGAACGTGACATTTGCAATCGGGTAGTCGAAGGATACCAGATGGGTCCAGATATTGCTAGCCTGGTTTTGTACCCAGAAGCCAAAGTGACTGTGTTTGCCAATGTCCCACCGCCGTACCGCCAGTGTGAACCACACATCGGGGTCCCACCCTAAACTGGTGTTGTCGGAATGGAGTCCACTTCCTTCATGGCCAAAGTAGTGGTTTTTGGTCCAAAGGCCCTGGTAGGAGGCGATGATCTTCTCCGTGGTTGTCGTCTTTGGGTCCCACATGGAGAAGATGTAGGTCCTCCCTCTGGGCCCGTGGTCCTGGATGCCACAGTATCCCCCTCCATCACGACCACCGTTCCAGTTCAGGGCACTGTAATAGGTGTCAACCTTGGAACCTGCAAAGAGGGAACTCCGTAGAGTGAGTGGATGTAATTTTACGCCGCACTCTTCAATATTCCAGCTATATGGTGGCGATCAGTAAATAAACGAGTCTGGACCAGACAGTGCAATGATCAACAGCATGAGCATCGACCTGCGCAACTTAGAACCAATGACATGTGTCAGTCACGTCAGCGATCGTGACCACCCTATCCCTGTAGTCGCCTCTTACGAGTAGCATAGTCGCATTTTGTGGCAAGCATGGGTTGCTGAAGGCCCATTCTACCTCGGATCTTCACAGGTCAGAGAACAAAGAGATAACCATTAGACACAAACTCGATCCATGTTAATATCTATGGCACACAAAAGGTTTTCGGACACATTTCAGCTGACCTTCCATTAGCATGAAGCGTATTTATAACGCATAGCAACTTCGTTTTTATCGTATAGGAAAAAAATGAATAAGCTTTGTTCTGTAACAAACAAGAAGTTCATCCCCCAACGTCTATAATGCCGGTTACACAATCTTCTTATGTCATCCTACAAGTACTTTACAGGACACATTTTAAAGAGTGTGTTTGGGTAACTTGATGACAAAACTGTTTCTGATGACCTCCGCTTTGTTTTTGGACTGGCCATAAAGTGGCATAAAACCGTACTCATTCACATTTGTATAATCCAGATCCTTTACATTTCCAGAAAACCCTTAATTTTCTAACGTTTTGAAGCTTTTCCAGAATTGTCACTTTATGATCTTTTTACGATATCTTTTAAATTATCTACCATTTTCAACAGTCATCACAACCAGTGTCTGTTTCGATTTCATTTGTAACTAGTGTGTCAAAAACGACACGACCTGGAGGTCAAGGATGAAAAGTCTTAAAACTTTCAAATTGATTCCACATCTAGAAACATGCTATGTGAACAATCGACCGTAACTTTAGATTTAGTGGTTATATATGCTTCATGTGCAATTTTATTGACAATATTTGTTTCAAAGCTATGTATGCTAGGCATTTATGTGACGATGCTCTGTACCTACCTTCCTTGGGTACCTGGACATCGATCATGATGATGTCCCCCTGTTCGCGGTCCCCGTAGTTCAGATGCTCTGCCGGTGCTCGGTTTGTGGTCATTGCGAGTCGTCTGGAAATCAAAATATATAGACTGATGTTGTTGACTGTTTAACGCTACTCTCACCAGTATTCTAGCTATATTGTGGCGGTCTATAAACATTCGTGTCTGGACAAGACAATCCAGTGATAACAGCATGAGTACATCGATCAACGCACTTAGGGTACCATGACATCCCCATGTCGTTACTCGCTTCTTACGACAAGCGTGAGGTGCTGCAAAATATGCATCAATAGTGAGTGAGTGAGGTACCGAGATTCAAACAGTATTTCAGTTATGTCATGGCAAGACAGTTTGACGTGGAGAGAAGGTAATGAGATGCAGGTGTGACGCTTCCTTCGATCGTAAACCCCACGCATTAAAACCCAACTAGCTTACTCTCAAACATGGAGAAACTGACACTTTGCTTGTTAACAACATTGCTCATGTCTAGTACAACTTAGTTTTCCAGTAAACATAAAGATTAGACGGGTTAGACCCACACTCTCAGAGTCAACGTCCTGGTCCATGATACGTTCACAGCGCTACGACATTCGTAAGCGTATGGTAAGCTATATAGTTACGACCAGTTGTAACTTTACGAACACTTTGTGGATTGGGACCCAGGCACTTAATCGGAATGACGTAGCGCTGCGAACATTCTGTGTATATGAGCCCACAAAGTCAGCGATAATAATACATATTAGGTTAATAATACAGGAATGTTATATTACAGAAAAAACTACCTAAACCCTTACTCACTCAGTCTGTACGTGCCATGTCAGTTTATCAAATCATAAAGGTGTGGTAAGTGAATGACCAAATAAGTAATAACAACAACAGCAATATTTACCTACCTGAAGTAGATAAATAATTAAATCAATAATGAGAACAATAACAGCAATATTTACCTGTCTGACGTAACTGAATTACTAAATGGATAATGAGAATACTAATAGCTTTATTTACCTGTCTGAAGTGAATAAATGATTGAATTAGTAATGAGAACAACAATAGCAATATTTACCTGTCTGAAGTAGATTAATGATTAAGTTAATAATGAGAATGATAATAATAGCAATATTTACCTGTCTGAAGCAACTAATGATTATTTTAACAATGAGCTCAATGTCTGCAGTGAGGAGAGAAGTGCGATGGAGGGACCGCTGTCCAGGGTATATTTATACGCTGGCTTGTTTACATGACGCTGGTCAGTTGGGCATATTTACATCATCTTCAGCAATAACGGTCACCGTATCGTATATTTACATAGCGTACCGGATTATCAGTGACTGTTAATTAGTAAGCTCCTAAATTATCCTGCACGACATGTTTAATGGTCGGGAATATGTATGACGGAGATGTAAACGATGAGTATTAAGTTGCAGTAAACAACTTGTCGTTAGAGAGTGAGTGAATTTGATTTAACGCCTCTTTCGGCACTATTTGAGTTAAAGCATATTTATGGCAAGCGAAAGGCGTTAATCGTTTTGGTGGACCACACTAGTGATGCTGACCGTTCTAGAAACAAATAGGGCGACTGTGTGAGTATAGAAATCTGTCACCTAAATTCTCTGCGGTCTGTAAACAATCGACTCTTCACCTGACTATCCGGTGATTAACAGCATGAGCATCGATCTACGCAATAAATTGGGTACGATGGCATGTAAGTCAGCGAGCCTCAGCACTGTCGCCTCTTACGGCAAGCAGGGCATGGGCTGTTGCACCTTTGAAAGAGTGTTCTCACAAAAAGATCGCCTTTCTGTTTAGCAAAAAATCGCATCCAAAATATTCTGTTGACAACTTGAAAATTCACTGAAGTTGTAGACACCGTTTTTTGCCCAATGAAGGGCCTCTCTACAGTGAGTTCATTGAGTTTAACGCATCTTTGGCATAGGAATCCTTATGAGGAATTATGACACACCTTTGTCTGCTCTGAAAAAGTACACGCCTTAAACCATTGAAACACCAATCCAGTTAACTAATCTTTAACAATGTCGCGGTTTCTCATCTTTACTAGTAATATTCACATCAATCCATTTACCGGATAAAATGTTTGAAAACGCAGTCCAGATATTACTGAATGAACCTGTCCGCCAAGGGAGGTAATGAAATTATTTTATAGACGATGCATCCAGGGTATAGAGGATACTTATCTGAACGTGTACACTGGATATATCGAGAAAATGTCTGGGTCTAAGGCGTTGCAGTTTGATGTTAGAGTTGCGCTCATTGTGCACTCCATATACGTGTTGGTTCACTTACGCATGCACGCACGCACTCAGTCACTCATTATGATGAACTATTTAGGTTGCATAAAAATAACTAAATGTTTCTCGGGCACATTTTTTTCAAACGTGACATTCACTCTTACAGTGGACAAATGGATGACAGGAACAAACAAAATATTATTTTTTTAAAAAATGGCAATAAATGATTGTTAGACGCACAAATAAAAGTGACGCGTCGATACCCGAGAAACGTTTCACATTATTTATTTAGCCTTACATTGCTCACAATTCATGAACAACTGACTGTTTGTCTGTTGCAATATTCCACCTATGTCTCGGCGACCTGATAACCGAGTCTGATCCAGACAAACCACTTGACATTGCTGGCAACGATCAACGTGGTCCACGTCATCGAGCCAAACACCTGCTTCTTCACGTTGCCTCTCAAGCAAGCAACAACTGATTTATCACCGCAAAACCCACAATATACATACATAAACATCTCTACGGGGATATAAAATCTAAAAACAGAGTGTGCACTAGATGAACACTTACAAATCATATAGTACACTTGAGTATCATACCTATTTGCGTCATCAAAATCCTGTTTACCTCTACACAACCACAATACACTTACACTAAGAAAACAACGCGACTGCAGCATACACAACGTTGGCTGGTAGCTGTAACCACGAACAGGAAAACAGTCTGTTTATCCTTCAGGTTTATTGCCATATTGTCGTATACCTGTAAATACAAGTAGGTATCTTTGCGTGAGCCAGGATTGCGAGTGCATGATTTAGTAAATGTAAAAATGTTCACTTATAATTATTCATTAAAGTGATGAACACAAACCCTTTCCAAAGTAAATTCATTAGGTGGTGAACTTACGTTTTTAAACTAAAGTAGTAAACTCGAACTCAACATATTCATTTAGCGGTCAACTCGTCTAGAGCTAACATCGCTGAAAATGTGAGACGACCCTATACTGTTCAAACAATGATAACTGGCGTTAATTACACTGGCAAAAGTCAGCTTAGAATCCTCTCTGGTTCATTTGGTACAAATGTCGGCCTCGCAGCACTCCCCCTTCAGAAGACTAGACCCGCGCCTCGATTAACTAATGTTTCTGCAAAATGTTAAAAAATTATAAGTACACACCCAGAAACATCTGAATTATATTTACTAGAAGCGAGGATAGGCTGTCTTCTTGCAACGTTTCGCAAACATGCCTGGCTTTCATGTTTGAAGTTGAAACGAGTTATCTGCATCAGTGTTACACTGTGCGAAATTTACAGTCTAATCTGTTTGCAATCTGTTTTTTGGAATAACCATCCTATCTACTAGACGACATGCTTCAATCATAGTCCGACGACGGCTTTGTGACACGGGGTCTAGGGGTGACCCAAGGAGCATGCGCACTAGCTGTCATTGCACGACACATTTCTCCAATACACATCGAACCTCTAATACGCGCTGGACACAAAGTAGCCGTTTAAGAAATAAGCGTCGTTGTAAGATTGAAAACATGCCCGCGTTAAAAGGTACCCAGACCCATTTTTCAATGCCAGGATTATTTTGTCAGAAATGAATATTAATCACCCGGTTGCAACTGAAACTTACCCCGGGTCACTTAATGAAAAGATACCCCCCTTGAATAACGACACGTACACATGTTCTTGACTTTTGAGTCAAGTACGCTTATAGTGTAGAAACAGCGAGGGTCATTTTTCAAACAGGGTATCATTTCAATACGTGACCCGGGTTAATTTTCAATACCAGCCGAGTGAATATTCAATGTTGAGAAAAGGCCCTTAACGTTGAAAAGTGAGTCCCGGTATTAATTACTATGTTGAAAAAGTACCCGCCGGGTAGCTTTCCAGTGAGGGTATGTTTTCAATCTTACACCGGAACTCTAATTAGCATCGGTGCGTTATTCATAAATGCATACTCCCTGGATTTGTTAAGGAATGGTCCCTAACGTTGACGCAACGCTCACCAACAATTACAGTACACCCAGTAAGAGCAATCCGCGCTCGGTCTCCAATAAACGCCGGGTCTCTAATAAGCGCCGGGCATGAAAGTCTGTTTAGAGAAGAGGCGAGAGGAAGTAATTTTAGAGGAAATGCGTTAAACAGTCCTGAGAGATATCCCCATGTGTCAATAATACTGCATTCATTATTATTGATTCTTACCTGAAAGTGAAGATGGATGACCATGATGATACTTACACTGGTGGCCAAGTTTGACAGTAAGAGGAAAGTATATTAATTTGATATTTTGTAATGAGAAGTGAGTAAACTATTTCATGCGTGCGGGTGATGGGACAGTACAGGTAGTTTATATTTAGCAACATGGGGAGAGAATAGACATTTACTTATCAGTTTTGATTATAAAGACATTGAGAATATGACAACTGTCTCATAACATTGTACATGTGCATGATGTGTTATGGACAGCTGCATATTTGATGACAGAATAGAATCGGCAATGGTTTTGCAAGTAAGGTTATGAAAGTATTAGTAATGCGCGTGAGTGAGTGAACTGAGAATGAGATACGTGTGTGTGTGTTGGGGGGGGGGGGGGCGGCGTGTGGGCAGAGGGAAAAAGATGCACGAGTGAGTGAGTGAGAAAGAGGTACGTGTGTGGGGGTGAGAGAGGGGGGTAAAGGTATATGTGTGTGGTTGAATGGGAAACAAATCGAAAACGTGTACGAGTGAGTGAGTGATACGACTGAGTGACATAGGGAGGCTTTACTCCTGATGTTAAAGTTCTTCTCATGGTAATAAGGTATCATATGACGATTTGCAAAAAGTATGTGTTATATATGTATAACAAATGGGATATATCAATGTGACAGTTTTTAAACATTCCACACTCTCTTTGTTCCACATGTATTCTGTCTATTTTAATTTGCTCATTTATTCCAGTGAGCGATTGTTGATGATGTTAAAATGTCTCTAGCGACATGGGTGCGGACCCACATTGCCTTTGGGGCATCCATTCCCCAGACTACACTTGTCAATGATGTACATTATGCATACATGTGCATGTTTTGAGGAGTAAAATTTGAATATGTCATAACTGTACAATCAACTCTCCCAACGGAAACCGAGTGACACACTTATGAACCGACGTCTTAAAAGCTTGTGGAGAGTGTATAAGTTTAGTTTTATATTTCCTTCATCTGTGTTCCTAGGGATGTTACTTAAATCTTTCATGGTCAGTGTTTGGGAAAGTGTACGGAATGTTTCTACGGAGACTGCCCGTGAAGATCCGGTATAGAATAGATCTTCAGCAAATCATACTTGCCATAAAGGCGACTATGCTTGTCGTAAGAGGCGACTAACGGGATCTGGTGGTCAGACTCGCTGACTTGGTTTATACATCGGTTCCCATTTGCGAAGGCCGATGCTCATACTGTTGGTCACTGGATTGTCTGGTGCAAACTCGATTATTTACAGACCGCCGCCATATAGCTGGAAGATCGGTGAGTGCGACGTAAAACTAAACCCACTCACTCACTCTACTATGTTCCTTCCCATAGAAGCGCTAGAAACCTTTCATTATCTTAACTATACTCTCCCAAATATGAAACACAGAGATGACAATGATACATGAAATTTCACACATTTTTCACAATTAGTAATAATAATAGTACTAATTTCGCCATTTTAGTGTTGGTTTGTGTACGTGGAAAAAATGCACAACGAGTGCAGAGCGTAAAAACGAATCTTCGAAAATGCACATTCACGTTCGTGCAATATGCGAGCAGGACATTGCCTGTATAAGGTCATTTTGCTTTTTGACGGTAATTGGTGCATTTTAACTAAATGAAAAAAATGATGTTATGCTGTAAATCGAAGCATTGCCGTTGGTCCCGTAGAGGCTGGGAGTCTCAACCTGTCAATGCACATAAGGATCGACAGAGTACCTTCAGTCGTTATGGGACCGACATGAGCAAAACAATTCTATGCAAGATCGGCCTAGAAGTGGTAGACCCCTGATTACCTCTGCAGTGCTGGATAGGTAAGTCCGGGTACTTTAATTGCGGAATGGAGCTCTCAGCAACAGCTTCGGCAACGGCAACGGCAACCGTTCGTAATGTTTGAAGCTGTACGTAGAGCCAGAAGACCATATTTTGGTCTGGTTCTGTAACGACTACATCAACGTACCACGAAGGAAGGGTCTGTGTCTGTCGACTTCGAAATTACGTTCGCTCAGGCGAAAATTACGTTCGCTCAGGTGAAAAATACGTTCGCTCAAAACGTTAGCTCAGGCTGACCGATATGATGGTGAAAGTGTCACGACGAGGGGAGCCTCACATTTATCGCTGAAAATCTTGCGCCTCGGGGCAATTTAGCTATTCGGAACAGAGACAAAATCTTAAATATTCACGTGGTTCCCGCTGGAGCTAGTTGTTGTTCGAGCAAGATCATAACAAGCCTCAAACAGCACATACCGTTATTCAGTATCGTCAGAACGAGAAATTTACAGTGCTTCCATCACCTTCCAAACAGCCCGCCTAAAACCCCATCGAGTATTTGTTGCATGGCCTCCAGCAACGCATACGTGAACGTCATCGTCAACGTTAGTTTCCCAGACTGCTGCAGGCATTGCAAGAGGAATGGGTCAGAATTCCACAAGGTCGAATTCAAAGACTTACTAAGCCCATGCTGGGAGGGTGCAGAGCAGATGTTTGGGATCATGTTGAGTCTGCAACTGATCAAGAATTTCACGTGTTATTTCAGTGTTTCACGTGTTATACAGTGAGCAGATTAAATTCGTGACAGTGCACCTATGCGTTTCCTCCTGTTGAGAGTATATGTTTCAGTAGTCCTTTGGACTTGTCACCTTCCCGAGAAGATAAGCATCTGATATAAGAAATGAACCAAAATATGCAAATGACGCCTAAAGACGTACGGGAGATAAACTTGTTTGAATCATGCGTCTCGACCCTCTGCAAAGTGTGTCCCGACTTTCCTCTACAGACATGGGAACAATGGAATGCGCAATAAAGAGGAGCGCATATCCGGGTAATTGACAATCCTCTCAAGACTCTGTGACGTCGGTCACGACACGACGCTACATACAATCTGTTTTCAGTTTTGAGAAATAATTGGTTGTTTGACGGGGCACGGCGAGGTATAAATAGATACGACCAGTTTGATTTGCGCATTCCAAGGAATAGGGCCACCAGTACAGTAAGTATACAGCAGTGGGTTTGACGCAGTGATTTAGTTAACATAACGTTAATATGAAGTTAGTTATAACATACGTTCGTAAGAAATATTTTCGGTAAAATGTGTTTGATGCGAAATTGCCTCTCGAACTTACAATCACTGTGAATACAAAATGTCATTTAGGAAGTGGTCAACTGTAAAACGTCATGATTAGAATTAAAATTTCTCAGTAAAGTACAGATTCCAAAATTCAACCACTTCGCCTTAACGCCAGATGCTATCAATACTTAATACATTTTCTGATGTTCATGATTTTGTTTCAATCGGCCAAAGGACTCTTCAGCCATGATTTTAATGATTGTGGGTTTGAGGCTTATACTAAACAAACAAACAAACAAACAAACAAACAAAAAATAAATAATAACTTTATGTTCTGAAACGTTGAGCAAGGTACATCTCTTTGTACAAAGAATATTACGTACTTCTGATTACCTGATAAGATGTTACCCTTTAATTGATATAATGTCCAATGAAATTGTTTAGATTAACAGATGTGTGCAACCAGATGTGCTGCTGAGTACGTTGAATATTGTATGATGTGAACACTAGGGCATAATAATGATAATATATAATATTATAATACAAAATATATAATAGGCCATTTATATAGCGCCTTTCTGCGTCTCAAGGATATGGTCCATGCTTCCTGAGTCCAAGTTACAGCTGTATACAGCTGGCAGCTGATACGGATGATTAAAAGTCACTTGTAGCTAATCTCCTGAACTTAGGAAAAGGAGGCGTTTTAAATCGACTGGGAGAGGGTTCCAAGAAACTACTGCATATGAAAAACGTTCTTGATGATTTTAGATTCGACCTCAGGACAGCGAGTAGCAGTTGTTGTGTTGAGCGTGGAGTTGTTTCTGTGGAGTAATGTGTGGGAAGGTCTTGAATGGTGGACGGTGCTGAGTTGTAGAAAGACTGATAGGTGAGGCAGAGAATCTTGAAGTCAATACTGTCACGAAAACGGAGCCAGTTTAGAGAGTTCAGAATGGGAGAGATGTGACAGTGAGAGCTGGCGAGAGTGATGATGCGTGCAGCTTTGTTCTGGATTCTTGATGAACGATGAAGGTAACGCGAAGAGATGCCAAAATATAAACTGTTGCAGTAATCCAGGCGGGATAGAGTCAGCAATTGTTGTTTATTGGCCTTAAAAGGCACACTAGCGATAAAGGGTATACGAGCGAATCAGCGATGACACCTGGTGTCAAAATGAGCAAGATTCCGTTTAGTTAATGCCAAGTAAAACACGCAAGAAACGTGTTATCTTTCGTCAAACACCCCGCTGGTCAACTTTATATTCTCGGCACTAATATTTCGAAATCCGTTTCAGTTGATTTAAGAAGCAAAATGCTACTTTGTTTATGAAAGAGTGAGTATGGTTTTACGCCGTCTTAAAGAATATTCCAGCAATGTAACGGAGGGGATACCTGAAATGGGCTTCATACACTGTTCCCATGCGGGTAATCGGCGTGACGAGCGGACGCTTTAACCAACAGGCTACCCTACCGCCTCCGGGAATATGGGGTTTCCTGGACTAGACAGAATTGTAGTTACATTTCAGGAGCACTTCCTCATTGATGTAGTTTATTCCGGAATACAAGGGGAATGTACATTTTACTACACATTGATTGACACAGCGTGTCATTTAACAGATAGGGTGGCAAATGAGATTCGTCGCGATAATATAACAATTGCTTGAGGATGAATTAAGTTCGCTTCAGTACTTCAATGATGTGTTGGGTCATACTTCTGTGCACTTATACATGTATATCATAGCACATATCTGTATAAAGTGAACATTTCACGCAATAGGCGCTGTATACTTTCGGACACACATACGGATCTAGATGACTCTGTTTGACGGTCAAGCATTATGAATTTAATCCACCACTCATGACGATCTGAGTTAGACTTGGTGTTCAGCAACACATGACTGTCGTAAGACGCGATCGTGTGGTCAGACCTGCTGACCTTGTTGACACACGCCATCGTATTTCAGTCGTGTGCATCGATGCTTGTGATTTTAGTCACTGGATTGTCTAGTAAAGTCGATTGTTAGCATACCACCGTTGTAACGTTGTAACGTTGTAACACTGGATTTCAGCAGTGTGACCTTAAACTAAAACAAACAAGCAAACAAGAATAAATAAAAGAACCAAACCCAAACAAAACGAAACAAAAAAATATATTATTATCACACACACACACACACACACACACACACACACACACACACACACACACACACACACACACACACACACACACACACACACACACACACACACAAGAGAAACCCATACCAATCAAACAAACTAGTAGTATAAGTATACTACACAAACTTTAGGTCCGGGTTTGAGTAGTTTCGTTGTTTTCTTCCAGATATTCCCGTGATGGAGCGTCTTGCCATCTTGTTCCTGGTCACCATAGGAACAGTGTTATCACTGGGTAAGTGTTTGAGGGATGTCACTTCCACACTAGAATCACTTACAACATTTATATACAGTCTCCACCCACCAAAAGACTCACTCACTCACGGAGTGACGGAGCTGAACAGTTACTAGTTTTAAATCGTTCGCACTAACTCACCTCCGCGTAATTACACGCTAGTAGATGATTAGCTAGACTTTAAAAACCTTACAGTCCGTCTCCTTATGTTGGATGCACTATATAAATATATAAATAAATGCACATTCGCCTGCATATATCGATTCAAACGTGAAATACGTACTATGTTATTTTTGACTTTGTGTAGCTACGTTCTATCTGCTAAATCATGATCTGGAACTAGCCATTTGACAGGGAATCATAAAATATATTCAATTTGACATTGCAGAATGACTTGTAAACTAAATTGCTGTTTTATAACCATATTCACTAATCATTATGATCAGTGTTCAGTGAGTGTGTAGTGAACCTCATTTACTCGAACAGACTATAATAGTACAAGCACTGGACTGTTAATCCTGATCCACATATAGCCAATTTTAAAGGAGCTTGTATTGTATTGTTAAAGACATGGAATGGACTTCACATTGTTCCCCTCGTTTTTGATCTACAGATTGCAATGGTCCGGCCGAAATAGTCATAGCAGTGCCAGGATCCAAAGAAGCTGTCCCGAATTTCGAATTTAGTTTCCTGGAGAATTTCCTAACACAACTAGTAAGCTATTTCAACATTGCTCCACAAAACACGAGGGTAGGTCTGATCTTGTACGGCAAAGAACCAGTGGTCATTGCAGACCTGGACGATGCCGTCACGAAACAGACACTGAACACCAGAATAACACTCATGTCTCATAGAAAACTGTACGTCGACAGCCTCTCTGGTGGGCAGAACGTTCCCAAAGCTATTCAGAAGGTTGACGAGCTACTCGCCGCCGGGAGAGGATCTGTACCAAAAATTGGCATCATCATGACGTACAGTGGCTCAGATCTGACGTCCCCGGATCCACAGACTGTCATTGCACGCATAGCAAAGGAATCGGCGGCAGCACTGAACAATGGAATCAAATTGTTAGCTACTAATACTGGAGGGGGGTTACCGGGGTTCTACAACATCACCATGGACGCATGCAGGTTGTTCAGCCTGGGAAGTTACTCCAATCTTAAGGCTCTTTTGCCTTACCTGGCAAGTGCAACCTGTTATAGTGAGTGGTTCATGATGTTTTAACCAACTAGTCTGAATTGTAATTGTCCGTATCTAATGTAAACCAGTAGTCAGTTATTGTTTACTCGGGAACTTGTTGTCCTAGGCAGTATGATGTCTTGTCCACAGTTACCTCCCTTACTTCTACAAGGAACGAATGAGCGTGAGCTCTAATCCCGACTTCCTCTCGGTTTGCCAGCACTACTCCAGTGGCCGCTGGGTTTCAAAAGTGGCATTGAGAGTGCTAGGTCCACGTATATGAACATGTTCGAAGGGCGATGTCTTGGCTCACTGCTGACCATGGTAATGTGCTCATGTTCTGTTGGGGGTATTCAGTAACGATAATGGCCATGCGTGATATTGTGTTTTCATCCTGAAACACAAACCGTCGTCCATATCGATGCACAAATAGCATCACGTGTGCCACTGTGATGTTGCCATGGTAGTACCGGCTAGTGAGACGTAAGTGAATGGCATGTAATCCCAAGACACGCACCATTTCTGACCTAAAACGATTGCACTGTTCAACGTTATCTTCACGGAAACACCCATCCCGTCTTCACCGTACTCTGTTACGCATACCAAAAAAGTCTAAAGTAAATTTCGATTCACCCGAATCAGCAATATTCATATATATGGCGCGTTTCAATGGAAATTTCGAACTTTACCAGACCATGAAAAAAGCTCGCACGAAACTGCGTGTTGCACGAAATTGACAGCACATTGTGAACGTAATAATCCATATGCATTCACACAACTGGTTACTTCATTAACAAAATACATGACATGTAGTTCTAAACCGTTGTATACAAAGTCTCCGAGTTCCTAGTTAAAGCAGAATACCATGAAAGCGATGGTTGTTGTGTGTGATTTAGTTTATTAGATTATGTCAAAACACATGTTTAATGTTTCTCTGATGTGTCTTGCCACATAAACATAGGCACCCCATTGAAAGAACAATTATCTTCAACGCAAAAGACCCCACCTCAGTTCAGTTACTGTCAAAACTATTATAAATGATGGATACAGTTAACTATGTGTTATGTTTATATTTCGTATTTTATATGTCATTTTGTACATATGTCGAATAATGTTGCTTTTGTTCCATCAGTTCTAGATTCCAGCGTCAACCCATCCCCAGTTAACTGTTTCCCAGGTACGTATTTTGACAAATACTTGAACCCATGAATATCTGGGTTATACCCGATCGTCAGCACCTCTTGCTTGTCGTAAGCGGTGGGTAATGGGATCTACTGGTCAGACTCGCTGATTTGGTTGACACATGTCATCGTATCCCAGTTGCGTAGGTAGATGCTCATGAAGGCAATCTCAGGACATCCAGGCTGTTGACTGCTGTCCAGTTCAAATTTCCTCAGTGTTTTAACCGTGTCTACGTTTGTTGAATCAATGTCTCTTTAACGTATTCGTCAAAAATAACACTTTGTAGACTATTTATTTAGTCTTTACCATAACAACACTGAAGACAACAATAAGGATTTAGTGACATCGCTTAGTGCAATATACAGCACACAAACTTGGTCCATTCTGTTACCAGCCAATCAGGAATCAGTACTCTGTTAATAGACGTCACCCCGTTCAGCGCAATAATAGAACACACAAACTGTCCTTGTTCTGTCAGCAGTCAGTCAGAAATCGGTATTCTCTTAGACGGCGTGACATACATTCGTGGGTTTGGGAAAACAAAAGGCCTAAATTGAGAATGGTTATAAACAAATCCACTGGTTTACTTGCCATGCAATTATGACATACTGTCATGGTGTTCTGAACTCTGTGACTATTATTCCTGTCTCCAGCTCTACTGCCACCGCCCCTCAAAGAAACAGTCCAGTGTCATGGCGATGCCCTCCATCAAGAAGACCCCACCAATTGCGCCTACTATGTTCAGTGTCCCATGGCAATCCGTATGCCGTGTGCACCAGGGTCTCTGTTCGACCCAAAAATCACCAGGTGCAACAGCAAGGAGGCAGTGACGTGCTATAGCGGCCTTACCTGCCCGGCTCAGAAAGGACTATTTCCTCACCCTTGGGACAACACGAAGTTCTTATCCTGTTCCAACAGCATCCCGTATGTTAATGACTGCCCTGATAATCTCGTGTTTTACCCACTGAAATCCGAATGTGACTACCCAGATAATTCCATTGATGGGTATTAAAAAATGCTCTTTCTGTGAATATTTTCAAAGAACGTCATCCGACGCTTGCCCACTATTTCTTTGATCAAGTTTACGACATTACAGGGGTATTTTTGCATTTAGTAGAGGTCATTTTGAAATTTATCAGTAGTAAAATTGATGTCCAAGGCAGTTCCCAATTTGGATTTAAACTATTTGTTCCCGTGTTTTCATTAGTTTTGTTTTAATTTAATTGCTTTGGTGTGTATCTATAATGGGTACATCGGTGACGCAGGATACGCTAACCTTTTCCAGAGCACCTAGTGTCATTGGTATCAGATCGTCCTTCCTAAACACATACACCTGATACACTTAAAAACTACATCACAACGTTACAGCGATTTGTGTTGTTTTGAATTTTATTCACAATACGAATGTTGGTGTGTGTTTACCGCTGGATTAAGGCCGTGGGGTAGCCTGGTGGTGAAACCGTTCCGTCGTCACGAATATCCGGGTTTGATTCCCCACGACGGCACAGTGTGTGAAACTCATTTCTGGTGTTCCTCCGCCGTGATATTGCTGGAATATTGCTGAACGCGGCGTAAATTTAGACTCACTCAATATAGCTGGACTATATGTGTAATTTAGAGATTTAATTTATTCATTTATTCAGCTATATAACAGCGGGTTGCAATGATATGGATCGTTGTAACTGGAGTATATATGTCATATCAGTATATATTATATATATATAACAATAAAAAAAACTGTTGTCAATGTGGTGTACATTGTCAATAGATTTCACTCTCTTGATTGCTTTGATCATTGATCCATTGATATTCCTTTGCTGGACTGTTTTCCAGTTCACCTCCAAATGTAGTTAAACATTTAGTTAAATAGTTATCGATTCTACTTTCTGGGACATATGGTTGAAAATATGCATCATAAACGACGTTCATAATGCATTCATATCACAGCAAACATTTACAAATCTCGTGGTTTGAAACTCTTATACTATACATCTGGAAAAAAGTATTGCAACATCAAAATAATTAAAGGCTGGAATTTCTTTGATTTTGATAGTGACCTAGTTGTAGAAGAAAACTCGTACTTTTTCATCTCCTCCATCTGTTGCATCTCCCAAACACACCCATGCAAGAAGCATGCAGGAAAAAATGCACGTTTAAGTCATGCACCAAGAACCCTGTGAAAAGGGACTTTAAAAACCGAATTCAATGAGCATAACATTTCTGGGCACACGGGTAAAGAAAATGGGTCCTACACAATTGTCGACAGCATTGAGATGGCAGATAATTGGAATGAGGAACGCTGGTATGTCACTGCGCCAAACTGGTGTTCAAATTGGTCATCATCCATCAACCATCAGCCTCATTTTGGAAAAGCATCGGGAAACTAATGATGTGAAGGACGGAAGGCGTTCTGGCAGACCTGGATGCACTTTTTACAGGGAAGAGAGGGCCCTTATGAGGCATGTGCGGCGAAATCCTTTTGCGCGGAGTAATGTTTTAAAACGAGAATGGCTGCCCAATCGACGAATTTCCGACAGAACTGTCCGGAATCGACTGAAACCAGCAGGTCTTCGTGCTAGACGGCCTGTTAAACGTCCGCTGCTGACAGCTGCTCGCAAAGCTGATCGTCTGGGCTGGTGTAGGCACCGCAGGAACTGGAACTTGGCATCGTGGAGAAAGGTCCATTGGTCCGATGAGAGTAGGCTTTTACTCTTCATGACAGATGGCCGAACCCGTGTTTGGCGACGGAGAGGCACCGCATACACACAGAGGAACATTATGGAACAGGCGGTGGATCTTTGATGGTATGGTAATGTTTCTCCTACGATTGCAAACTGCCTCTGGTGACTGTAAGGGGAAACCTCAATGGCGTTAAGTATCAAAGAGACATCTTGCAACAGGTCGTTGTTCCACACTTTGACAACCATCCTCTCCGTACAAGGCCTGTTTTTTTATTGATGATAACGCAAGACCTCACAGATCTGCCCTGGTTCGCGATTATCTTCGTCAAGAAGCCATTTCAACATTACCCTGGCCTGCAGGAAGCCCTGACATGAATCCAATTGAGCATGTGTGGGACATTTTAGGGCGTAGGATTCAACAATGACAACCTCCAGTTCAAAATCTCGCACAGCTTGATGTGGCTCTCCATCAGGAATGGAACCAAATGCCTCAGAGGCAAATCCAACACCTTGTTCTGTCAGTGAGGAGGCGTGTTGCTGCAGTTGTTGCTGCTGACGGAGGTTACACCAGATATTGATATTCTTGTCTGATTTAAGGACTTCAACAGTAATTCTAGTGACATTAGTGTTCCATTAACTTCTGACCAATAGTACCTTACTGCTATGACCATAGTTATTCTGCAACCGGTTTTGTGTGTTTTGTTCGATTGTTTTAAAATGACAAGAATGGATTGAAAATATGAGAGAATACATGCAGTTTTGTTGTCATTTTATTGTCAATAGTCTATTTATCTCACGATGATGGGTTTTAGTCCATTTTTTTGCACAACCATATCATACAATTCGTATATGTCACAGCAGATTTCCAAAATCCTAGTGTTGCAATACTTTTTTCCAGATGTGTATGTAGTTATATCAGCATAGCATCAATGAGCATCGCTTATGAATTACATCCGTTTGATATTTTAATGTAAATCACCAAAGATGATAAGGCTGTAAGAAATAAGAAACGCGTTCCATGCCTGCCTTCTCATCCATGAGCAGTGCCCTCTACCGCCATAGAAGGAAGACCGTGACAGAAACTAAGACAGGAGTTCACCTTGAAGATTCTTAGACCCCGATATCTGATGGCCGTCTATTCCTTCTGATGGCGATGAGGTGGAGGATGGTGATGCTGGTGATGATATGATACTGTTGGACTGTCTCTCCTTCCAGAAGCAGTTCATTCAAGACATCTGCATCGAAGCCATGGACGACGCTCCCAACGTTCCAGTCAGCACACACTTGACATTTACAATTCACAGCATTTAATGATCTATCACGCTGAACAATAAACAAGAGTGAGTTTAGTTTTACGCCGAACTCAGCAATATTCCAGCTATATGGCGGCGGTCTGTAAATAATCGAGTCTGGACAATCCAGTGATCACAGAGCATCGATCGGCGCAATTGGGAACCAATGACGAGTGTCAAGCAAGTCAGCGAGCCTGACCAGTCGATCCCGTTAGTCGCCTCTTACGACAAACATGATCGCCCTTTATGGCCAGCACGGGCTGCTGAAGGCCTATACTGGACTTTCACGGGTCGCTTCGTTGTGTATTCCTATATTTTATATTGCATCTATTGCAATTGACAATTCACAAAGTTTGTACATTGACAAATTGCGCCATTCAATAAACAAGCAGCCGTTATCCTTTTAGGTTTTCATGTCTAATCGCCTACAACTCTATTCGCCTACGTATCCAATCGCCAACAAAAATACAGCTGACTCACTAGGATGAAGAAATGCACCCCACTCTTATATTGAAACCGCCTGACCAGGGCTGTAGTAATCTTGATTGAATGTTGTTATAAGAATATTTAGTGGAGCAGGAAGATAAGTATATCCAATATGAATTCCATTATTTATTTAAATAAGCACTGGCGAATGAACGTTCTTCTTTTAGTAGTGGTTATTTTTATGAATGGCCGAACAGTTCAAAATATAAGCAAGTTTTTTTTAAGTTTCAAGAAGTCATTTCCAAGAGATACATGTTAGTTTGACAATAACTGCAAAGAATAGTGCAAAGGCAATAACTTTACATTGTTTGTAGCTTTTTGTATCTCACTTTTGATCTTGTGACACTTCTTATATGCTCATAATGTGAATATTCTTCTAATGTTTAGAGGGTTGTTATTTGGTCCTCTTAAACTAAATACATGTAATACATTTTTTAATGTTCAATATGTCCTTCGCGCAATATCCCAAGCCATGAGGACAATTAGTCCACACTCCCTTTACAGAACTACACTCAAACAGTGGAAGAAATACAACCCCTTTTTCACAAAATGTGCATAATGGTGATTCTCTAATTCCAATCTTGAGGGTTCAAGTATGAGTTGTTAAAATATTCTGAGTAAACTTTATGGGAAATGTTTTAAATTTACACTCTCTGTAGATCTATCGGGCATTAAATGTATAGTTCCCTATCATTCTGGGGAAATCTTCTTTCTAATATTTTTTCCCATTAAGACATTAAATATCGTTTAATATCATTAAATAAAGTGAAGTTATACCACTGTATACCTCCTTTACTTCTTTCAAATAGAAGAGTCCAGTTTCAGATCATAGGGGTGGCGCTTGTTTGTCATTGCGTAATCTGTGGTCAATATGGCATGAAGTGTTGTGTTGAGAATGTAGGCGAACAGAGATGTAGCTGAATAGGAAACAACCCCCTTTAAGTTTTTTGCTGTTTTATGTATTCCCACATTGTTAATTGTATGCCACGAGACGCAAGGTATAAGATCTGCCTGAAAACATGTTCATTTCTGGCAGTCTGTGGAGGACCAATCTCTTGAAATTTGTATCATCGTGGAGATGTTCTGCTTACACTTTTTATTGCTTTGTCCTGTGTAAAATGATTCAATGGTACTGTATTTTCGTCAATGTCTACAATTAAATATTAGTGCTACAAAACTGTATTGAGTACTGTCTTGTAACTATCAACAGTAATACTACATCTCTACGAGGTGCTTAAAAATATTCAGCATTTATAAGGAACCTGTCATTTTGATTCATTCTTTATTCCCTGACATTGGACACACAGTTTTTTAGTTTTTTTGTTACGTGACGAAATGTTAAAAAGGGGCTGATGTAGATCTTTAAATAACGGCTTTAAAAAGGTAACGTATTTTTCATCTATAATTGTAATGTACAGAGTAGTATACCAATGTAGATCTTGTCGTCCGTCTAAAGTGCATTGTAGCACTGGTGTGACATGCTCGGACACAATGGTTGTTCCTTAAATTTTACTCAACATACAGTCACATAACGGAATGGTACAGAAATTGACTTCACGCATTTCACGGGGCCTCTGCTCCACAGACGCTAGTAATCAACCACTAGGCTGCTCCACAGACCCTTGTAATCAACCTCTAGACTGCTCCACAGTTCCTAGTAATGAACCACTAGGCTGCTCCACAGGCCCTAGAAATCAACCACTAGACTGCTCCACAGCCCCTAGAAATCAGCCACTAGGCTGCTCCACAGCCCCTTGTAATCAACCACTAGGCTGCTCCAGACCCTAGAGATCAACCACTAGGCTTATCCACAGACCCTAGAGATCAACCACTAGGCAGCTCTAGAGACCCTAGAAATCAACCACTAGGCTTCTCCACAGACCCTAGAAATCAATCACAAGGCTGCTCCACAGACCCTAGAAATCAATCACAAGGCTGCTCCACAGGCCCTAGAAATCAACCACTAGGCTGCCCCACAGACCCTAGAAATCAACCACTAGGCTGCTCCACAGACCCTGTTAATGAACCACTAGGCTGCTCCACTGCCCCTAGTAACCAACCATGGGGCTTCACCGCTTCCCTAGTAACTAACAGTTTTACATACTGTAGGTTCACTTCAATATCTTGAATGGATATTGTTGCCTTTGATTGGCACAGGGCTTTTATTAGAGTAATGTATACTTCACTGATTGAGTTTTTAACTTTAAACAGGTTTGTGCTCTGAGATATCGTTTGGCATGTAGATCTGCATATGTCAAAAATATATAAAAATGTTTTAACATGTAACTGAGACATGCCGTGTCGTGTTCTGTAAAGTGTCTTCCAAACTCATGAATCTTAATAAAACTATTCGCTTCTAGTAATATATATTTGTAACATTTGTGTACATTTTCTTGCGTGTCGTCTGTCAGTTCACTGCCAGCTGTCAGGGACCACATTTTTCAGACGCCCCTATTATCGGACAGACCAGAAACAATATTCACATTCGGGATTCGAATCCCCAATCCCGAATCCGTTTCTAACTGTATGTTGCGCAAGAATAACCACCTTATGTTACCCACTAATTAATGGGCTGCTCCAGGCTGTGTGACGTGGAAAAGTGGGCCAGCTAACCCGAGGCGGTTCAGACCCGCGAGCGCCAGCGAGCCTTTCCCACAGCGTTCTCGCCAAGCGAACCAAGTTGGCGACCATACATAATGTCATTCAAATAATAATAATAATAATAATAAAAAACCCGGGCCGAGTATAAATCTCGTTTAAAGAAAATCTGGAGTTCAGAGCTAAATGCTCGAAACAAAGTCAAAGCCACCAATACTTTTGCTGTGCCAGTCCTCTCCTACTCCTTTGGAGTAGTTGATTGGACAAAACAAGACATCCAGAGTCTTGACCGCCTGACCAGAAGAATCATGTCTGATAACAGAGCACACCACCCTCGCTCCTCTCTTAATCGTTTATATATGCCAATCAATTCGGGAGGTCGGGGTTTGATTAATGTGGAAGCTCTTCATGACAGAATTTTATTGTGTACTTTTGCACATATTTATTTGTTAGATGATCCTCTGGTGATGCACGTCAAGATTCATGATGAAAGCAAGGAATTCCACAGCTACTTTAAGCGTGCCAAGGTTGTTGGACACAATTTGAAATTTGAAGTTGATTTTGTTGATGGCGATGTACTGCTGGACGGTACAGTGATGGGAGTAAACCAGGTGAAGTCTTTCACCAAGTCTGCCCAGAGTCGGTCCTTTGTCGGGAAGCTGTCTGAGAAGCCATTGCATCGTGTGTATATGCAGTGTGTGGACCAGAACAGCAATCCAACCGACTCCTTCGCCTGGATGAAGTCGGCTGGTCTCAAATGTGAAACTGAGGGCTTCCTTTTTGCTGCTCAGGACCAGTCACTTCCCACTCGCAATCGCCAGAATGTGATTCTTAAAGAAAATATCAATATGAAATGTCGTCTTTGCAATCAATTTACAGAGACTGTCCAACACCTTGTCAGTGGATGCCCTTCCTTGGCACAAACAGCATATCTTAAAAGACATGATGGCATGGCTCGCTGCTTTTATTATCGTCTCCGCCATGCCTGTGGCTTTGACTCCGAGGTCCATCCATGGTACGACCCTGAGCATGTCCAGGGCGTCCTGGAAAATTCCAGCTACAAACTTCTCTGGAATAGGCCAATATACAGCCCGAGACGAATTCCAGCCAACAAACCTGATCTTGTCCTTTTTGATAAAACCAATGAAATTATTTATATCATTGAATTTTCAGTCCCTTTTGACAGCAATGTGATTGGCAAGATTCAGGAAAAGCATGATAAATATGCGGACCTCGCCTTTGAAATGTCTCGCTTGCATCCCAAGTACACTGTCGTCAGGCTCCCCATTGTTCTCGGTTCCCTTGGTTTGGTACCTCCTGATCTCTTGGCGCAGATGAGGAGAGTGCCCGGGTTCTCCACCGGGAGCACAGCCCTTCTGACAATCTGGGTAATGCAGAAGGCTGCAGTGTTGGGGAGCCTCCATATTCTCCGGAAGGTTCTTGGTGGGTTCGACTAGGCAGTGTTTCCTGGGAGAAGTCCCATTCGCTGTCTGGGCTGCGTGTAGAGGGGGCGAGGGCCCTGAGCTGATGATGAGCTTGACCAGCCTGACTGTGCCAGGATCACCCGAACCCTCTCTGCTGCATTTCAATTTTTAATCTGTAAAACATAAAAACCCTAAAACACAACAGATCAAATTAAGAATAAACAAACAAAACAACCCCCAAAATATGAAAAACCAAAACAAACAAACAAACACGCTAAACAATACAAAAAAAACAAAATAAAACCAACCAAACGAGCAAACAAACAAAAAGCAATTTCAAACAACAACAACAACAACAACAAAAAAAACCCCAAAAAACCACATCAACAAAAATATCTACATGTGTTGTTTTTGCAGATGAAACTTCCGGTAACGGAAAGCTCCCAAGTTTCGACCACATGGTGGAGCGAAAAGTTATGGACTGTACTGTTACTGAGTTTATAGCCAAACACATCTGCCGTGAGATGAAACCTTCAGGTATATATAGTTGCATGTTTCTAATTGATGTCGTAATGGTCACGCTTATAAAAATGTAGATCGGTTGCTGAAATATGTATAAATCTAACTGTCTTGTAACTTTTCGAGACCCGTGAAAGTCCAGGGCAGAATAGGTCTCTAGCAACCCATGTTTGCCATAGGAGGCGACTATGCTTGTCGCAGAGGCGACCGACGGGATCGGGTGGTCAGGCTCGCTGACTTGGTTGACAGATGTCATCGGTTTCCAATTGCGCAGATCGATGCTCATGTTGTTGATCACTGGATTGTCTGATCCAGACTCGATTATTTACAGACCGCCGCCATATAGCTGGAATATTGCTGAGTGCGGTGTATAACTAAACGCACTCAGCCATTAAATGACACTTAAGTATACACAGTTTTCATGTTAATAGTGAGTGTTTGAGTATGGATGTACGCCGGGCTTCACACATTGTACCCATGTGGGGAATCTAACATGGGTCTTCGGTGTGACGAGCGAATGCTTTAACCTCTGGGCTACCCCACCACCCGTTTCATAATAATAAAATGCCTTTGGTTGTATTACTTAAGAACTGACTGATACCTCCATCTGTCCTTCTATTTCACACAGGCTGGCAGTTTTTCTGGCCACAACGTAGAACATTAGACCGACAGTGTACAGTGTGGACAATATGATCCCACAACGCATATATATATGAGGGAGCAATGGAGGGGACAAGTTTAGGTTCATTTTATGAGTGCTTCAGTTATTTACTTCAAATTGATATTATCTGCAGTCTCTTTGATTTCATGTAAGACCGGTGGATTGCTCACTATCACAAAATCTAATAAATGCAATATCAATACATTTTGCACCGTCCCATGAAATCGACATGCCAACTCTGATGATTTGTCTCATAATTTTTGACACCCGAATAAATATAAGTTGTTGATCATTATTTTGTTGTCACTTTTCGCATTTTCTAAAGAGGATGGCCCACATGTTGGTAGGATAGCAATAATCAACATGCGTGTGTTGTGAAATTTCACTCGTGCAAAACACACACCTGGCAGTTCCACCAGCAAGTGGTAATCCCAAGAGATTGTGACACCAAAAGTTTGGGTTTTGTTGTAATTATTAGATTAGTGTTTGCGAGCAATTTGTGATAAACAATTCTGACTGTATCTGCTCTGACAGAACAAAAACGTAAGAAAAAACAACAATAAAAAAAGAATTTTCTGACAGTTTGCCAATTCATTTCCTTATAATAACGATTCCTATTTAAGTGACCAAGAAGGAGTAAAAAAGGAAGCGAAACTCGGTGTCCCAGCTTTTCTTCGTATGTTTTTGCTGTTTGTCCAATCATGGTGAGTTCATGTGATGTATGCTTGTGTCAGAGGTGCTATCTCGAATATCACACTTCACAAATGAATAACAGAGGAATGACGACACAGACTCAGGTGTAGTTTTATATCACAAATCATGGATAATAACAAGGGAGGCGTAATTGTTAATTTTGAGCAGATGGAAGGAGCAATATTGTTGAACGAATATAGACCTACATATGAATGCTGAATACTGAAATAGCTGTACACACCATTCGCTCAAATAGTTTATTTTGTTAATGTCTCGTCCCATTAGTTTTCGGGGCAGCTGGGTACCCAGCCATATGGTTGAAACGTTAGCTCGTCACGCAGATGACGTGAATATACCCTTGCAGGGCTAATGACGACACATGTAGTACATGTATATCGCTGGTCAGAGCCTAATGAGCATATTCCACAGTTCGTTATATGGTATTCGATCAGGTTCTAACCCATGAAGTCAAACGCTGGTGATGCAACAAAAACCTAAATATTTGCTTTCCTAATCCCTCTGATGATTTGGATAAAAATATAACGGAAGTATTTATCGACACTTTTAGAAACACATTTTCCCACAATATCATTCACATACTGACAATAGGAATACAAAGTAGAAAGGGTGAACGTGAACACCTATACATAGATCGGCCATGCAAAGGACGATATCCCTTCTCTGTGCTGGTCAACATACATCTCGAATCAGGATATTGTATTAACCCAGTAAGACATTCATACGCGTTTCAAATAAACTATTTAAAGACCACAACACCTGAAAGAGGCACCACAAGCAATTTCTGAGATATAATTTATTTGAAAAAAATATAAAACTTATGTGGCCAATATGGGGCTCGAACCCATGACATCCGCGTTATTAGCACGGCGCTCTAACCAACTGAGCTAATCGGCCAACTGAAGATAGGGTGAGGATTGCAGCATATTAAAGGTAACACCAACCATCACTGTCACATACCTTTAGACTGACAATAGTGGAAGAGATTATAATTTGTATAAATGCACACCTGTGCTGTCAACATCCAGTTTTTGTGAAGCTGTTTTGTAGTTCACTTTCTGCTGTAGATTTGCTAACGCCATCGTGTGGCTTGCGCCCATTGAATACATTGGTTATTTTTAGACCACAAAGTAAGTGCCTTTGTTCCCTCACGCCTTGTTTAGCGTATTATCTACGGGGCATCTGACCCACAAAACAATGGGACCAGGTCAGATCACAAACTGACAACTGGCGACAACAACAAAAAAATGCCATAGACTGTCACAAAACGCATGTGTCATCATTATCAACATTTGTGTGTCGCCGCTATTTCACTCTCGTTCTGAGACCGTGGCCCATATTTATCGCGTGGTACACCTTCTCATGTCGCGTGTAACTGTTATTTTGTGTGCACGGCGCAAGATACAGGTGCGCGGCTATCGTGTCCCTCGCATCGGACCCAGATTAAAGTATTTAAAGCTAAATATTTGAATCGTAATAGGATCCTAAAAGGCTAATACGTATTTTTATTGTTTGCATATCTGTGTTCTATTTCGTATTTTTAGCTGATAATATATACTATATTTGTAATTGTTTAATCTGAGCGTGCACTTCCCTTTTCTCTAAAATGTTATCAATAACCAAACGGCTATGAAATGTTTCCTGGGCACCTATTAGATTCAACAATACATTCTATTTGCTCTGCTGTCAGGCACCCATAGGTTTCCACAACAATCATCCATCCAAGTACCCGTTAATTAGTTTAAAGTCTTCAGACTGCATATGTGCACTTCGGTTCAAATCAAAAATACATATTCACATGTGGATGTGGAAACATTAATTTAGCATCAGAGGCTGAAAGATGTACAAAAACATTGCTTCTAATGAAACATATTTATTTTGTAAATCAAAAGGTGTTACGTTGTAGAAGATGAGTGGCATGTTAATTTTGTATTAATTGTTGTGATGTTTCCCTGATGTTTGAGACAAAATATATTGTGAAACAGCCTCAGACGATAAACAATTCTATACACATTATGCAGACTGCTAATGCAAATGTGATTCGGAATGTCCCTTTGTTTTATATTTTGAACAAATTACAATTAAGGACAGAACATATTCATAAATCAGTGTGTACCATTCGTGTGATATGTGATCGATCTGACAGTATTACGGGCCGTTGGCTTGTTGCTGAATGAACATGCATGTCTGTCTAAAATAAAGAAGTCATCCATAAAACAGCTTCCTGTACTAACGATACAATGATAATAGCCTCTCTTGCAGACAAATGTTGAAAGAAAAGAAACCTAAAACGTTACATACAATGTTCCATCACTGTAGCTGGGTACTGTCTATTGATGTTGATAAGCATGTCCGTTTGGCTTGCTACTACACGCGTACTTGTGCATTAAGCCCGCCACATGTAACCTATATACAGATTAACAACACAAACGCACATACGATGAGTTTACGCTTAGTGGTGTTGGAGTATCGATGTTGATTAGACTGGCACTGTGTCACTGATACTACTTGACAACGCCAATCCGAGGTGGTATTATCACATGTGGGCATAGGGTGGATTGCCTCCCTTAAATATACTACAGTCGATAAAACATACACATGCACACGACCTCTGAAAGAGAGTGAAACAGCGACGGCAAGTGTGCTCCTTTCGTAAGGCGCGTGTCGAAATACTGGGCATCTATCTATAAACGAGGGACAGCGCTTGAAACCAGTTACAAGTGACACCTTAGACTGATTTGTTTGCCTAAGGGCGCATTCTCCTCCCCACAGTATGCGCAGTCTCACGAATCGAATCGGTCGAGAGAGTGTGTGTAGGGTTGAGTTCATTTTATGAGTGCTTCGCTTATTTTACGTCACAGTGATATCATCTATCCCCATACGTGTGTATTGCTTAAAACCAATACAGCCAGGATCTTCACGGATCTTGAGTAGTGCTTACCCTAATATTATACCAGTGATGCCTGTGTCAACAGAACAGTAGGCGCATGACGACTGACGACAAATAGGCACAGAGAACATGGATGAAAACAGTTGTTGAATTGTGTGCAGTTTACAGCTTGGTCTGCTTGACCTGAGCCATACTCTTCAAGTTCCCATCGGTTCCCAGTTGTGCAGATCGATACTCATGTTGTTGGTCACTGGATTCTCTGGTCCAGACTCGATTATTTGCAGCCACCATATAACTGGAATATTGCTGAGTGCAGCGTAAAACTAAATTAAGTCACTCACTGTTGAGCCTATGGCGTTGTATTTAGTCACAATAGATAATGACACAATGCGAATTTCCACCCGATGTCTTTCCACAGTAACTTCATGGTTGATTACAATGACTCTGTAGGAGGAAAATTCGTGTCATTATTTTGTGGATTTCGTCACGTATGCACTACTGTACACTGCTGGACGTATTACTCTGTATATAAACTAATGCTCCAATGAAAGAAACACAGCAAAATATTACATAAAACCTGACACAAATAAAAAGATGAGTGACTAATCAATACAATGCTATATCACACAGGTACAGACCCGTCCTTTCCGGGAACAACAGCAAAACAAGTTAACCTCATAATCGATGCAAACGACTTTCCTAATGTAACTAATATATGTATATAATATGTTTGGATGAAGAGCCGTCATAATACTTCTAATCATGTTTGGAAATGAATGACTAACTATATATTTGTATATATGTTAGGCTAAGAGCCATCATGCTATTCATGCATAAGCATGTATGATGTTCTAAATATGTTGCTGGCTGAAGACCCATTATAACCAATGAGATGAAATATATTCATACAGATTGATATGTTCATCATATTATAAAACTTGGGATGAGATATATTCATACAGAGTGATATATTCATCACTACTGCATATGCCTTGGAGGCTGAAAAGCCATTATAATACAGTTACTTTGAAACTTGTTTTGTGGCTGTTGAATAGCCATTATAATGCTATGTCAGAGAGGAATACATATTACACACACTTCATTTACTCATTACTATTGTTGATGATAGCATATTGCCCTGTTTGAACGACATTATCAGAATAAATCGTTAGGTAAGGTATATTCCTACACTTGTAAAGTACCATATATCTAAGGTGAACATAGTCTGCTGTAGACCCTCCAGTACAGGTTGTTGTTGCATACGTTGAAGGAACACGGTTCCAGAGTTTTCTTCAGGGAAGTTTATCTCTGGTTTTACCTGTCGGGCTTCAACAACGGACTGTAAGGTTATGATAAACACGTATAATACATTGTCTGCGTCAAAGAATTGTCAGTGCGATTATGAATGGATTGTGACATGAAAATAAACTCGGTCGTGCATACTAAGCAGTGTGTCCCAATGTTGATCATGGATGTGTTTTGTTGTTATTGAGTGTAGCGGTGTTATGTAGGAGAACGAATTATCTAAACCTCAAAACCAATGCAAAACGACCTTCCTAATGTAACACGAAATGCATACGCTTACTGACGGTATGAAACAGCCTAAGTGACCCCTGAGTTGCACAGCAGTTAGAAGAACACTTAAAAGTCTGCCACCTTTATGTCAATTCGAAAGAGGGAGAGAGCTGCCGGAATATGGTTCAACAAGGATCAAACCACATAGTCATTGCCAAGACCTTCAGCTGCACCCGGGCAACTGTCATTAGGCTTATGCAATAACTAAGACAAACAGTCAATACGTCATACAGACCTAGGAGTGGCCGACGTGTGACAACACCCACAGATGATCACCACAATCGGTTAATTCATCTGAGAAATCGTTTTGTAACGGTGACTCTAGAACTCGGTGCAAGTCGACATACACTGTACCGGCGACAAAGGGATCATAGGATTCGAGCCAACCGAAGACTGCATCTGATTCTTTAAACCCGATGTCGTGGAATTACATGGGCCATGCAAGTTCAACGTTGCCGGTAAAACACGCTGTATGCTTTCTTTTGAGCACTAGTTCCTGTCACATTTATTCGGGATTTATAATATATGCATTAAAGTGTCAGGTTTTCATGTTCTCAGAAAATTCCTCGACGCCTTGGAAGTACTTCTACAAACATCTGAGACTGACCACGTGGGAAAAACGAGGGAACATCCGGGTCAGTTGTTATCTGAGAGACTGATGTGTGGAGGACAGCTGAGTTCACATTAGGACTGTTCTTATTCTGGTTTTCTCCCTGAGATCACCGATTCAGCAAACCCATGATGGACATTCTGTTATTAATCAGTCGGTTAGCAGTATGTAAGTAAGTGAGTGAGTTAGGTTTTCTACCCCGTGTGCACTGTGGCAACCGGACAACTGCCCCTCACTTTATAACAAAACACATATAATAAAAGTAATAGCCTTACATTTGTACAAACATTTAATATGTATAGCATTATGAAATACACCGAAACATATCAATCCTCATATTTACGTAGATACCCTTTTCAGAAAGTTCATAAATATCACTTCACTTCAAAGGACAGGTCTTGGGAGATGGTTCTTAAAACATTCCAAATGTCTTTAGACTTATAGTTATATACTTTTACTTTGCAGTTGTCTAGGGGCAGATAGCCAGGGTGCAGTTGTCTAGGGGCAGTTAGCCAGGGTGCAGTTGTCTAGGGGCAGATAGCCAGGGTGCAGTTGTCTAGGGGCAGTTAGCCAGGGGGCAGTTGTCTAGGGGCAGATAGCCAGGGTGCAGTTGTCTAGGGGCAGTTAGCCAGGGGGCAGTTGTCTAGGGGCAGATAGCATATACATTCTAAATAGTGTTACATAGTAGATACAAATTATAGCCCTTAAACAAAGACTCTTGCTTCAGTGGTTAATGGTGATTACCTGGCTGCTATCTCTCACCTAGCCATAGTGCTAATTACCTGGCTCGCATCTCTCACCTAGCCATAGTGCTAATTACCCGGCTCGCATCTCTCACCTTGCCATAGTGCTAATTAGCTGGCTGCTATCTCACCTAGCCATAGTGTTAATTACCTGGCTCGTATCTCTGGCTCGCACCTCTCACCTAGCCATAGTGCTAATTACCCGGCTCGCATCTCTCACCTTGCCATAGTGCTAATTACCTGGCTGTTATCTCTCACCTAGCCATAGTGTTAATTACCTGGCTCGTATCCCTGGCTGTTATCTCTCACCTAGCCATAGTGCTAATTACCTGGCTCGTATCTCTCACCTTGCCATTGTGCATTGTTGTTTTAACAAGACCTTGGTTAGACTCTGGCTAAGTGAGAGTGAACCGAACAGTGAGCCTGACACCGGGTTTCACGCCGCTTTTAGCAGTAATAAGATAAATGCTCCTGACATTTCCGACAGACACAAGCACAGAAGGTAGCTGGAGGAAAGCATGATACTCCTGTAGTCAAACACTCGTGTCCCTGACTGGCGTGTTAAACTGGTAACATTCAGACTGTCTTGATATCTGCGAGGTGGTATATCTCACAGTCCCTGAACCACGTAACTGTCTCTCCCACCTTGTCCGCCGTGAAGTTCATAATGAAGCAAGTCTAGATTTTTCCAGGTTCTGAATCTCCAATCTCACTTTTCATTTTCAATTTACAGGGAGTGTTTCTTTAACAATTATATAGTGAGAGATTAAGCGTGAGTTTGTCAGCGATTCAGTGACCATTGTTCGATAAGCCTCTCACTGTTAGTAGGCGATGTGACTTTTAAGACATATTTTTAAGGCACACACACACAAGGAAAAAAAGAAGAAAAACCCCAAAACAAACAAAAACGAAACAACAACGATGACAACCAAACCCAAAACAATATATGCAATCAGCGAAAGTCACTGCTGCCAGCAAAAAATGGTGAATCTACAGATGGTGATGTCATTAAATATTCCTCTGTTAGAGTGCAATTAGGACTGTATCATATACTGTCATACAAAAGAAATCGCACATCCGGTGCTTTGGGATTATTTCCTGAAAAACAACCTTAATACCAATCACGTCTTTCGTTTTTGGAAAAAGTAGCGAAACACTAAGAGTGTAGTTTCGAGTGCGGTTTTAGTTTTACGTCGCTTCTAGCAATATCACAGCAAGAACACGACGGGGGACACCAGAGATGGGATTCACACATTGTATCCATTGGGAAACCGAACCCGGGTCTTCAGAGTGACGAGCCAACGCTTCAACCAATAGGCTACTCCACTTTGCCGGCATTATTTAAAAGACGCTAGTATTCACTATTCATGTAAAAATGTGAACAATCATCTAAATATATGCAATAAAACATTGGCATAGAGTTAACCACCAGTCAATTCGAAGGCATGGGTTCGAAAGACACCGCTGCCATATTATCTTTTGTACTTAAATACTTTGGAAAACAACATGTCTATGATGTCGGTGTATATGAAACTCACTTCTGTGATAAAGGGAAGCAGGTACTTCAAGTTTGAAGCAGGACTCATGCTGCTTTCCAAAGATAGGAATCCTCTTCTCAGTATGGTATGTGCAGTCGTTTCCACTAATGAGAAAGTGTGAACAAGACACTCCAACCAAAGGGCTACATTCACCTAAGTAGCTGCACATGAACTGAATGGAAGTCTCATGTGGTATGGAAGAAGAAACCACATACACTCTTAAAGACGTCATTTTAGGAGTAGTGTGATCATTAGGACACTTGTTTCATAACAGCCTTTGTGTATGGGTATCGTGTGCCCGAGTGGTCTAAGGCGCTGGTTTTAGGCACCAGTCTCTTCGGAGGCGTGGGTTCCACTCCCGCCGCTGCCATATCATTTTCTTTTGTACTTAAATACTTTGGAAAACAACATGTCTATGATGTATGTGGATATGAAACTCACTTTTGTGATAAAGGGAAGCAGGTACTTCAAGTTTGAAGAAGGACCCATGCTGCTTTCCAAAGATAGGAATCCTCTTCTCAGTATGGTATGTGCAGTCGTTTCCACTAATGAGAAAGCGTGAACAAGACACTCCAACCAAAGGGCTTACATCCACCTAAGTAACAGGACATGAACTGAATGGGCGTCCCAAGTGGTATGGAAAAAGAAACCACATACACTCTTAAAGACGTGATTTTAGGAGTAGTGTGATTATTAGGACACTTGTTTCATAACAGACTTTGTGTATGGGTAGCGTGGGCGAGTGGTCTAAGGGGCTGGTTTTAGGCACCAGTCTCTTCGGAGGCGTGGGTTCGAATCCCACCGCTGCCATATCATTTTCTTTTGTACTTAAATACTTTGGAAAACAACATGTCTATGATGTCTGTGCATATGAAACTCACTTTTGTGGTAAAGGGAAGCAGGTACTTCAAGTTTGAAACAGGAGTCATGCTGCTTTCCAAAGATAGGAATCCTCTTCTCAGTATGGTATGTGCAGTCGTTTCCACTAATGAGAAAGTGTGAACAGGACACTCCAACCAAAGGGCTTACATCCACCTAAGTAACTGGACATGAAATGAATGGACGTCACATGTGGTATGGAAGAAGAAACCACATACACTCTTAAAGACGTCATTTTAGGAGTAGTTTGATTATTAGGACACTTGTTTCATAACAGCCTTTGTGTATGGGTAGCGTGGGCGAGTGGTCTAAGGCGCTGGTTTTAGGCACCAGTCTCTTCGGAGGCGTGGGTTCGAATCCCACCGCTGCCATATCATTTTCTTTTGTACTTAAATACTTTGGAAAACAACATGTCTATGATGTATGTGAATATGAAACTCACTTTTGTGATAGAGGGAAGCAGGTACTTCACGTTTGAAGCAGGACTCATGCTTCTGTCCAAAGATAGGAATCCTCTTCTCAGTATGGTATGTGGAGTCGTTTCCACTAATGAGAAAGTGTGAACAAGACACTCCAACCAAAGGGCTACATCCACCTAAATAGTTGTACATGAACTGAATGGAAGTCTCATGTGGTATGGAAGAAGAAACCACATACACTCTTAAAGACGTGATTTTAGGAGTAGTGTGATTATTAGGACACTTGTTTCATAACAGACTTTGTGTATGGGTAGCGTGGGCGAGTGGTCTAAGGGGCTGGTTTTAGGCACCAGTCTCTTCGGAGGCGTGGGTTCGAATCCCACCGCTGCCATATCATTTTCTTTTGTACTTAAATACTTTGGAAAACAACATGTCTATGATGTCTGTGCATATGAAACTCACTTTTGTGGTAAAGGGAAGCAGGTACTTCAAGTTTGAAGAAGGACCCATGCTGCTTTCCAAAGATAGGAATCCTCTTCTCAGTATGGTATGTGCAGTCGTTTCCACTAATGAGAAAGTGTGAACAGGACACTCCAACCAAAGGGCTTACATCCACCTAAGTAACTGGACATGAAATGAATGGACGTCACATGTGGTATGGAAGAAGAAACCACATACACTCTTAAAGACGTCATTTTAGGAGTAGTTTGATTATTAGGACACTTGTTTCAGGACAGCCTTTGTGTATGGGTAGCGTGGGCGAGTGGTCTAAGGCGCTGGTTTTAGGCACCAGTCTCTTCGGAGGCGTGGGTTCGAATCCCACCGCTGCCATATCATTTTCTTTTGTACTTAAATACTTTGGAAAACAACATGTCTATGATGTATGTGAATATGAAACTCACTTTTGTGATAAAGGGAAGCAGGTACTTCACGTTTGAAGCAGGACTCATGCTTCTGTCCAAAGATAGGAATCCTCTTCTCAGTATGGTATGTGGAGTCGTTTCCACTAATGAGAAAGTGTGAACAAGACACTCCAACCAAAGGGCTACATCCACCTAAATAGTTGTACATGAACTGAATGGAAGTCTCATGTGGTATGGAAGAAGAAACCACATACACTCTTAAAGACGTGATTTTAGGAGTAGTGTGATTATTAGGACACTTGTTTCATAACAGCCTTTGTGTATGGGTAGCGTGGCCGAGTGGTCTAAGGCGCTGGTTTTAGGCACCAGTCTCTTCGGAGGCGTGGGTTCGAATCCCACCGCTGCCATATCATTTTCTTTTGTACTTAAATACTTTAGAAAACAACATGTCTATGATGTATGTGGATATGAAACTCACTTTTGTGATAAAAGGAAGCAGGTACTTCAAGTTTGAAGAAGGACCCATGCTGCTTTCCAAAGATAGGAATCCTCTTCTCAGTATGGTATGTGCAGTCGTTTCCACTAATGAGAAAGCGTGAACAAGACACTCCAACCAAAGGGCTTACATCCACCTAAGTAACAGGACATGAACTGAATGGGCGTCCCAAGTGGTATGGAAAAAGAAACCACATACACTCTTAAAGACGTGATTTTAGGAGTAGTGTGATTATTAGGACACTTGTTTCGTAACAGACTTTGTGTATGGGTAGCGTGGCCGAGTGGTCTAAGGCGCTGGTTTTAGGCACCAGTCTCTTCGGAGGCGTGGGTTCGAATCCCACCGCTGCCTTATCGTTTTCTTTTGTACTTAAATACTTTGGAAAACAACATGTCTATGATGTCTGTGCATATGAAACTCACTTTTGTGATAAAGGGAAGTAGGTACTTCAAGTTTGAAGCAGGACTCATGCTGCTTTCTAAAGATAGGAATCCTCTTCTCAGTATGATATGTGCAGTCGTTTCCACTAATGAGAAGGTGTAAACAAGACACTCCAACCAAAGGGCTACATCCACCTAAATAGCTGTACATGAACTGAATGGAAGTCTTATGTGGTATGGAAGAAGAAACCACATACACTCTGAAAGACGTGATTTTAGGAGTGGTGTGATTATTAGGACACTTGTTTCATAACAACTATTGTTTATGGGTAGCGTGGCCGAGTGGTCTAAGGGGCTGGTTTTAGGCACCAGTCTCTTCGGAGGCGTGGGTTCGAATCCCACCGCTGCCATATCATTTTCTTTTGTACTTAAATACTTTGGAAAACAACATGTCTATGATGTATGTGGATATGAAGCTCACTTTTGTGATAAAAGGAAGCAGGTACTTCAATTTTGAACAAGACACTCCAACCAAAGGGCTACATCCACCTAAATAGCTGTACATGAACTGAATGGAAGTCTCATGTCGTATGGAAGAAGAAACCACATACACTCTTAAAGACGTCATTTTAGGAGTAGTTTGATTATTAGGACACTTGTTTCATAATAGCCCTTGTGTATTAGTAGCGTGGCCGAGAGGTCTAAGGGGCTGGTTTTAGGCACCAGTCTCTTCGGAGGCGTGGGTTCGAATCCCACCGCTGCCATAGCATTTTTTTTTGTACTTAAATACTTTGGAAAACAACATGTCTTTGATGTCTGTGCGTATGAAACTCACTTTTGTGATAAAGGGAAGCAGGTACTTCAAGTTTGAAACAGGAGTCATGCTGCTTTCGAAAGATAGGAATCCTCTTCTCAGTATGGTATGTGCAGTCGTTTCCACTAATGAGAAAGTGTGAACAGGACACTCCAACCAAAGGGCTTACATCCACCTAAGTAACTGGACATGAAATGAATGGACGTCACATGTGGTATGGAAGAAGAAACCACATACACTCTTAAAGACGTCATTTTAGGAGTAGTTTGATTATTAGGACACTTGTTTCAGGACAGCCTTTGTGTATGGGTAGCGTGGCCGAGTGGTCTAAGGCGCTGGTTTTAGGCACCAGTCTCTTCGGAGGCGTGGGTTCGAATCCCACCGCTGCCATATCATTTTCTTTTGTACTTAAATACTTTGGAAAACAACATGTCTATGATGTATGTGAATATGAAACTCACTTTTGTGATAAAGGGAAGCAGGTACTTCACGTTTGAAGCAGGACTCATGCTTCTGTCCAAAGATAGGAATCCTCTTCTCAGTATGGTATGTGCAGTCGTTTCCACTAATGAGAAAGTGTGAACAAGACACTCCAACCAAAGGGCTACATCCACTTAAATAGTTGTACATGAACTGAATGGAAGTCTCATGTGGTATGGAAGAAGAAACCACATACACTCTTAAAGACGTGATTTTAGGAGTAGTGTGATTATTAGGACACTTGTTTCATAACAGCCTTTGTGTATGGGTAGCGTGGCCGAGTGGTCTAAGGCGCTGGTTTTAGGCACCAGTCTCTTCGGAGGCGTGGGTTCGAATCCCACCGCTGCCATATCATTTTCTTTTGTACTTAAATACTTTAGAAAACAACATGTCTATGATGTATGTGGATATGAAACTCACTTTTGTGATAAAGGGAAGCAGGTACTTGAAGTTTGAAGCAGGACTCATGCTGCTTTCCAAAGATAGTAATCCTCTTCTCAGTATGGTATGTGCAGTCGTTTCCACTAATGAGAAAGTGTGAACAAGACACTCCAACCAAAGGGCTACATCCACCTAAATAGTTGTACATGAACTGAATGGAAGTCTCATGTGGTATGGAAGAAGAAACCACATACACTCTTAAAGACGTCATTTTAGGAGTAGTGTGATTATTAGGACACTTGTTTCATAACAGCCTTTATGTATGGGTAGCGTGGCCGAGTGGTCTAAGGCGCTGGTTTTAGGCACCAGTCTCTTCGGAGGCGTGGGTTCGAATCCCACCGCTGCCATAGCATTTTTTTTTGTACTTAAATACTTTGGAAAACAACATGTCTTTGATGTCTGTGCGTATGAAACTCACTTTTGTGATAAAGGGAAGCAGGTACTTCAAGTTTGAAACAGGACTCATGCTGCTTTCCAAAGATCGTAATCCTCTTCTCAGTATGGTATGTGCAGTCGTTTCCACTAATGAGAAAGTGTGAACAAGACACTCCAACCAAAGGGCCACATCCACTAAAATAGTTTTACATGAACTGAATGGAAGCCTCATGTTGTATGGAAGAAGAAACCACATACACTCTTAAAGACGTCATTTTAGGAGTAGTGTGATTATTAGGACACTTGTTTCAGGACAGCCTTTGTGTATGGGTAGCGTGGCCGAGTGGTCTAAGTCGCTGGTTTTAGGCACCAGTCTCTTCGGAGGCGTGGGTTCGAATCCCACCGCTGCCATAGCATTTTCTTTTGTACTTAAATACTTTGGACAACAACATGTCTATGATGTCTGTGGATATGAAACTCACTTTTGTGATAAAGGGAAGCAGGTACTTCAAGTTTGAAGCAGGACTCATGCTGCTTTCTAAAGATAGGAATCCTCTTCTCAGTATGGTATGTGCAGTCGTTTCCACTAATGAGAAGGTGTAAACAAGACACTCCAACCAAAGGGCTACATCCACCTAAATAGCTGTACATGAACTGAATGGAAGTCTCATGTGGTATGGAAGAAGAAACCACATACACTCTTAAAGACGTCATTTTAGGAGTAGTGTGATTATTAGGACACTTGTTTCAGGACAGCCTTTGTGTATGGGTAGCGTGGCCGAGTGGTCTATGTCGCTGGTTTTAGGCACCAGTCTCTTCGGAGGCGTGGGTTCGAATCCCACCGCTGGCATAGCATTTTCTTTTGTACTTAAATACTTTGGAAAACAACATGTCTATGATGTATGTGGATATGAAGCTCACTTTTGTGATAAAAGGAAGCAGGTACTTCAATTTTGAACAAGACACTCCAACCAAAGGGCTACATCCACCTAAATAGCTGTACATGAACTGAGTGGAAGTCTCATGTCGTATTAAAGAAGAAACCACATACACTCTTAAAGACGTCATTTTAGGAGTAGTGTGATTATTAGGACACTTGTTTCAGGTCAGCCTTTGTGTATGGGTAGCGTGGCCGAGTGGTCTATGTCGCTGGTTTTAGGCACCAGTCTCTTCGGAGGCGTGGGTTCGAATCCCACCGCTGCCATAGCATTTTCTTTTGTACTTAAATACTTTGGACAACAACATGTCTATGATGTATGTGGATATGAAGCTCACTTTTGTGATAAAGGGAAGCATGTACTTTAAGTTTGAAGAAGGACTCATGCTGCTTTCCAAAGATCGTAATCCTCTTCTCAGTATGGTATGTGCAGTCGTTTCCACTAATGAGAAAGTGTGAACAAGACACTCCAACCAAAGGGCCACATCCACTAAAATAGTTTTACATGAACTTAATGGAAGCCTCATGTTGTATGGAAGAAGAAACCACATACACTCTTAAAGACGTCATTTTAGGAGTAGTGTGATTATTAGGACACTTGTTTCATAACAGCCTTTGTGTATGGGTAGCGTGGCCGAGTGGTCTAAGGCGCTGGTTTTAGGCACCAGTCTCTTCGGAGGCGTGGGTTCGAATCCCACCGCTGCCATAGCATTTTCTTTTGTTCTTAAATACTTTGGAAAACAACATGTCTATGATGTATGTGCATATGAACCTCACTTTTGTGATAAAGGGAAGCAGGTACTTGAAGTTTGAAGCAGGACTCATGCTGCTTTCGAAAGATAGTAATCCTCTTCTCAGTATGGTATGTGCAGTCGTTTCCACTAATGAGAAAGTGTGAACAAGACACTCCAACCAAAGGGCTACATCCACCTAAATAGTTGTACATGAACTGAATGGAAGTCTCATGTGGTATGGAAGAAGAAACCACATACACTCTTAAAGACGTCATTTTAGGAGTGGTGTGATTATTAGGACACTTGTTTCATAACAGCCTTTGTGTATGGGTAGCGTGGCCGAGTGGTCTAAGGCGCTGGTTTTAGGCACCAGTCTCTTCGGAGGCGTGGGTTCGAATCCCACCGCTGCCATAGCATTTTCTTTTGTACTTAAATACTTTGGAAAACAACATGTCTATGATGTATGTGGATATGAAGCTCACTTTTGTGATAAAAGGAAGCAGGTACTTCAATTTTGAACAAGACACTGCAACCAAAGGGCTACATCCACCTAAATAGCTGTACATGAACTGAGTGGAAGTCTCATGTCGTATGGAAGAAGAAACCACATACACTCTTAAAGACGTCATTTTAGGAGTAGTTTGATTATTAGGACACTTGTTTCATAATAGCCCTTTTGTATCTGTAGCGTGGCCGAGTGGTCTAAGTCGCTGGTTTTAGGCACCAGTCTCTTCGGAGGTGTGGGTTCGAATCCCACCGCTGCCATATCATTTTCTTTTGTACTTAAATACTTTGGACAACAACATGTCTATGATGTATGTGCATATGAAACTCACTTTTGTGATAAAGGGAAGCAGGTACTTGAAGTTTGAAGCAGGACTCATGCTGCTTTCCAAAGATCGTAATCCTCTTCTCAGTATGGTATGTGCAGTCGTTTCCACTAATGAGAAACTGTGAACAAGACACTCCAACCAAAGGGCTACATCCACCTAAATAGTTGTACATGAACTGAATGGAAGTCTCATGTGGTATGGAAGAAGAAACCACATACACTCTTAAAGACGTCATTTTAGGAGTAGTGTGATTATTAGGACACTTGTTTCATAACAGCCTTTGTGTATGGGTAGCGTGGCCGAGTGGTCTAAGGCGCTGGTTTTAGGCACCAGTCTCTTCGGAGGCGTGGGTTCGAATCCCACCGCTGCCATAGCATTTTCTTTTGTTCTTAAATACTTTGGAAAACAACATGTCTATGATGTATGTGCATATGAACCTCACTTTTGTGATAAAGGGAAGCAGGTACTTGAAGTTTGAAGCAGGACTCATGCTGCTTTCGAAAGATAGTAATCCTCTTCTCAGTATGGTATGTGCAGTCGTTTCCACTAATGAGAAAGTGTGAACAAGACACTCCAACCAAAGGGCTACATCCACCTAAATAGTTGTACATGAACTGAATGGAAGTCTCATGTGGTATGGAAGAAGAAACCACATACACTCTTAAAGACGTCATTTTAGGAGTGGTGTGATTATTAGGACACTTGTTTCATAACAGCCTTTGTGTATGGGTAGCGTGGCCGAGTGGTCTAAGGCGCTGGTTTTAGGCACCAGTCTCTTCGGAGGCGTGGGTTCGAATCCCACCGCTGCCATAGCATTTTCTTTTGTACTTAAATACTTTGGAAAACAACATGTCTATGATGTATGTGGATATGAAGCTCACTTTTGTGATAAAAGGAAGCAGGTACTTCAATTTTGAACAAGACACTGCAACCAAAGGGCTACATCCACCTAAATAGCTGTACATGAACTGAGTGGAAGTCTCATGTCGTATGGAAGAAGAAACCACATACACTCTTAAAGACGTCATTTTAGGAGTAGTTTGATTATTAGGACACTTGTTTCATAATAGCCCTTTTGTATCTGTAGCGTGGCCGAGTGGTCTAAGTCGCTGGTTTTAGGCACCAGTCTCTTCGGAGGTGTGGGTTCGAATCCCACCGCTGCCATATCATTTTCTTTTGTACTTAAATACTTTGGACAACAACATGTCTATGATGTATGTGCATATGAAACTCACTTTTGTGATAAAGGGAAGCAGGTACTTGAAGTTTGAAGCAGGACTCATGCTGCTTTCCAAAGATCGTAATCCTCTTCTCAGTATGGTATGTGCAGTCGTTTCCACTAATGAGAAACTGTGAACAAGACACTCCAACCAAAGGGCTACATCCACCTAAATAGTTGTACATGAACTGAATGGAAGTCTCATGTGGTATGGAAGAAGAAACCACATACTCTCTTAAAGACGTCATTTTAGGAGTAGTGTGATTATTAGGACACTTGTTTCATAACAGCCTTTGTGTATGGGTAGCGTGGCCGAGTGGTCTAAGGCGCTGGTTTTAGGCACCAGTCTCTTCGGAGGTGTGGGTTCGAATCCCACCGCTGCCATAGCATTTTCTTTTGTACTTAAATACTTTGGAAAACAACATGTCTATGATGTATGTGGATATGAAGCTCACTTTTGTGATAAAAGGAAGCAGGTACTTCAATTTTGAACAAGACACTGCAACCAAAGGGCTACATCCACCTAAATAGCTGTACATGAACTGAGTGGAAGTCTCATGTCGTATGGAAGAAGAAACCACATACACTCTTAAAGACGTCATTTTAGGAGTAGTTTGATTATTAGGACACTTGTTTCATAATAGCCCTTTTGTATCTGTAGCGTGGCCGAGTGGTCTAAGGCGCTGGTCTTAGGCACCAGTCTCTTCGGAGGCGTGGGTTCGAATCCCACCGCTGCCATAGCATTTTTTTTTGTACTTAAATACTTTGGAAAACAACATGTCTTTGATGTCTGTGCGTATGAAACTCACTTTTGTGATAAAGGGAAGCAGGTACTTCAAGTTTGAAACAGGACTCATGCTGCTTTCCAAAGATCGTAATCCTCTTCTCAGTATGGTATGTGCAGTCGTTTCCACTAATGAGAAAGTGTGAACAAGACACTCCAACCAAAGGGCCACATCCACTAAAATAGTTTTACATGAACTGAATGGAAGCCTCATGTTGTATGGAAGAAGAAACCACATACACTCTTAAAGACGTCATTTTAGGAGTAGTGTGATTATTAGGACACTTGTTTCAGGACAGCCTTTGTGTATGGGTAGCGTGGCCGAGTGGTCTAAGTCGCTGGTTTTAGGCACCAGTCTCTTCGGAGGCGTGGGTTCGAATCCCACCGCTGCCATAGCATTTTCTTTTGTACTTAAATACTTTGGACAACAACATGTCTATGATGTATGTGGATATGAAGGTCACTTTTGTGATAAAGGGAAGCAGGTACTTCAAGTTTGAAGAAGGACTCATGCTGCTTTCCAAAGATCGTAATCCTCTTCTCAGTATGGTATGTGCAGTCGTTTCCACTAATGAGAAAGTGTGAACAAGACACTCCAACCAAAGGGCCACATCCACTAAAATAGTTTTACATGAACTGAATGGAAGTCTCATGTGGTATGGAAGAAGAAACCACATACACTCTTAAAGACGTCATTTTAGGAGTAGTGTGATTATTAGGACACTTGTTTCATAACAGCCTTTGTGTATGGGTAGCGTGGCCGAGTGGTCTAAGGCGCTGGTTTTAGGCACCAGTCTCTTCGGAGGCGTGGGTTCGAATCCCACCGCTGCCTTATCGTTTTCTTTTGTACTTAAATACTTTGGAAAACAACATGTCTATGATGTCTGTGGATATGAAACTCACTTTTGTGATAAAGGGAAGCAGGTACTTCAAGTTTGAAGCAGGACTCATGCTGCTTTCTAAAGATAGGAATCCTCTTCTCAGTATGGTATGTGCAGTCGTTTCCACTAATGAGAAGGTGTAAACAAGACACTCCAACCAAAGGGCTACATCCACCTAAATAGCTATACATGAACTGAATGGAAGTCTCATGTGGTATGGAAGAAGAAACCACATACACTCTTAAAGACGTCATTTTAGGAGTAGTGTGATTATTAGGACACTTGTTTCAGGACAGCCTTTGTGTATGGGTAGCGTGGCCGAGTGGTCTATGTCGCTGGTTTTAGGCACCAGTCTCTTCGGAGGCGTGGGTTCGAATCCCACCGCTTTCATAGCATTTTCTTTTGTACTTAAATACTTTGGAAAACAACATGTCTATGATGTATGTGGATATGAAGCTCACTTTTGTGATAAAAGGAAGCAGGTACTTCAATTTTGAACAAGACACTCCAACCAAAGGGCTACATCCACCTAAATAGCTGTACATGAACTGAGTGGAAGTCTCATGTCGTATGGAAGAAGAAACCACATACACTCTTAAAGACGTGATTTTAGGAGTAGTGTGATTATTAGGACACTTGTTTCAGGACAGCCTTTGTGTATGGGTAGCGTGGCCGAGTGGTCTATGTCGCTGGTTTTAGGCACCAGTCTCTTCGGAGGCGTGGGTTCGAATCCCACCGCTGCCATAGCATTTTCTTTTGTACTTAAATACTTTGGACAACAACATGTCTATGATGTATGTGGAAATGAAGCTCACTTTTGTGATAAAGGGAAGCATGTACTTTAAGTTTGAAGAAGGACTCATGCTGCTTTCCAAAGATCGTAATCCTCTTCTCAGTATGGTATGTGCAGTCGTTTCCACTAATGAGAAAGTGTGAACAAGACACTCCAACCAAAGGGCCACATCCACTAAAATAGTTTTACATGAACTGAATGGAAGCCTCATGTTGTATGGAAGAAGAAACCACATACACTCTTAAAGACGTCATTTTAGGAGTAGTGTGATTATTAGGACACTTGTTTCATAACAGCCTTTGTGTATGGGTAGCGTGGCCGAGTGGTCTAAGGCGCTGGTTTTAGGCACCAGTCTCTTCGGAGGCGTGGGTTCGAATCCCACCGCTGCCATATCATTTTCTTTTGTACTTAAATACTTTGGAAAACAACATGTCTATAATGTATGTGCGTATGAAGCTCACTTTTGTGATAAAGGGAAGCAGGTACTTCAAGTTTGAAGCAGGACTCATGCTTCTTTCCAAAGATAGGAATCCTCTTCTCAGTATGGTATGTGCAGTCGTTTACACTAATGAGAAAGTGTAAAAAAGACACTCCAACCAAAGGGCTACATCCACCTAAATAGTTGTACATGAACTGAATGGAAGTCTCATGTGGTATGGAAGAAGAAACCACATACACTCTTAAAGACGTCATTTTAGGAGTAGTGTGATTATTAGGACACTTGTTTCATAACAGCCTTTGTGTATGGGTAGCGTGGCCGAGTGGTCTAAGGCGCTGGTTTTAGGCACCAGTCTCTTCGGAGGCGTGGGTTCAAATCCCACCGCTGCCATAGCATTTTTTTTTGTACTTAAATACTTTGGAAAACAACATGTCTATGATGTATGTGGATATGAAGCTCACTTTTGTGATAAAAGGAAGCAGGTACTTCAATTTTGAACAAGACACTCCAACCAAAGGGCTACATCCACCTAAATAGTTGTACATGAACTGAGTGGAAGTCACATGTCGTATGGAAGAAGAAACCACATACACTCTTAAAGACGTCATTTTAGGAGTAGTTTGATTATTAGGACACTTGTTTCATAATAGCCCTTGTGTATCTGTAGCGTGGCCGAGAGGTCTAAGGCGCTGGTTTTAGGCACCAGTCTCTTCGGAGGCGTGGGTTCGAATCCCACCGCTGCCATAGCTTTTTTTTTTGTACTTAAATACTTTGGAAAACAACATGTCTTTGATGTCTGTGCGTATGAAACTCACTTTTGTGATAAAGGGAAGCAGGTACTTCAAGTTTGAAACAGGACTCATGCTGCTTTCCAAAGATAGGAATCCTCTTCTCAGTATGGTATGTGCAGTCGTTTCCACTAATGAGAAAGTGTGAACAAGACACTCCAACCAAAGGGCTACATCCACTAAAATAGTTTTACATGAACTGATTGGAAGCCTCATGTTGTATGGAAGAAGAAACCACATACACTCTTAAAGACGTCATTTTAGGAGTAGTGTGATTATTAGGACACTTGTTTCAGGACAGCCTTTGTGTATGGGTAGCGTGGCCGAGTGGTCTATGTCGCTGGTTTTAGGCACCAGTCTCTTCGGAGGCGTGGGTTCGAATCCCACCGCTGCCATAGCATTTTCTTTTGTACTTAAATACTTTGGACAACAACATGTCTATGATGTATGTGGATATGAAGCTCACTTTTGTGATAAAGGGAAGCATGTACTTTAAGTTTGAAGAAGGACTCATGCTGCTTTCCAAAGATCGTAATCCTCTTCTCAGTATGGTATGTACAGTCGTTTCCACTAATGAGAAAGTGTGAACAAGACACTCCAACCAAAGGGCCACATCCACTAAAATAGTTGTACATGAACTCAATGGAAGCCTCATGTTGTATGGAAGAAGAAACCACATACAGTCTTAAAGACGTCATTTTAGGAGTAGTGTGATTATTAGGACACTTGTTTCATAACAGCCTTTGTGTATGGGTAGCGTGGCCGAGTGGTCTAAGGCGCTGGTTTTAGGCACCAGTCTCTTCGGAGGTGTGGGTTCGAATCCCACCGCTGCCATATCATTTTCTTTTGTACTTAAATACTTTGGAAAACAACATGTCTATAATGTATGTGCGTATGAAGCTCACTTTTGTGATAAAGGGAAGCAGGTACTTCAAGTTTGAAGCAGGACTCATGCTTCTTTCCAAAGATAGGAATCCTCTTCTCAGTATGGAATGTACAGTCGTTTACACTAATGAGGAAGTGTAAAAAAGACACTCCAACCAAAGGGCTACATCCACCTAAATAGTTGTACATGAACTGAATGGAAGTCTCATGTGGTATGGAAGAAGAAACCACATACAGTCTTAAAGACGTCATTTTAGGAGTAGTGTGATTATTAGGACACTTGTTTCATAACAGCCTTTGTGTATGGGTAGCGTGGCCGAGTGGTCTAAGGCGCTGGTTTTAGGCACCAGTCTCTTCGGAGGTGTGGGTTCGAATCCCACCGCTGCCATATCATTTTCTTTTGTACTTAAATACTTTGGAAAACAACATGTCTATGATGTCTGTGCACATGAAACTCACTTTTGTGATAAAGGGAAGCAGGTACTTGAAGTTTGAAGAAGGACTCATGCTGCTTTCCAAAGATAGGAATCCTCTTCTCAGTATGGTATGTGCAGTCGTTTCCACTAATGAGAAAGTGTGAACAAGACACTCCAACCAAAGGGCCACATCCACTTAAATAGTTGTGCATGAACTGAGTGGAAGTCTTGTGTGGTATGGAAGAAGAAACCACATACAGTCTTAAAGACGTCATTTTAGGAGTAGTGTGATTATTAGGACACTTGTTTCATAACAGCCTTTGTGTATGGGTAGCGTGGCCGAGTGGTCTAAGGCGCTGGTTTTAGGCACCAGTCTCTTCGGAGGTGTGGGTTCAAATCCCTCCGCTGCCATATCATTTTCTTTTGTACTTAAATACTTTGGAAAACAACATGTCTATGATGTGTGTGCATATGAAACTCACTTTTGTGATAAAAGGAAACAGGTACATGAAGTTTGAAGCAGGACTCATGCTGCTTTCCAAAGATAGGAATCCTCTTCTCAGTATGGTATGTGCAGTCGTTTCCACTAATGAGAAAGTGTGAACAAGACACTCCAACCAAAGGTCTACATCCACTTAAAGAGTTGTACATGAACTGAGTGGAAGTCTTGTGTGGTATGGAAGAAGAAACCACATACACTCTTAAAGACGTCATTTTAGGAGTAGTGTGATTATTAGGACACTTGTTTCATAACAGCCTTTGTGTATGGGTAGCGTGGCCGAGTGGTCTAAGGCGCTGGTTTTAGGCACCAGTCTCTTCGGAGGCGTGGGTTCAAATCCCACCGCTGCCATATCATTTTCTTTTGTACTTAAATACTTTGGAAAACAACATGTCTATAATGTATGTGCATATGAAGCTCACTTTTGTGATAAAGGGAAGCAGGTACTTGAAGTTTGAAGCAGGACTCATGCTTCTTTCCAAAGATAGGAATCCTCTTCTCAGTATGGTATGTGCAGTCGTTTACACTAATGAGAAAGTGTAAAAAAGACACTCCAACCAAAGGGCTACATCCACCTAAATAGTTGTACATGAACTGAATGGAAGTCTCATGTGGTATGGAAGAAGAAACCACATACACTCTTAAAGACGTCATTTTAGGAGTAGTGTGATTATTAGGACACTTGTTTCATAACAGCCTTTGTGTGTGGGTAGCGTGGCCGAGTGGTCTAAGGCGCTGGTTTTAGGCACCAGTCTCTTCGGAGGTGTGGGTTCGAATCCCACCGCTGCCATATCATTTTCTTTTGTACTTAAATACTTTGGAAAACAACATGTCTATGATGTCTGTGCATATGAAACTCACTTTTGTGATAAAGGGAAGCAGGTACTTGAAGTTTGAAGCAGGACTCATGCCGCTTTCCAAAGATAGGAATCCTCTTCTCAGTATGGTATGTGCAGTCGTTTCCACTAATGAGAAAGTGTGAACAAGACACACCAACCAAAGGTCTACATCCACTTAAATAGTTGTACATGAACTGAGTGGAAGTCTTGTGTGGTATGGAAGAAGAAACCACATACACTCTTAAAGACGTCATTTTAGGAGTAGTGTGATTATTAGGACACTTGTTTCATAACAGCCTTTGTGTATGGGTAGCGTGGCCGAGTGGTCTAAGGCGCTGGTTTTAGGCACCAGTCTCTTCGGAGGTGTGGGTTCAAATCCCACCGCTGCCATATCATTTTCTTTTGTACTTGAATACTTTGGAAAACAACATGTCTATCATGTATGTGCATATGAAACTCACTTTTGTAAAAAAAGGAAACAGGTACATGAAGTTTGAAGCAGGACTCATGCTGCTTTCTAAAGATAGGAATCCTCTTCTCAGTATGGTGTGTGCAGTCGTTTCCACTAATGAGAAAGTGTGAACAAGACACTCCAACCAAAGGGCTACATCCACTTAAATAGTTGTACATGAACTGAATGGAAGTCTCATGTGGTATGGAAGAAGAAACCACATACACTCTTAAAGACGTCATTTTAGGAGTAGTGTGATTATTAGGACACTTGTTTCATAACAGCCTTTGTGTATGGGTAGCGTGGCCGAGTGGTCTAAGGCGCTGGTTTTAGGCACCAGTCTCTTCGGAGGCGTGGGTTCGAATCCCACCGCTGCCATATCATTTTCTTTTGTACTTAAGTACTTTGGAAAACAACATGTCTATGATGTATGTGAATATGAAACTCACTTTTGTGATAAAAGGAAACAGGTACTTCAAGTTTGAAGCAGGACTCATGCTGCTTTCCAAAGATAGGAATCCTCTTCTCAGTATGGTATGTGCAGTCGTTTCCACTAATGAGAAAGTGTGAACAAGACACTCCAACCAAAGGGCTACATCCATCTAAATAGTTGTACATGAACTGAGTGGAAGTCTCATGTGGTATGGAAGAAGAAACCACATACAGTCTTAAAGACGTCATTTTAGGAGTAGTTTGATTATTAGGACACTTGTTTCATAACAGCCTTTGTGTATGGGTAGCGTGGCCGAGTGGTCTAAGGCGCTGGTTTTAGGCACCAGTCTCTTCGGAGGTGTGGGTTCGAATCCCACCGCTGCCATATCATTTTCTTTTGTACTTAAATACTTTGGAAAACAACATGTTTATGATGTATGTGCACATGAAGCTCACTTTTGTGATAAAGGGAAGCAGGTACTTGAAGTTTGAAGCAGGACTCATGCTTCTTTCCAAAGATAGGAATCCTCTTCTCAGTATGGTATGTACAGTCGTTTCCACTAATGAGAAAGTGTGAACAAGACACTCCAACCAAAGGGCCACATCCACTAAAATAGTTTTACATGAACTCAATGGAAGCCTCATGTTGTATGGAAGAAGAAACCACATACACTCTTAAAGACGTGATTTTAGGAGTAGTGTGATTATTAGGACACTTGTTTCATAACAGCCTTTGTGTATGGGTAGCGTGGCCGAGTGGTCTAAGGCGCTGGTTTTAGGCACCAGTCTCTTCGGAGGTGTGGGTTCGAATCCCACCGCTGCCACATCATTTTCTTTTGTACTTAAATACTTTGGAAAACAACATGTCTATAATGTATGTGCGTATGAAGCTCACTTTTGTGATAAAGGGAAGCAGGTACTTCAAGTTTGAAGCAGGACTCATGCTTCTTTCCAAAGATAGGAATCCTCTTCTCAGTATGGAATGTACAGTCGTTTACACTAATGAGGAAGTGTAAAAAAGACACTCCAACCAAAGGGCTACATCCACCTAAATAGTTGTACATGAACTGAATGGAAGTCTCATGTGGTATGGAAGAAGAAACCACATACACTCTTAAAGACGTCATTTTAGGAGTAGTGTGATTATTAGGACACTTGTTTCATAACAGCCTTTGTGTATGGGTAGCGTGGCCGAGTGGTCTAAGGCGCTGGTTTTAGGCACCAGTCTCTTCGGAGGTGTGGGTTCGAATCCCACCGCTGCCATATCATTTTCTTTTGTACTTAAATACTTTGGAAAACAACATGTCTATGATGTCTGTGCACATGAAACTCACTTTTGTGATAAAGGGAAGCAGGTACTTGAAGTTTGAAGCAGGACTCATGCTGCTTTCCAAAGATAGGAATCCTCTTCTCAGTATGGTATGTGCAGTCGTTTCCACTAATGAGAAAGTGTGAACAAGACACTCCAACCAAAGGTCTACATCCACTTAAATAGTTGTACATGAACTGAGTGGAAGTCTTGTGTGGTATGGAAGAAGAAGCCACATACACTCTTAAAGACGTCATTTTAGGAGTAGTGTGATTATTAGGACACTTGTTTCATAACAGCCTTTGTGTATGGGTAGCGTGGCCGAGTGGTCTAAGGCGCTGGTTTTAGGCACCAGTCTCTTCGGAGGTGTGGGTTCAAATCCCTCCGCTGCCATATCATTTTCTTTTGTACTTAAATTCTTTGGAAAACAACATGTCTATGATGTGTGTGCATATGAAACTCACTTTTGTGATAAAAGGAAACAGGTACATGAAGTTTGAAGCAGGACTCATGCTGCTTTCCAAAGATAGGAATCCTCTTCTCAGTATGGTATGTGCAGTCGTTTCCACTAATGAGAAAGTGTGAACAAGACACTCCAACCAAAGGTCTACATCCACTTAAAGAGTTGTACATGAACTGAGTGGAAGTCTTGTGTGGTATGGAAGAAGAAACCACATACACTCTTAAAGACGTCATTTTAGGAGTAGTGTGATTATTAGGACACTTGTTTCATAACAGCCTTTGTGTATGGGTAGCGTGGCCGAGTGGTCTAAGGCGCTGGTTTTAGGCACCAGTCTCTTCGGAGGTGTGGGTTCAAATCCCTCCGCTGCCATATCATTTTCTTTTGTACTTAAATACTTTGGAAAACAACATGTCTATAATGTGTGTGCATATGAAACTCACTTTTGTGATAAAAGGAAACAGGTACATGAAGTTTGAAGCAGGACTCATGCTGCTTTCCAAAGATAGGAATCCTCTTCTCAGTATGGTATGTGCAGTCGTTTCCACTAATGAGAAAGTGTGAACAAGACACTCCAACCATAGGTCTACATCCACTTAAAGAGTTGTACATGAACTGAGTGGAAGTCTTGTGTGGTATGGAAGAAGAAACCACATACACTCTTAAAGACGTCATTTTAGGAGTAGTGTGATTATTAGGACACTTGTTTCATAACAGCCTTTGTGTATGGGTAGCGTGGCCGAGTGGTCTAAGGCGCTGGTTTTAGGCACCAGTCTCTTCGGAGGCGTGGGTTCAAATCCCACCGCTGCCATATCATTTTCTTTTGTACTTAAATACTTTGGAAAACAACATGTCTATAATGTATGTGCATATGAAGCTCACTTTTGTGATAAAGGGAAGCAGGTACTTGAAGATTGAAGCAGGACTCATGCTTCTTTCCAAAGATAGGAATCCTCTTCTCAGTATGGTATGTACAGTCGTTTACACTAATGAGAAAGTGTAAAAAAGACACTGCAACCAAAGGGCTACATCCACCTAAATAGTTGTACATGAACTGAATGGAAGTCTCATGTGGTATGGAAGAAGAAACCACATACACTCTTAAAGACGTCATTTTAGGAGTAGTGTGATTATTAGGACACTTGTTTCATAACAGCCTTTGTGTGTGGGTAGCGTGGGCGAGTGGTCTAAGGCGCTGGTTTTAGGCACCAGTCTCTTCGGAGGTGTGGGTTCGAATCCCACCGCTGCCATATCATTTTCTTTTGTACTTAAATACTTTGGAAAACAACATGTCTATGATGTCTGTGCATATGAAACTCACTTTTGTGATAAAGGGAAGCAGGTACTTGAAGTTTGAAGCAGGACTCATGCCGTTTTCCAAAGATAGGAATCCTCTTCTCAGTATGGTATGTGCAGTCGTTTACACTAATGAGAAAGTGTGAACAAGACACACCAACCAAAGGTCTACATCCACTTAAATAGTTGTACATGAACTGAGTGGAAGTCTTGTGTGGTATGGAAGAAGAAACCACATACACTCTTAAAGACGTCATTTTAGGAGTAGTGTGATTATTAGGACACTTGTTTCATAACAGCCTTTGTGTATGGGTAACGTGGCCGAGTGGTCTAAGGCGCTGGTTTTAGGCACCAGTCTCTTCGGAGGTGTGGGTTCAAATCCCACCGCTGCCATATCATTTTCTTTTGTACTTAAATACTTTGGAAAACAACATGTCTATCATGTATGTGCATATGAAACTCACTTTTGTAAAAAAAGGAAACAGGTACATGAAGTTTGAAGCAGGACTCATGCTGCTTTCTAAAGATAGGAATCCTCTTCTCAGTATGGTGTGTGCAGTCGTTTCCACTAATGAAAAAGTGTGAACAAGACACTCCAACCAAAGGGCTACATCCACTTAAATAGTTGTACATGAACTGAATGGAAGTCTCATGTGGTATGGAAGAAGAAACCACATACACTCTTAAAGACGTGATTTTAGGAGTAGTGTGATTATTAGGACACTTGTTTCATAACAGCCTTTGTGTATGGGTAGCGTGGCCGAGTGGTCTAAGGCGCTGGTTTTAGGCACCAGTCTCTTCGGAGGCGTGGGTTCGAATCCCACCGCTGCCATATCATTTTCTTTTGTACTTAAGTACTTTGGAAAACAACATGTCTATGATGTATGTGAATATGAAACTCACTTTTGTGATAAAAGGAAACAGGTACTTCAAGTTTGAAGCAGGACTCATGCTGCTTTCCAAAGATAGGAATCCTCTTCTCAGTATGGTATGTGCAGTCGTTTCCACTAATGAGAAAGTGTGAACAAGACACTCCAACCAAAGGGCTACATCCACCTAAATAGTTGTACATGAACTGAATGGAAGTCTCATGTGGTATGGAAGAAGAAACCACATACAGTCTTAAAGACGTCATTTTAGGAGTAGTGTGATTATTAGGACACTTGTTTCATAACAGCCTTTGTGTATGGGTAGCGTGGCCGAGTGGTCTAAGGCGCTGGTTTTAGGCACCAGTCTCTTCGGAGGTGTGGGTTCGAATCCCACCGCTGCCATATCATTTTCTTTTGTACTTAAATACTTTGGAAAACAACATGTCTATGATGTATGTGCACATGAAGCTCACTTTTGTGATAAAGGGAAGCAGGTACTTCAAGTTTGAAGCAGGACTCATGCTTCTTTCCAAAGATAGGAATCCTCTTCTCAGTATGGTATGTACAGTCGTTTCCACTAATGAGAAAGTGTGAACAAGACACTCCAACCAAAGGTCTACATCCACTTAAATAGTTGTACATGAACTGAGTGGAAGTCTTGTGTGGTATGGAAGAAGAAACCACATACAGTCTTAAAGACGTCATTTTAGGAGTAGTGTGATTATTAGGACACTTGTTTCATAACAGCCTTTGTGTGTGGGTAGCGTGGCCGAGTGGTCTAAGGCGCTGGTTTTAGGCACCAGTCTCTTCGGAGGTGTGGGTTCAAATCCCACCGCTGCCATATCATTTTCTTTTGTACTTAAATACTTTGGAAAACAACATGTCTATCATGTATGTGCATATGAAACTCACTTTTGTGATAAAAGGAAACAGGTACTTCAAGTTTGAAGCAGGACTCATGCTGCTTTCTAAAGATAGGAATCCTCTTCTCAGTATGGTGTGTGCAGTCGTTTCCACTAATGAGAAAGTGTGAACAAGACACTCCAACCAAAGGGCTACATCCACCTAAATAGTTGTACATGAACTGAATGGAAGTCTCATGTGGTATGGAAGAAGAAACCACATACACTCTTAAAGACGTCATTTTAGGAGTAGTGTGATTATTAGGACACTTGTTTCATAACAGCCTTTGTGTATGGGTAGCGTGGCCGAGTGGTCTAAGGCGCTGGTTTTAGGCACCAGTCTCTTCGGAGGTGTGGGTTCGAATCCCACCGCTGCCATATCATTTTCTTTTGTACTTAAATACTTTGGAAAACAACATGTCTATGATATATGTGCACATGAAACTCACTTTTGTGATAAAGGGAAGCAGGTACTTGAAGTTTGAAGCAGGACTCATGCTGCTTTCCAAAGATAGGAATCCTCTTCTCAGTATGGTATGTGCAGTCGTTTCCACTAATGAGAAAGTGTGAACAAGACACTCCAACCAAAGGTCTACATCCACTTAAATAGTTGTACATGAACTGATTGGAAGTCTTGTGTGGTATGGAAGAAGAAACCACATACAGTCTTAAAGACGTCATTTTAGGAGTAGTGTGATTATTAGGACACTTGTTTCATAACAGCCTTTGTGTATGGGTAGCGTGGCCGAGTGGTCTAAGGCGCTGGTTTTAGGCACCAGTCTCTTCGGAGGTGTGGGTTCAAATCCCACCGCTGCCATATCATTTTCTTTTGTACTTAAATACTTTGGAAAACAACATGTCTATCATGTATGTGCATATGAAACTCACTTTTGTAAAAAAAGGAAACAGGTACATGAAGTTTGAAGCAGGACTCATGCTGCTTTCTAAAGATAGGAATCCTCTTCTCAGTATGGTGTGTGCAGTCGTTTCCACTAATGAGAAAGTGTGAACAAGACACTCCAACCAAAGGGCTACATCCACTTAAATAGTTGTACATGAACTGAATGGAAGTCTCATGTGGTATGGAAGAAGAAACCACATACACTCTTAAAGACGTGATTTTAGGAGTAGTGTGATTATTAGGACACTTGTTTCATAACAGCCTTTGTGTATGGGTAGCGTGGCCGAGTGGTCTAAGGCGCTGGTTTTAGGCACCAGTCTCTTCGGAGGCGTGGGTTCGAATCCCACCGCTGCCATATCATTTTCTTTTGTACTTAAGTACTTTGGAAAACAACATGTCTATGATGTATGTGAATATGAAACTCACTTTTGTGATAAAAGGAAGCAGGTACTTGAAGTTTGAAGCAGGACTCATGCTGCTTTCCAAAGATAGGAATCCTCTTCTCAGTATGGTGTGTGCAGTCGTTTCCACTAATGAGAAAGTGTGAACAAGACACTCCAACCAAAGGGCTACATCCACTTAAATAGTTGTACATGAACTGAATGGAAGTCTCATGTGGTATGGAAGAAGAAACCACATACACTCTTAAAGACGTCATTTTAGGAGTAGTGTGATTATTAGGACACTTGTTTCATAACAGCCTTTGTGTATGGGTAGCGTGGCCGAGTGGTCTAAGGCGCTGGTTTTAGGCACCAGTCTCTTCGGAGGCGTGGGTTCGAATCCCACCGCTGCCATATCATTTTCTTTTGTACTTAAGTACTTTGGAAAACAACATGTCTATGATGTATGTGAATATGAAACTCACTTTTGTGATAAAAGGAAACAGGTACTTGAAGTTTGAAGCAGGACTCATGCTGCTTTCCAAAGATAGGAATCCTCTTCTCAGTATGGTATGTGCAGTCGTTTCCACTAATGAGAAAGTGTGAACAAGACACTCCAACCAAAGGGCTACATCCACCTAAATAGTTGTACATGAACTGAATGGAAGTCTCATGTGGTATGGAAGAAGAAACCACATACAGTCTTAAAGACGTGATTTTAGGAGTAGTGTGATTATTAGGACACTTGTTTCATAACAGCCTTTGTGTATGGGTAGCGTGGCCGAGTGGTCTAAGGCGCTGGTTTTAGGCACCAGTCTCTTCGGAGGTGTGGGTTCGAATCCCACCGCTGCCATATTATTTTCTTTTGTACTTAAATACTTTGGAAAACAACATGTTTATGATGTCTGTGCATATGAAACTCACTTTTGTGATAAAGGGAAGCAGGTACTTGAAGTTTGAAGCAGGACTCATGCTGCTTTCCAAAGATAGGAATCCTCTTCTCAGTATGGTATGTGCAGTCGTTTACACTAATGAGAAAGTGTGAACAAGACACTCCAACCAAAGGTCTACATCCACTTAAATAGTTGTACATGAACTGAGTGGAAGTCTTGTGTGGTATGGAAGAAGAAACCACATACAGTCTTAAAGACGTGATTTTAGGAGTAGTGTGATTATTAGGACACTTGTTTCATAACAGCCTTTGTGTATGGGTAGCGTGGCCGAGTGGTCTAAGGCGCTGGTTTTAGGCACCAGTCTCTTCGGAGGTGTGGGTTCGAATCCCACCGCTGCCATATTATTTTCTTTTGTACTTAAATACTTTGGAAAACAACATGTTTATGATGTCTGTGCATATGAAACTCACTTTTGTGATAAAGGGAAGCAGGTACTTGAAGTTTGAAGCAGGACTCATGCTGCTTTCCAAAGATAGGAATCCTCTTCTCAGTATGGTATGTGCAGTCGTTTACACTAATGAGAAAGTGTGAACAAGACACTCCAACCAAAGGTCTACATCCACTTAAATAGTTGTACATGAACTGAGTGGAAGTCTTGTGTGGTATGGAAGAAGAAACCACATACAGTCTTAAAGACGTCATTTTAGGAGTAGTGTGATTATTAGGACACTTGTTTCATAACAGCCTTTGTGTGTTGGTAGCGTGGCCGAGTGGTCTAAGGCGCTGGTTTTAGGCACCAGTCTCTTCGGAGGCGTGGGTTCGAATCCCACCGCTGCCATATCATTTTCTTTTGTACTTAAATACTTTGGAAAACAACATGTCTATGATGTCTGTGCACATGAAACTCACTTTTGTGATAAAGGGAAGCAGGTACTTGAAGTTTGAAGCAGGACTCATGCTGCTTTCCAAAGATAGGAATCCTCTTCTCAGTATGGTGTGTGCAGTCGTTTCCACTAATGAGAAAGTGTGAACAAGACACTCCAACCAAAGGTCTACATCCACTTAAATAGTTGTACATGAACTGAGTGGAAGTCTTGTGTGGTATGGAAGAAGAAACCACATACAGTCTTAAAGACGTCATTTTAGGAGTAGTGTGATTATTAGGACACTTGTTTCATAACAGCCTTTGTGTATGGGTAGCGTGGCCGAGTGGTCTAAGGCGCTGGTTTTAGGCACCAGTCTCTTCGGAGGTGTGGGTTCAAATCCCACCGCTGCCATATCATTTTCTTTTGTACTTAAATACTTTGGAAAACAACATGTCTATCATGTATGTGCATATGAAACTCACTTTTGTAAAAAAAGGAAACAGGTACATGAAGTTTGAAGCAGGACTCATGCTGTTTTCTAAAGATAGGAATCCTCTTCTCAGTATGGTGTGTGCAGTCGTTTCCACTAATGAGAAAGTGTGAACAAGACACTCCAACCAAAGGGCTACATCCACTTAAATAGTTGTACATGAACTGAATGGAAGTCTCATGTGGTATGGAAGAAGAAACCACATACACTCTTAAAGACGTCATTTTAGGAGTAGTGTGATTATTAGGACACTTGTTTCATAACAGCCTTTGTGTATGGGTAGCGTGGCCGAGTGGTCTAAGGCGCTGGTTTTAGGCACCAGTCTCTTCGGAGGCGTGGGTTCGAATCCCACCGCTGCCATATCATTTTCTTTTGTACTTAAGTACTTTGGAAAACAACATGTCTATGATGTATGTGAATATGAAACTCACTTTTGTGATAAAAGGAAACAGGTACTTGAAGTTTGAAGCAGGACTCATGCTGCTTTCCAAAGATAGGAATCCTCTTCTCAGTATGGTATGTGCAGTCGTTTCCACTAATGAGAAAGTGTGAACAAGACACTCCAACCAAAGGGCTACATCCACCTAAATAGTTGTACATGAACTGAATGGAAGTCTCATGTGGTATGGAAGAAGAAACCACATACAGTCTTAAAGACGTCATTTTAGGAGTAGTGTGATTATTAGGACACTTGTTTCATAACAGCCTTTGTGTATGGGTAGCGTGGCCGAGTGGTCTAAGGCGCTGGTTTTAGGCACCAGTCTCTTCGGAGGTGTGGGTTCGAATCCCACCGCTGCCATATCATTTTCTTTTGTACTTAAATACTTTGGAAAACAACATGTTTATGATGTCTGTGCATATGAAACTCACTTTTGTGATAAAGGGAAGCAGGTACTTGAAGTTTGAAGCAGGACTCATGCCGCTTTCCAAAGATAGGAATCCTCTTCTCAGTATGGTATGTGCAGTCGTTTACACTAATGAGAAAGTGTGAACAAGACACTCCAACCAAAGGTCTACATCCACTTAAATAGTTGTACATGAACTGAGTGGAAGTCTTGTGTGGTATGGAAGAAGAAACCACATACAGTCTTAAAGACGTCATTTTAGGAGTAGTGTGATTATTAGGACACTTGTTTCATAACAGCCTTTGTGTGTTGGTAGCGTGGCCGAGTGGTCTAAGGCGCTGGTTTTAGGCACCAGTCTCTTCGGAGGCGTGGGTTCGAATCCCACCGCTGCCATATCATTTTCTTTTGTACTTAAATACTTTGGAAAACAACATGTCTATGATGTCTGTGCACATGAAACTCACTTTTGTGATAAAGGGAAGCAGGTACTTGAAGTTTGAAGCAGGACTCATGCTGCTTTCCAAAGATAGGAATCCTCTTCTCAGTATGGTATGTGCAGTCGTTTCCACTAATGAGAAAGTGTGAACAAGACACTCCAACCAAAGGTCTACATCCACTTAAATAGTTGTACATGAACTGAGTGGAAGTCTTGTGTGGTATGGAAGAAGAAACCACATACAGTCTTAAAGACGTCATTTTAGGAGTAGTGTGATTATTAGGACACTTGTTTCATAACAGCCTTTGTGTATGGGTAGCGTGGCCGAGTGGTCTAAGGCGCTGGTTTTAGGCACCAGTCTCTTCGGAGGTGTGGGTTCAAATCCCACCGCTGCCATATCATTTTCTTTTGTACTTAAATACTTTGGAAAACAACATGTCTATCATGTATGTGCATATGAAACTCACTTTTGTAAAAAAAGGAAACAGGTACATGAAGTTTGAAGCAGGACTCATGCTGCTTTCTAAAGATAGGAATCCTCTTCTCAGTATGGTGTGTGCAGTCGTTTCCACTAATGAGAAAGTGTGAACAAGACACTCCAAGCAAAGGGCTACATCCACTTAAATAGTTGTACATGAACTGAATGGAAGTCTCATGTGGTATGGAAGAAGAAACCACATACACTCTTAAAGACGTCATTTTAGGAGTAGTGTGATTATTAGGACACTTGTTTCATAACAGCCTTTGTGTATGGGTAGCGTGGCCGAGTGGTCTAAGGCGCTGGTTTTAGGCACCAGTCTCTTCGGAGGCGTGGGTTCGAATCCCACCGCTGCCATATCATTTTCTTTTGTACTTAAGTACTTTGGAAAACAACATGTCTATGATGTATGTGAATATGAAACTCACTTTTGTGATAAAAGGAAACAGGTACTTGAAGTTTGAAGCAGGACTCATGCTGCTTTCCAAAGATAGGAATCCTCTTCTCAGTATGGTGTGTGCAGTCGTTTCCACTAATGAGAAAGTGTGAACAAGACACTACAACCAAAGGGCTACATCCACCTAAATAGTTGTACATGAACTGAATGGAAGTCTCATGTGGTATGGAAGAAGAAACCACATACAATCTTAAAGACGTCATTTTAGGAGTAGTGTGATTATTAGGACACTTGTTTCATAACAGCCTTTGTGTATGGGTAGCGTGGCCGAGTGGTCTAAGGCGCTGGTTTTAGGCACCAGTCTCTTCGGAGGTGTGGGTTCGAATCCCACCGCTGCCATATCATTTTCTTTTGTACTTAAATACTTTGGAAAACAACATGTCTATGATGTCTGTGCACATGAAGCTCACTTTTGTGATAAAGGGAAGCAGGTACTTGAAGTTTGAAGCAGGACTCATGCCGCTTTCCAAAGATAGGAATCCTCTTCTCAGTATGGTATGTGCAGTCGTTTACACTAATGAGAAAGTGTGAACAAGACACTCCAACCAAAGGTCTACATCCACTTAAATAGTTGTACATGAACTGAGTGGAAGTCTTGTGTGGTATGGAAGAAGAAACCACATACAGTCTTAAAGACGTCATTTTAGGAGTAGTGTGATTATTAGGACACTTGTTTCATAACAGCCTTTGTGTGTTGGTAGCGTGGCCGAGTGGTCTAAGGCGCTGGTTTTAGGCACCAGTCTCTTCGGAGGCGTGAGTTCGAATCCCACCGCTGCCATATCATTTTCTTTTGTACTTAAATACTTTGGAAAACAACATGTCTATGATGTCTGTGCACATGAAACTCACTTTTGTGATAAAGGGAAGCAGGTACTTGAAGTTTGAAGCAGGACTCATGCTGCTTTCCAAAGATAGGAATCCTCTTCTCAGTATGGTATGTGCAGTCGTTTCCACTAATGAGAAAGTGTGAACAAGACACTCCAACCAAAGGTCTACATCCACTTAAATAGTTGTACATGAACTGAGTGGAAGTCTTGTGTGGTATGGAAGAAGAAACCACATACAGTCTTAAAGACGTCATTTTAGGAGTAGTGTGATTATTAGGACACTTGTTTCATAACAGCCTTTGTGTGTTGGTAGCGTGGCCGAGTGGTCTAAGGCGCTGGTTTTAGGCACCAGTCTCTTCGGAGGTGTGAGTTCGAATCCCACCGCTGCCATATCATTTTCTTTTGTACTTAAATACTTTGGAAAACAACATGTCTATGATGTCTGTGCACATGAAACTCACTTTTGTGATAAAGGGAAGCAGGTACTTGAAGTTTGAAGCAGGACTCATGCTGCTTTCCAAAGATAGGAATCCTCTTCTCAGTATGGTATGTGCAGTCGTTTCCACTAATGAGAAAGTGTGAACAAGACACTCCAACCAAAGGTCTACATCCACTTAAATAGTTGTACATGAACTGAGTGGAAGTCTTGTGTGGTATGGAAGAAGAAACCACATACAGTCTTAAAGACGTCATTTTAGGAGTAGTGTGATTATTAGGACACTTGTTTCATAACAGCCTTTGTGTATGGGTAGCGTGGCCGAGTGGTCTAAGGCGCTGGTTTTAGGCACCACTCTCTTCGGAGGTGTGGGTTCAAATCCCACCGCTGCCATATCATTTTCTTTTGTACTTAAATACTTTGGAAAACAACATGTCTATCATGTATGTGCATATGAAACTCACTTTTGTAAAAAAAGGAAACAGGTACATGAAGTTTGAAGCAGGACTCATGCTGCTTTCTAAAGATAGGAATCCTCTTCTCAGTATGGTGTGTGCAGTCGTTTCCACTAATGAGAAAGTGTGAACAAGACACTACAACCAAAGGTCTACATCCACTTAAATAGTTGTACATGAACTGAGTGGAAGTCTTGTGTGGTATGGAAGAAGAAACCACATACAGTCTTAAAGACGTCATTTTAGGAGTAGTGTGATTATTAGGACACTTGTTTCATAACAGCCTTTGTGTATGGGTAGCGTGGCCGAGTGGTCTAAGGCGCTGGTTTTAGGCACCAGTCTCTTCGGAGGTGTGGGTTCAAATCCCACCGCTGCCATATCATTTTCTTTTGTACTTAAATACTTTGGAAAACAACATGTCTATCATGTATGTGCATATGAAACTCACTTTTGTAAAAAAAGGAAACAGGTACATGAAGTTTGAAGCAGGACTCATGCTGCTTTCTAAAGATAGGAATCCTCTTCTCAGTATGGTGTGTGCAGTCGTTTCCACTAATGAGAAAGTGTGAACAAGACACTACAACCAAAGGGCTACATCCACTTAAATAGTTGTACATGAACTGAATGGAAGTCTCATGTGGTATGGAAGAAGAAACCACATACACTCTTAAAGACGTCATTTTAGGAGTAGTGTGATTATTAGGACACTTGTTTCATAACAGCCTTTGTGTATGGGTAGCGTGGCCGAGTGGTCTAAGGCGCTGGTTTTAGGCACCAGTCTCTTCGGAGGCGTGGGTTCGAATCCCACCGCTGCCATATCATTTTCTTTTGTACTTAAATACTTTGGAAAGCAACATGTCTATGATGTATGTGAATATGAAACTCACTTTTGTGATAAAAGGAAGCAGGTACTTGAAGTTTGAAGCAGGACTCATGCTGCTTTCCAAAGATAGGAATCCTCTTCTCAGTATGGTATGTGCAGTCGTTTCCACTAATGAGAAAGTGTGAACAAGACACTGCAACCAAAGGGCTACATCCACCTAAATAGTTGTACATGAACTGAATAGAAGTCTCATGTGGTATCTAAGAAGAAACCACATACACTCTTAAAGACGTCATTTTAGGAGTAGTGTGATTATTAGGACACTTGTTTCATAACAGCCTTTGTGTATGGGTAGCGTGGCCGAGTGGTCTAAGGCGCTGGTTTTAGGCACCACTCTCTTCGGAGGTGTGGGTTCAAATCCCACCGCTGCCATATCATTTTCTTTTGTACTTAAATACTTTGGAAAACAACATGTCTATCATGTATGTGCATATGAAACTCACTTTTGTAAAAAAAGGAAACAGGTACATGAAGTTTGAAGCAGGACTCATGCTGCTTTCTAAAGATAGGAATCCTCTTCTCAGTATTGTGTGTGCAGTCGTTTCCACTAATGAGAAAGTGTGAACAAGACACTACAACCAAAGGTCTACATCCACTTAAATAGTTGTACATGAACTGAGTGGAAGTCTTGTGTGGTATGGAAGAAGAAAGTTTAGGCACCACTCTCTTCGGAGGCGTGGGTTCGAATCCCACCGCTGCCATATCATTTTCTTTTGTACTTAAATACTTTGGAAAACAACATGTCTATGATGTATGTGCATATGAAACTCACTTTTGTGATAAAGGGAAGCAGGTACTTGAAGTTTGAAGCAAGACTCATGCTGCTTTCCAAAGATAGTAATCCTCTTCTCAGTATGGTATGTGCAGTCGTTTCCACTAATGAGAAAGTGTGAACAAGACACTCCAACCAAAGGTCTACATCCACCTAAATAGTTGTACATGAACTGAGTGGAAGTCTTGTGTGGTATGGAAGAAGAAACCACATACACTCTTAAAGACGTCATTTTAGGAGTAGTGTGATTATTAGGACACTTGTTTCATAACAGCCTTTGTGTATGGGTAGCGTGGTCGAGTGGTCTAAGGCGCCGGTTTTAGGCACCAGTCTCTTCGGAGGTGTGGGTTCGAATCCCACCGCTGCCATATCATTTTCTTTTGTACTTAAATACTTTGGAAAACAACATGTCTATCATGTATGTGCTTATGAAACTCACTTTTGTAAAAAAAGGAAACAGGTACATGAAGTTTGAAGCAGGACTCATGCTGCTTTCTAAAGATAGGAATCCTCTTCTCAGTATGGTGTGTGCAGTCGTTTCCACTAATGAGAAAGTGTGAACAAGACACTCCAACCAAAGGGCTACATCCACCTAAATAGTTGTACATGAACTGAATGGAAGTCTCATGTGGTATGGAAGAAGGAACCACATACACTCTTAAAGACGTCATTTTAGGAGTAGTGTGATTATTAGGACACTTGTTTCATAACAGCCTTTGTGTATGGGTAGCGTGGCCGAGTGGTCTAAGGCGCTGGTTTTAGGCACCAGTCTCTTCGGAGGTGTGGGTTCAAATCCCACCGCTGCCATATCGTTTTCTTTTGTACTTAAATACTTTGGAAAACAACATGTCTATCATGTATGTGAATATGAAACTCACTTTTGTAAAAAAAGGAAGCAGGTACTTGAAGTTTGAAGCAGGACTCATGCTGCTTTCTAAAAATAGGAATCGTCTTCTCAGTATGGTGTGTGCAGTCATTTCCACTAATGAGAAAGTGTGAACAAGACACTCCAACCAAAGGGCTACATCCACCTAAATAGTTGTACATGAACTGAATAGAAGTCTCATGTGGTATGGAAGAAGAAACCACATACACTCTTAAAGACGTCATTTTAGGAGTAGTGTGATTATTAGGACACTTGTTTCATAACAGCCTTTGTGTATGGGTAGCGTGGCCGAGTGGTCTAAGGCGCTGGTTTTAGGCACCAGTCTCTTCGGAGGCGTGGGTTCGAATCCCACCGCTGCCATATCATTTTCTTTTGTACTTAAATACTTTGGAAAACAACATGTCTATCATGTATGTGAATATGAAACTCACTTTTGTAAAAAAAGGAAACAGGTACATGAAGTTTGAAGCAGGACTCATGCTGCTTTCTAAAGATAGGAATCCTCTTCTCAGTATGGTGTGTGCAGTCGTTTCCACTAATGAGAAAGTGTGAACAAGACACTCCAACCAAAGGGCTACATCCACTGAAATAGTTGTACATGAACTGAATGGAAGTCTCATGTGGTATGGAAGAAGAAACCACATACACTCTTAAAGACGTCATTTTATAAGTGGTGTGATTATTAGGACACTTGTTTCATAACAGCCTTTGTGTATGGGTAGCGTGGCCGAGTGGTCTAAGGCGCTGGTTTTAGGCACCAGTCTCTTCGGAGGCGTGGGTTCGAATCCCACCGCTGCCATATCATTTTCTTTTGTACTTAAATACTTTGGAAAACAACATGTCTATGATGTATGTGAATATGAAACTCACTTTTGTGATAAAAGGAAGCAGGTACTTGAAGTTTGAAGCAGGACTCATGCTGCTTTCCAAAGATAGGAATCCTCTTCTCAGTATGGTATGTGCAGTCGTTTCCACTAATGAGAAAGTGTGAACAAGACACTACAACCAAAGGGCTACATCCACCTAAATAGTTGTACATGAACTGAATAGAAGTCTCATGTGGTATCTAAGAAGAAACCACATACACTCTTAAAGACGTCATTTTAGGAGTAGTGTGATTATTAGGACACTTGTTTCATAACAGCCTTTGTGTATGGGTAGCGTGGCCGAGTGGTCTAAGGCGCCGGTTTTAGGCACCACTCTCTTCGGAGGCGTGGGTTCGAATCCCACCGCTGCCATATCATTTTCTTTTGTACTTAAATACTTTGGAAAACAACATGTCTATGATGTATGTGCATATGAAACTCACTTTTGTGATAAAGGGAAGCAGGTACTTGAAGTTTGAAGCAAGACTCATGCTGCTTTCCAAAGATAGTAATCCTCTTCTCAGTATGGTATGTGCAGTCGTTTCCACTAATGAGAAAGTGTGAACAAGACACTGCAACCAAAGGTCTACATCCACCTAAATAGTTGTACATGAACTGAGTGGAAGTCTTGTGTGGTATGGAAGAAGAAACCACATACACTCTTAAAGACGTCATTTTAGGAGTAGTGTGATTATTAGGACACTTGTTTCATAACAGCCTTTGTGTATGGGTAGCGTGGTCGAGTGGTCTAAGGCGCCGGTTTTAGGCACCAGTCTCTTCGGAGGTGTGGGTTCGAATCCCACCGCTGCCATATCATTTTCTTTTGTACTTAAATACTTTGGAAAACAACATGTCTATCATGTATGTGCTTATGAAACTCACTTTTGTAAAAAAAGGAAACAGGTACATGAAGTTTGAAGCAGGACCCATGCTGCTTTCTAAAGATAGGAATCCTCTTCTCAGTATGGTGTGTGCAGTCGTTTCCACTAATGAGAAAGTGTGAACAAGACACTCCAACCAAAGGGCTACATCCACCTAAATAGTTGTACATGAACTGAATGGAAGTCTCATGTGGTATGGAAGAAGGAACCACATACACTCTTAAAGACGTCATTTTAGGAGTAGTGTGATTATTAGGACACTTGTTTCATAACAGCCTTTGTGTATGGGTAGCGTGGCCGAGTGGTCTAAGGCGCTGGTTTTAGGCACCAGTCTCTTCGGAGGTGTGGGTTCAAATCCCACCGCTGCCATATCGTTTTCTTTTGTACTTAAATACTTTGGAAAACAACATGTCTATCATGTATGTGAATATGAAACTCACTTTTGTAAAAAAAGGAAACAGGTACATGAAGTTTGAAGCAGGACTCATGCTGCTTTCTAAAGATAGGAATCCTCTTCTCAGTATGGTGTGTGCAGTCGTTTCCACTAATGAGAAAGTGTGAACAAGACACTCCAACCAAAGGGCTACATCCACTTAAATAGTTGTACATGAACTGAATGGAAGTCTCATGTGGTATGGAAGAAGAAACCACATACACTCTTAAAGACGTCATTTTATAAGTGGTGTGATTATTAGGACACTTGTTTCATAACAGCCTTTGTGTATGGGTAGCGTGGCCGAGTGGTCTAAGGCGCTGGTTTTAGGCACCAGTCTCTTCGGAGGCGTGGGTTCGAATCCCACCGCTGCCATATCATTTTCTTTTGTACTTAAATACTTTGGAAAACAACATGTCTATGATGTATGTGAATATGAAACTCACTTTTGTGATAAAAGGAAGCAGGTACTTGAAGTTTGAAGCAGGACTCATGCTGCTTTCCAAAGATAGGAATCCTCTTCTCAGTATGGTATGTGCAGTCGTTTCCACTAATGAGAAAGTGTGAACAAGACACTACAACCAAAGGGCTACATCCACCTAAATAGTTGTACATGAACTGAATAGAAGTCTCATGTGGTATCTAAGAAGAAACCACATACACTCTTAAAGACGTCATTTTAGGAGTAGTGTGATTATTAGGACACTTGTTTCATAACAGCCTTTGTGTATGGGTAGCGTGGCCGAGTGGTCTAAGGCGCTGGTTTTAGGCACCACTCTCTTCGGAGGCGTGGGTTCGAATCCCACCGCTGCCATATCATTTTCTTTTGTACTTAAATACTTTGGAAAACAACATGTCTATCATGTATGTGCATATGAAACTCACTTTTGTGATAAAGGGAAGCAGGTACTTGAAGTTTGAAGCAAGACTCATGCTGCTTTCCAAAGATAGTAATCCTCTTCTCAGTATGGTATGTGCAGTCGTTTCCACTAATGAGAAAGTGTGAACAAGACACTGCAACCAAAGGTCTACATCCACCTAAATAGTTGTACATGAACTGAGTGGAAGTCTTGTGTGGTATGGAAGAAGAAACCACATACACTCTTAAAGACGTCATTTTAGGAGTAGTGTGATTATTAGGACACTTGTTTCATAACAGCCTTTGTGTATGGGTAGCGTGGTCGAGTGGTCTAAGGCGCCGGTTTTAGGCACCAGTCTCTTCGGAGGTGTGGGTTCGAATCCCACCGCTGCCATATCATTTTCTTTTGTACTTAAATACTTTGGAAAACAACATGTCTATCATGTATGTGCTTATGAAACTCACTTTTGTAAAAAAAGGAAACAGGTACATGAAGTTTGAAGCAGGACTCATGCTGCTTTCTAAAGATAGGAATCCTCTTCTCAGTATGGTGTGTGCAGTCGTTTCCACTAATGAGAAAGTGTGAACAAGACACTCCAACCAAAGGGCTACATCCACCTAAATAGTTGTACATGAACTGAATGGAAGTCTCATGTGGTATGGAAGAAGGAACCACATACACTCTTAAAGACGTCATTTTAGGAGTAGTGTGATTATTAGGACACTTGTTTCATAACAGCCTTTGTGTATGGGTAGCGTGGCCGAGTGGTCTAAGGCGCTGGTTTTAGGCACCAGTCTCTTCGGAGGTGTGGGTTCAAATCCCACCGCTGCCATATCGTTTTCTTTTGTACTTAAATACTTTGGAAAACAACATGTCTATCATGTATGTGAATATGAAACTCACTTTTGTAAAAAAAGGAAACAGGTACATGAAGTTTGAAGCAGGACTCATGCTGCTTTCTAAAGATAGGAATCCTCTTCTCAGTATGGTGTGTGCAGTCGTTTCCACTAATGAGAAAGTGTGAACAAGACACTCCAACCAAAGGGCTACATCCACTTAAATAGTTGTACATGAACTGAATGGAAGTCTCATGTGGTATGGAAGAAGAAACCACATACACTCTTAAAGACGTCATTTTATAAGTGGTGTGATTATTAGGACACTTGTTTCATAACAGCCTTTGTGTATGGGTAGCGTGGCCGAGTGGTCTAAGGCGCTGGTTTTAGGCACCAGTCTCTTCGGAGGCGTGGGTTCAAATCCCACCGCTGCCATATCATTTTCTTTTGTACTTAAATACTTTGGAAAACAACATGTCTATGATGTATGTGCATATGAAACTCACTTTTGTGATAAAGGGAAGCAGGTACTTGAAGTTTGAAGCAGGACTCATGCTGCTTTCCAAAGATAGGAATCCTCTTCTCAGTATGGTATGTGCAGTCGTTTCCACTAATGAGAAAGTGTGAACAAGACACTCCAACCAAAGGGCCACATCCACTTAAATAGTTGTACATGAACTGAATGGAAGTCTAATGTGGTATGGAAGAAGAAACCACATACACTCTTAAAGACGTCATTTTAGGAGTAGTGTGATTATTAGGACACTTGTTTCATAACAGCCTTTGTGTATGGGTAGCGTGGTCGAGTGGTCTAAGTCGCTGGTTTTAGGCACCAGTCTCTTCGGAGGCGTGGGTTCGAATCCCACCGCTGCCATATCATTTTCTTTTGTTCTTAAATACTTTGGAAAACAACATGTCTATGATGTATGTGAATATGAAACTCACTTTTGTGATAAAAGGAAGCAGGTACTTGAAGTTTGAAGCAGGACTCATGCTGCTTTCCAAAGATAGTAATCCTCTTCTCAGTATGGTATGTGCAGTCGTTTCCACTAATGAGAAAGTGTGAACAAGACACTCCAACCAAAGGGCTACATCCACCTAAATAGTTGTACATGAACTGAATGAAAGTCTCATGTGGTATGGAAGAAGAAACCACATACACTCTTAAAGACGTCATTTTAGGAGTAGTGTGATTATTAGGACACTTGTTTCATAACAGCCTTTGTGTATGGGTAGCGTGGCCGAGTGGTCTAAGGCGCTGGTTTTAGGCACCAGTCTCTTCGGAGGCGTGGGTTCGAATCCCACCGCTGCCATATCATTTTCTTTTGTACTTAAATACTTTGGAAAACAACATGTCTATGATGTATGTGCATATGAAACTCACTTTTGTAAAAAAAGGAAACAGGTACATGAAGTTTGAAGCAGGACTCATGCTGCTTTCTAAAGATAGGAATCCTCTTCTCAGTATGGTGTGTGCAGTCGTTTCCACTAATGAGAAAGTGTGAACAAGACACTCCAACCAAAGGGCTACATCCACCTAAATAGTTGTACATGAACTGAATGGAAGTCTCATGTGGTATGGAAGAAGAAACCACATACACTCTTAAAGACGTCATTTTAGGAGTAGTGTGATCATTAGGACACTTGTTTCATAAGAGCCTTTGTGTATGGGTAGCGTGGCCGAGTGGTCTAAGGCGCTGGTTTTAGGCACCAGTCTCTTCGGAGGTGTGGGCTCAAATCCCACCGCTGCCATATCATTTTCTTTTGTACTTAAATACTTTGGAAAACAACATGTCTATCATGTATGTGAATATGAAACTCACTTTTGTAAAAAAAGGAAGCAGGTACATGAAGTTTGAAGCAGGACTCATGCTGCTTTCCAAAGATAGGAATCCTCTTCTCAGTATGGTATGTGCAGTCGTTTCCACTAATGAGAAAGTGTGAACAAGACACTCCAACCAAAGGGCTACATCCACCTAAATAGTTGTACATGAACTGAATAGAAGTCTCATGTGGTATGGAAGAAGAAACCACATACACTCTTAAAGACGTCATTTTAGGAGTAGTGTGATTATTAGGACACTTGTTTCATAACAGCCTTTGTGTATGGGTAGCGTGGCCGAGTGGTCTAAGTCGCTGGTTTTAGGCACCAGTCTCTTCGGAGGCGTGGGTTCGAATCCCACCGCTGCCATATCATTTTCTTTTGTACTTAAATACTTTGGAAAGCAACATGTCTATGATGTATGTGAATATGAAACTCACTTTTGTGATAAAAGGAAGCAGGTACTTGAAGTTTGAAGCAGGACTCATGCTGCTTTCCAAAGATAGGAATCCTCTTCTCAGTATGGTATGTGCAGTCGTTTCCACTAATGAGAAAGTGTGAACAAGACACTCCAACCAAAGGGCTACATCCACCTAAATAGTTGTACATGAACTGAATGGAAGTCTCATGTGGTATGGAAGAAGAAACCACATACACTCTTAAAGACGTCATTTTAGGAGTAGTGTGATTATTAGGACACTTGTTTCATTACAGCCTTTGTGTATGGGTAGCGTGGTCGAGTGGTCTAAGGCGCCGGTTTTAGGCACCAGTCTCTTCGGAGGTGTGGGTTCGAATCCCACCGCTGCCATATCATTTTCTTTTGTACTTAAATACTTTGGAAAACAACATGTCTATGATGTATGTGCATATGAAACTCACTTTTGTAAAAAAAGGAAACAGGTACATGAAGTTTGAAGCAGGACTCATGCTGCTTTCTAGAGATAGGAATCCTCTTCTCAGTATGGTGTGTGCAGTCGTTTCCACTAATGAGAAAGTGTGAACAAGACACTCCAACCAAAGGGCTACATCCACCTAAATAGTTGTACATGAACTGAATGGAAGTCTCATGTGGTATGGAAGAAGAAACCACATACACTCTTAAAGACGTCATTTTAGGAGTAGTGTGATTATTAGGACACTTGTTTCATAACAGCCTTTGTGTATGGGTAGCGTGGCCGAGTGGTCTAAGGCGCTGGTTTTAGGCACCAGTCTCTTCGGAGGTGTGGGTTCAAATCCCACCGCTGCCATATCATTTTCTTTTGTACTTAAATACTTTGGAAAACAACATGTCTATCATGTATGTGAATATGAAACTCACTTTTGTAAAAAAAGGAAACAGGTACATGAAGTTTGAAGCAGGACTCATGCTGCTTTCTAAAGATAGGAATCCTCTTCTCAGTATGGTGTGTGCAGTCGTTTCCACTAATGAGAAAGTGTGAACAAGACACTCCAACCAAAGGGCTACATCCACCTAAATAGTTGTACATGAACTGAATGGAAGTCTCATGTGGTATGGAAGAAGAAACCACATACACTCTTAAAGACGTCATTTTATAAGTGGTGTGATTATTAGGACACTTGTTTCATAACAGCCTTTGTGTATGGGTAGCGTGGCCGAGTGGTCTAAGGCGCTGGTTTTAGGCACCAGTCTCTTCGGAGGCGTGGGTTCGAATCCCACCGCTGCCATATCATTTTTTTTTGTACTTAAATACTTTGGAAAACAACATGTCTATGATGTATGTGCATATGAAACTCACTTTTGTGATAAAGGGAAGGAGGTACTTGAAGTTTGAAGCAGGACTCATGCTGCTTTCCAAAGATAGGAATCCTCTTCTCAGTATGGTGTGTGCAGTCGTTTCCACTAATGAGAAAGTGTGAACAAGACACTCCAACCAAAGGGCTACATCCACCTAAATAGTTGTACATGAACTGAATGGAAGTCTCATGTGGTATGGAAGAAGAAACCACATACACTCTTAAAGACGTCATTTTAGGAGTAGTGTGATTATTAGGACACTTGTTTCATAACAGCCTTTGTGTATGGGTAGCGTGGTCGAGTGGTCTAAGGCGCCGGTTTTAGGCACCAGTCTCTTCGGAGGTGTGGGTTCGAATCCCACCGCTGCCATATCATTTTCTTTTGTACTTAAATACTTTGGAAAACAACATGTCTATCATGTATGTGCATATGAAACTCACTTTTGTAAAAAAAGGAAACAGGTACATGAAGTTTGAAGCAGGACTCATGCTGCTTTCTAAAGATAGGAATCCTCTTCTCAGTATGGTGTGTGCAGTCGTTTCCACTAATGAGAAAGTGTGAACAAGACACTCCAACCAAAGGGCTACATCCACTTAAATAGTTGTACATGAACTGAATGGAAGTCTCATGTGGTATGGAAGAAGAAACCACATACACTCTTAAAGACGTCATTTTATAAGTGGTGTGATTATTAGGACACTTGTTTCATAACAGCCTTTGTGTATGGGTAGCGTGGCCGAGTGGTCTAAGTCGCTGGTTTTAGGCACCAGTCTCTTCGGAGGCGTGGGTTCGAATCCCACCGCTGCCATATCATTTTCTTTTGTTCTTAAATACTTTGGAAAACAACATGTCTATGATGTATGTGAATATGAAACTCACTTTTGTGATAAAAGGAAGCAGGTACTTGAAGTTTGAAGCAGGACTCATGCTGCTTTCCAAAGATAGTAATCCTCTTCTCAGTATGGTATGTGCAGTCGTTTCCACTAATGAGAAAGTGTGAACAAGACACTCCAACCAAAGGGCTACATCCACCTAAATAGTTGTACATGAACTGAATGAAAGTCTCATGTGGTATGGAAGAAGAAACCACATACACTCTTAAAGACGTCATTTTAGGAGTAGTGTGATTATTAGGACACTGTGTTTCATAACAGCCTTTGTGTATGGGTAGCGTGGCCGAGTGGTCTAAGGCGCTGGTTTTAGGCACCAGTCTATTCGGAGGCGTGGGTTCGAATCCCACCGCTGCCATATCATTTTCTTTTGTACTTAAATACTTTGGAAAACAACATGTCTATCATGTATGTGCATATGAAACTCACTTTTGTAAAAAAAGGAAACAGGTACATGAAGTTTGAAGCAGGACTCATGCTGCTTTCTAAAGATAGGAATCCTCTTCTCAGTATGGTGTGTGCAGTCGTTTCCACTAATGAGAAAGTGTGAACAAGACACTCCAACCAAAGGGCTACATCCACCTAAATAGTTGTACATGAACTGAATGGAAGTCTCATGTGGTATGGAAGAAGAAACCACATACACTCTTAAAGACGTCAGTTTAGGAGTAGTGTGATTATTAGGACACTTGTTTCATAACAGCCTTTGTGTATGGGTAGCGTGGCCGAGTGGTCTAAGGCGCTGGTTTTAGGCACCAGTCTCTTCGGAGGTGTGGGTTCAAATCCCACCGCTGCCATATCATTTTCTTTTGTACTTAAATACTTTGGAAAACAACATGTCTATCATGTATGTGAATATGAAACTCACTTCTGTAAAAAAAGGAAGCAGGTACATGAAGTTTGAAGCAGGACTCATGCTGCTTTCTAAAAATAGGAATCGTCTTCTCAGTATGGTGTGTGCAGTCATTTCCACTAATGAGAAAGTGTGAACAAGACACTCCAACCAAAGGGCTACATCCACCTAAATAGTTGTACATGAACTGAGTAGAAGTCTCATGTGGTATGGAAGAAGAAACCACATACACTCTTAAAGACGTCATTTTAGGAGTAGTGTGATTATTAGGACACTTGTTTCATAACAGCCTTTGTGTATGGGTAGCGTGGCCGAGTGGTCTAAGGCGCTGGTTTTAGGCACCAGTCTCTTCGGAGGCGTGGGTTCGAATCCCACCGCTGCCATATCATTTTCTTTTGTACTTAAATACTTTGGAAAACAACATGTCTATGATGTATGTGAATATGAAACTCACTTTTGTGATAAAATGAAGCAGGTACTTGAAGTTTGAAGCAGGACTCATGCTGCTTTCCAAAGATAGGAATCCTCTTCTCAGTATGGTATGTGCAGTCGTTTCCACTAATGAGAAAGTGTGAACAAGACACTCCAACCAAAGGGCTACATCCACCTAAATAGTTGTACATGAACTGAATGGAAGTCTCATGTGGTATGGAAGAAGAAACCACATACACTCTTAAAGACGTCATTTTAGGAGTAGTGTGATTATTAGGACACTTGTTTCATAACAGCCTTTGTGTATGGGTAGCGTGGCCGAGTGGTCTAAGGCGCTGGTTTTAGGCACCAGTCTCTTCGGAGGTGTGGGTTCAAATCCCACCGCTGCCATATCATTTTCTTTTGTACTTAAATACTTTGGAAAACAACATGTCTATCATGTATGTGAATATGAAACTCACTTTTGTAAAAAAAGGAAACAGGTACATGAAGTTTGAAGCAGGACTCATGCTGCTTTCCAAAGATAGGAATCCTCTTCTCAGTATGGTGTGTGCAGTCGTTTCCACTAATGAGAAAGTGTGAACAAGACACTCCAACCAAAGGGCTACATCCACTTAAATAGTTGTACATGAACTGAATGGAAGTCTCATGTGGTATGGAAGAAGAAACCACATACACTCTTAAAGACGTCATTTTATAAGTGGTGTGATTATTAGGACACTTGTTTCATAACAGCCTTTGTGTATGGGTAGCGTGGCCGAGTGGTCTAAGGCGCTGGTTTTAGGCACCAGTCTCTTCGGAGGCGTGGGTTCGAATCCCACCGCTGCCATATCATTTTCTTTTGTACTTAAATACTTTGGAAAACAACATGTCTATGATGTATGTGCATATGAAACTCACTTTTGTGATAAAGGGAAGGAGGTACTTGAAGTTTGAAGCAGGACTCATGCTGCTTTCCAAAGATAGGAATCCTCTTCTCAGTATGGTATGTGCAGTCGTTTCCACTAATGAGAAAGTGTGAACAAGACACTCCAACCAAAGGGCCACATCCACTTAAATAGTTGTACATGAGCTGAATGGAAGTCTAATGTGGTATGGAAGAAGAAACCACATACACTCTTAAAGACGTCATTTTAGGAGTAGTGTGATTATTAGGACACTTGTTTCATAACAGCCTTTGTGTATGGGTAGCGTGGCCGAGTGGTCTAAGGCGCTGGTTTTAGGCACCAGTCTATTCGGAGGCGTGGGTTCGAATCCCACCGCTGCCATATCATTTTCTTTTGTACTTAAATACTTTGGAAAACAACACGTCTATGATGTATGTGGATATGAAACTTACTTTTTTGATAAAAGGAAGCAGGTACTTGAAGTTTGAAGCAGGACTCATGCTGCTTTCCAAAGATAGGAATCCTCTTCTCAGTATGGTGTGTGCAGTCGTTTCCACTAATGAGAAAGTGTGAACAGGACACTCCAACCAAAGGGCTTACATCCACCTGAATAGCTGTACATGAACTGAATGGAAGTCTCATGTGGTATGGAAGAAGAAACCACATACACTCTTAAAGACGTCATTTTAGGAGTAGTGTGATTATTAGGACACTTGTTTCATAACAGCCTTTGTGTATGGGTAGCGTGGCCGAGTGGTCTAAGGCGCTGGTTTTAGGCACCAGTCTCTTCGGAGGCGTGGGTTCGAATCCCACCGCTGCCATATCATTTTCTTTTGTACTTAAATACTTTGGAAAACAACATGTCTATGATGTCTGTGCATATGAAACTCACTTTTGTGATAAAAGGAAACAGGTACATGAAGTTTGAAGCAGGACTATTGCTGCTTTCTAAAGATAGGAATCCTCTTCTCAGTATGGTATGTGCAGTCGTTTCCACTAATGAGAAAGTGTGAACAAGACACTCCAACCAAAGGGCTACATCCACCTAAATAGTTGTACATGAACTGAATGGAAGTCTCATGTGGTATGGAAGAAGAAACCACATACACTCTTAAAGACGTCATTTTAGGAGTAGTGTGATTATTAGGACACTTGTTTCATAACAGCCTTTGTGTATGGGTAGCGTGGCCGAATGGTCTAAGGCGCTGGTTTTAGGCACCAGTCTCTTCGGAGGCGTGGGTTCGAATCCCACCGCTGCCATATCATTTTCTTTTGTACTTAAATACTTTGGAAAACAACATGTCTATGATGTATGTGAATCTGAAACTCACTTTTGTGATAAAAGGAAGCAGGTACTTCAAGTTTGAAGCAGGACTCATGCTGCTTTCCAAAGATAGGAATCCTCTTCTCAGTATGGTATGTGCAGTCGTTTCCACTAATGAGAAAGTGTGAACAAGACACTCCAACCAAAGGGCTACATCCACCTAAATAGTTGTACATGAACTGAGTGGAAGTCTTGTGTGGTATGGAAGAAGAAACCACATACACTCTTAAAGACGTCATTTTAGGAGTAGTGTGATTATTAGGACACTTGTTTCATAACAGCCTTTGTGTATGGGTAGCGTGGTCGAGTGGTCTAAGGCGCCGGTTTTAGGCACCAGTCTCTTCGGAGGTGTGGGTTCGAATCCCACCGCTGCCATATCATTTTCTTTTGTACTTAAATACTTTGGAAAACAACATGTCTATGATGTATGTGCATATGAAACTCACTTTTGTAAAAAAAGGAAACAGGTACATGAAGTTTGAAGCAGGACTCATGCTGCTTTCTAAAGATAGGAATCCTCTTCTCAGTATGGTGTGTGCAGTCGTTTCCACTAATGAGAAAGTGTGAACAAGACACTCCAACCAAAGGGCTACATCCACCTAAATAGTTGTACATGAACTGAATGGAAGTCTCATGTGGTATGGAAGAAGAAACCACATACACTCTTAAAGACGTCATTTTAGGAGTAGTGTGATTATTAGGACACTTGTTTCATAACAGCCTTTGTGTATGGGTAGCGTGGCCGAGTGGTCTAAGGCGCTGGTTTTAGGCACCAGTCTCTTCGGAGGTGTGGGTTCAAATCCCACCGCTGCCATATCATTTTCTTTTGTACTTAAATACTTTGGAAAACAACATGTCTATCATGTATGTGAATATGAAACTCACTTTTGTAAAAAAAGGAAACAGGTACATGAAGTTTGAAGCAGGACTCATGCTGCTTTCTAAAGATAGGAATCCTCTTCTCAGTATGGTGTGTGCAGTCGTTTCCACTAATGAGAAAGTGTGAACAAGACACTCCAACCAAAGGGCTACATCCACTTAAATAGTTGTACATGAACTGAATGGAAGTCTCATGTGGTATGGAAGAAGAAACCACATACACTCTTAAAGACGTCATTTTATAAGTGGTGTGATTATTAGGACACTTGTTTCATAACAGCCTTTGTGTATGGGTAGCGTGGCCGAGTGGTCTAAGGCGCTGGTTTTAGGCACCAGTCTCTTCGGAGGCGTGGGTTCGAATCCCACCGCTGCCATATCATTTTCTTTTGTACTTAAATACTTTGGAAAACAACATGTCTATGATGTATGTGCATATGAAACTCACTTTTGTGATAAAGGGAAGCAGGTACTTGAAGTTTGAAGCAGGACTCATGCTGCTTTCTAAAGATAGGAATCCTCTTCTCAGTATGGTATGTGCAGTCGTTTCCACTAATGAGAAAGTGTGAACAAGACACTCCAACCAAAGGGCCACATCCACTTAAATAGTTGTACATGAACTGAATGGAAGTCTAATGTGGTATGGAAGAAGAAACCACATACACTCTTAAAGACATCATTTTAGGAGTAGTGTGATTATTAGGACACTTGTTTCATAACAGCCTTTGTGTGTGGGTAGCGTGGCCGAGTGGTCTAAGGCGCTGGTTTTAGGCACCAGTCTCTTCGGAGGTGTGGGTTCGAATCCCACCGCTGCCATATCATTTTCTTTTGTACTTAAATACTTTGGAAAACAACATGTCTATGATGTCTGTGCATATGAAACTCACTTTTGTGATAAAAGGAAACAGGTACATGAAGTTTGAAGCAGGACTCATGCTGCTTTCTAAAGATAGGAATCCTCTTCTCAGTATGGTGTGTGCAGTCGTTTCCACTAATGAGAAAGTGTGAACAAGACACTCCAACCAAAGGGCTACATCCACCTAAATAGTTGTACATGAACTGAATGGAAGTCTCATGTGGTATGGAAGAAGAAACCACATACACTCTTAAAGACGTCATTTTAGGAGTAGTGTGATTATTAGGACACTTGTTTCATAACAGCCTTTTTGTATGGGTAGCGTGGCCGAGTGGTCTAAGGCGCTGGTTTTAGGCACCAGTCTCTTCGGAGGTGTGGGTTCGAATCCCACCGCTGCCATATCATTTTCTTTTCTACTTAAATACTTTGGAAAACAACATGTCTATGATGTATGTGCATATGAAACTCACTTTTGTGATAAAAGGAAACAGGTACTTGAAGTTTGAAGCAGGACTCATGCTGCTTTCTAAAGATAGGAATCCTCTTCTCAGTATGGTGTGTGCAGTCGTTTCCACTAATGAGAAAGTGTGAACAAGACACTCCAACCAAAGGGCTACATCCACCTAAATAGTTGTACATGAACTGAATGGAAGTCTCATGTGGTATGGAAGAAGAAACCACATACACTCTTAAAGACGTCATTTTAGGAGTAGTGTGATTATTAGGACACTTGTTTCATAACAGCCTTTGTGTATGGGTAGCGTGGCCGAGTGGTCTAAGGCGCTGGTTTTAGGCACCAGTCTCTTCGGAGGTGTGGGTTCGAATCCCACCGCTGCCATATCATTTTCTTTTGTACTTAAATACTTTGGAAAACAACATGTCTATGACGTATGTGCATATGAAACTCACTTTTGTGATAAAAGGAAACAGGTACATGAAGTTTGAAGCAGGACTCATGCTGCTTTCTAAAGATAGGAATCCTCTTCTCAGTATGGTGTGTGCAGTCGTTTCCACTAATGAGAAAGTGTGAACAAGACACTCCAACCAAAGGGCTACATCCACCTAAATAGTTGTACATGAACTGAATGGAAGTCTCATGTGGTATGGAAGAAGAAACCACATACACTCTTAAAGACGTCATTTTAGGAGTAGTGTGATTATTAGGACACTTGTTTCATAACAGCCTTTGTGTATGGGTAGCGTGGCCGAGTGGTCTAAGGCGCTGGTTTTAGGCACCAGTCTCTTCGGAGGTGTGGGTTCGAATCCCACCGCTGCCATATCATTTTCTTTTGTGCTTAAATACTTTGGAAAACAACATGTCTATGATGTATGTGCATATGAAACTCACTTTTGTGATAAAGGGAAGCAGGTACTTCAAGTTTGAAGCAAGACTCATGCTGCTTTCCAAAGATAGTAATCCTCTTCTCAGTATGGTATGTGCAGTCGTTTCCACTAATGAGAAAGTGTGAACAAGACACTCCAACCAAAGGTCTACATCCACCTAAATAGTTGTACATGAACTGAGTGGAAGTCTTGTGTGGTATGGAAGAAGAAACCACATACACTCTTAAAGACGTCATTTTAGGAGTAGTGTGATTATTAGGACACTTGTTTCATAACAGCCTTTGTGTATGGGTAGCGTGGTCGAGTGGTCTAAGGCGCCGGTTTTAGGCACCAGTCTCTTCGGAGGTGTGGGTTCGAATCCCACCGCTGCCATATCATTTTCTTTTGTACTTAAATACTTTGGAAAACAACATGTCTATGATGTATGTGCATATGAAACTCACTTTTGTAAAAAAAGGAAACAGGTACATGAAGTTTGAAGCAGGACTCATGCTGCTTTCTAAAGATAGGAATCCTCTTCTCAGTATGGTGTGTGCAGTCGTTTCCACTAATGAGAAAGTGTGAACAAGACACTCCAACCAAAGGGCTACATCCACCTAAATAGTTGTACATGAACTGAATGGAAGTCTCATGTGGTATGGAAGAAGAAACCACATACACTCTTAAAGACGTCATTTTAGGAGTAGTGTGATTATTAGGACACTTGTTTCATAAGAGCCTTTGTGAATGGGTAGCGTGGCCGAGTGGTCTAAGGCGCTGGTTTTAGGCACCAGTCTCTTCGGAGGCGTGGGTTCGAATCCCACCGCTGCCATATCATTTTCTTTTGTACTTAAATACTTTGGAAAACAACATGTCTATGATGTATGTGCATATGAAACTCACTTTTGTGATAAAGGGAAGCAGGTACTTCAAGTTTGAAGCAAGACTCATGCTGCTTTCCAAAGATAGTAATCCTCTTCTCAGTATGGTATGTGCAGTCGTTTACACTAATGAGAAAGTGTGAACAAGACACTCCAACCAAAGGTCTACATCCACCTAAATAGTTGTACATGAACTGAGTGGAAGTCTTGTGTGGTATGGAAGAAGAAACCACATACACTCTTAAAGACGTCATTTTAGGAGTAGTGTGATTATTAGGACACTTGTTTCATAACAGCCTTTGTGTATGGGTAGCGTTGTCGAGTGGTCTAAGGCGCCGGTTTTAGGCACCAGTCTCTTCGGAGGTGTGGGTTCGAATCCCACCGCTGCCATATCATTTTCTTTTGTACTTAAATACTTTGGAAAACAACATGTCTATGATGTATGTGCATATGAAACTCACTTTTGTAAAAAAAGGAAACAGGTACATGAAGTTTGAAGCAGGACTCATGCTGCTTTCTAAAAATAGGAATCCTCTTCTCAGTATGGTGTGTGCAGTCGTTTCCACTAATGAGAAAGTGTGAACAAGACACTCCAACCAAAGGGCTACATCCACCTAAATAGTTGTACATGAACTGAATGGAAGTCTCATGTGGTATGGAAGAAGAAACCACATACACTCTTAAAGACGTCATTTTAGGAGTAGTGTGATTATTAGGACACTTGTTTCATAACAGCCTTTGTGTATGGGTAGCGTGGCCGAGTGGTCTAAGGCGCTGGTTTTAGGCACCAGTCTCTTCGGAGGTGTGGGTTCGAATCCCACCGCTGCCATATCATTTTCTTTTGTGCTTAAATACTTTGGAAAACAACATGTCTATGATGTATGTGCATATGAAACTCACTTTTGTGATAAAGGGAAGCAGGTACTTCAAGTTTGAAGCAAGACTCATGCTGCTTTCCAAAGATAGTAATCCTCTTCTCAGTATGGTATGTGCAGTCGTTTCCACTAATGAGAAAGTGTGAACAAGACACTCCAACCAAAGGTCTACATCCACCTAAATAGTTGTACATGAACTGAGTGGAAGTCTTGTGTGGTATGGAAGAAGAAACCACATACACTCTTAAAGACGTCATTTTAGGAGTAGTGTGATTATTAGGACACTTGTTTCATAACAGCCTTTGTGTATGGGTAGCGTGGTCGAGTGGTCTAAGGCGCCGGTTTTAGGCACCAGTCTCTTCGGAGGTGTGGGTTCGAATCCCACCGCTGCCATATCATTTTCTTTTGTACTTAAATACTTTGGAAAACAACATGTCTATGATGTATGTGCATATGAAACTCACTTTTGTAAAAAAAGGAAACAGGTACATGAAGTTTGAAGCAGGACTCATGCTGCTTTCTAAAGATAGGAATCCTCTTCTCAGTATGGTGTGTGCAGTCGTTTCCACTAATGAGAAAGTGTGAACAAGACACTCCAACCAAAGGGCTACATCCACCTAAATAGTTGTACATGAACTGAATGGAAGTCTCATGTGGTATGGAAGAAGAAACCACATACACTCTTAAAGACGTCATTTTAGGAGTAGTGTGATTATTAGGACACTTGTTTCATAAGAGCCTTTGTGAATGGGTAGCGTGGCCGAGTGGTCTAAGGCGCTGGTTTTAGGCACCAGTCTCTTCGGAGGCGTGGGTTCGAATCCCACCGCTGCCATATCATTTTCTTTTGTACTTAAATACTTTGGAAAACAACATGTCTATGATGTATGTGCATATGAAACTCACTTTTGTGATAAAGGGAAGCAGGTACTTCAAGTTTGAAGCAAGACTCATGCTGCTTTCCAAAGATAGTAATCCTCTTCTCAGTATGGTATGTGCAGTCGTTTACACTAATGAGAAAGTGTGAACAAGACACTCCAACCAAAGGTCTACATCCACCTAAATAGTTGTACATGAACTGAGTGGAAGTCTTGTGTGGTATGGAAGAAGAAACCACATACACTCTTAAAGACGTCATTTTAGGAGTAGTGTGATTATTAGGACACTTGTTTCATAACAGCCTTTGTGTATGGGTAGCGTTGTCGAGTGGTCTAAGGCGCCGGTTTTAGGCACCAGTCTCTTCGGAGGTGTGGGTTCGAATCCCACCGCTGCCATATCATTTTCTTTTGTACTTAAATACTTTGGAAAACAACATGTCTATGATGTATGTGCATATGAAACTCACTTTTGTAAAAAAAGGAAACAGGTACATGAAGTTTGAAGCAGGACTCATGCTGCTTTCTAAAAATAGGAATCCTCTTCTCAGTATGGTGTGTGCAGTCGTTTCCACTAATGAGAAAGTGTGAACAAGACACTCCAACCAAAGGGCTACATCCACCTAAATAGTTGTACATGAACTGAATGGAAGTCTCATGTGGTATGGAAGAAGAAACCACATACACTCTTAAAGACGTCATTTTAGGAGTAGTGTGATTATTAGGAAACTTGTTTCATAACAGCCTTTGTGTATGGGTAGCGTGGCCGAGTGGTCTAAGGCGCTGGTTTTAGGCACCAGTCTCTTCGGAGGTGTGGGTTCAAATCCCACCGCTGCCATATCATTTTCTTTTGTACTTAAATACTTTGGAAAACAACATGTCTATCATGTATGTGAATATGAAACTCACTTTTGTAAAAAAAGGAAACAGGTACATGAAGTTTGAAGCAGGACTCATGCTGCTTTCTAAAGATAGGAATCCTCTTCTCAGTATGGTGTGTGCAGTCGTTTCCACTAATGAGAAAGTGTGAACAAGACACTCCAACCAAAGGGCTACATCCACTTAAATTGTTGTACATGAACTGAATGGAAGTCTCATGTGGTATGGAAGAAGAAACCACATACACTCTTAAAGACGTCATTTTAGGAGTAGTGTGATTATTAGGACACTTGTTTCATAAGAGCCTTTGTGTATGGGTAGCGTGGCCGAGTGGTCTAAGGCGCTGGTTTTAGGCACCAGTCTCTTCGGAGGTGTGGGATCGAATCCCACAGCTGCCATATCATTTTCTTTTGTACTTAAATACTTTGGAAAACAACATGTCTATGATGTATGTGCATATGAAACTCACTTTTGTGATAAAGGGAAGGAGGTACTTGAAGTTTGAAGCAGGACTCATGCTGCTTTCCAAAGATAGGAATCCTCTTCTCAGTATGGTATGTGGAGTCGTTTCCACTAATGAGAAAGTGTGAACAAGACACTCCAACCAAAGGGCCACATCCACTTAAATAGTTGTACATGAACTGAATGGAAGTCTCATGTGGTATGGAAGAAGAAACCACATACACTCTTAAAGACGTCATTTTAGGAGTAGTGTGATTATTAGGACACTTGTTTCATAACAGCCTTTGTGTATGGGTAGCGTGACCGAGTGGTCTAAGGCGCTGGTTTTAGGCACCAGTCTCTTCGGAGGCGTGGGTTCGAATCCCACCGCTGCCATATCATTTTCTTTTGTTCTTAAATACTTTGGAAAACAACATGTCTATGATGTATGTGAATATGAAACTCACTTTTGTGATAAAAGGAAGCAGGTACTTGAAGTTTGAAGCAGGACTCATGCTGCTTTCCAAAGATAGTAATCCTCTTCTCAGTATGGTATGTGCAGTCGTTTCCACTAATGAGAAAGTGTGAACAAGACACTCCAACCAAAGGGCTACATCCACCTAAATAGTTGTACATGAACTGAATGAAAGTCTAATGTGGTATGGAAGAAGAAACCACATACACTCTTAAAGACGTCATTTTAGGAGTAGTGTGATTATTAGGACACTTGTTTCATAACAGCCTTTGTGTATGGGTAGCGTGGCCGAGTGGTCTAAGGCGCTGGTTTTAGGCACCAGTCTCTTCGGAGGCGTGGGTTCGAATCCCACCGCTGCCATATCATTTTCTTTTGTACTTAAATACTTTGGAAAACAACACGTCTATGATGTATGTGGATATGAAACTTACTTTTTTGATAAAAGGAAGCAGGTACTTGAAGTTTGAAGCAGGACTCATGCTGCTTTCCAAAGATAGGAATCCTCTTCTCAGTATGGTGTGTGCAGTCGTTTCCACTAATGAGAAAGTGTGAACAGGACACTCCAACCAAAGGGCTTACATCCACCTAAATAGCTGTACATGAACTGAATGGAAGTCTCATGTGGTATGGAAGAAGAAACCACATACACTCTTAAAGACGTCATTTTAGGAGTGTGATTGTTAGGACACTTGTTTCATAACAGCCTTTGTGTATGGGTAGCGTGGCCGAGTGGTCTAAGGCGCTGGTTTTAGGCACCAGTCTCTTCGGAGGCGTGGGTTCGAATCCCACCGCTGCCATATCATTTTCTTTTGTACTTAAATACTTTGGAAAACAACATGTCTATGATGTCTGTGCATATGAAACTCACTTTTGTGATAAAAGGAAACAGGTACATGAAGTTTGAAGCAGGACTCATGCTGCTTTCTAAAGATAGGAATCCTCTTCTCAGTATGGTATGTGCAGTCGTTTCCACTAATGAGAAAGTGTGAACAAGACACTCCAACCAAAGGTCTACATCCACCTAAATAGTTGTACATGAACTGAATGGAAGTCTCATGTGGTATGGAAGAAGAAACCACATACACTCTTAAAGACGTCATTTTAGGAGTAGTGTGATTATTAGGACACTTGTTTCATAACAGCCTTTGTGTATGGGTAGCGTGACCGAGTGGTCTAAGGCGCTGGTTTTAGGCACCAGTCTCTTCGGAGGCGTTGGTTCGAATCCCACCGCTGCCATATCATTTTCTTTTGTTCTTAAATACTTTGGAAAACAACATGTCTATGATGTATGTGAATATGAAACTCACTTTTGTGATAAAAGAAAGCAGGTACTTGAAGTTTGAAGCAGGACTCATGCTGCTTTCCAAAGATAGTAATCCTCTTCTCAGTATGGTATGTGCAGTCGTTTCCACTAATGAGAAAGTGTGAACAAGACACTCCAACCAAAGGGCTACATCCACCTAAATAGTTGTACATGAACTGAATGGAAGTCTCATGTGGTATGGAAGAAGAAACCACATACACTCTTAAAGACGTCATTTTAGGAGTAGTGTGATTATTAGGACACTTGTTTCATAACAGCTTTTGTGTATGGGTAGCGTGGCCGAGTGGTCTAAGGCGCTGGTTTTAGGCACCAGTCTCTTCGGAGGCGTGGGTTCGAATCCCACCGCTGCCATATCATTTTCTTTTGTTCTTAAATACTTTGGAAAACAACATGTCTATGATGTATGTGCGTATGACACTCACTTTTGTGATAAAAGGAAACAGGTACTTGAAGTTTGAAGCAGGACTCATGCTGCTTTCCAAAGATAGGAATCCTCTTCTTAGTATGGTATGTGGAGTCGTTTCCACTAATGAGAAAGTGTGAACAAGACACTCCAACCAAAGGGCTACATCCACCTAAATAGTTGTACATGAACTGAATGGAAGTCTCATGTGGTATGGAAGAAGAAACCACATACACTCTTAAAGACGTCATTTTAGGAGTAGTGTGATTATTAGGACACTTGTTTCATAACAGCCTTTGTGTATGGGTAGCGTGGCCGAGTGGTCTAAGTCGCTGGTTTTAGGCACCAGTCTCTTCGGAGGCGTGGGTTCGAATCCCACCGCTGCCATATCATTTTCTTTTGTACTTAAATACTTTGGAAAACAACATGTCTATGATGTATGTGCATATGAAACTCACTTTTGTGATAAAGGGAAGCAGGTACTTGAAGTTTGAAGCAGGACTCATGCTGCTTTCCAAAGATAGGAATCCTCTTCTCAGCATGGTATGTGCAGTCGTTTCCACTAATGAGAAAGTGTGAACAAGACACTCCAACCAAAGGGCTACATCCACCTAAATAGTTGTACATGAACTGAATGGAAGTCTCATGTGGTATGGAAGAAGAAACCACATACACTCTTAAAGACGTCATTTTAGGAGTAGTGTGATTATTAGGACACTTGTTTCATAACAGCCTTTGTGTATGGGTAGCGTGGCCGAGTGGTCTAAGGCGCTGGTTTTAGGCACCAGTCTCTTCGGAGGCGTGGGTTCGAATCCCACCGCTGCCATATCATTTTCTTTTGTACTTAAATACTTTGGAAAACAACATGTCTATGATGTATGTGCATATGAAACTCACTTTTGTGATAAAAGGAAACAGGTACTTGAAGTTTGAAGCAGGACTCATGCTTCTTTCCAAAGATAGGAATCCTCTTCTCAGTATGGTATGTGGAGTCGTTTCCACTAATGAGAAAGTGAGAACAAGACACTCCAACCAAAGGGCTACATCCACCTAAACAGTTGTACATGAACTGAATGAAAGTCTCATGTGGTATGGAAGAAGAAACCACATACACTCTTAAAGACGTCATTTTAGGAGTAGTGTGATTATTAGGACACTTGTTTCATAACAGCCTTTGTGTATGGGTAGCGTGGCCGAGTGGTCTAAGGCGCTGGTTTTAGGCACCAGTCTCTTCGGAGGCGTGGGTTCGAATCCCACCGCTGCCATATCATTTTCTTTTGTACTTAAATACTTTGGAAAACAACATGTCTATGATGTATGTGCATATGAAACTCACTTTTGTGATAAAGGGAAGCAGGTACTTGAAGTTTGAAGCAGGACTCATGCTGCTTTCCAAAGATAGGAATCCTCTTCTCAGTATGGTATGTGCAGTCGTTTCCACTAATGAGAAAGTGTGAACAAGACACTCCAACCAAAGGGCTACATCCACCTAAATAGTTGTACATGAACTGAGTGGAAGTCTTGTGTGGTATGGAAGAAGAAACCACATACACTCTTAAAGACGTCATTTTAGGAGTAGTGTGATTATTAGGACACTTGTTTCATAACAGCCTTTGTGTATGGGTAGCGTGGTCGAGTGGTCTAAGGCGCCGGTTTTAGGCACCAGTCTCTTCGTAGGTGTGGGTTCGAATCCCACCGCTGCCATATCATTTTCTTTTGTACTTAAATACTTTGGAAAACAACATGTCTATCATGTATGTGCATATGAAACTCACTTTTGTAAAAAAAGGAAACAGGTACATGAAGTTTGAAGCAGGACTCATGCTGCTTTCTAAAGATAGGAATCCTCTTCTCAGTATGGTGTGTGCAGTCGTTTCCACTAATGAGAAAGTGTGAACAAGACACTCCAACCAAAGGGCTACATCCACCTAAATAGTTGTACATGAACTGAATGGAAGTCTCATGTGGTATGGAAGAAGAAACCACATACACTCTTAAAGACGTCATTTTAGGAGTAGTGTGATTATTAGGACACTTGTTTCATAACAGCCTTTGTGTATGGGTAGCGTGGCCGAGTGGTCTAAGGCGCTGGTTTTAGGCACCAGTCTCTTCGGAGGTGTGGGTTCAAATCCCACCGCTGCCATATCATTTTCTTTTGTACTTAAATACTTTGGAAAACAACATGTCTATCATGTATGTGAATATGAAACTCACTTTTGTAAAAAAAGGAAACAGGTATATGAAGTTTGAAGCAGGACTCATGCTGCTTTCTAAAGAAAGGAATCCTCTTCTCAGTATGGTGTGTGCAGTCGTTTCCACTAATGAGAAAGTGTGAACAAGACACTCCAACCAAAGGGCTACATCCACTTAAATAGTTGTACATGAACTGAATGGAAGTCTCATGTGGTATGGAAGAAGAAACCACATACACTCTTAAAGACGTCATTTTATAAGTGGTGTGATTATTAGGACACTTGTTTCATAACAGCCTTTGTGTATGGGTAGCGTGGCCGAGTGGTCTAAGGCGCTGGTTTTAGGCACCAGTCTCTTCGGAGGCGTGGGTTCGAATCCCACCGCTGCCATATCATTTCCTTTTGTACTTAAATACTTTGGAAAACAACATGTCTATGATGTATGTGCATATGAAACTCACTTTTGTGATAAAGGGAAGGAGGTACTTGAAGTTTGAAGCAGGACTCATGCTGCTTTCCAAAGATAGGAATCCTCTTCTCAGTATGGTATGTGCAGTCGTTTCCACTAATGAGAAAGTGTGAACAAGACACTCCAACCAAAGGGCCACATCCACTTAAATAGTTGTACATGAACTGAATGGAAGTCTCATGTGGTATGGAAGAAGAAACCACATACACTCTTAAAGACGTCATTTTAGGAGTAGTGTGATTATTAGGACACTTGTTTCATAACAGCCTTTGTGTATGGGTAGCGTGGCCGAGTGGTCTAAGTAGCTGGTTTTAGGCACCAGTCTCTTCGGAGGCGTGGGTTCGAATCCCACCGCTGCCATATCATTTTCTTTTGTTCTTAAATACTTTGGAAAACAACATGTCTATGATGTATGTGAATATGAAACTCACTTTTGTGATAAAAGGAAACAGGTACTTGAAGTTTGAAGCAGGACTCATGCTGCTTTCCAAAGATAGTAATCCTCTTCTCAGTATGGTATGTGCAGTCGTTTCCACTAATGAGAAAGTGTGAACAAGACACTCCAACCAAAGGGCTACATCCACCTAAATAGTTGTACATGAACTGAATGAAAGTCTCATGTGGTATGGAAGAAGAAACCACATACACTCTTAAAGACGTCATTTTAGGAGTAGTGTGATTATTAGGACACTTGTTTCACAACAGCCTTTGTGTATGGGTAGCGTGGCCGAGTGGTCTAAGGCGCTGGTTTTAGGCACCAGTCTCTTCGGAGGCGTGGGTTCGAATCCCACCGCTGCCATATCATTTTCTTTTGTACTTAAATACTTTGGAAAACAACATGTCTATGATGTCTGTGCATATGAAACTCACTTTTGTGATAAAAGGAAACAGGTACATGAAGTTTGAAGCAGGACTCATGCTGCTTTCTAAAGATAGGAATCCTCTTCTCAGTATGGTATGTGCAGTCGTTTCCACTAATGAGAAAGTGTGAACAAGACACTCCAACCAAAGGGCTACATCCACCTAAATAGTTGTACATGAACTGAATGGAAGTCTCATGTAGTATGGAAGAAGAAACCACATACACTCTTAAAGACGTCATTTTAGGAGTAGTGTGGTTATTAGGACACTTGTTTCATAACAGCCTTTGTGTATGGGTAGCGTGACCGAGTGGTCTAAGGCGCTGGTTTTAGGCACCAGTCTCTTCGGAGGCGTTGGTTCGAATCCCACCGCTGCCATATCATTTTCTTTTGTTCTTAAATACTTTGGAAAACAACATGTCTATGATGTATGTGGATATGAAACTTACTTTTTTGATAAAAGGAAGCAGGTACTTGAAGTTTGAAGCAGGACTCATGCTGCTTTCCAAAGATAGGAATCCTCTTCTCAGTATGGTGTGTGCAGTCGTTTCCACTAATGAGAAAGTGTGAACAGGACACTCCAACCAAAGGGCTTACATCCACCTAAATAGCTGTACATGAACTGAATGGAAGTCTCATGTGGTATGGAAGAAGAAACCACATACACTCTTAAAGACGTCATTTTAGGAGTGTGATTATTAGGACACTTGTTTCATAACAGCCTTTGTGTATGGGTAGCGTGGCCGAGTGGTCTAAGGCGCTGGTTTTAGGCACCAGTCTCTTCGTAGGCGTGGGTTCGAATCCCACCGCTGCCATATCATTTTCTTTTGTACTTAAATACTTTGGAAAACAACATGTCTATGATGTCTGTGCATATGAAACTCACTTTTGTGATAAAAGGAAACAGGTACATGAAATTTGAAGCAGGACTCATGCTGCTTTCTAAAGATAGGAATCCTCTTCTCAGTATGGTATGTGCAGTCGTTTCCACTAATGAGAAAGTGTGAACAAGACACTCCAACCAAAGGGCTACATCCACCTAAATAGTTGTACATGAACTGAATGGAAGTCTCATGTAGTATGGAAGAAGAAACCACATACACTCTTAAAGACGTCATTTTAGGAGTAGTGTGATTATTAGGACACTTGTTTCATAACAGCCTTTGTGTATGGGTAGCGTGACCGAGTGGTCTAAGGCGCTGGTTTTAGGCACCAGTCTCTTCGGAGGCGTTGGTTCGAATCCCACCGCTGCCATATCATTTTCTTTTGTACTTAAATACTTTGGAAAACAACATGTCTATGATGTATGTGAATATGAAACTCACTTTTGTGATAAAAGGAAGCAGGTACTTGAAGTTTGAAGCAGGACTCATGCTGCTTTCCAAAGATAGGAATCCTCTTCTCAGTATGGTGTGTGCAGTCGTTTCCACTAATGAGAAAGTGTGAACAGGACACTCCAACCAAAGGGCTTACATCCACCTAAATAGCTGTACATGAACTGAATGGAAGTCTCATGTGGTATGGAAGAAGAAACCACATACACTCTTAAAGACGTCATTTTAGGAGTGTGATTATTAGGACACTTGTTTCATAACAGCCTTTGTGTATGGGTAGCGTGGCCGAGTGGTCTAAGGCGCTGGTTTTAGGCACCAGTCTCTTCGGAGGCGTGGGTTCGAATCCCACCGCTGCCATATCATTTTCTTTTGTACTTAAATACTTTGGAAAACAACATGTCTATGATGTATGTGCATATGAAACTCACTTTTGTGATAAAAGGAAGCAGGTACATGAAGTTTGAAGCAGGACTCATGCTGCTTTCCAAAGATAGTAATCCTCTTCTCAGTATGGTATGTGCAGTCGTTTCCACTAATGAGAAAGTGTGAACAAGACACTCCAACCAAAGGGCTACATCCACCTAAATAGTTGTACATGAACTGAATGGAAGTCTCATGTGGTATGGAAGAAGAAACCACATACACTCTTAAAGACGTCATTTTAGGAGTAGTGTGATTATTAGGACACTTGTTTCATAACAGCTTTTGTGTATGGGTAGCGTGGCCGAGTGGTCTAAGGCGCTGGTTTTAGGCACCAGTCTCTTCGGAGGCGTGGGTTCGAATCCCACCGCTGCCATATCATTTTCTTTTGTTCTTAAATACTTTGGAAAACAACATGTCTATGATGTATGTGCGTATGACACTCACTTTTGTGATAAAAGGAAACAGGTACTTGAAGTTTGAAGCAGGACTCATGCTGCTTTCCAAAGATAGGAATCCTCTTCTCAGTATGGTTTGTGGAGTCGTTTCCACTAATGAGAAAGTGTGAACAAGACACTCCAACCAAAGGGCTACATCCACCTAAATAGTTGTACATGAACTGAATGGAAGTCTCATGTGGTATGGAAGAAGAAACCACATACACTCTTAAAGACGTCATTTTAGGAGTAGTGTGATTATTAGGACACTTGTTTCATAACAGCCTTTGTGTATGGGTAGCGTGGCCGAGTGGTCTAAGGCGCTGGTTTTAGGCACCAGTCTCTTCGGAGGCGTGGGTTCGAATCCCACCGCTGCCATATCATTTTCTTTTGTACTTAAATACTTTGGAAAACAACATGTCTATGATGTATGTGCATATGAAACTCACTTTTGTGATAAAGGGAAGCAGGTACTTGAAGTTTGAAGCAGGACTCATGCTTCTTTCCAAAGATAGGAATCCTCTTCTCAGTATGGTGTGTGCAGTCGTTTCCACTAATGAGAAAGTGTGAACAGGACACTCCAACCAAAGGGCTTACATCCACCTAAATAGTTGTACATGAACTGAATGGAAGTCTCATGTGGTATGGAAGAAGAAACCACATACACTCTTAAAGACGTCATTTTAGGAGTAGTGTGATTATTAGGACACTTGTTTCATAACAGCCTTTGTGTATGGGTAGCGTGGCCGAGTGGTCTAAGGCGCTGGTTTTAGGCACCAGTGTCTTCGGAGGCGTGGGTTCGAATCCCACCGCTGCCATATCATTTTCTTTTGTTCTTAAATACTTTGGAAAACAACATGTCTATGATGTATGTGCGTATGAAACTCACTTTTTTGATAAAAGGAAGCAGGTACTTGAAGTTTGAAGCAGGACTCATGCTGCTTTCCAAAGATAGGAATCCTCTTCTCAGCATGGTATGTGCAGTCGTTTCCACTAATGAGAAAGTGTGAACAAGACACTCCAACCAAAGGGCTACATCCACCTAAATAGTTGTACATGAACTGAATGGAAGTCTCATGTGGTATGGAAGAAGAAACCACATACACTCTTAAAGACGTCATTTTAGGAGTAGTGTGATTATTAGGACACTTGTTTCATAACAGCCTTTGTGTATGGGTAGCGTGGCCGAGTGGTCTAAGGCGCTGGTTTTAGGCACCAGTCTCTTCGGAGGCGTGGGTTCGAATCCCACCGCTGCCATATCATTTTCTTTTGTACTTAAATACTTTGGAAAACAACATGTCTATGATGTATGTGCATATGAAACTCACTTTTGTGATAAAAGGAAACAGGTACTTGAAGTTTGAAGCAGGACTCATGCTTCTTTCCAAAGATAGGAATCCTCTTCTCAGTATGGTATGTGGAGTCGTTTCCACTAATGAGAAAGTGAGAACAAGACACTCCAACCAAAGGGCTACATCCACCTAAATAGTTGTACATGAACTGAATGAAAGTCTCATGTGGTATGGAAGAAGAAACCACATACACTCTTAAAGACGTCATTTTAGGAGTAGTGTGATTATTAGGACACTTGTTTCATAACAGCCTTTGTGTATGGGTAGCGTGGCCGAGTGGTCTAAGGCGCTGGTTTTAGGCACCAGTCTCTTCGGAGGCGTGGGTTCGAATCCCACCGCTGCCATATCATTTTCTTTTGTACTTAAATACTTTGGAAAACAACATGTCTATGATGTATGTGCATATGAAACTTACTTTTTTGATAAAAGGAAGCAGGTACTTGAAGTTTGAAGCAGGACTCATGCTGCTTTCCAAAGATAGGAATCCTCTTCTCAGTATGGTGTGTGGAGTCGTTTCCACTAATGAGAAAGTGTGAACAGGACACTCCAACCAAAGGGCTTACATCCACCTAAATAGTTGTACATGAACTGAATGGAAGTCTCATGTGGTATGGAAGAAGAAACCACATACACTCTAAAAGACGTCATTTTAGGAGTAGTGTGATTATTAGGACACTTGTTTCACAACAGCCTTTGTGTATGGGTAGCGTGGCCGAGTGGTCTAAGGCGCTGGTTTTAGGCACCAGTCTCTTCGGAGGCGTGGGTTCGAATCCCACCGCTGCCATATCATTTTCCCTTGTACTTAAATACTTTGGAAAACAACATGTCTATGATGTATGTGCATATGAAACTCACTTTTGTGATAAAGGGAAGCAGGTACTTGAAGTTTGAAGCAGGACTCATGCTTCTTTCCAAAGATAGGAATCCTCTTCTCAGTATGGTGTGTGCAGTCGTTTCCACTAATGAGAAAGTGTGAACAGGACACTCCAACCAAAGGGCTTACATCCACCTAAATAGTTGTACATGAACTGAATGGAAGTCTCATGTGGTATGGAAGAAGAAACCACATACAGTCTTAAAGACGTCATTTTAGGAGTAGTGTGATTATTAGGACACTTGTTTCATAACAGCCTTTGTGTATGGGTAGCGTGGCCGAGTGGTCTAAGGCGCTGGTTTTAGGCACCAGTCTCTTCGGAGGCGTGGGTTCGAATCCCACCGCTGCCATATCATTTTCTTTTGTTCTTAAATACTTTGGAAAACAACATGTCTATGATGTATGTGCGTATGAAACTCACTTTTGTGATAAAAGGAAGCAGGTACTTGAAGTTTGAAGCAGGACTCATGCTGCTTTCCAAAGATAGGAATCCTCTTCTCAGCATGGTATGTGCAGTCGTTTCCACTAATGAGAAAGTGTGAACAAGACACTCCAACCAAAGGGCTACATCCACCTAAATAGTTGTACATGAACTGAATGGAAGTCTCATGTGGTATGGAAGAAGAAACCACATACAGTCTTAAAGACGTCATTTTAGGAGTAGTGTGATTATTAGGACACTTGTTTCATAACAGCCTTTGTGTATGGGTAGCGTGGCCGAGTGGTCTAAGGCGCTGGTTTTAGGCACCAGTCTCTTCGGAGGCGTGGGTTCGAATCCCACCGCTGCCATATCATTTTCTTTTGTACTTAAATACTTTGGAAAACAACATGTCTATGATGTATGTGCATATGAAACTCACTTTTGTGATAAAAGGAAACAGGTACTTGAAGTTTGAAGCAGGACTCATGCTTCTTTCCAAAGATAGGAATCCTCTTCTCAGTATGGTATGTGGAGTCGTTTCCACTAATGAGAAAGTGAGAACAAGACACTCCAACCAAAGGGCTACATCCACCTAAATAGTTGTACATGAACTGAATGAAAGTCTCATGTGGTATGGAAGAAGAAACCACATACAGTCTTAAAGACGTCATTTTAGGAGTAGTGTGATTATTAGGACACTTGTTTCATAACAGCCTTTGTGTATGGGTAGCGTGGCCGAGTGGTCTAAGGCGCTGGTTTTAGGCACCAGTCTCTTCGGAGGCGTGGGTTCGAATCCCACCGCTGCCATATCATTTTCTTTTGTACTTAAATACTTTGGAAAACAACATGTCTATGATGTATGTGCATATGAAACTTCCTTTTTTGATAAAAGGAAGCAGGTACTTGAAGTTTGAAGCAGGACTCATGCTGCTTTCCAAAGATAGGAATCCTCTTCTCAGTATGGTGTGTGGAGTCGTTTCCACTAATGAGAAAGTGTGAACAGGACACTCCAACCAAAGGGCTTACATCCACCTAAATAGCTGTACATGAACTGAATGGAAGTCTCATGTGGTATGGAAGAAGAAACCACATACACTCTAAAAGACGTCATTTTAGGAGTAGTGTGATTATTAGGACACTTGTTTCACAACAGCCTTTGTGTATGGGTAGCGTGGCCGAGTGGTCTAAGGCGCTGGTTTTAGGCACCAGTCTCTTCGGAGGCGTTGGTTCGAATCCCACCGCTGCCATATCATTTTCCTTTGTACTTAAATACTTTGGAAAACAACATGTCTATGATGTATGTGCATATGAAACTCACTTTTGTGATAAAGGGAAGCAGGTACTTGAAGTTTGAAGCAGGACTCATGCTTCTTTCCAAAGATAGGAATCCTCTTCTCAGTATGGTGTGTGCAGTCGTTTCCACTAATGAGAAAGTGTGAACAGGACACTCCAACCAAAGGGCTTACATCCACCTAAATAGTTGTACATGAACTGAATGGAAGTCTCATGTGGTATGGAAGAAGAAACCACATACACTCTTAAAGACGTCATTTTAGGAGTAGTGTGATTATTAGGACACTTGTTTCATAACAGCCTTTGTGTATGGGTAGCGTGGCCGAGTGGTCTAAGGCGCTGGTTTTAGGCACCAGTCTCTTCGGAGGCGTGGGTTCGAATCCCACCGCTGCCATATCATTTTCTTTTGTACTTAAATACTTTGGAAAACAACATGTCTATGATGTCTGTGCATATGAAACTCACTTTTGTGATAAAAGGAAACAGGTACATGAAGTTTGAAGCAGGACTCATGCTGCTTTCTAAAGATAGGAATCCTCTTCTCAGTATGGTATGTGCAGTCGTTTCCACTAATGAGAAAGTGTGAACAAGACACTCCAACCAAAGGGCTACATCCACCTAAATAGTTGTACATGAACTGAATGGAAGTCTCATGTAGTATGGAAGAAGAAACCACATACACTCTTAAAGACGTCATTTTAGGAGTAGTGTGATTATTAGGACACTTGTTTCATAACAGCCTTTGTGTATGGGTAGCGTGACCGAGTGGTCTAAGGCGCTGGTTTTAGGCACCAGTCTCTTCGGAGGCGTTGGTTCGAATCCCACCGCTGCCATATCATTTTCTTTTGTTCTTAAATACTTTGGAAAACAACATGTCTATGATGTATGTGAATATGAAACTCACTTTTGTGATAAAAGGAAGCAGGTACTTGAAGTTTGAAGCAGGACTCATGCTGCTTTCCAAAGATAGTAATCCTCTTCTCAGTATGGTATGTGCAGTCGTTTCCACTAATGAGAAAGTGTGAACAAGACACTCCAACCAAAGGGCTACATCCACCTAAATAGTTGTACATGAACTGAATGGAAGTCTCATGTGGTATGGAAGAAGAAACCACATACACTCTTAAAGACGTCATTTTAGGAGTAGTGTGATTATTAGGACACTTGTTTCATAACAGCCTTTGTGTATGGGTAGCGTGGCCGAGTGGTCTAAGGCGCTGGTTTTAGGCACCAGTCTCTTCGGAGGCGTGGGTTCGAATCCCACCGCTGCCATATCATTTTCTTTTGTACTTAAATACTTTGGAAAACAACATGTCTATGATGTATGTGCATATGAAACTCACTTTTGTGATAAAGGGAAGCAGGTACTTGAAGTTTGAAGCAGGACTCATGCTTCTTTCCAAAGATAGGAATCCTCTTCTCAGTATGGTGTGTGCAGTCGTTTCCACTAATGAGAAAGTGTGAACAAGACACTCCAACCAAAGGGCTACATCCACCTAAATAGTTGTACATGAACTGAATGGAAGTCTCATGTAGTATGGAAGAAGAAACCACATACACTCTTAAAGACGTCATTTTAGGAGTAGTGTGATTATTAGGACACTTGTTTCATAACAGCCTTTGTGTATGGGTAGCGTGACCGAGTGGTCTAAGGCGCTGGTTTTAGGCACCAGTCTCTTCGGAGGCGTTGGTTCGAATCCCACCGCTGCCATATCATTTTCTTTTGTTCTTAAATACTTTGGAAAACAACATGTCTATGATGTATGTGAATATGAAACTCACTTTTGTGATAAAAGGAAGCAGGTACTTGAAGTTTGAAGCAGGACTCATGCTGCTTTCCAAAGATAGTAATCCTCTTCTCAGTATGGTATGTGCAGTCGTTTCCACTAATGAGAAAGTGTGAACAAGACACTCCAACCAAAGGGCTACATCCACCTAAATAGTTGTACATGAACTGAATGGAAGTCTCATGTGGTATGGAAGAAGAAACCACATACACTCTTAAAGACGTCATTTTAGGAGTAGTGTGATTATTAGGACACTTGTTTCATAACAGCCTTTGTGTATGGGTAGCGTGGCCGAGTGGTCTAAGGCGCTGGTTTTAGGCACCAGTCTCTTCGGAGGCGTGGGTTCGAATCCCACCGCTGCCATATCATTTTCTTTTGTACTTAAATACTTTGGAAAACAACATGTCTATGATGTATGTGCATATGAAACTCACTTTTGTGATAAAGGGAAGCAGGTACTTGAAGTTTGAAGCAGGACTCATGCTTCTTTCCAAAGATAGGAATCCTCTTCTCAGTATGGTGTGTGCAGTCGTTTCCACTAATGAGAAAGTGTGAACAGGACACTCCAACCAAAGGGCTTACATCCACCTAAATAGTTGTACATGAACTGAATGGAAGTCTCATGTGGTATGGAAGAAGAAACCACATACACTCTTAAAGACGTCATTTTAGGAGTAGTGTGATTATTAGGACACTTGTTTCATAACAGCCTTTGTGTATGGGTAGCGTGGCCGAGTGGTCTAAGGCGCTGGTTTTAGGCACCAGTCTCTTCGGAGGCGTGGGTTCGAATCCCACCGCTGCCATATCATTTTCTTTTGTACTTAAATACTTTGGAAAACAACATGTCTATGATGTATGTGCGTATGAAACTCACTTTTGTGATAAAAGGAAGCAGGTACTTGAAGTTTGAAGCAGGACTCATGCTGCTTTCCAAAGATAGGAATCCTCTTCTCAGCATGGTATGTGCAGTCGTTTCCACTAATGAGAAAGTGTGAACAAGACACTCCAACCAAAGGGCTACATCCACCTAAATAGTTGTACATGAACTGAATGGAAGTCTCATGTGGTATGGAAGAAGAAACCACATACACTCTTAAAGACGTCATTTTAGGAGTAGTGTGATTATTAGGACACTTGTTTCATAACAGCCTTTGTGTATGGGTAGCGTGGCCGAGTGGTCTAAGGCGCTGGTTTTAGGCACCAGTCTCTTCGGAGGCGTGGGTTCGAATCCCACCGCTGCCATATCATTTTCTTTTGTACTTAAATACTTTGGAAAACAACATGTCTATGATGTATGTGCATATGAAACTCACTTTTGTGATAAAAGGAAACAGGTACTTGAAGTTTGAAGCAGGACTCATGCTTCTTTCCAAAGATAGGAATCCTCTTCTCAGCATGGTATGTGGAGTCGTTTCCACTAATGAGAAAGTGAGAACAAGACACTCCAACCAAAGGGCTACATCCACCTAAATAGTTGTACATGAACTGAATGAAAGTCTCATGTGGTATGGAAGAAGAAACCACATACACTCTTAAAGACGTCATTTTAGGAGTAGTGTGATTATTAGGACACTTGTTTCATAACAGCCTTTGTGTATGGGTAGCGTGGCCGAGTGGTCTAAGGCGCTGGTTTTAGGCACCAGTCTCTTCGGAGGCGTGGGTTCGAATCCCACCGCTGCCATATCATTTTCTTTTGTACTTAAATACTTTGGAAAACAACATGTCTATGATGTATGTGCGTATGAAACTTGCTTTTTTGATAAAAGGAAGCAGGTACTTGAAGTTTGAAGCAGGACTCATGCTGCTTTCCAAAGATAGGAATCCTCTTCTCAGTATGGTGTGTGGAGTCGTTTCCACTAATGAGAAAGTGTGAACAGGACACTCCAACCAAAGGGCTTACATCCACCTAAATAGTTGTACATGAACTGAATGGAAGTCTCATGTGGTATGGAAGAAGAAACCACATACACTCTAAAAGACGTCATTTTAGGAGTAGTGTGATTATTAGGACACTTGTTTCACAACAGCCTTTGTGTATGGGTAGCGTGGCCGAGTGGTCTAAGGCGCTGGTTTTAGGCACCAGTCTCTTCGGAGGCGTGGGTTCGAATCCCACCGCTGCCATATCATTTTCCTTTGTACTTAAATACTTTGGAAAACAACATGTCTATGATGTATGTGCATATGAAACTCACTTTTGTGATAAAGGGAAGCAGGTACTTGAAGTTTGAAGCAGGACTCATGCTTCTTTCCGAAGATAGGAATCCTCTTCTCAGTATGGTGTGTGCAGTCGTTTCCACTAATGAGAAAGTGTGAACAGGACACTCCAACCAAAGGGCTTACATCCACCTAAATAGTTGTACATGAACTGAATGGAAGTCTCATGTGGTATGGAAGAAGAAACCACATACACTCTTAAAGACGTCATTTTAGGAGTAGTGTGATTATTAGGACACTTGTTTCATAACAGCCTTTGTGTATGGGTAGCGTGGCCGAGTGGTCTAAGGCGCTGGTTTTAGGCACCAGTCTCTTCGGAGGCGTGGGTTCGAATCCCACCGCTGCCATATCATTTTCTTTTGTACTTAAATACTTTGGAAAACAACATGTCTATGATGTATGTGCATATGAAACTCACTTTTGTGATAAAGGGAAGCAGGTACTTCAAGTTTGAAGCAGGACTCATGCTTCTTTCCAAAGATAGGAATCCTCTTCTCAGTATGGTGTGTGCAGTCGTTTCCACTAATGAGAAAGTGTGAACAGGACACTCCAACCAAAGGGCTTACATCCACCTAAATAGTTGTACATGAACTGAATGGAAGTCTCATGTGGTATGGAAGAAGAAACCACATACACTCTTAAAGACGTCATTTTAGGAGTAGTGTGATTATTAGGACACTTGTTTCATAACAGCCTTTGTGTATGGGTAGCGTGGCCGAGTGGTCTAAGGCGCTGGTTTTAGGCACCAGTCTCTTCGGAGGCGTGGGTTCGAATCCCACCGCTGCCATATCATTTTCTTTTGTTCTTAAATACTTTGGAAAACAACATGTCTATGATGTATGTGCGTATGAAACTCACTTTTGTGATAAAAGGAAGCAGGTACTTGAAGTTTGAAGCAGGACTCATGCTGCTTTCCAAAGATAGGAATCCTCTTCTCAGCATGGTATGTGCAGTCGTTTCCACTAATGAGAAAGTGTGAACAAGACACTCCAACCAAAGGGCTACATCCACCTAAATAGTTGTACATGAACTGAATGGAAGTCTCATGTGGTATGGAAGAAGAAACCACATACACTCTTAAAGACGTCATTTTAGGAGTAGTGTGATTATTAGGACACTTGTTTCATAACAGCCTTTGTGTATGGGTAGCGTGGCCGAGTGGTCTAAGGCGCTGGTTTTAGGCACCAGTCTCTTCGGAGGCGTGGGTTCGAATCCCACCGCTGCCATATCATTTTCTTTTGTACTTAAATACTTTGGAAAACAACATGTCTATGATGTATGTGCATATGAAACTCACTTTTGTGATAAAAGGAAGCAGGTACTTGAAGTTTGAAGCAGGACTCATGCTTCTTTCCAAAGATAGGAATCCTCTTCTCAGCATGGTTTGTGGAGTCGTTTCCACTAATGAGAAAGTGAGAACAAGACACTCCAACCAAAGGGCTACATCCACCTAAATAGTTGTACATGAACTGAATGAAAGTCTCATGTGGTATGGAAGAAGAAACCACATACACTCTTAAAGACGTCATTTTAGGAGTAGTGTGATTATTAGGACACTTGTTTCATAACAGCCTTTGTGTATGGGTAGCGTGGCCGAGTGGTCTAAGGCGCTGGTTTTAGGCACCAGTCTCTTCGGAGGCGTGGGTTCGAATCCCACCGCTGCCATATCATTTTCTTTTGTACTTAAATACTTTGGAAAACAACATGTCTATGATGTATGTGCATATGAAACTCACTTTTGTGATAAAGGGAAGCAGGTACTTGAAGTTTGAAGCAGGACTCATGCTTCTTTCCGAAGATAGGAATCCTCTTCTCAGTATGGTGTGTGCAGTCGTTTCCACTAATGAGAAAGTGTGAACAAGACACTCCAACCAAAGGGCTTACATCCACCTAAATAGTTGTACATGAACTGAATGGAAGTCTCATGTGGTATGGAAGAAGAAACCACATACACTCTTAAAGACGTCATTTTAGGAGTAGTGTGATTATTAGGACACTTGTTTCATAACAGCCTTTGTGTATGGGTAGCGTGGCCGAGTGGTCTAAGGCGCTGGTTTTAGGCACCAGTCTCTTCGGAGGCGTGGGTTCGAATCCCACCGCTGCCATATCATTTTCTTTTGTACTTAAATACTTTGGAAAACAACATGTCTATGATGTATGTGCATATGAAACTCACTTTTGTGATAAAGGGAAGCAGGTACTTCAAGTTTGAAGCAGGACTCATGCTTCTTTCCAAAGATAGGAATCCTCTTCTCAGTATGGTGTGTGCAGTCGTTTCCACTAATGAGAAAGTGTGAACAGGACACTCCAACCAAAGGGCTTACATCCACCTAAATAGTTGTACATGAACTGAATGGAAGTCTCATGTGGTATGGAAGAAGAAACCACATACACTCTTAAAGACGTCATTTTAGGAGTAGTGTGATTATTAGGACACTTGTTTCATAACAGCCTTTGTGTATGGGTAGCGTGGCCGAGTGGTCTAAGGCGCTGGTTTTAGGCACCAGTCTCTTCGGAGGCGTGGGTTCGAATCCCACCGCTGCCATATCATTTTCTTTTGTACTTAAATACTTTGGAAAACAACATGTCTATGATGTATGTGCGTATGAAACTCACTTTTGTGATAAAAGGAAGCAGGTACTTGAAGTTTGAAGCAGGACTCATGCTGCTTTCCAAAGATAGGAATCCTCTTCTCAGCATGGTATGTGCAGTCGTTTCCACTAATGAGAAAGTGTGAACAAGACACTCCAACCAAAGGGCTACATCCACCTAAATAGTTGTACATGAACTGAATGGAAGTCTCATGTGGTATGGAAGAAGAAACCACATACACTCTTAAAGACGTCATTTTAGGAGTAGTGTGATTATTAGGACACTTGTTTCATAACAGCCTTTGTGTATGGGTAGCGTGGCCGAGTGGTCTAAGGCGCTGGTTTTAGGCACCAGTCTCTTCGGAGGCGTGGGTTCGAATCCCACCGCTGCCATATCATTTTCTTTTGTACTTAAATACTTTGGAAAACAACATGTCTATGATGTATGTGCATATGAAACTCACTTTTGTGATAAAAGGAAGCAGGTACTTGAAGTTTGAAGCAGGACTCATGCTTCTTTCCAAAGATAGGAATCCTCTTCTCAGTATGGTATGTGGAGTCGTTTCCACTAATGAGAAAGTGAGAACAAGACACTCCAACCAAAGGGCTACATCCACCTAAATAGTTGTACATGAACTGAATGAAAGTCTCATGTGGTATGGAAGAAGAAACCACATACACTCTTAAAGACGTCATTTTAGGAGTAGTGTGATTATTAGGACACTTGTTTCATAACAGCCTTTGTGTATGGGTAGCGTGGCCGAGTGGTCTAAGGCGCTGGTTTTAGGCACCAGTCTCTTCGGAGGCGTGGGTTCGAATCCCACCGCTGCCATATCATTTTCTTTTGTACTTAAATACTTTGGAAAACAACATGTCTATGATGTATGTGCATATGAAACTCACTTTTTTGATAAAAGGAAGCAGGTACTTGAAGTTTGAAGCAGGACTCATGCTGCTTTCCAAAGATAGGAATCCTCTTCTCAGTATGGTGTGTGGAGTCGTTTCCACTAATGAGAAAGTGTGAACAGGACACTCCAACCAAAGGGCTTACATCCACCTAAATAGCTGTACATGAACTGAATGGAAGTCTCATGTGGTATGGAAGAAGAAACCACATACACTCTAAAAGACGTCATTTTAGGAGTAGTGTGATTATTAGGACACTTGTTTCACAACAGCCTTTGTGTATGGGTAGCGTGGCCGAGTGGTCTAAGGCGCTGGTTTTAGGCACCAGTCTCTTCGGAGGCGTGGGTTCGAATCCCACCGCTGCCATATCATTTTCCTTTGTACTTAAATACTTTGGAAAACAACATGTCTATGATGTATGTGCATATGAAACTCACTTTTGTGATAAAGGGAAGCAGGTACTTGAAGTTTGAAGCAGGACTCATGCTTCTTTCCAAAGATAGGAATCCTCTTCTCAGTATGGTGTGTGCAGTCGTTTCCACTAATGAGAAAGTGTGAACAGGACACTCCAACCAAAGGGCTTACATCCACCTAAATAGTTGTACATGAACTGAATGGAAGTCTCATGTGGTATGGAAGAAGAAACCACATACACTCTTAAAGACGTCATTTTAGGAGTAGTGTGATTATTAGGACACTTGTTTCATAACAGCCTTTGTGTATGGGTAGCGTGGCCGAGTGGTCTAAGGCGCTGGTTTTAGGCACCAGTCTCTTCGGAGGCGTGGGTTCGAATCCCACCGCTGCCATATCATTTTCTTTTGTTCTTAAATACTTTGGAAAACAACATGTCTATGATGTATGTGCGTATGAAACTCACTTTTGTGATAAAAGGAAGCAGGTACTTGAAGTTTGAAGCAGGACTCATGCTGCTTTCCAAAGATAGGAATCCTCTTCTCAGTATGGTGTGTGGAGTCGTTTCCACTAATGAGAAAGTGAGAACAAGACACTCCAACCAAAAGGCTACATCCACCTAAATAGTTGTACATGAACTGAATGGAAGTCTCATGTGGTATGGAAGAAGAAACCACATACACTCTTAAAGACGTCATTTTAGGAGTAGTGTGATTATTAGGACACTTGTTTCACAACAGCCTTTGTGTATGGGTAGCGTGGCCGAGTGGTCTAAGGCGCTGGTTTTAGGCACCAATCTCTTCGGAGGCGTGGGTTCGAATCCCACCGCTGCCATATCATTTTCCTTTGTACTTAAATACTTTGGAAAACAACATGTCTATGATGTATGTGCATATGAAACTCACTTTTGTGATAAAAGGAAGCAGGTACTTGAAGTTTGAAGCAGGACTCATGCTTCTTTCCAAAGATAGGAATCCTCTTCTCAGTATGGTGTGTGCAGTCGTTTCCACTAATGAGAAAGTGTGAACAGGACACTCCAACCAAAGGGCTACATCCACCTAAATAGTTGTACATGAACTGAATGGAAGTCTCATGTGGTATGGAAGAAGAAACCACATACACTCTTAAAGACGTCATTTTAGGAGTAGTGTGATTATTAGGACACTTGTTTCATAACAGCCTTTGTGTATGGGTAGCGTGGCCGAGTGGTCTAAGGCGCTGGTTTTAGGCACCAGTCTCTTCGGAGGCGTGGGTTCGAATCCCACCGCTGCCATATCATTTTCTTTTGTTCTTAAATACTTTGGAAAACAACATGTCTATGATGTATGTGCGTATGAAACTCACTTTTGTGATAAAAGGAAGCAGGTACTTGAAGTTTGAAGCAGGACTCATGCTGCTTTCCAAAGATAGGAATCCTCTTCTCAGTATGGTGTGTGGAGTCGTTTCCACTAATGAGAAAGTGAGAACAAGACACTCCAACCAAAAGGCTACATCCACCTAAATAGTTGTACATGAACTGAATGAAAGTCTCATGTGGTATGGAAGAAGAAACCACATACACTCTTAAAGACGTCATTTTAGGAGTAGTGTGATTATTAGGACACTTGTTTCACAACAGCCTTTGTGTATGGGTAGCGTGGCCGAGTGGTCTAAGGCGCTGGTTTTAGGCACCAATCTCTTCGGAAGCGTGGGTTCGAATCCCACCGCTGCCATATCATTTTCCTTTGTACTTAAATACTTTGGAAAACAACATGTCTATGATGTATGTGCATATGAAACTCACTTTTGTGATAAAGGGAAGCAGGTACTTGAAGTTTGAAGCAGGACTCATGCTTCTTTCCAAAGATAGGAATCCTCTTCTCAGTATGGTATGTGCAGTCGTTTCCACTAATGAGAAAGTGTGAACAAGACACTCCAACCAAAGGGCTACATCCACCTAAATAGTTGTACATGAACTGAATGGAAGTCTCATGTGGTATGGAAGAAGAAACCACATACAGTCTTAAAGACGTCATTTTAGGAGTAGTGTGATTATTAGGACACTTGTTTCATAACAGTTTTTGTGTATGGGTAGCGTGGTCGAGTGGTCTAAGGCGCTGGTTTTAGGCACCAGTCTCTTCGGAGGCGTGGGTTCGAATCCCACCGCTGCCATATCATTTTCTTTTGTACTTAAATACTTTGGAAAACAACATGTCTATGATGTGTGTGCGTATGAAACTCACTTTTGTGATAAAGGGAAGCAGGTACTTCAAGTTTGAAGGAGGACTCATGCTTCTTTCCAAAGATAGGAATCCTCTTCTCAGTATGGTATGTGCAGTCGTTTCCACTAATGAGAAAGTGTGAACAAGACACTCCAACCAAAGGGCTACATCCACCTAAATAGTTGTACATGAACTGAATGGAAGTCTCATGTGGTATGGAAGAAGAAACCACATACAGTCTTAAAGACGTCATTTTAGGAGTAGTGTGATTATTAGGACACTTGTTTCATAACAGTTTTTGTGTATGGGTAGCGTGGCCGAGTGGTGTAAGGCGCTGGTTTTAGGCACTAGTCTCTTCGGAGGCGTGGGTTCGAATCCCACCGCTGCCATATCATTTTCTTTTGTACTTAAATACTTTGGAAAACAACATGTCTATGATGTGTGTGCGTATGAAACTCACTTTTGTAATAAAGGGAAGCAGGTACTTGAAGTTTGAAGCAGGACTCATGCTTCTTTCCAAAGATAGGAATCCTCTTCTCAGTATGGTATGTGCAGTCGTTTCCACTAATGAGAAAGTGTGAACAAGACACTCCAACCAAAGGGCTACATCCACCTAAATAGCTGTACATGAACTGAATGGAAGTCTCATGTGGTATGGAAGAAGAAACCACATACACTCTTAAAGACGTCATTTTAGGAGTAGTGTGATTATTAGGACACTTGTTTCATAACAGGCTTTGTGTATGGGTAGCGTGGCCGAGTGGTCTAAGGCGCTGGTTTTAGGCACCAGTCTCTTCGGAGGCGTGGGTTCGAATCCCACCGCTGCCATATCATTTTCTTTTGTACTTAAATACTTTGGAAAACAACATGTCTATGATGTATGTGCATATGAAACTCACTTTTGTGATAAAGGGAAGCAGGTACTTGAAGTTTGAAGAAGGACTCATGCTGCTTTCCAAAGATAGGAATCCTCTTCTCAGTATGGTATGTGCAGTCGTTTCCACTAATGAGAAAGTGTGAACAAGACACTCCAACCAAAGGGCTACATCCACCTAAATAGTTGTACATGAACTGAATGGAAGTCTCATGTGGTATGGAAGTAGAAACCACATACAGTCTTAAAGACGTCATTTTAGGAGTAGTGTGATTATTAGGACACTTGTTTCATAACAGGCTTTGTGTATGGGTAGCGTGGCCGAGTGGTCTAAGGCGCTGGTTTTAGGCACCAGTCTCTTCGGAGGCGTGGGTTCGAATCCCACCGCTGCCATATCATTTTCTTTTGTACTTAAAAACTTTGGAAAACAACATGTCTATGATGTCTGTGCATATGAAACTCACTTTTGTGATAAAGGGAAGCAGGTACTTCAAGTTTGAAGCAGGACTCATGCTTCTTTCCAAAGATAGGAATCCTCTTCTCAGTATGGTATGTGCAGTCGTTTCCACTAATGAGAAAGTGTGAACAAGACACTCCAACCAAAGGGCTACATCCACCTAAATAGTTGTACATGAACTGAATGGAAGTCTCATGTGGTATGGAAGTAGAACCCACATACAGTCTTAAAGACGTCATTTTAGGAGTAGTGTGATTATTAGGACACTTGTTTCATAACAGGCTTTGTGTATGGGTAGCGTGGCCGAGTGGTCTAAGGCGCTGGTTTTAGGCACCAGTCTCTTCGGAGGCGTGGGTTCGAATCCCACCGCTGCCATATCGTTTTCTTTTGGACTTAAATACTTTGGAAAACAACATGTCTATGATGTATGTGCATATGAAACTCACTTTTGTGATAAAGGGAAGCAGGTACTTGAAGTTTGAAGAAGGACTCATGCTGCTTTCCAAAGATAGGAATCCTCTTCTCAGTATGGTATGTGCAGTCGTTTCCACTAATGAGAAAGTGTGAACAAGACACTCCAACCAAAGGGCTACATCCACCTAAATAGTTGTACATGAACTGAATGGAAGTCTCATGTGGTATGGAAGAAGAAACCACATACACTCTTAAAGACGTCATTTTAGGAGTAGTGTGATTATTAGGACACTTGTTTCATAACAGTTTTTGTGTATGGGTAGCGTGGCCGAGTGGTCTAAGGCGCTGGTTTTAGGCACCAGTCTCTTCGGAGGCGTGGGTTCGAATCCCACCGCTGCCATATCATTTTCTTTTGTACTTAAATACTTTGGAAAACAACATGTCTATGATGTGTGTGCGTATGAAACTCACTTTTGTGATAAAGGGAAGCAGGTACTTCAAGTTTGAAGCAGGACTCATGCTTCTTTCCAAAGATTGGAATCCTCTTCTCATTATGGTATGTGCAGTCGTTTCCACTAATGAGAAAGTGTGAACAAGACACTCCAACCAAAGGGCTACATCCACCTAAATAGTTGTACATGAACTGAATGGAAGTCTCATGTGGTATGGAAGTAGAACCCACATACAGTCTTAAAGACGTCATTTTAGGAGTAGTGTGATTATTAGGACACTTGTTTCATAACAGGCTTTGTGTATGGGTAGCGTGGCCGAGTGGTCTAAGGCGCTGGTTTTAGGCACCAGTCTCTTCGGATTCGTGGGTTCGAATCCCACCGCTGCCATGTCGTTTTCTTTTGGACTTAAATACTTTGGAAAACAACATGTCTATGATGTATGTGCATATGAAACTCACTTTTGTGATAAAGGGAAGCAGGTACTTGAAGTTTGAAGCAGGACTCATGCTGCTTTCCAAAGATAGGAATCCTCTTCTCAGTATGGTATGTGCAGTCGTTTCCACTAATGAGAAAGTGTGAACAAGACACTCCAACCAAAGGGCTACATCCACCTAAATAGTTGTACATGAACTGAATGGAAGTCTCATGTGGTATGGAAGAAGAAACCACATACACTCTTAAAGACGTCATTTTAGGAGTAGTGTGATTATTAGGACACTTGTTTCATAACAGTTTTTGTGTATGGGTAGCGTGGCCGAGTGGTCTAAGGCGCTGGTTTTAGGCACCAGTCTCTTCGGAGGAGTGGGTTCGAATTCCACCGCTGCCATATCATTTTCTTTTGTACTTAAATACTTTGGAAAACAACATGTCTATGATGTATGTGCATATGAAACTCACTTTTGTGATAAAGGGAAGCAGGTACTTGAAGTTTGAAGCAGGACTCATGCTTCTTTCCAAAGATAGGAATCCTCTTCTCAGTATGGTATGTGCAGTCGTTTCCACTAATGAGAAAGTGTGAACAAGACACTCCAACCAAAGGGCTACATCCACCTAAATAGTTGTACATGAACTGAATGGAAGTCTCATGTGGTGTGGAAGAAGAAACCACATACACTCTTAAAGACGTCATTTTAGGAGTAGTGTGATTATTAGGACACTTGTTTCATAACAGGCTTTGTGTATGGGTAGCGTGGCCGAGTGGTCTAAGGCGCTGGTTTTAGGCACCAGTCTCTTCGGAGGCGTGGGTTCGAATCCCACCGCTACCATATCATTTTCTTTTGTACTTAAAAACTTTGGAAAACAACATGTCTATGATGTATGTGCATATGAAACTCACTTTTGTGATAAAGGGAAGCAGGAACTTGAAGTTTGAAGCAGGACTCATGCTTCTTTCCAAAGATAGGAATCCTCTTCTCAGTATGGTATGTGCAGTCGTTTCCACTAATGAGAAAGTGTGAACAAGACACTCCAACCAAAGGGCTACATCCACTTAAATAGTTGTACATGAACTGAATGGAAGTCTCATGTGGTATGGAAGAAGAAACCACATGCAGTCTTAAAGACGTCATTTTAGGAGTAGTGTGATTATTAGGACACTTGTTTCATAACAGTTTTTGTGTATGGGTAGCGTGGCCGAGTGGTCTAAGGCGCTGGTTTTAGGCACCAGTCTCTTCGGAGGCGTGGGTTCGAATCCCACCGCTGCCATATCATTTTCTTTTGTACTTAAATACTTTGGAAAACAACATGTCTATGATGTGTGTGCGTATGAAACTCACTTTTGTGATAAAGGGAAGCAGGTACTTGAAGTTTGAAGCAGGACTCATGCTTCTTTCCAAAGATTGGAATCCTCTTCTCAGTATGGTATGTGCAGTCGTTTCCACTAATGAGAAAGTGTGAACAAGACACTCCAACCAAAGGGCTACATCCACCTAAATAGTTGTACATGAACTGAATGGAAGTCTCATGTGGTATGGAAGTAGAACCCACAAACAGTCTTAAAGACGTCATTTTAGGAGTAGTGTGATTATTAGGACACTTGTTTCATAACAGGCTTTGTGTATGGGTAGCGTGGCCGAGTGGTCTAAGGCGCTGGTTTTAGGCACCAGTCTCTTCGGAGGCGTGGGTTCGAATCCCACCGCTGCCATATCATTTTCTTTTGTACTTAAATACTTTGGAAAACAACATGTCTATGATGTGTGTGCATATGAAACTCACTTTTGTGATAAAGGGAAGCAGGTACTTGAAGTTTGAAGCAGGACTCATGCTTCTTTCCAAAGATAGGAATCCTCTTCTCAGTATGGTATGTGCAGTCGTTTCCACTAATGAGAAAGTGTGAACAAGACACTCCAACCAAAGGGCTACATCCACCTAAATACTTGTACATGAACTGAATGAAAGTCTCATGTGGTATGGAAGAAGAAACCACATACACTCTTAAAGACGTCATTTTAGGAGTAGTGTGATTATTAGGACACTTGTTTCATAACAGCTTTTGTGTATGGGTAGCGTGGCCGAGTGGTCTAAGGCGCTGGTTTTAGGCACCAGTCTCTTCGGAGGCGTGGGTTCGAATCCCACCGCTGCCATATCATTTTCTTTTGTACTTAAATACTTTGGAAAACAACATGTCTATGATGTGTGTGCGTATGAAACTCACTTTTGTGATAAAGGGAAGCAGGTACTTGAAGTTTGAAGCAGGACTCATGCTTCTTTCCAAAGATAGGAATCCTCTTCTCAGTATGGTATGTGCAGTCGTTTCCACTAATGAGAAAGTGTGAACAAGACACTCCAACCAAAGGGCTACATCCACCTAAATAGTTGTACATGAACTGAATGGAAGTCTCATGTGGTATGGAAGAAGAAACCACATACAGTCTTAAAGACGTCATTTTAGGAGTAGTGTGATTATTAGGACACTTGTTTCATAACAGTTTTTGTGTATGGGTAGCGTGGCCGAGTGGTCTAAGGCGCTGGTTTTAGGCACCAGTCTCTTCGGAGGAGTGGGTTCGAATTCCACCGCTGCCATATCATTTTCTTTTGTACTTAAATACTTTGGAAAACAACATGTCTATGATGTATGTGCATATGAAACTCACTTTTGTGATAAAGGGAAGCAGGTACTTGAAGTTTGAAGCAGGACTCATGCTTCTTTCCAAAGATAGGAATCCTCTTCTCAGTATGGTATGTGCAGTCGTTTCCACTAATGAGAAAGTGTGAACAAGACACTCCAACCAAAGGGCTACATCCACCTAAATAGTTGTACATGAACTGAATGGAAGTCTCATGTGGTGTGGAAGAAGAAACCACATACACTCTTAAAGACGTCATTTTAGGAGTAGTGTGATTATTAGGACACTTGTTTCATAACAGGCTTTGTGTATGGGTAGCGTGGCCGAGTGGTCTAAGGCGCTGGTTTTAGGCACCAGTCTCTTCGGAGGCGTGGGTTCGAATCCCACCGCTACCATATCATTTTCTTTTGTACTTAAAAACTTTGGAAAACAACATGTCTATGATGTATGTGCATATGAAACTCACTTTTGTGATAAAGGGAAGCAGGAACTTCAAGTTTGAAGCAGGACTCATGCTTCTTTCCAAAGATAGGAATCCTCTTCTCAGTATGGTATGTGCAGTCGTTTCCACTAATGAGAAAGTGTGAACAAGACACTCCAACCAAAGGGCTACATCCACTTAAATAGTTGTACATGAACTGAATGGAAGTCTCATGTGGTATGGAAGAAGAAACCACATACAGTCTTAAAGACGTCATTTTAGGAGTAGTGTGATTATTAGGACACTTGTTTCATAACAGTTTTTGTGTATGGGTAGCGTGGCCGAGTGGTCTAAGGCGCTGGTTTTAGGCACCAGTCTCTTCGGAGGCGTGGGTTCGAATCCCACCGCTGCCATATCATTTTCTTTTGTACTTAAATACTTTGGAAAACAACATGTCTATGATGTGTGTGCGTATGAAACTCACTTTTGTGATAAAGGGAAGCAGGTACTTGAAGTTTGAAGCAGGACTCATGCTTCTTTCCAAAGATTGGAATCCTCTTCTCAGTATGGTATGTGCAGTCGTTTCCACTAATGAGAAAGTGTGAACAAGACACTCCAACCAAAGGGCTACATCCACCTAAATAGTTGTACATGAACTGAATGGAAGTCTCATGTGGTATGGAAGTAGAACCCACAAACAGTCTTAAAGACGTCATTTTAGGAGTAGTGTGATTATTAGGACACTTGTTTCATAACAGGCTTTGTGTATGGGTAGCGTGGCCGAGTGGTCTAAGGCGCTGGTTTTAGGCACCAGTCTCTTCGGAGGCGTGGGTTCGAATCCCACCGCTGCCATATCATTTTCTTTTGTACTTAAATACTTTGGAAAACAACATGTCTATGATGTGTGTGCATATGAAACTCACTTTTGTGATAAAGGGAAGCAGGTACTTGAAGTTTGAAGCAGGACTCATGCTTCTTTCCAAAGATAGGAATCCTCTTCTCAGTATGGTATGTGCAGTCGTTTCCACTAATGAGAAAGTGTGAACAAGACACTCCAACCAAAGGGCTACATCCACCTAAATAGTTGTACATGAACTGAATGGAAGTCTCATGTGGTATGGAAGAAGAAACCACATACAGTCTTAAAGACGTCATTTTAGGAGTAGTGTGATTATTAGGACACTTGTTTCATAACAGTTTTTGTGTATGGGTAGCGTGGCCGAGTGGTCTAAGGCGCTGGTTTTAGGCACCAGTCTCTTCGGAGGCGTGGGTTCGAATTCCACCGCTGCCATATCATTTTCTTTTGTACTTAAATACTTTGGAAAACAACATGTCTATGATGTATGTGCATATGAAACTCACTTTTGTGATAAAGGGAAGCAGGTACTTGAAGTTTGAAGCAGGACTCATGCTTCTTTCCAAAGATAGGAATCCTCTTCTCAGTATGGTATGTGCAGTCGTTTCCACTAATGAGAAAGTGTGAACAAGACACTCCAACCAAAGGGCTACATCCACCTAAATAGTTGTACATGAACTGAATGGAAGTCTCATGTGGTGTGGAAGAAGAAACCACATACACTCTTAAAGACGTCATTTTAGGAGTAGTGTGATTATTAGGACACTTGTTTCATAACAGGCTTTGTGTATGGGTAGCGTGGCCGAGTGGTCTAAGGCGCTGGTTTTAGGCACCAGTCTCTTCGGAGGCGTGGGTTCGAATCCCACCGCTACCATATCATTTTCTTTTGTACTTAAAAACTTTGGAAAACAACATGTCTATGATGTATGTGCATATGAAACTCACTTTTGTGATAAAGGGAAGCAGGAACTTCAAGTTTGAAGCAGGACTCATGCTTCTTTCCAAAGATAGGAATCCTCTTCTCAGTATGGTATGTGCAGTCGTTTCCACTAATGAGAAAGTGTGAACAAGACACTCCAACCAAAGGGCTACATCCACCTAAATAGTTGTACATGAACTGAATGGAAGTCTCATGTGGTATGGAAGAAGAAACCACATACAGTCTTAAAGACGTCATTTTAGGAGTAGTGTGATTATTAGGACACTTGTTTCATAACAGTTTTTGTGTATGGGTAGCGTGGCCGAGTGGTCTAAGGCGCTGGTTTTAGGCACCAGTCTCTTCGGAGGCGTGGGTTCGAATCCCACCGCTGCCATATCATTTTCTTTTGTACTTAAATACTTTGGAAAACAACATGTCTATGATGTGTGTGCGTATGAAACTCACTTTTGTGATAAAGGGAAGCAGGTACTTGAAGTTTGAAGCAGGACTCATGCTTCTTTCCAAAGATTGGAATCCTCTTCTCAGTATGGTATGTGCAGTCGTTTCCACTAATGAGAAAGTGTGAACAAGACACTCCAACCAAAGGGCTACATCCACCTAAATAGTTGTACATGAACTGAATGGAAGTCTCATGTGGTATGGAAGTAGAACCCACATACAGTCTTAAAGACGTCATTTTAGGAGTAGTGTGATTATTAGGACACTTGTTTCATAACAGGCTTTGTGTATGGGTAGCGTGGCCGAGTGGTCTAAGGCGCTGGTTTTAGGCACCAGTCTCTTCGGATTCGTGGGTTCGAATCCCACTGCTGCCATATCGTTTTCTTTTGGACTTAAATACTTTGGAAAACAACATGTCTATGATGTATGTGCATATGAAACTCACTTTTGTGATAAAGGGAAGCAGGTACTTGAAGTTTGAAGAAGGACTCATGCTGCTTTCCAAAGATAGGAATCCTCTTCTCAGTATGGTATGTGCAGTCTTTTCCACTAATGAGAAAGTGTGAACAAGACACTCCAACCAAAGGGCTACATCCACCTAAATACTTGTACATGAACTGAATGAAAGTCTCATGTGGTATGGAAGAAGAAACCACATACACTCTTAAAGACGTCATTTTAGGAGTAGTGTGATTATTAGGACACTTGTTTCATAACAGTTTCTGTGTATGGGTAGCGTGGCCGAGTGGTCTAAGGCGCTGGTTTTAGGCACCAGTCTCTTCGGAGGCGTGGGTTCGAATCCCACCGCTGCCATATCATTTTCTTTTGTACTTAAATACTTTGGAAAACAACATGTCTATGATGTGTGTGCATATGAAACTCACTTTTGTGATAAAGGGAAGCAGGTACTTGAAGTTTGAAGCAGGACTCATGCTTCTTTCCAAAGATAGGAATCCTCTTCTCAGTATGGTATGTGCAGTCGTTTCCACTAATGAGAAAGTGTGAACAAGACACTCCAACCAAAGGGCTACATCCACCTAAATAGTTGTACATGAACTGAATGGAAGTCTCATGTGGTATGGAAGAAGAAACCACATACAGTCTTAAAGACGTCATTTTAGGAGTAGTGTGATTATTAGGACACTTGTTTCATAACAGTTTTTGTGTATGGGTAGCGTGGCCGAGTGGTCTAAGGCGCTGGTTTTAGGCACCAGTCTCTTCGGAGGCGTGGGTTCGAATTCCACCGCTGCCATATCATTTTCTTTTGTACTTAAATACTTTGGAAAACAACATGTCTATGATGTATGTGCATATGAAACTCACTTTTGTGATAAAGGGAAGCAGGTACTTGAAGTTTGAAGCAGGACTCATGCTTCTTTCCAAAGATAGGAATCCTCTTCTCAGTATGGTATGTGCAGTCGTTTCCACTAATGAGAAAGTGTGAACAAGACACTCCAACCAAAGGGCTACATCCACCTAAATAGTTGTACATGAACTGAATGGAAGTCTCATGTGGTGTGGAAGAAGAAACCACATACACTCTTAAAGACGTCATTTTAGGAGTAGTGTGATTATTAGGACACTTGTTTCATAACAGGCTTTGTGTATGGGTAGCGTGGCCGAGTGGTCTAAGGCGCTGGTTTTAGGCACCAGTCTCTTCGGAGGCGTGGGTTCGAATCCCACCGCTACCATATCATTTTCTTTTGTACTTAAAAACTTTGGAAAACAACATGTCTATGATGTATGTGCATATGAAACTCACTTTTGTGATAAAGGGAAGCAGGAACTTCAAGTTTGAAGCAGGACTCATGCTTCTTTCCAAAGATAGGAATCCTCTTCTCAGTATGGTATGTGCAGTCGTTTCCACTAATGAGAAAGTGTGAACAAGACACTCCAACCAAAGGGCTACATCCACCTAAATAGTTGTACATGAACTGAATGGAAGTCTCATGTGGTATGGAAGAAGAAACCACATACAGTCTTAAAGACGTCATTTTAGGAGTAGTGTGATTATTAGGACACTTGTTTCATAACAGTTTTTGTGTATGGGTAGCGTGGCCGAGTGGTCTAAGGCGCTGGTTTTAGGCACCAGTCTCTTCGGAGGCGTGGGTTCGAATCCCACCGCTGCCATATCATTTTCTTTTGTACTTAAATACTTTGGAAAACAACATGTCTATGATGTGTGTGCGTATGAAACTCACTTTTGTGATAAAGGGAAGCAGGTACTTGAAGTTTGAAGCAGGACTCATGCTTCTTTCCTAAGATTGGAATCCTCTTCTCAGTATGGTATGTGCAGTCGTTTCCACTAATGAGAAAGTGTGAACAAGACACTCCAACCAAAGGGCTACATCCACCTAAATAGTTGTACATGAACTGAATGGAAGTCTCATGTGGTATGGAAGTAGAACCCACATACAGTCTTAAAGACGTCATTTTAGGAGTAGTGTGATTATTAGGACACTTGTTTCATAACAGGCTTTGTGTATGGGTAGCGTGGCCGAGTGGTCTAAGGCGCTGGTTTTAGGCACCAGTCTCTTCGGATTCGTGGGTTCGAATCCCACTGCTGCCATATCGTTTTCTTTTGGACTTAAATACTTTGGAAAACAACATGTCTATGATGTATGTGCATATGAAACTCACTTTTGTGATAAAGGGAAGCAGGTACTTGAAGTTTGAAGAAGGACTCATGCTGCTTTCCAAAGATAGGAATCCTCTTCTCAGTATGGTATGTGCAGTCTTTTCCACTAATGAGAAAGTGTGAACAAGACACTCCAACCAAAGGGCTACATCCACCTAAATACTTGTACATGAACTGAATGAAAGTCTCATGTGGTATGGAAGAAGAAACCACATACACTCTTAAAGACGTCATTTTAGGAGTAGTGTGATTATTAGGACACTTGTTTCATAACAGCTTTTGTGTATGGGTAGCGTGGCCGAGTGGTCTAAGGCGCTGGTTTTAGGCACCAGTCTCTTCGGAGGCGTGGGTTCGAATCCCACCGCTGCCATATCATTTTCTTTTGTACTTAAATACTTTGGAAAACAACATGTCTATGATGTGTGTGCGTATGAAACTCACTTTTGTGATAAAGGGAAGCAGGTACTTGAAGTTTGAAGCAGGACTCATGCTGCTTTCCAAAGATTGGAATCCTCTTCTCAGTATGGTATGTGCAGTCGTTTCCACTAATGAGAAAGTGTGAACAAGACACTCCAACCAAAGGGCTACATCCACCTAAATAGTTGTACATGAACTGAATGGAAGTCTCATGTGGTATGGAAGAAGAAACCACATACAGTCTTAAAGACGTCATTTTAGGAGTAGTGTGATTATTAGGACACTTGTTTCATAACAGTTTTTGTGTATGGGTAGCGTGGCCGAGTGGTCTAAGGCGCTGGTTTTAGGCACCAGTCTCTTCGGAGGAGTGGGTTCGAATTCCACCGCTGCCATATCATTTTCTTTTGTACTTAAATACTTTGGAAAACAACATGTCTATGATGTATGTGCATATGAAACTCACTTTTGTGATAAAGGGAAGCAGGTACTTCAAGTTTGAAGCAGGACTCATGCTGCTTTCCAAAGATAGGAATCCTCTTCTCAGTATGGTATGTGCAGTCGTTTCCACTAATGAGAAAGTGTGAACAAGACACTCCAACCAAAGGGCTACATCCACCTAAATAGTTGTACATGAACTGAATGGAAGTCTCATGTGGTGTGGAAGAAGAAACCACATACACTCTTAAAGACGTCATTTTAGGAGTAGTGTGATTATTAGGACACTTGTTTCATAACAGCCTTTGTGTATGGGTAGCGTGGCCGAGTGGTCTAAGGCGCTGGTTTTAGGCACCAGTCTCTTCGGAGGCGTGGGTTCGAATCCCACCGCTGCCATATCATTTTCTTTTGTACTTAAATACTTTGGAAAACAACATGTCTATGATGTATGTGCATATGAAACTCACTTTTGTGATAAAGGGAAGCAGGTACTTCAAGTTTGAAGCAGGACTCATGCTGCTTTCCAAAGATAGGAATCCTGTTCTCAGTATGGTATGTGCAGTCGTTTCCACTAATGAGAAAGTGTGAACAAGACACTCCAACCAAAGGGCTACATCCACCTAAATAGTTGTACATGAACTGAATGGAAGTCTCATGTGGTATGGAAGAAGAAACCACATACACTCTTAAAGACGTCATTTTAGGAGTAGTGTGATTATTAGGACACTTGTTTCATAACAGCCTTTGTGTATGGGTAGCGTGGCCGAATGGTCTAAGGCGCTGGTTTTAGGCACCAGTCTCTTCGGAGGCGTGGGTTCGAATCCCACCGCTGCCATATCATTTCCTTTTGTACTTAAATACTTTGGAAAACAACATGTCTATGATGTATGTGCATATGAAACTCACTTTTGTGATAAAGGGAAGCAGGTACTTCAAGTTTGAAGCAGGACTCATGCTTCTTTCCAAAGATAGGAATCCTCTTCTCAGTATGGTATGTGCAGTCGTTTCCACTAATGAGAAAGTGTGAACAAGACACTCCAACCAAAGGGCTACATCCACCTAAATAGTTGTACATGAACTGAATGGAAGTCTCATGTGGTATGGAAGAAGAAACCACATACAGTCTTAAAGACGTCATTTTAGGAGTAGTGTGATTATTAGGACACTTGTTTCATAACAGCCTTTGTGTATGGGTAGCGTGGCCGAATGGTCTAAGGCGCTGGTTTTAGGCACCAGTCTCTTCGGAGGCGTGGGTTCGAATCCCACCGCTGCCATATCATTTTCTTTTGTACTTAAATACTTTGGAAAACAACATGTCTATGATGTCTGTGCATATGAAACTCACTTTTGTGATAAAGGGAAGCAGGTACTTCAAGTTTGAAGCAGGACTCATGCTTCTTTCCAAAGATAGGAATCCTCTTCTCAGTATGGTATGTGCAGTCGTTTCCACTAATGAGAAAGTGTGAACAAGACACTCCAACCAAAGGGCTACATCCACCTAAATAGTTGTACATGAACTGAATGGAAGTCTCATGTGGTATGGAAGAAGAAACCACATACACTCTCAAAGACGTCATTTTAGGAGTAGTGTGATTATTAGGACACTTGTTTCATAACAGCCTTTGTGTATGGGTAGCGTGGCCGAGTGGTCTAAGGCGCTGGTTTTAGGCACCAGTCTCTTCGGAGGCGTGGGTTCGAATCCCACCGCTGCCATATCATTTCCTTTTGTACTTAAATACTTTGGAAAACAACATGTCTATGATGTATGTGCATATGAAACTCACTTTTGTGATAAAGGGAAGCAGGTACTTGAAGTTTGAAGCAGGACTCATGCTGCTTTCCAAAGATAGGAATCCTCTTCTCAGTATGGTATGTGCAGTCGTTTCCACTAAAGAGAAAGTGTGAACAAGACACTCCAACCAAAGGGCTACATCCACCTAAATAGTTGTACATGAACTGAATGGCAGTCTCATGTGGTATGGAAGAAGAAACCACATACTCTTAAAGACGTCATTTTAGGAGTAGTGTGATTATTAGGACACTTGTTTCATAACAGCCTTTGTGTATGGGTAGCGTGGCCGAGTGGTCTAAGGCGCTGGTTTTAGGCACCAGTCTCTTCGGAGGCGTGGGTTCGAATCCCACTGCTGCCATATCATTTTCTTTTGTACTTAAATACTTTGGAAAACAACATGTCTATGATGTCTGTGCATATGAAACTCACTTTTGTGATAAAGGGAAGCAGGTACTTCAAGTTTGAAGCAGGACTCATGCTGCTTTCCAAAGATAGGAATCCTGTTCTCAGTATGGTATGTGCAGTCGTTTCCACTAATGAGAAAGTGTGAACAAGACACTCCAACCAAAGGGCTACATCCACCTAAATAGTTGTACATGAACTGAATGGAAGTCTCATGTGGTATGGAAGAAGAAACCACATACACTCTTAAAGACGTCATTTTAGGAGTAGTGTGATTATTAGGACACTTGTTTCATAACAGCCTTTGTGTATGGGTAGCGTGGCCGAATGGTCTAAGGCGCTGGTTTTAGGCACCAGTCTCTTCGGAGGCGTGGGTTCGAATCCCACCGCTGCCATATCATTTCCTTTTGTACTTAAATACTTTGGAAAACAACATGTCTATGATGTATGTGCATATGAAACTCACTTTTGTGATAAAGGGAAGCAGGTACTTCAAGTTTGAAGCAGGACTCATGCTTCTTTCCAAAGATAGGAATCCTCTTCTCAGTATGGTATGTGCAGTCGTTTCCACTAATGAGAAAGTGTGAACAAGACACTCCAACCAAAGGGCTACATCCACCTAAATAGTTGTACATGAACTGAATGGAAGTCTCATGTGGTATGGAAGAAGAAACCACATACAGTCTTAAAGACGTCATTTTAGGAGTAGTGTGATTATTAGGACACTTGTTTCATAACAGCCTTTGTGTATGGGTAGCGTGGCCGAATGGTCTAAGGCGCTGGTTTTAGGCACCAGTCTCTTCGGAGGCGTGGGTTCGAATCCCACCGCTGCCATATCATTTTCTTTTGTACTTAAATACTTTGGAAAACAACATGTCTATGATGTCTGTGCATATGAAACTCACTTTTGTGATAAAGGGAAGCAGGTACTTCAAGTTTGAAGCAGGACTCATGCTTCTTTCCAAAGATAGGAATCCTCTTCTCAGTATGGTATGTGCAGTCGTTTCCACTAATGAGAAAGTGTGAACAAGACACTCCAACCAAAGGGCTACATCAACCTAAATAGTTGTACATGAACTGAATGGAAGTCTCATGTGGTATGGAAGAAGAAACCACATACACTCTTAAAGACGTCATTTTAGGAGTAGTGTGATTATTAGGACACTTGTTTCATAACAGCCTTTGTGTATGGGTAGCGTGGCCGAGTGGTCTAAGGCGCTGGTTTTAGGCACCAGTCTCTTCGGAGGCGTGGGTTCGAATCCCACCGCTGCCATATCATTTCCTTTTGTACTTAAATACTTTGGAAAACAACATGTCTATGATGTATGTGCATATGAAACTCACTTTTGTGATAAAGGGAAGCAGGTACTTGAAGTTTGTAGCAGGACTCATGCTTCTTTCCAAAGATAGGAATCCTCTTCTCAGTATGGTATGTGCAGTCGTTTCCACTAAAGAGAAAGTGTGAACAAGACACTCCAACCAAAGGGCTACATCCACCTAAATAGTTGTACATGAACTGAATGGCAGTCTCATGTGGTATGGAAGAAGAAACCACATACTCTTAAAGACGTCATTTTAGGAGTAGTGTGATTATTAGGACACTTGTTTCATAACAGCCTTTGTGTATGGGTAGCGTGGCCGAGTGGTCTAAGGCGCTGGTTTTAGGCACCAGTCTCTTCGGAGGCGTGGGTTCGAATCCCACTGCTGCCATATCATTTTCTTTTGTACTTAAATACTTTGGAAAACAACATGTCTGTGATGTCTGTGCATATGAAACTCACTTTTGTGATAAAGGGAAGCAGGTACTTGAAGTTTGAAGCAGGACTCATGCTGCTTTCCAAAGATAGGAATCCTGTTCTCAGTATGGTATGTGCAGTCGTTTCCACTAATGAGAAAGTGTGAACAAGACACTCCAACCAAAGGGCTACATCCACCTAAATAGTTGTACATGAACTGAATGGAAGTCTCATGTGGTATGGAAGAAGAAACCACATACACTCTTAAAGACGTCATTTTAGGAGTAGTGTGATTATTAGGACACTTGTTTCATAACAGCCTTTGTGTATGGGTAGCGTGGCCGAATGGTCTAAGGCGCTGGTTTTAGGCACCAGTCTCTTCGGAGGCGTGGGTTCGAATCCCACCGCTGCCATATCATTTCCTTTTGTACTTAAATACTTTGGAAAACAACATGTCTATGATGTATGTGCATATGAAACTCACTTTTGTGATAAAGGGAAGCAGGTACTTCAAGTTTGAAGCAGGACTCATGCTTCTTTCCAAAGATAGGAATCCTCTTCTCAGTATGGTATGTGCAGTCGTTTCCACTAATGAGAAAGTGTGAACAAGACACTCCAACCAAAGGGCTACATCCACCTAAATAGTTGTACATGAACTGAATGGAAGTCTCATGTGGTATGGAAGAAGAAACCACATACAGTCTTAAAGACGTCATTTTAGGAGTAGTGTGATTATTAGGACACTTGTTTCATAACAGCCTTTGTGTATGGGTAGCGTGGCCGAATGGTCTAAGGCGCTGGTTTTAGGCACCAGTCTCTTCGGAGGCGTGGGTTCGAATCCCACCGCTGCCATATCATTTTCTTTTGTACTTAAATACTTTGGAAAACAACATGTCTATGATGTCTGTGCATATGAAACTCACTTTTGTGATAAAGGGAAGCAGGTACTTCAAGTTTGAAGCAGGACTCATGCTTCTTTCCAAAGATAGGAATCCTCTTCTCAGTATGGTATGTGCAGTCGTTTCCACTAATGAGAAAGTGTGAACAAGACACTCCAACCAAAGGGCTACATCAACCTAAATAGTTGTACATGAACTGAATGGAAGTCTCATGTGGTATGGAAGAAGAAACCACATACACTCTTAAAGACGTCATTTTAGGAGTAGTGTGATTATTAGGACACTTGTTTCATAACAGCCTTTGTGTATGGGTAGCGTGGCCGAGTGGTCTAAGGCGCTGGTTTTAGGCACCAGTCTCTTCGGAGGCGTGGGTTCGAATCCCACCGCTGCCATATCATTTCCTTTTGTACTTAAATACTTTGGAAAACAACATGTCTATGATGTATGTGCATATGAAACTCACTTTTGTGATAAAGGGAAGCAGGTACTTGAAGTTTGTAGCAGGACTCATGCTTCTTTCCAAAGATAGGAATCCTCTTCTCAGTATGGTATGTGCAGTCGTTTCCACTAAAGAGAAAGTGTGAACAAGACACTCCAACCAAAGGGCTACATCCACCTAAATAGTTGTACATGAACTGAATGGCAGTCTCATGTGGTATGGAAGAAGAAACCACATACTCTTAAAGACGTCATTTTAGGAGTAGTGTGATTATTAGGACACTTGTTTCATAACAGCCTTTGTGTATGGGTAGCGTGGCCGAGTGGTCTAAGGCGCTGGTTTTAGGCACCAGTCTCTTCGGAGGCGTGGGTTCGAATCCCACTGCTGCCATATCATTTTCTTTTGTACTTAAATACTTTGGAAAACAACATGTCTGTGATGTCTGTGCATATGAAACTCACTTTTGTGATAAAGGGAAGCAGGTACTTGAAGTTTGAAGCAGGACTCATGCTGCTTTCCAAAGATAGGAATCCTCTTCTCAGTATGGTATGTGCAGTCGTTTCCACTAATGAGAAAGTGTGAACAAGACACTCCAACCAAAGGGCTACATCCACCTAAATAGTTGTACATGAACTGAATGGAAGTCTCATGTGGTATGGAAGAAGAAACCACATACACTCTTAAAGACGTCATTTTAGGAGTAGTGTGATTATTAGGACACTTGTTTCATAAGAGCCTTTGTGTATGGGTAGCGTGGCCGAATGGTCTAAGGCGCTGGTTTTAGGCACCAGTCTCTTCGGAGGCGTGGGTTCGAATCCCACCGCTGCCATATCATTTCCTTTTGTACTTAAATACTTTGGAAAACAACATGTCTATGATGTATGTGCATATGAAACTCACTTTTGTGATAAAGGGAAGCAGGTACTTCAAGTTTGAAGCAGGACTCATGCTTCTTTCCAAAGATAGGAATCCTCTTCTCAGTATGGTATGTGCAGTCGTTTCCACTAATGAGAAAGTGTGAACAAGACACTCCAACCAAAGGGCTACATCCACCTAAATAGTTGTACATGAACTGAATGGAAGTCTCATGTGGTATGGAAGAAGAAACCACATACAGTCTTAAAGACGTCATTTTAGGAGTAGTGTGATTATTAGGACACTTGTTTCATAACAGCCTTTGTGTATGGGTAGCGTGGCCGAATGGTCTAAGGCGCTGGTTTTAGGCACCAGTCTCTTCGGAGGCGTGGGTTCGAATCCCACCGCTGCCATATCATTTTCTTTTGTACTTAAATACTTTGGAAAACAACATGTCTATGATGTCTGTGCATATGAAACTCACTTTTGTGATAAAGGGAAGCAGGTACTTCAAGTTTGAAGCAGGACTCATGCTTCTTTCCAAAGATAGGAATCCTCTTCTCAGTATGGTATGTGCAGTCGTTTCCACTAATGAGAAAGTGTGAACAAGACACTCCAACCAAAGGGCTACATCAACCTAAATAGTTGTACATGAACTGAATGGAAGTCTCATGTGGTATGGAAGAAGAAACCACATACACTCTTAAAGACGTCATTTTAGGAGTAGTGTGATTATTAGGACACTTGTTTCATAACAGCCTTTGTGTATGGGTAGCGTGGCCGAGTGGTCTAAGGCGCTGGTTTTAGGCACCAGTCTCTTCGGAGGCGTGGGTTCGAATCCCACCGCTGCCATATCATTTCCTTTTGTACTTAAATACTTTGGAAAACAACATGTCTATGATGTATGTGCATATGAAACTCACTTTTGTGATAAAGGGAAGCAGGTACTTGAAGTTTGAAGCAGGACTCATGCTGCTTTCCAAAGATAGGAATCCTCTTCTCAGTATGGTATGTGCAGTCGTTTCCACTAAAGAGAAAGTGTGAACAAGACACTCCAACCAAAGGGCTACATCCACCTAAATAGTTGTACATGAACTGAATGGCAGTCTCATGTGGTATGGAAGAAGAAACCACATACTCTTAAAGACGTCATTTTAGGAGTAGTGTGATTATTAGGACACTTGTTTCATAAGAGCCTTTGTGTATGGGTAGCGTGGCCGAATGGTCTAAGGCGCTGGTTTTAGGCACCAGTCTCTTCGGAGGCGTGGGTTCGAATCCCACCGCTGCCATATCATTTCCTTTTGTACTTAAATACTTTGGAAAACAACATGTCTATGATGTATGTGCATATGAAACTCACTTTTGTGATAAAGGGAAGCAGGTACTTCAAGTTTGAAGCAGGACTCATGCTTCTTTCCAAAGATAGGAATCCTCTTCTCAGTATGGTATGTGCAGTCGTTTCCACTAATGAGAAAGTGTGAACAAGACACTCCAACCAAAGGGCTACATCAACCTAAATAGTTGTACATGAACTGAATGGAAGTCTCATGTGGTATGGAAGAAGAAACCACATACAGTCTTAAAGACGTCATTTTAGGAGTAGTGTGATTATTAGGACACTTGTTTCATAACAGCCTTTGTGTATGGGTAGCGTGGCCGAATGGTCTAAGGCGCTGGTTTTAGGCACCAGTCTCTTCGGAGGCGTGGGTTCGAATCCCACCGCTGCCATATCATTTTCTTTTGTACTTAAATACTTTGGAAAACAACATGTCTATGATGTCTGTGCATATGAAACTCACTTTTGTGATAAAGGGAAGCAGGTACTTCAAGTTTGAAGCAGGACTCATGCTTCTTTCCAAAGATAGGAATCCTCTTCTCAGTATGGTATGTGCAGTCGTTTCCACTAATGAGAAAGTGTGAACAAGACACTCCAACCAAAGGGCTACATCAACCTAAATAGTTGTACATGAACTGAATGGAAGTCTCATGTGGTATGGAAGAAGAAACCACATACACTCTTAAAGACGTCATTTTAGGAGTAGTGTGATTATTAGGACACTTGTTTCATAACAGCCTTTGTGTATGGGTAGCGTGGCCGAGTGGTCTAAGGCGCTGGTTTTAGGCACCAGTCTCTTCGGAGGCGTGGGTTCGAATCCCACCGCTGCCATATCATTTCCTTTTGTACTTAAATACTTTGGAAAACAACATGTCTATGATGTATGTGCATATGAAACTCACTTTTGTGATAAAGGGAAGCAGGTACTTGAAGTTTGAAGCAGGACTCATGCTGCTTTCCAAAGATAGGAATCCTCTTCTCAGTATGGTATGTGCAGTCGTTTCCACTAAAGAGAAAGTGTGAACAAGACACTCCAACCAAAGGGCTACATCCACCTAAATAGTTGTACATGAACTGAATGGCAGTCTCATGTGGTATGGAAGAAGAAACCACATACTCTTAAAGACGTCATTTTAGGAGTAGTGTGATTATTAGGACACTTGTTTCATAACAGCCTTTGTGTATGGGTAGCGTGGCCGAATGGTCTAAGGCGCTGGTTTTAGGCACCAGTCTCTTCGGAGGCGTGGGTTCGAATCCCACCGCTGCCATATCATTTCCTTTTGTACTTAAATACTTTGGAAAACAACATGTCTATGATGTATGTGCATATGAAACTCACTTTTGTGATAAAGGGAAGCAGGTACTTCAAGTTTGAAGCAGGACTCATGCTTCTTTCCAAAGATAGGAATCCTCTTCTCAGTATGGTATGTGCAGTCGTTTCCACTAATGAGAAAGTGTGAACAAGACACTCCAACCAAAGGGCTACATCCACCTAAATAGTTGTACATGAACTGAATGGAAGTCTCATGTGGTATGGAAGAAGAAACCACATACAGTCTTAAAGACGTCATTTTAGGAGTAGTGTGATTATTAGGACACTTGTTTCATAACAGCCTTTGTGTATGGGTAGCGTGGCCGAATGGTCTAAGGCGCTGGTTTTAGGCACCAGTCTCTTCGGAGGCGTGGGTTCGAATCCCACCGCTGCCATATCATTTTCTTTTGTACTTAAATACTTTGGAAAACAACATGTCTATGATGTCTGTGCATATGAAACTCACTTTTGTGATAAAGGGAAGCAGGTACTTCAAGTTTGAAGCAGGACTCATGCTTCTTTCCAAAGATAGGAATCCTCTTCTCAGTATGGTATGTGCAGTCGTTTCCACTAATGAGAAAGTGTGAACAAGACACTCCAACCAAAGGGCTACATCAACCTAAATAGTTGTACATGAACTGAATGGAAGTCTCATGTGGTATGGAAGAAGAAACCACATACACTCTTAAAGACGTCATTTTAGGAGTAGTGTGATTATTAGGACACTTGTTTCATAACAGCCTTTGTGTATGGGTAGCGTGGCCGAGTGGTCTAAGGCGCTGGTTTTAGGCACCAGTCTCTTCGGAGGCGTGGGTTCGAATCCCACCGCTGCCATATCATTTCCTTTTGTACTTAAATACTTTGGAAAACAACATGTCTATGATGTATGTGCATATGAAACTCACTTTTGTGATAAAGGGAAGCAGGTACTTCAAGTTTGAAGCAGGACTCATGCTGCTTTCCAAAGATAGGAATCCTCTTCTCAGTATGGTATGTGCAGTCGTTTCCACTAAAGAGAAAGTGTGAACAAGACACTCCAACCAAAGGGCTACATCCACCTAAATAGTTGTACATGAACTGAATGGCAGTCTCATGTGGTATGGAAGAAGAAACCACATACTCTTAAAGACGTCATTTTAGGAGTAGTGTGATTATTAGGACACTTGTTTCATAACAGCCTTTGTGTATGGGTAGCGTGGCCGAGTGGTCTAAGGCGCTGGTTTTAGGCACCAGTCTCTTCGGAGGCGTGGGTTCGAATCCCACTGCTGCCATATCATTTTCTTTTGTACTTAAATACTTTGGAAAACAACATGTCTATGATGTCTGTGCATATGAAACTCACTTTTGTGATAAAGGGAAGCAGGTACTTGAAGTTTGAAGAAGGACTCATGCTGCTTTCCAAAGATAGGAATCCTCTTCTCAGTATGGTATGTGCAGTCGTTTCCACTAATGAGAAAGTGTGAACAAGACACTCCAACCAAAGGGCTACATCCACCTAAATAGTTGTACATGAACTGAATGGAAGTCTCATGTGGTATGGAAGAAGAAACCACATACACTCTTAAAGACGTCATTTTAGGAGTAGTGTGATTATTAGGACACTTGTTTCATAACAGCCTTTGTGTATGGGTAGCGTGGCCGAATGGTCTAAGGCGCTGGTTTTAGGCACCAGTCTCTTCGGAGGCGTGGGTTCGAATCCCACCGCTGCCATATCATTTCCTTTTGTACTTAAATACTTTGGAAAACAACATGTCTATGATGTATGTGCATATGAAACTCACTTTTGTGATAAAGGGAAGCAGGTACTTCAAGTTTGAAGCAGGACTCATGCTTCTTTCCAAAGATAGGAATCCTCTTCTCAGTATGGTATGTGCAGTCGTTTCCACTAATGAGAAAGTGTGAACAAGACACTCCAACCAAAGGGCTACATCCACCTAAATAGTTGTACATGAACTGAATGGAAGTCTCATGTGGTATGGAAGAAGAAACCACATACAGTCTTAAAGACGTCATTTTAGGAGTAGTGTGATTATTAGGACACTTGTTTCATAACAGCCTTTGTGTATGGGTAGCGTGGCCGAATGGTCTAAGGCGCTGGTTTTAGGCACCAGTCTCTTCGGAGGCGTGGGTTCGAATCCCACCGCTGCCATATCATTTTCTTTTGTACTTAAATACTTTGGAAAACAACATGTCTATGATGTCTGTGCATATGAAACTCACTTTTGTGATAAAGGGAAGCAGGTACTTCAAGTTTGAAGCAGGACTCATGCTTCTTTCCAAAGATAGGAATCCTCTTCTCAGTATGGTATGTGCAGTCGTTTCCACTAATGAGAAAGTGTGAACAAGACACTCCAACCAAAGGGCTACATCAACCTAAATAGTTGTACATGAACTGAATGGAAGTCTCATGTGGTATGGAAGAAGAAACCACATACACTCTTAAAGACGTCATTTTAGGAGTAGTGTGATTATTAGGACACTTGTTTCATAACAGCCTTTGTGTATGGGTAGCGTGGCCGAGTGGTCTAAGGCGCTGGTTTTAGGCACCAGTCTCTTCGGAGGCGTGGGTTCGAATCCCACCGCTGCCATATCATTTCCTTTTGTACTTAAATACTTTGGAAAACAACATGTCTATGATGTATGTGCATATGAAACTCACTTTTGTGATAAAGGGAAGCAGGTACTTGAAGTTTGAAGCAGGACTCATGCTGCTTTCCAAAGATAGGAATCCTCTTCTCAGTATGGTATGTGCAGTCGTTTCCACTAAAGAGAAAGTGTGAACAAGACACTCCAACCAAAGGGCTACATCCACCTAAATAGTTGTACATGAACTGAATGGCAGTCTCATGTGGTATGGAAGAAGAAACCACATACTCTTAAAGACGTCATTTTAGGAGTAGTGTGATTATTAGGACACTTGTTTCATAACAGCCTTTGTGTATGGGTAGCGTGGCCGAGTGGTCTAAGGCGCTGGTTTTAGGCACCAGTCTCTTCGGAGGCGTGGGTTCGAATCCCACTGCTGCCATATCATTTTCTTTTGTACTTAAATACTTTGGAAAACAACATGTCTATGATGTCTGTGCATATGAAACTCACTTTTGTGATAAAGGGAAGCAGGTACTTGAAGTTTGAAGCAGGACTCATGCTGCTTTCCAAAGATAGGAATCCTCTTCTCAGTATGGTATGTGCAGTCGTTTCCACTAATGAGAAAGTGCGAACAAGACACTCCAACCAAAGGGCTACATCCACCTAAATAGTTGTACATGAACTGAATGGAAGTCTCATGTGGTATGGAAGAAGAAACCACATACAGTCTTAAAGACGTCATTTTAGGAGTAGTTTGATTATTAGGACACTTGTTTCATAACAGCCTTTGTGTATGGGTAGCGTGGCCGAGTGGTCTAAGGCGCTGGTTTTAGGCACCAGTCTCTTCGGAGGCGTGGGTTCGAATCCCACCGCTGCCATATCATTTCTTTTTGTACTTAAATACTTTGGAAAACAACATGTCTATGATGTATGTGCATATGAAACTCACTTTTGTGATAAAGGGAAGCAGGTACTTGAAGTTTGAAGCAGGACTCATGCTGCTTTCCAAAGATAGGAATCCTCTTCTCAGTATGGTATGTGCAGTCGTTTCCACTAATGAGAAAGTGTGAACAAGACACTCCAACCAAAGGGCTACATCCACCTAAATAGTTGTACATGAACTGAATGGAAGTCTCATGTGGTATGGAAGAAGAAACCACATACACTCTTAAAGACGTCATTTTAGGAGTAGTGTGATTATTAGGACACTTGTTTCATAACAGCCTTTGTGTATGGGTAGCGTGGCCGAGTGGTCTAAGGCGCTGGTTTTAGGCACCAGTCTCTTCGGAGGCGTGGGTTCGAATCCCACCGCTGCCATATCGTTTTCTTTTGTACTTGAATACTTTGGAAAACAACATGTCTATGATGTCTGTGCATATGAAACTCACTTTTGTGATAAAGGGAAGCAGGTACTTGAAGTTTGAAGCAGGACTCATGCTGCTTTCCAAAGATAGGAATCCTCTTCTCAGTATGGTATGTGCAGTCGTTTCCACTAATGAGAAAGTGCGAACAAGACACTCCAACCAAAGGGCTACATCCACCTAAATAGTTGTACATGAACTGAATGGAAGTCTCATGTGGTATGGAAGAAGAAACCACATACAGTCTTAAAGACGTCATTTTAGGAGTAGTTTGATTATTAGGACACTTGTTTCATAACAGCCTTTGTGTATGGGTAGCGTGGCCGAGTGGTCTAAGGCGCTGGTTTTAGGCACCAGTCTCTTCGGAGGCGTGGGTTCGAATCCCACGGCTGCCATATCATTTCCTTTTGTACTTAAATACTTTGGAAAACAACATGTCTATGATGTATGTGCATATGAAACTCACTTTTGTGATAAAGGGAAGCAGGTACTTGAAGTTTGAAGCAGGACTCATGCTTCTTTCCAAAGATAGGAATCCTCTTCTCAGTATGGTATGTGCAGTCGTTTCCACTAATGAGAAAGTGTGAACAAGACACTCCAACCAAAGGGCTACATCCACCTAAATAGTTGTACATGAACTGAATGGAAGTCTCATGTGGTATGGAAGAAGAAACCACATACACTCTTAAAGACGTCATTTTAGGAGTAGTGTGATTATTAGGACACTTGTTTCATAACAGCCTTTGTGTATGGGTAGCGTGGCCGAGTGGTCTAAGGCGCTGGTTTTAGGCACCAGTCTCTTCGGAGGCGTGGGTTCGAATCCCACCGATGCCATATCGTTTTCTTTTGTACTTGAATACTTTGGAAAACAACATGTCTATGATGTATGTGGATATGAAACTCACTTTTGTGATAAAGGGAAGCAGGTACTTGAAGTTTGAAGCAGGACTGATGCTGCTTTCCAAAGATAGTAATCCTGTTGTCAGTATGGTATGTGCAGTCGTTTCCACTAATGAGAAAGTGTGAACAAGACACTCCAACCAAAGGGCTACATCCACCTAAATAGTTGTACATGAACTGAATGGAAGTCTCATGTGGTATGGAAGAAGAAACCACATACACTCTTAAAGACGTCATTTTAGGAGTAGTGTGATTATTAGGACACTTGTTTCATAACAGCCTTTGTGTATGGGTAGCGTGGCCGAATGGTCTAAGGCGCTGGTTTTAGGCACCAGTCTCTTCGGAGGCGTGGGTTCGAATCCCACCGCTGCCATATCATTTTCTTTTGTACTTAAATACTTTGGAAAACAACATGTCTATGATGTATGTGCATATGAAACTCACTTTTGTGATAAAGGGAAGCAGGTACTTGAAGTTTGAAGCAGGACTCATGCTGCTTTCCAAAGATAGGAATCCTCTTCTCAGTATGGTATGTGCAGTCGTTTCCACTAATGAGAAAGTGTGAACAAGACACTCCAACCAAAGGGCTACATCCACCTAAATAGTTGTACATGAACTGAATGGAAGTCTCATGTGGTATGGAAGAAGAAACCACATACACTCTTAAAGACGTCATTTTAGGAGTAGTGTGATTATTAGGACACTTGTTTCATAACAGCCTTTGTGTATGGGTAGCGTGGCCGAATGGTCTAAGGCGCTGGTTTTAGGCACCAGTCTCTTCGGAGGCGTGGGTTCGAATCCCACCGCTGCCATATCATTTTCTTTTGTACTTAAATACTTTGGAAAACAACATGTCTATGATGTATGTGCATATGAAACTCACTTTTGTGATAAAGGGAAGCAGGTACTTGAAGTTTGAAGCAGGACTCATGCTTCTTTCCAAAGATAGGAATCCTCTTCTCAGTATGGTATGTGCAGTCGTTTCCACTAATGAGAAAGTGTGAACAAGACACTCCAACCAAAGGGCTACATCAACCTAAATAGTTGTACATGAACTGAATGGAAGTCTCATGTGGTATGGAAGAAGAAACCACATACACTCTTAAAGACGTCATTTTAGGAGTAGTGTGATTATTAGGACACTTGTTTCATAACAGCCTTTGTGTATGGGTAGCGTGGCCGAGTGGTCTAAGGCGCTGGTTTTAGGCACCAGTCTCTTCGGAGGCGTGGGTTCGAATCCCACGGCTGCCATATCATTTCCTTTTGTACTTAAATACTTTGGAAAACAACATGTCTATGATGTATGTGCATATGAAACTCACTTTTGTGATAAAGGGAAGCAGGTACTTGAAGTTTGAAGCAGGACTCATGCTTCTTTCCAAAGATAGTAATCCTCTTCTCAGTATGGTATGTGCAGTCGTTTCCACTAAAGAGAAAGTGTGAACAAGACACTCCAACCAAAGGGCTACATCCACCTAAATAGTTGTACATGAACTGAATGGAAGTCTCATGTGGTATGGAAGAAGAAACCACATACACTCTTAAAGACGTCATTTTAGGAGTAGTGTGATTATTAGGACACTTGTTTCATAACAGCCTTTGTGTATGGGTAGCGTGGCCGAATGGTCTAAGGCGCTGGTTTTAGGCACCAGTCTCTTCGGAGGCGTGGGTTCGAATCCCACCGCTGCCATATCATTTTCTTTTGTACTTAAATACTTTGGAAAACAACATGTCTATGATGTATGTGCATATGAAACTCACTTTTGTGATAAAGGGAAGCAGGTACTTGAAGTTTGAAGCAGGACTCATGCTTCTTTCCAAAGATAGGAATCCTCTTCTCAGTATGGTATGTGCAGTCGTTTCCACTAATGAGAAAGTGTGAACAAGACACTCCAACCAAAGGGCTACATCCACCTAAATAGTTGTACATGAACTGAATGGAAGTCTCATGTGGTATGGAAGAAGAAACCACATACACTCTTAAAGACGTCATTTTAGGAGTAGTGTGATTATTAGGACACTTGTTTCATAACAGCCTTTGTGTATGGGTAGCGTGGCCGAGTGGTCTAAGGCGCTGGTTTTAGGCACCAGTCTCTTCGGAGGCGTGGGTTCGAATCCCACGGCTGCCATATCATTGCCTTTTGTACTTAAATACTTTGGAAAACAACATGTCTATGATGTATGTGCATATGAAACTCACTTTTGTGATAAAGGGAAGCAGGTACTTCAAGTTTGAAGCAGGACTCATGCTGCTTTCCAAAGATAGGAATCCTCTTCTCAGTATGGTATGTGCAGTCGTTTCCACTAATGAGAAAGTGCGAACAAGACACTCCAACCAAAGGGCTACATCCACCTAAATAGTTGTACATGAACTGAATGGAAGTCTCATGTGGTATGGAAGAAGAAACCACATACAGTCTTAAAGACGTCATTTTAGGAGTAGTTTGATTATTAGGACACTTGTTTCATAACAGCCTTTGTGTATGGGTAGCGTGGCCGAGTGGTCTAAGGCGCTGGTTTTAGGCACCAGTCTCTTCGGAGGCGTGGGTTCGAATCCCACCGCTGCCATATCGTTTTCTTTTGTACTTGAATACTTTGGAAAACAACATGTCTATGATGTCTGTGCATATGAAACTCACTTTTGTGATAAAGGGAAGCAGGTACTTGAAGTTTGAAGCAGGACTCATGCTGCTTTCCAAAGATAGGAATCCTCTTCTCAGTATGGTATGTGCAGTCGTTTCCACTAATGAGAAAGTGCGAACAAGACACTCCAACCAAAGGGCTACATCCACCTAAATAGTTGTACATGAACTGAATGGAAGTCTCATGTGGTATGGAAGAAGAAACCACATACAGTCTTAAAGACGTCATTTTAGGAGTAGTTTGATTATTAGGACACTTGTTTCATAACAGCCTTTGTGTATGGGTAGCGTGGCCGAGTGGTCTAAGGCGCTGGTTTTAGGCACCAGTCTCTTCGGAGGCGTGGGTTCGAATCCCACGGCTGCCATATCATTTCCTTTTGTACTTAAATACTTTGGAAAACAACATGTCTATGATGTATGTGCATATGAAACTCACTTTTGTGATAAAGGGAAGCAGGTACTTGAAGTTTGAAGCAGGACTCATGCTTCTTTCCAAAGATAGGAATCCTCTTCTCAGTATGGTATGTGCAGTCGTTTCCACTAATGAGAAAGTGTGAACAAGACACTCCAACCAAAGGGCTACATCCACCTAAATAGTTGTACATGAACTGAATGGAAGTCTCATGTGGTATGGAAGAAGAAACCACATACACTCTTAAAGACGTCATTTTAGGAGTAGTGTGATTATTAGGACACTTGTTTCATAACAGCCTTTGTGTATGGGTAGCGTGGCCGAGTGGTCTAAGGCGCTGGTTTTAGGCACCAGTCTCTTCGGAGGCGTGGGTTCGAATCCCACCGATGCCATATCGTTTTCTTTTGTACTTGAATACTTTGGAAAACAACATGTCTATGATGTATGTGGATATGAAACTCACTTTTGTGATAAAGGGAAGCAGGTACTTGAAGTTTGAAGCAGGACTGATGCTGCTTTCCAAAGATAGTAATCCTGTTGTCAGTATGGTATGTGCAGTCGTTTCCACTAATGAGAAAGTGTGAACAAGACACTCCAACCAAAGGGCTACATCCACCTAAATAGTTGTACATGAACTGAATGGAAGTCTCATGTGGTATGGAAGAAGAAACCACATACACTCTTAAAGACGTCATTTTAGGAGTAGTGTGATTATTAGGACACTTGTTTCATAACAGCCTTTGTGTATGGGTAGCGTGGCCGAATGGTCTAAGGCGCTGGTTTTAGGCACCAGTCTCTTCGGAGGCGTGGGTTCGAATCCCACCGCTGCCATATCATTTTCTTTTGTACTTAAATACTTTGGAAAACAACATGTCTATGATGTATGTGCATATGAAACTCACTTTTGTGATAAAGGGAAGCAGGTACTTCAAGTTTGAAGCAGGACTCATGCTGCTTTCCAAAGATAGGAATCCTCTTCTCAGTATGGTATGTGCAGTCGTTTCCACTAATGAGAAAGTGTGAACAAGACACTCCAACCAAAGGGCTACATCCACCTAAATAGTTGTACATGAACTGAATGGAAGTCTCATGTGGTATGGAAGAAGAAACCACATACACTCTTAAAGACGTCATTTTAGGAGTAGTGTGATTATTAGGACACTTGTTTCATAACAGCCTTTGTGTATGGGTAGCGTGGCCGAATGGTCTAAGGCGCTGGTTTTAGGCACCAGTCTCTTCGGAGGCGTGGGTTCGAATCCCACCGCTGCCATATCATTTTCTTTTGTACTTAAATACTTTGGAAAACAACATGTCTATGATGTATGTGCATATGAAACTCACTTTTGTGATAAAGGGAAGCAGGTACTTGAAGTTTGAAGCAGGACTCATGCTTCTTTCCAAAGATAGGAATCCTCTTCTCAGTATGGTATGTGCAGTCGTTTCCACTAATGAGAAAGTGTGAACAAGACACTCCAACCAAAGGGCTACATCAACCTAAATAGTTGTACATGAACTGAATGGAAGTCTCATGTGGTATGGAAGAAGAAACCACATACACTCTTAAAGACGTCATTTTAGGAGTAGTGTGATTATTAGGACACTTGTTTCATAACAGCCTTTGTGTATGGGTAGCGTGGCCGAGTGGTCTAAGGCGCTGGTTTTAGGCACCAGTCTCTTCGGAGGCGTGGGTTCGAATCCCACGGCTGCCATATCATTTCCTTTTGTACTTAAATACTTTGGAAAACAACATGTCTATGATGTATGTGCATATGAAACTCACTTTTGTGATAAAGGGAAGCAGGTACTTGAAGTTTGAAGCAGGACTCATGCTTCTTTGCAAAGATAGTAATCCTCTTCTCAGTATGGTATGTGCAGTCGTTTCCACTAAAGAGAAAGTGTGAACAAGACACTCCAACCAAAGGGCTACATCCACCTAAATAGTTGTACATGAACTGAATGGAAGTCTCATGTGGTATGGAAGAAGAAACCACATACACTCTTAAAGACGTCATTTTAGGAGTAGTGTGATTATTAGGACACTTGTTTCATAACAGCCTTTGTGTATGGGTAGCGTGGCCGAATGGTCTAAGGCGCTGGTTTTAGGCACCAGTCTCTTCGGAGGCGTGGGTTCGAATCCCACCGCTGCCATATCATTTTCTTTTGTACTTAAATACTTTGGAAAACAACATGTCTATGATGTATGTGCATATGAAACTCACTTTTGTGATAAAGGGAAGCAGGTACTTGAAGTTTGAAGCAGGACTCATGCTTCTTTCCAAAGATAGGAATCCTCTTCTCAGTATGGTATGTGCAGTCGTTTCCACTAATGAGAAAGTGTGAACAAGACACTCCAACCAAAGGGCTACATCAACCTAAATAGTTGTACATGAACTGAATGGAAGTCTCATGTGGTATGGAAGAAGAAACCACATACACTCTTAAAGACGTCATTTTAGGAGTAGTGTGATTATTAGGACACTTGTTTCATAACAGCCTTTGTGTATGGGTAGCGTGGCCGAGTGGTCTAAGGCGCTGGTTTTAGGCACCAGTCTCTTCGGAGGCGTGGGTTCGAATCCCACGGCTGCCATATCATTGCCTTTTGTACTTAAATACTTTGGAAAACAACATGTCTATGATGTATGTGCATATGAAACTCACTTTTGTGATAAAGGGAAGCAGGTACTTGAAGTTTGAAGCAGGACTCATGCTTCTTTCCAAAGATAGGAATCCTCTTCTCAGTATGGTATGTGCAGTCGTTTCCACTAAAGAGAAAGTGTGAACAAGACACTCCAACCAAAGGGCTACATCCACCTAAATAGTTGTACATGAACTGAATGGAAGTCTCATGTGGTATGGAAGAAGAAACCACATACTCTTAAAGACGTCATTTTAGGAGTAGTGTGATTATTAGGACACTTGTTTCATAACAGCCTTTGTGTATGGGTAGCGTGGGCGAGTGGTCTAAGGCGCTGGTTTTAGGCACCAGTCTCTTCGGAGGCGTGGGTTCGAATCCCACTGCTGCCATATCATTTTCTTTTGTACTTAAATACTTTGGAAAACAACATGTCTATGATGTCTGTGCATATGAAACTCACTTTTGTGATAAAGGGAAGCAGGTACTTGAAGTTTGAAGCAGGACTCATGCTTCTTTCCAAAGATAGGAATCCTCTTCTCAGTATGATATGTGCAGTCGTTTCCACTAATGAGAAAGTGCGAACAAGACACTCCAACCAAAGGGCTACATCCACCTAAATAGTTGTACATGAACTGAATGGAAGTCTCATGTGGTATGGAGGAAGAAACCACATACACTCTTAAAGACGTCATTTTAGGAGTAGTTTGATTATTAGGACACTTGTTTCATAACAGCCTTTGTGTATGGGTAGCGTGGCCGAGTGGTCTAAGGCGCTGGTTTTAGGCACCAGTCTCTTCGGAGGCGTGGGTTCGAATCCCACCGCTGCCATATCATTTCCTTTTGTACTTAAATACTTTGGAAAACAACATGTCTATGATGTATGTGCATATGAAACTCACTTTTGTGATAAAGGGAAGCAGGTACTTGAAGTTTGAAGCAGGACTCATGCTGCTTTCCAAAGATAGGAATCCTGTTCTCAGTATGGTATGTGCAGTCGTTTCCACTAATGAGAAAGTGTGAACAAGACACTCCAACCAAAGGGCTACATCCACCTAAATAGTTGTACATGAACTGAATGGAAGTCTCATGTGGTATGGAAGAAGAAACCACATACACTCTTAAAGACGTCATTTTAGGAGTAGTTTGATTATTAGGACACTTGTTTCATAACAGTTTTTGTGTATGGGTAGCGTGGCCGAGTGGTCTAAGGCGCTGGTTTTAGGCACCAGTCTCTTCGGAGGCGTGGGTTCGAATCCCACCGCTGCCATATCATTTTCTTTTGTACTTAAATACTTTGGAAAACAACATGTCTATGATGTGTGTGCGTATGAAACTCACTTTTGTGATAAAGGGAAGCAGGTACTTCAAGTTTGAAGGAGGACTCATGCTGCTTTCCAAAGATAGGAATCCTCTTCTCAGTATGGTATGTGCAGTCGTTTCCACTAATGAGAAAGTGTGAACAAGACACTCCAACCAAAGGGCTACATCCACCTAAATAGTTGTACATGAACTGAATGGAAGTCTCATGTGGTATGGAAGAAGAAACCACATACACTCTTAAAGACGTCATTTTAGGAGTAGTGTGATTATTAGGACACTTGTTTCATAACAGTTTTTGTGTATGGGTAGCGTGGCCGAGTGGTCTAAGGCGCTGGTTTTAGGCACCAGTCTCTTCGGAGGCGTGGGTTCGAATCCCACCGCTGCCATATCATTTTCTTTTGTACTTAAATACTTTGGAAAACAACATGTCTATGATGTGTGTGCGTATGAAACTCACTTTTGTGATAAAGGGAAGCAGGTACTTCAAGTTTGAAGGAGGACTCATGCTGCTTTCCAAAGATAGGAATCCTCTTCTCAGTATGGTATGTGCAGTCGTTTCCACTAATGAGAAAGTGTGAACAAGACACTCCAACCAAAGGGCTACATCCACCTAAATAGTTGTACATGAACTGAATGGAAGTCTCATGTGGTATGGAAGAAGAAACCACATACACTCTTAAAGACGTCATTTTAGGAGTAGTGTGATTATTAGGACACTTGTTTCATAACAGCCTTTGTGTATGGGTAGCGTGGCCGAGTGGTCTAAGGCGCTGGTTTTAGGCACCAGTCTCTTCGGAGGCGTGGGTTCGAATCCCACCGCTGCCATATCGTTTTCTTTTGTACTTAAATACTTTGGAAAACAACATGTCTATGATGTATGTGCATATGAAACTCACTTTTGTGATAAAGGGAAGCAGGTACTTCAAGTTTGAAGCAGGACTCATGCTGCTTTCCAAAGATAGGAATCCTCTTCTCAGTATGGTATGTGCAGTCGTTTCCACTAATGAGAAAGTGTGAACAAGACACTCCAACCAAAGGGCTACATCCACCTAAATAGTTGTACATGAACTGAATGGAAGTCTCATGTGGTATGGAAGAAGAAACCACATACAGTCTTAAAGACGTCATTTTAGGAGTAGTGTGATTATTAGGACACTTGTTTCATAACAGTTTTTGTGTATGGGTAGCGTGGCCGAGTGGTCTAAGGCGCTGGTTTTAGGCACCAGTCTCTTCGGAGGCGTGGGTTCGAATCCCACCGCTGCCATATCATTTTCTTTTGTACTTAAATACTTTGGAAAACAACATGTCTATGATGTGTGTGCGTATGAAACTCACTTTTGTGATAAAGGGAAGCAGGTACTTCAAGTTTGAAGCACGACTCATGCTTCTTTCCAGAGATAGGAATCCTCTTCTCAGTATGGTATGTGCAGTCGTTTCCACTAATGAGAAAGTGTGAACAAGACACTCCAACCAAAGGGCTACATCCACCTAAATAGTTGTACATGAACTGAATGGAAGTCTCATGTGGTATGGAAGAAGAAACCACATACACTCTTAAAGACGTCATTTTAGGAGTAGTGTGATTATTAGGACACTTGTTTCATAACAGCCTTTGTGTATGGGTAGCGTGGCCGAGTGGTCTAAGGCGCTGGTTTTAGGCACCAGTCTCTTCGGAGGCGTGGGTTCGAATCCCACCGCTGCCATATCGTTTTCTTTTGTACTTAAATACTTTGGAAAACAACATGTCTATGATGTATGTGCATATGAAACTCACTTTTGTGATAAAGGGAAGCAGGTACTTGAAGTTTGAAGCAGGACTCATGCTGCTTTCCAAAGATAGGAATCCTCTTCTCAGTATGGTATGTGCAGTCGTTTCCACTAATGAGAAAGTGTGAACAAGACACTCCAACCAAAGGGCTACATCCACCTAAATAGTTGTACATGAACTGAATGGAAGTCTCATGTGGTATGGAAGAAGAAACCACATACACTCTTAAAGACGTCATTTTAGGAGTAGTGTGATTATTAGGACACTTGTTTCATAACAGTTTTTGTGTATGGGTAGCGTGGCCGAGTGGTCTAAGGCGCTGGTTTTAGGCACCAGTCTCTTCGGAAGCGTGGGTTCGAATCCCACCGCTGCCATATCATTTTCTTTTGTACTTAAATACTTTGGAAAACAACATGTCTATGATGTATGTGCATATGAAACTCACTTTTGTGATAAAGGGAAGCAGGTACTTGAAGTTTGAAGCAGGACTCATGCTTCTTTCCAAAGATAGTAATCCTCTTCTCAGTATGGTATGTGCAGTCGTTTCCACTAATGAGAAAGTGTGAACAAGACACTCCAACCAAAGGGCTACATCCACCTAAATAGTTGTACATGAACTGAATGGAAGTCTCATGTGGTATGGAAGAAGAAACCACATACAGTCTTAAAGACGTCATTTTAGGAGTAGTGTGATTATTAGGACACTTGTTTCATAACAGTTTTTGTGTATGGGTAGCGTGGCCGAGTGGTCTAAGGCGCTGGTTTTAGGCACCAGTCTCTTCGGAGGCGTGGGTTCGAATCCCACCGCTGCCATATCATTTTCTTTTGTACTTAAATACTTTGGAAAACAACATGTCTATGATGTGTGTGCGTATGAAACTCACTTTTGTGATAAAGGGAAGCAGGTACTTCAAGTTTGAAGCACGACTCATGCTTCTTTCCAGAGATAGGAATCCTCTTCTCAGTATGGTATGTGCAGTCGTTTCCACTAATGAGAAAGTGTGAACAAGACACTCCAACCAAAGGGCTACATCCACCTAAATAGTTGTACATGAACTGAATGGAAGTCTCATGTGGTATGGAAGAAGAAACCACATACACTCTTAAAGACGTCATTTTAGGAGTAGTGTGATTATTAGGACACTTGTTTCATAACAGCCTTTGTGTATGGGTAGCGTGGCCGAGTGGTCTAAGGCGCTGGTTTTAGGCACCAGTCTCTTCGGAGGCGTGGGTTCGAATCCCACCGCTGCCATATCGTTTTCTTTTGTACTTAAATACTTTGGAAAACAACATGTCTATGATGTATGTGCATATGAAACTCACTTTTGTGATAAAGGGAAGCAGGTACTTCAAGTTTGAAGCAGGACTCATGCTTCTTTCCAAAGATAGGAATCCTCTTCTCAGTATGGTATGTGCAGTCGTTTCCACTAATGAGAAAGTGTGAACAAGACACTCCAACCAAAGGGCTACATCCACCTAAATAGTTGTACATGAACTGAATGGAAGTCTCATGTGGTATGGAAGTAGAAACCACATACAGTCTTAAAGACGTCATTTTAGGAGTAGTGTGATTATTAGGACACTTGTTTCAAAACAGGCTTTGTGTATGGGTAGCGTGGCCGAGTGGTCTAAGGCGCTGGTTTTAGGCACCAGTCTCTTCGGAGGCGTGGGTTCGAATCCCACCGCTGCCATATCGTTTTCTTTTGTACTTAAATACTTTGGAAAACAACATGTCTATGATGTATGTGCATATGAAACTCACTTTTGTGATAAAGGGAAGCAGGTACTTGAAGTTTGAAGCAGGACTCATGCTGCTTTCCAAAGATAGGAATCCTCTTCTCAGTATGGTATGTGCAGTCGTTTCCACTAATGAGAAAGTGTGAACAAGACACTCCAACCAAAGGGCTACATCCACCTAAATAGTTGTACATGAACTGAATGGAAGTCTCATGTGGTATGGAAGAAGAAACCACATACACTCTTAAAGACGTCATTTTAGGAGTAGTGTGATTATTAGGACACTTGTTTCATAACAGCCTTTGTGTATGGGTAGCGTGGCCGAGTGGTCTAAGGCGCTGGTTTTAGGCACCAGTCTCTTCGGAGGCGTGGGTTCGAATCCCACCGCTGGCATATCGTTTTCTTTTGTACTTAAATACTTTGGAAAACAACATGTCTATGATGTATGTGCATATGAAACTCACTTTTGTGATAAAGGGAAGCAGGTACTTCAAGTTTGAAGCAGGACTCATGCTTCTTTCCAAAGATAGGAATCCTCTTCTCAGTATGGTATGTGCAGTCGTTTCCACTAATGAGAAAGTGTGAACAAGACACTCCAACCAAAGGGCTACATCCACCTAAATAGTTGTACATGAACTGAATGGAAGTCTCATGTGGTATGGAAGAAGAAACCACATACAGTCTTAAAGACGTCATTTTAGGAGTAGTGTGATTATTAGGACACTTGTTTCATAACAGTTTTTGTGTATGGGTAGCGTGGCCGAGTGGTCTAAGGCGCTGGTTTTAGGCACCAGTCTCTTCGGAGGCGTGGGTTCGAATCCCACCGCTGCCATATCATTTTCTTTTGTACTTAAATACTTTGGAAAACAACATGTCTATGATGTGTGTGCGTATGAAACTCACTTTTGTGATAAAGGGAAGCAGGTACTTCAAGTTTGAAGCACGACTCATGCTTCTTTCCAGAGATAGGAATCCTCTTCTCAGTATGGTATGTGCAGTCGTTTCCACTAATGAGAAAGTGTGAACAAGACACTCCAACCAAAGGGCTACATCCACCTAAATAGTTGTACATGAACTGAATGGAAGTCTCATGTGGTATGGAAGAAGAAACCACATACACTCTTAAAGACGTCATTTTAGGAGTAGTGTGATTATTAGGACACTTGTTTCATAACAGCCTTTGTGTATGGGTAGCGTGGCCGAGTGGTCTAAGGCGCTGGTTTTAGGCACCAGTCTCTTCGGAGGCGTGGGTTCGAATCCCACCGCTGCCATATCGTTTTCTTTTGTACTTAAATACTTTGGAAAACAACATGTCTATGATGTATGTGCATATGAAACTCACTTTTGTGATAAAGGGAAGCAGGTACTTGAAGTTTGAAGCAGGACTCATGCTTCTTTCCAAAGATAGGAATCCTCTTCTCAGTATGGTATGTGCAGTCGTTTCCACTAATGAGAAAGTGTGAACAAGACACTCCAACCAAAGGGCTACATCCACCTAAATAGTTGTACATGAACTGAATGGAAGTCTCATGTGGTATGGAAGTAGAAACCACATACAGTCTTAAAGACGTCATTTTAGGAGTAGTGTGATTATTAGGACACTTGTTTCAAAACAGGCTTTGTGTATGGGTAGCGTGGCCGAGTGGTCTAAGGCGCTGGTTTTAGGCACCAGTCTCTTCGGAGGCGTGGGTTCGAATCCCACCGCTGCCATATCGTTTTCTTTTGTACTTAAATACTTTGGAAAACAACATGTCTATGATGTATGTGCATATGAAACTCACTTTTGTGATAAAGGGAAGCAGGTACTTGAAGTTTGAAGCAGGACTCATGCTTCTTTCCAAAGATAGTAATCCTCTTCTCAGTATGGTATGTGCAGTCGTTTCCACTAATGAGAAAGTGTGAACAAGACACTCCAACCAAAGGGCTACATCCACCTAAATAGTTGTACATGAACTGAATGGAAGTCTCATGTGGTATGGAAGAAGAAACCACATACAGTCTTAAAGACGTCATTTTAGGAGTAGTGTGATTATTAGGACACTTGTTTCATAACAGTTTTTGTGTATAGGTAGCGTGGCCGAGTGGTCTAAGGCGCTGGTTTTAGGCACCAGTCTCTTCGGAGGCGTGGGTTCGAATCCCACCGCTGCCATATCATTTTCTTTTGTACTTAAATACTTTGGAAAACAACATGTCTATGATGTGTGTGCGTATGAAACTCACTTTTGTGATAAAGGGAAGCAGGTACTTCAAGTTTGAAGGAGGACTCATGCTTCTTTCCAAAGATAGGAATCCTCTTCTCAGTATGGTGTGTGCAGTCGTTTCCACTAATGAGAAAGTGTGAACAAGACACTCCAACCAAAGGGCTACATCCACCTAAATAGTTGTACATGAACTGAATGGAAGTCTCATGTGGTATGGAAGAAGAAACCACATACAGTCTTAAAGACGTCATTTTAGGAGTAGTGTGATTATTAGGACACTTGTTTCATAACAGTTTTTGTGTATGGGTAGCGTGGCCGAGTGGTCTAAGGCGCTGGTTTTAGGCACCAGTCTCTTCGGAAGCGTGGGTTCGAATCCCACCGCTGCCATATCATTTTCTTTTGTACTTAAATACTTTGGAAAACAACATGTCTATGATGTATGTGCATATGAAACTCACTTTTGTGATAAAGGGAAGCAGGTACTTCAAGTTTGAAGCAGGACTCATGCTTCTTTCCAAAGATAGGAATCCTCTTCTCAGTATGGTATGTGCAGTCGTTTCCACTAATGAGAAAGTGTGAACAAGACACTCCAACCAAAGGGCTACATCCACCTAAATAGTTGTACATGAACTGAATGGAAGTCTCATGTGGTATGGAAGAAGAAACCACATACACTCTTAAAGACGTCATTTTAGGAGTAGTGTGATTATTAGGACACTTGTTTCATAACAGCTTTTGTGTATGGGTAGCGTGGCCGAGTGGTCTAAGGCGCTGGTTTTAGGCACCAGTCTCTTCGGAGGCGTGGGTTCGAATCCCACCGCTGCCATATCATTTTCTTTTGTACTTAAATACTTTGGAAAACAACATGTCTATGATGTATGTGCATATGAAACTCACTTTTGTGATAAAGGGAAGCAGGTACTTCAAGTTTGAAGCAGGACTCATGCTGCTTTCCAAAGATAGGAATCCTCTTCTCAGTATGGTATGTGCAGTCGTTTCCACTAATGAGAAAGTGTGAACAAGACACTCCAACCAAAGGGCTACATCCACCTAAATAGTTGTACATGAACTGAATGGAAGTCTCATGTGGTATGGAAGAAGAAACCACATACAGTCTTAAAGACGTCATTTTAGTAGTAGTGTGATTATTAGGACACTTGTTTCATAACAGTTTTTGTGTATGGGTAGCGTGGCCGAGTGGTCTAAGGCGCTGGTTTTAGGCACCAGTCTCTTCGGAGGCGTGGGTTCGAATCCCACCGCTGCCATATCATTTTCTTTTGTACTTAAATACTTTGGAAAACAACATGTCTATGATGTATGTGCATATGAAACTCACTTTTGTGATAAAGGGAAGCAGGTACTTGAAGTTTGAAGCAGGACTCATGCTTCTTTCCAAAGATAGTAATCCTCTTCTCAGTATGGTATGTGCAGTCGTTTCCACTAATGAGAAAGTGTGAACAAGACACTCCAACCAAAGGGCTACATCCACCTAAATAGTTGTACATGAACTGAATGGAAGTCTCATGTGGTATGGAAGAAGAAACCACATACAGTCTTAAAGACGTCATTTTAGGAGTAATGTGATTATTAGGACACTTGTTTCATAACAGGCTTTGTGTATGGGTAGCGTGGCCGAGTGGTCTAAGGCGCTGGTTTTAGGCACCAGTCTCTTCGGAGGCGTGGGTTCGAATCCCACCGCTGCCATATCGTTTTCTTTTGTACTTAAATACTTTGGAAAACAACATGTCTATGATGTATGTGCATATGAAACTCACTTTTGTGATAAAGGGAAGCAGGTACTTGAAGTTTGAAGCAGGACTCATGCTGCTTTCCAAAGATAGGAATCCTCTTCTCAGTATGGTATGTGCAGTCGTTTCCACTAATGAGAAAGTGTGAACAAGACACTCCAGCCAAAGGGCTACATCCACCTAAATAGTTGTACATGAACTGAATGGAAGTCTCATGTGGTATGGAAGAAGAAACCACATACACTCTTAAAGACGTCATTTTAGGAGTAGTGTGATTATTAGGACATTTGTTTCATAACAGCCTTTGTGTATGGGTAGCGTGGCCGAGTGGTCTAAGGCGCTGGTTTTAGGCACCAGTCTCTTCGGAGGCGTGGGTTCGAATCCCACCGCTGCCATATCGTTTTCTTTTGTACTTAAATACTTTGGAAAACAACATGTCTATGATGTATGTGCATATGAAACTCACTTTTGTGATAAAGGGAAGCAGGTACTTGAAGTTTGAAGCAGGACTCATGCTTCTTTCTAAAGATAGGAATCCTCTTCTCAGTATGGTATGTGCAGTCGTTTCCACTAATGAGAAAGTGTGAACAAGACACTCCAACCAAAGGGCTACATCCACCTAAATAGTTGTACATGAACTGAATGGAAGTCTCATGTGGTATGGAAGTAGAAACCACATACAGTCTTAAAGACGTCATTTTAGGAGTAGTGTGATTATTAGGACACTTGTTTCATAACAGGCTTTGTGTATGGGTAGCGTGGCCGAGTGGTCTAAGGCGCTGGTTTTAGGCACCAGTCTCTTCGGAGGCGTGGGTTCGAATCCCACCGCTGCCATATCGTTTTCTTTTGTACTTAAATACTTTGGAAAACAACATGTCTATGATGTATGTGCATATGAAACTCACTTTTGTGATAAAGGGAAGCAGGTACTTGAAGTTTGAAGCAGGACTCATGCTGCTTTCCAAAGATAGGAATCCTCTTCTCAGTATGGTATGTGCAGTCGTTTCCACTAATGAGAAAGTGTGAACAAGACACTCCAACCAAAGGGCTACATCCACCTAAATAGTTGTACATGAACTGAATGGAAGTCTCATGTGGTATGGAAGAAGAAACCACATACAGTCTTAAAGACGTCATTTTAGGAGTAGTGTGATTATTAGGACACTTGTTTCATAACAGCCTTTGTGTATGGGTAGCGTGGCCGAGTGGTCTAAGGCGCTGGTTTTAGGCACCAGTCTCTTCGGAAGCGTGGGTTCGAATCCCACCGCTGCCATATCATTTTCTTTTGTACTTAAATACTTTGGAAAACAACATGTCTATGATGTATGTGCATATGAAACTCACTTTTGTGATAAAGGGAAGCAGGTACTTGAAGTTTGAAGCAGGACTCATGCTTCTTTCCAAAGATAGTAATCCTCTTCTCAGTATGGTATGTGCAGTCGTTTCCACTAATGAGAAAGTGTGAACAAGACACTCCAGCCAAAGGGCTACATCCACCTAAATAGTTGTACATGAACTGAATGGAAGTCTCATGTGGTATGGAAGAAGAAACCACATACACTCTTAAAGACGTCATTTTAGGAGTAGTGTGATTATTAGGACACTTGTTTCATAACAGCCTTTGTGTATGGGTAGCGTGGCCGAGTGGTCTTAGGCGCTGGTTTTAGGCACCAGTCTCTTCGGAAGCGTGGGTTCGAATCCCACCGCTGCCATATCATTTTCTTTTGTACTTAAAAACTTTGGAAAACAACATGTCTATGATGTCTGTGCATATGAAGCTCACTTTTGTGATAAAGGGAAGCAGGTACTTCAAGTTTGAAGCAGGACTCATGCTTCTTTTCAAAGATAGGAATCCTCTTCTCAGTATGGTATGTGCAGTCGTTTCCACTAATGAGAAAGTGTGAACAAGACACTCCAACCAAAGGGCTACATCCACCTAAATAGTTGTACATGAACTGAATGGAAGTCTCATGTGGTATGGAAGTAGAAACCACATACAGTCTTAAAGACGTCATTTTAGGAGTAGTGTGATTATTAGGACACTTGTTTCATAACAGTTTTTGTGTATGGGTAGCGTGGCCGAGTGGTCTAAGGCGCTGGTTTTAGGCACCAGTCTCTTCGGAGGCGTGGGTTCGAATCCCACCGCTGCCATATCATTTTCTTTTGTACTTAAATACTTTGGAAAACAACATGTCTATGATGTATGTGCATATGAAACTCACTTTTGTGATAAAGGGAAGCAGGTACTTGAAGTTTGAAGCAGGACTCATGCTTCTTTCCAAAGATAGGAATCCTCTTCTCAGTATGGTATGTGCAGTCGTTTCCACTAATGAGAAAGTGTGAACAAGACACTCCAACCAAAGGGCTACATCCACCTAAATAGTTGTACATGAACTGAATGGAAGTCTCATGTGGTATGGAAGAAGAAATCAAATACACTCTTAAAGACGTCATTTTAGGAGTAGTGTGATTATTAGGACACTTGTTTCATAACAGTTTTTGTGTATGGGTAGCGTGGCCGAGTGGTCTAAGGCGCTGGTTTTAGGCACCAGTCTCTTCGAAGGCGTGGGTTCGAATCCCACCGCTGCCATATCATTTTCTTTTGTACTTAAATACTTTGGAAAACAACATGTCTATGATGTATGTGCATATGAAACTCACTTTTGTGATAAAGGGAAGCAGGTACTTGAAGTTTGAAGCAGGACTCATGCTGCTTTCCAAAGATAGGAATCCTCTTCTCAGTATGGTATGTGCAGTCGTTTCCACTAATGAGAAAGTGTGAACAAGACACTCCAACCAAAGGGCTACATCCACCTAAATAGTTGTACATGAACTGAATGGAAGTCTCATGTGGTATGGAAGAAGAAACCACATACAGTCTTAAAGACGTCATTTTAGTAGTAGTGTGATTATTAGGACACTTGTTTCATAACAGTTTTTGTGTATGGGTAGCGTGGCCGAGTGGTCTAAGGCGCTGGTTTTAGGCACCAGTCTCTTCGGAGGCGTGGGTTCGAATCCCACCGCTGCCATATCATTTTCTTTTGTACTTAAATACTTTGGAAAACAACATGTCTATGATGTATGTGCATATGAAACTCACTTTTGTGATAAAGGGAAGCAGGTACTTGAAGTTTGAAGCAGGACTCATGCTTCTTTCCAAAGATAGTAATCCTCTTCTCAGTATGGTATGTGCAGTCGTTTCCACTAATGAGAAAGTGTGAACAAGACACTCCAGCCAAAGGGCTACATCCACCTAAATAGTTGTACATGAACTGAATGGAAGTCTCATGTGGTATGGAAGAAGAAACCACATACACTCTTAAAGACGTCATTTTAGGAGTAGTGTGATTATTAGGACACTTGTTTCATAACAGCCTTTGTGTATGGGTAGCGTGGCCGAGTGGTCTTAGGCGCTGGTTTTAGGCACCAGTCTCTTCGGAAGCGTGGGTTCGAATCCCACCGCTGCCATATCATTTTCTTTTGTACTTAAAAACTTTGGAAAACAACATGTCTATGATGTCTGTGCATATGAAGCTCACTTTTGTGATAAAGGGAAGCAGGTACTTCAAGTTTGAAGCAGGACTCATGCTTCTTTTCAAAGATAGGAATCCTCTTCTCAGTATGGTATGTGCAGTCGTTTCCACTAATGAGAAAGTGTGAACAAGACACTCCAACCAAAGGGCTACATCCACCTAAATAGTTGTACATGAACTGAATGGAAGTCTCATGTGGTATGGAAGTAGAAACCACATACAGTCTTAAAGACGTCATTTTAGGAGTAGTGTGATTATTAGGACACTTGTTTCATAACAGTTTTTGTGTATGGGTAGCGTGGCCGAGTGGTCTAAGGCGCTGGTTTTAGGCACCAGTCTCTTCGGAGGCGTGGGTTCGAATCCCACCGCTGCCATATCATTTTCTTTTGTACTTAAATACTTTGGAAAACAACATGTCTATGATGTATGTGCATATGAAACTCACTTTTGTGATAAAGGGAAGCAGGTACTTGAAGTTTGAAGCAGGACTCATGCTTCTTTCCAAAGATAGTAATCCTCTTCTCAGTATGGTATGTGCAGTCGTTTCCACTAATGAGAAAGTGTGAACAAGACACTCCAGCCAAAGGGCTACATCCACCTAAATAGTTGTACATGAACTGAATGGAAGTCTCATGTGGTATGGAAGAAGAAACCACATACACTCTTAAAGACGTCATTTTAGGAGTAGTGTGATTATTAGGACACTTGTTTCATAACAGTTTTTGTGTATGGGTAGCGTGGCCGAGTGGTCTAAGGCGCTGGTTTTAGGCACCAGTCTCTTCGAAGGCGTGGGTTCGAATCCCACCGCTGCCATATCATTTTCTTTTGTACTTAAATACTTTGGAAAACAACATGTCTATGATGTATGTGCATATGAAACTCACTTTTGTGATAAAGGGAAGCAGGTACTTCAAGTTTGAAGCAGGACTCATGCTGCTTTCCAAAGATAGGAATCCTCTTCTCAGTATGGTATGTGCAGTCGTTTCCACTAATGAGAAAGTGTGAACAAGACACTCCAACCAAAGGGCTACATCCACCTAAATAGTTGTACATGAACTGAATGGAAGTCTCATGTGGTATGGAAGAAGAAACCACATACAGTCTTAAAGACGTCATTTTAGTAGTAGTGTGATTATTAGGACACTTGTTTCATAACAGTTTTTGTGTATGGGTAGCGTGGCCGAGTGGTCTAAGGCGCTGGTTTTAGGCACCAGTCTCTTCGGAGGCGTGGGTTCGAATCCCACCGCTGCCATATCATTTTCTTTTGTACTTAAATACTTTGGAAAACAACATGTCTATGATGTATGTGCATATGAAACTCACTTTTGTGATAAAGGGAAGCAGGTACTTGAAGTTTGAAGCAGGACTCATGCTTCTTTCCAAAGATAGTAATCCTCTTCTCAGTATGGTATGTGCAGTCGTTTCCACTAATGAGAAAGTGTGAACAAGACACTCCAGCCAAAGGGCTACATCCACCTAAATAGTTGTACATGAACTGAATGGAAGTCTCATGTGGTATGGAAGAAGAAACCACATACACTCTTAAAGACGTCATTTTAGGAGTAGTGTGATTATTAGGACACTTGTTTCATAACAGCCTTTGTGTATGGGTAGCGTGGCCGAGTGGTCTTAGGCGCTGGTTTTAGGCACCAGTCTCTTCGGAAGCGTGGGTTCGAATCCCACCGCTGCCATATCATTTTCTTTTGTACTTAAAAACTTTGGAAAACAACATGTCTATGATGTCTGTGCATATGAAGCTCACTTTTGTGATAAAGGGAAGCAGGTACTTCAAGTTTGAAGCAGGACTCATGCTTCTTTTCAAAGATAGGAATCCTCTTCTCAGTATGGTATGTGCAGTCGTTTCCACTAATGAGAAAGTGTGAACAAGACACTCCAACCAAAGGGCTACATCCACCTAAATAGTTGTACATGAACTGAATGGAAGTCTCATGTGGTATGGAAGTAGAAACCACATACAGTCTTAAAGACGTCATTTTAGGAGTAGTGTGATTATTAGGACACTTGTTTCATAACAGTTTTTGTGTATGGGTAGCGTGGCCGAGTGGTCTAAGGCGCTGGTTTTAGGCACCAGTCTCTTCGGAGGCGTGGGTTCGAATCCCACCGCTGCCATATCATTTTCTTTTGTACTTAAATACTTTGGAAAACAACATGTCTATGATGTATGTGCATATGAAACTCACTTTTGTGATAAAGGGAAGCAGGTACTTGAAGTTTGAAGCAGGACTCATGCTTCTTTCCAAAGATAGTAATCCTCTTCTCAGTATGGTATGTGCAGTCGTTTCCACTAATGAGAAAGTGTGAACAAGACACTCCAACCAAAGGGCTACATCCACCTAAATAGTTGTACATGAACTGAATGGAAGTCTCATGTGGTATGGAAGAAGAAACCACATACACTCTTAAAGACGTCATTTTAGGAGTAGTGTGATTATTAGGACACTTGTTTCATAACAGTTTTTGTGTATGGGTAGCGTGGCCGAGTGGTCTAAGGCGCTGGTTTTAGGCACCAGTCTCTTCGAAGGCGTGGGTTCGAATCCCACCGCTGCCATATCATTTTCTTTTGTACTTAAATACTTTGGAAAACAACATGTCTATGATGTATGTGCATATGAAACTCACTTTTGTGATAAAGGGAAGCAGGTACTTCAAGTTTGAAGCAGGACTCATGCTGCTTTCCAAAGATAGGAATCCTCTTCTCAGTATGGTATGTGCAGTCGTTTCCACTAATGAGAAAGTGTGAACAAGACACTCCAACCAAAGGGCTACATCCACCTAAATAGTTGTACATGAACTGAATGGAAGTCTCATGTGGTATGGAAGAAGAAACCACATACAGTCTTAAAGACGTCATTTTAGTAGTAGTGTGATTATTAGGACACTTGTTTCATAACAGTTTTTGTGTATGGGTAGCGTGGCCGAGTGGTCTAAGGCGCTGGTTTTAGGCACCAGTCTCTTCGGAGGCGTGGGTTCGAATCCCACCGCTGCCATATCATTTTCTTTTGTACTTAAATACTTTGGAAAACAACATGTCTATGATGTATGTGCATATGAAACTCACTTTTGTGATAAAGGGAAGCAGGTACTTGAAGTTTGAAGCAGGACTCATGCTTCTTTCCAAAGATAGTAATCCTCTTCTCAGTATGGTATGTGTAGTCGTTTCCACTAATGAGAAAGTGTGAACAAGACACTCCAACCAAAGGGCTACATCCACCTAAATAGTTGTACATGAACTGAATGGAAGTCTCATGTGGTATGGAAGAAGAAACCACACACACTCTTAAAGACGTCATTTTAGGAGTAGTGTGATTATTAGGACACTTGTTTCATAACAGTTTTTGTGTATGGGTAGCGTGGCCGAGTGGTCTAAGGCGCTGGTTTTAGGCACCAGTCTCTTCGGAGGCGTGGGTTCGAATCCCACCGCTGCCATATCGTTTTCTTTTGTACTTAAATACTTTGGAAAACAACATGTCTATGATGTATGTGCATATGAAACTCACTTTTGTGATAAAGGGAAGCAGGTACTTGAAGTTTGAAGCAGGACTCATGCTGCTTTCCAAAGATAGGAATCCTCTTCTCAGTATGGTATGTGCAGTCGTTTCCACTAATGAGAAAGTGTGAACAAGACACTCCAACCAAAGGGCTACATCCACCTAAATAGTTGTACATGAACTGAATGGAAGTCTCATGTGGTATGGAAGAAGAAACCACATACACTCTTAAAGACGTCATTTTAGGAGTAGTGTGATTATTAGGACACTTGTTTCATAACAGCCTTTGTGTATGGGTAGCGTGGCCGAGTGGTCTAAGGCGCTGGTTTTAGGCACCAGTCTCTTCGGAAGCGTGGGTTCGAATCCCACCGCTGCCATATCATTTTCTTTTGTACTTAAAAATTTTGGAAAACAACATGTCTATGATGTCTGTGCATATGAAGCTCACTTTTGTGATAAAGGGAAGCAGGTACTTCAAGTTTGAAGCAGGACTCATGCTTCTTTCCAAAGATAGGAATCCTCTTCTCAGTATGGTATGTGCAGTCGTTTCCACTAATGAGAAAGTGTGAACAAGACACTCCAACCAAAGGGCTACATCCACCTAAATAGTTGTACATGAACTGAATGGAAGTCTCATGTGGTATGGAAGTAGAAACCACATACAGTCTTAAAGACGTCATTTTAGGAGTAGTGTGATTATTAGGACACTTGTTTCATAACAGTTTTTGTGTATGGGTAGCGTGGCCGAGTGGTCTAAGGCGCTGGTTTTAGGCACCAGTCTCTTCGGAGGCGTGGGTTCGAATCCCACCGCTGACATATCATTTTCTTTTGTACTTAAATACTTTGGAAAACAACATGTCTATGATGTATGTGCATATGAAACTCACTTTTGTGATAAAGGGAAGCAGGTACTTCAAGTTTGAAGCAGGACTCATGCTTCTTTCCAAAGATAGGAATCCTCTTCTCAGTATGGTATGTGCAGTCGTTTCCACTAATGAGAAAGTGTGAACAAGACACTCCAACCAAAGGGCTACATCCACCTAAATAGTTGTACATGAACTGAATGGAAGTCTCATGTGGTATGGAAGAAGAAACCACATACACTCTTAAAGACGTCATTTTAGGAGTAGTGTGATTATTAGGACACTTGTTTCATAACAGTTTCTGTGTATGGGTAGCGTGGCCGAGTGGTCTAAGGCGCTGGTTTTAGGCACCAGTCTCTTCGGAGGCGTGGGTTCGAATCCCACCGCTGCCATATCATTTTCTTTTGTACTTAAATACTTTGGAAAACAACATGTCTATGATGTATGTGCATATGAAACTCACTTTTGTGATAAAGGGAAGCAGGTACTTGAAGTTTGAAGCAGGACTCATGCTTCTTTCCAAAGATAGTAATCCTCTTCTCAGTATGGTATGTGCAGTCGTTTCCACTAATGAGAAAGTGTGAACAAGACACTCCAACCAAAGGGCTACATCCACCTAAATAGTTGTACATGAACTGAATGGAAGTCTCATGTGGTATGGAAGAAGAAACCACATACACTCTTAAAGACGTCATTTTAGGAGTAGTGTGATTATTAGGACACTTGTTTCATAACAGCCTTTGTGTATGGGTAGCGTGGCCGAGTGGTCTAAGGCGCTGGTTTTAGGCACCAGTCTCTTCGGAAGCGTGGGTTCGAATCCCACCGCTGCCATATCATTTTCTTTTGTACTTAAAAATTTTGGAAAACAACATGTCTATGATGTCTGTGCATATGAAGCTCACTTTTGTGATAAAGGGAAGCAGGTACTTCAAGTTTGAAGCAGGACTCATGCTTCTTTCCAAAGATAGGAATCCTCTTCTCAGTATGGTATGTGCAGTCGTTTCCACTAATGAGAAAGTGTGAACAAGACACTCCAACCAAAGGGCTACATCCACCTAAATAGTTGTACATGAACTGAATGGAAGTCTCATGTGGTATGGAAGTAGAAACCACATACAGTCTTAAAGACGTCATTTTAGGAGTAGTGTGATTATTAGGACACTTGTTTCATAACAGTTTTTGTGTATGGGTAGCGTGGCCGAGTGGTCTAAGGCGCTGGTTTTAGGCACCAGTCTCTTCGGAGGCGTGGGTTCGAATCCCACCGCTGCCATATCATTTTCTTTTGTACTTAAATACTTTGGAAAACAACATGTCTATGATGTATGTGCATATGAAACTCACTTTTGTGATAAAGGGAAGCAGGTACTTCAAGTTTGAAGCAGGACTCATGCTTCTTTCCAAAGATAGGAATCCTCTTCTCAGTATGGTATGTGCAGTCGTTTCCACTAATGAGAAAGTGTGAACAAGACACTCCAACCAAAGGGCTACATCCACCTAAATAGTTGTACATGAACTGAATGGAAGTCTCATGTGGTATGGAAGAAGAAACCACATACACTCTTAAAGACGTCATTTTAGGAGTAGTGTGATTATTAGGACACTTGTTTCATAACAGTTTCTGTGTATGGGTAGCGTGGCCGAGTGGTCTAAGGCGCTGGTTTTAGGCACCAGTCTCTTCGGAGGCGTGGGTTCGAATCCCACCGCTGCCATATCATTTTCTTTTGTACTTAAATACTTTGGAAAACAACATGTCTATGATGTATGTGCATATGAAACTCACTTTTGTGATAAAGGGAAGCAGGTACTTGAAGTTTGAAGCAGGACTCATGCTTCTTTCCAAAGATAGTAATCCTCTTCTCAGTATGGTATGTGCAGTCGTTTCCACTAATGAGAAAGTGTGAACAAGACACTCCAACCAAAGGGCTACATCCACCTAAATAGTTGTACATGAACTGAATGGAAGTCTCATGTGGTATGGAAGAAGAAACCACATACACTCTTAAAGACGTCATTTTAGGAGTAGTGTGATTATTAGGACACTTGTTTCATAACAGTTTTTGTGTATGGGTAGCGTGGCCGAGTGGTCTAAGGCGCTGGTTTTAGGCACCAGTCTCTTCGGAGGCGTGGGTTCGAATCCCACCGCTGCCATATCGTTTTCTTTTGTACTTAAATACTTTGGAAAACAACATGTCTATGATGTATGTGCATATGAAACTCACTTTTGTGATAAAGGGAAGCAGGTACTTCAAGTTTGAAGCAGGACTCATGCTGCTTTCCAAAGATAGGAATCCTCTTCTCAGTATGGTATGTGCAGTCGTTTCCACTAATGAGAAAGTGTGAACAAGACACTCCAACCAAAGGGCTACATCCACCTAAATAGTTGTACATGAACTGAATGGAAGTCTCATGTGGTATGGAAGAAGAAACCACATACACTCTTAAAGACGTCATTTTAGGAGTAGTGTGATTATTAGGACACTTGTTTCATAACAGCCTTTGTGTATGGGTAGCGTGGCCGAGTGGTCTAAGGCGCTGGTTTTAGGCACCAGTCTCTTCGGAAGCGTGGGTTCGAATCCCACCGCTGCCATATCATTTTCTTTTGTACTTAAATACTTTGGAAAACAACATGTCTGTGATGTATGTGCATATGAAACTCACTTTTGTGATAAAGGGAAGCAGGTACTTGAAGTTTGAAGCAGGACTCATGCTTCTTTCCAAAGATAGTAATCCTCTTCTCAGTATGGTATGTGCAGTCGTTTCCACTAATGAGAAAGTGTGAACAAGACACTCCAACCAAAGGGCTACATCCACCTAAATAGTTGTACATGAACTGAATGGAAGTCTCATGTGGTATGGAAGAAGAAACCACATACACTCTTAAAGACGTCATTTTAGGAGTAGTGTGATTATTAGGACACTTGTTTCATAACAGTTTTTGTGTATGGATAGCGTGGCCGAGTGGTCTAAGGCGCTGGTTTTAGGCACCAGTCTCTTAGGAGGCGTGGGTTCGAATCCCACCGCTGCCATATCGTTTTCTTTTGTACTTAAATACTTTGGAAAACAACATGTCTATGATGTATGTGCATATGAAACTCACTTTTGTGATAAAGGGAAGCAGGTACTTGAAGTTTGAAGGAGGACTCATGCTGCTTTCCAAAGATAGGAATCCTCTTCTCAGTATGGTATGTGCAGTCGTTTCCACTAATGAGAAAGTGTGAACAAGACACTCCAACCAAAGGGCTACATCCACCTACATAGTTGTACATGAACTGAATGGAAGTCTCATGTGGTATGGAAGAAGAAACCACATACACTCTTAAAGACGTCATTTTAGGAGTAGTGTGATTATTAGGACACTTGTTTCATAACAGCTTTTGTGTATGGGTAGCGTGGCCGAGTGGTCTAAGGCGCTGGTTTTAGGCACCAGTCTCTTCGGAGGCGTGGGTTCGAATCCGACCGCTGCCATATCATTTTCTTTTGTACTTAAATACTTTGGAAAACAACATGTCTATGATGTATGTGCATATGAAACTCACTTTTGTGATAAAGGGAAGCAGGTACTTCAAGTTTGAAGCAGGACTCATGCTGCTTTCCAAAGATAGGAATCCTCTTCTCAGTATGGTATGTGCAGTCGTTTCCACTAATGAGAAAGTGTGAACAAGACACTCCAACCAAAGGGCTACATCCACCTAAATAGTTGTACATGAACTGAATGGAAGTCTCATGTGGTATGGAAGAAGAAACCACATACACTCTTAAAGACGTCATTTTAGGAGTAGTGTGATTATTAGGACACTTGTTTCATAACAGTTTTTGTGTATGGGTAGCGTGGCCGAGTGGTCTAAGGCGCTGGTTTTAGGCACCAGTCTCTTCGGAGGCGTGGGTTCGAATCCCACCGCTGCCATATCATTTTCTTTTGTACTTAAATACTTTGGAAAACAACATGTCTATGATGTATGTGCATATGAAACTCACTTTTGTGATAAAGGGAAGCAGGTACTTGAAGTTTGAAGCAGGACTCATGCTTCTTTCCAAAGATAGTAATCCTCTTCTCAGTATGGTATGTGCAGTCGTTTCCACTAATGAGAAAGTGTGAACAAGACACTCCAACCAAAGGGCTACATCCACCTAAATAGTTGTACATGAACTGAATGGAAGTCTCATGTGGTATGGAAGAAGAAACCACATACACTCTTAAAGACGTCATTTTAGGAGTAGTGTGATTATTAGGACACTTGTTTCATAACAGTTTTTGTGTATGGGTAGCGTGGCCGAGTGGTCTAAGGCGCTGGTTTTAGGCACCAGTCTCTTCGGAGGCGTGGGTTCGAATCCCACCGCTGCCATGTCACCTTCTTTTGTACTTAAATACTTTGGAAAACAACATGTCTATGATGTGTGTGCGTATGAAACTCACTTTTGTGATAAAGGGAAGCAGGTACTTGAAGTTTGAAGGAGGACTCATGCTTCTTTCCAAAGATAGGAATCCTCTTCTCAGTATGGTATGTGCAGTCGTTTCCACTAATGAGAAAGTGTGAACAAGACACTCCAACCAAAGGGCTACATCCACCTAAATAGTTGTACATGAACTGAATGGAAGTCTCATGTGGTATGGAAGAAGAAACCACATACAGTCTTAAAGACGTCATTTTAGGAGTAGTGTGATTATTAGGACACTTGTTTCATAACAGTTTTTGTGTATGGGTAGCGTGGCCGAGTGGTCTAAGGCGCTGGTTTTAGGCACCAGTCTCTTCGGAGGCGTGGGTTCGAATCCCACCGCTGCCATATCATTTTCTTTTGTACTTAAATACTTTGGAAAACAACATGTCTATGATGTATGTGCATATGAAACTCACTTTTGTGATAAAGGGAAGCAGGTACTTCAAGTTTGAAGCAGGACTCATGCTGCTTTCCAAAGATAGGAATCCTCTTCTCAGTATGGTATGTGCAGTCGTTTCCACTAATGAGAAAGTGTGAACAAGACACTCCAACCAAAGGGCTACATCCACCTAAATAGTTGTACATGAACTGAATGGAAGTCTCATGTGGTATGGAAGAAGAAACCACATACACTCTTAAAGACGTCATTTTAGGAGTAGTGTGATTATTAGGACACTTGTTTCATAACAGTTTCTGTGTATGGGTAGCGTGGCCGAGTGGTCTAAGGCGCTGGTTTTAGGCACCAGTCTCTTCGGAGGCGTGGGTTCGAATCCCACCGCTGCCATATCATTTTCTTTTGTACTTAAATACTTTGGAAAACAACATGTCTATGATGTATGTGCATATGAAACTCACTTTTGTGATAAAGGGAAGCAGGTACTTCAAGTTTGAAGCAGGACTCATGCTTCTTTCCAAAGATAGTAATCCTCTTCTCAGTATGGTATGTGCAGTCGTTTCCACTAATGAGAAAGTGTGAACAAGACACTCCAACCAAAGGGCTACATCCACCTAAATAGTTGTACATGAACTGAATGGAAGTCTCATGTGGTATGGAAGAAGAAACCACATACACTCTTAAAGACGTCATTTTAGGAGTAGTGTGATTATTAGGACACTTGTTTCATAACAGTTTTTGTGTATGGGTAGCGTGGCCGAGTGGTCTAAGGCGCTGGTTTTAGGCACCAGTCTCTTCGGAGGCGTGGGTTCGAATCCCACCGCTGCCATATCGTTTTCTTTTGTACTTAAATACTTTGGAAAACAACATGTCTATGATGTATGTGCATATGAAACTCACTTTTGTGATAAAGGGAAGCAGGTACTTCAAGTTTGAAGCAGGACTCATGCTGCTTTCCAAAGATAGGAATCCTCTTCTCAGTATGGTATGTGCAGTCGTTTCCACTAATGAGAAAGTGTGAACAAGACACTCCAACCAAAGGGCTACATCCACCTAAATAGTTGTACATGAACTGAATGGAAGTCTCATGTGGTATGGAAGAAGAAACCACATACACTCTTAAAGACGTCATTTTAGGAGTAGTGTGATTATTAGGACACTTGTTTCATAACAGCCTTTGTGTATGGGTAGCGTGGCCGAGTGGTCTAAGGCGCTGGTTTTAGGCACCAGTCTCTTCGGAAGCGTGGGTTCGAATCCCACCGCTGCCATATCATTTTCTTTTGTACTTAAATACTTTGGAAAACAACATGTCTATGATGTATGTGCATATGAAACTCACTTTTGTGATAAAGGGAAGCAGGTACTTGAAGTTTGAAGGAGGACTCATGCTTCTTTCCAAAGATAGTAATCCTCTTCTCAGTATGGTATGTGCAGTCGTTTCCACTAATGAGAAAGTGTGAACAAGACACTCCAACCAAAGGGCTACATCCACCTAAATAGTTGTACATGAACTGAATGGAAGTCTCATGTGGTATGGAAGAAGAAACCACATACACTCTTAAAGACGTCATTTTAGGAGTAGTGTGATTATTAGGACACTTGTTTCATAACAGTTTTTGTGTATGGATAGCGTGGCCGAGTGGTCTAAGGCGCTGGTTTTAGGCACCAGTCTCTTAGGAGGCGTGGGTTCGAATCCCACCGCTGCCATATCGTTTTCTTTTGTACTTAAATACTTTGGAAAACAACATGTCTATGATGTATGTGCATATGAAACTCACTTTTGTGATAAAGGGAAGCAGGTACTTGAAGTTTGAAGCAGGACTCATGCTGCTTTCCAAAGATAGGAATCCTCTTCTCAGTATGGTATGTGCAGTCGTTTCCACTAATGAGAAAGTGTGAACAAGACACTCCAACCAAAGGGCTACATCCACCTAAATAGTTGTACATGAACTGAATGGAAGTCTCATGTGGTATGGAAGAAGAAACCACATACACTCTTAAAGACGTCATTTTAGGAGTAGTGTGATTATTAGGACACTTGTTTCATAACAGCTTTTGTGTATGGGTAGCGTGGCCGAGTGGTCTAAGGCGCTGGTTTTAGGCACCAGTCTCTTCGGAGGCGTGGGTTCGAATCCGACCGCTGCCATATCATTTTCTTTTGTACTTAAATACTTTGGAAAACAACATGTCTATGATGTATGTGCATATGAAACTCACTTTTGTGATAAAGGGAAGCAGGTACTTCAAGTTTGAAGCAGGACTCATGCTGCTTTCCAAAGATAGGAATCCTCTTCTCAGTATGGTATGTGCAGTCGTTTCCACTAATGAGAAAGTGTGAACAAGACACTCCAACCAAAGGGCTACATCCACCTAAATAGTTGTACATGAACTGAATGGAAGTCTCATGTGGTATGGAAGAAGAAACCACATACACTCTTAAAGACGTCATTTTAGGAGTAGTGTGATTATTAGGACACTTGTTTCATAACAGTTTTTGTGTATGGGTAGCGTGGCCGAGTGGTCTAAGGCGCTGGTTTTAGGCACCAGTCTCTTCGGAGGCGTGGGTTCGAATCCCACCGCTGCCATATCATTTTCTTTTGTACTTAAATACTTTGGAAAACAACATGTCTATGATGTATGTGCATATGAAACTCACTTTTGTGATAAAGGGAAGCAGGTACTTGAAGTTTGAAGCAGGACTCATGCTTCTTTCCAAAGATAGTAATCCTCTTCTCAGTATGGTATGTGCAGTCGTTTCCACTAATGAGAAAGTGTGAACAAGACACTCCAACCAAAGGGCTACATCCACCTAAATAGTTGTACATGAACTGAATGGAAGTCTCATGTGGTATGGAAGAAGAAACCACATACACTCTTAAAGACGTCATTTTAGGAGTAGTGTGATTATTAGGACACTTGTTTCATAACAGTTTTTGTGTATGGGTAGCGTGGCCGAGTGGTCTAAGGCGCTGGTTTTAGGCACCAGTCTCTTCGGAGGCGTGGGTTCGAATCCCACCGCTGCCATGTCACTTTCTTTTGTACTTAAATACTTTGGAAAACAACATGTCTATGATGTGTGTGCGTATGAAACTCACTTTTGTGATAAAGGGAAGCAGGTACTTGAAGTTTGAAGGAGGACTCATGCTTCTTTCCAAAGATAGGAATCCTCTTCTCAGTATGGTATGTGCAGTCGTTTCCACTAATGAGAAAGTGTGAACAAGACACTCCAACCAAAGGGCTACATCCACCTAAATAGTTGTACATGAACTGAATGGAAGTCTCATGTGGTATGGAAGAAGAAACCACATACAGTCTTAAAGACGTCATTTTAGGAGTAGTGTGATTATTAGGACACTTGTTTCATAACAGTTTTTGTGTATGGGTAGCGTGGCCGAGTGGTCTAAGGCGCTGGTTTTAGGCACCAGTCTCTTCGGAGGCGTGGGTTCGAATCCCACCGCTGCCATATCATTTTCTTTTGTACTTAAATACTTTGGAAAACAACATGTCTATGATGTGTGTGCGTATGAAACTCACTTTTGTGATAAAGGGAAGCAGGTACTTCAAGTTTGAAGGAGGACTCATGCTTCTTTCCAAAGATAGGAATCCTCTTCTCAGTATGGTATGTGCAGTCGTTTCCACTAATGAGAAAGTGTGAACAAGACACTCCAACCAAAGGGCTACATCCACCTAAATAGTTGTACATGAACTGAATGGAAGTCTCATGTGGTATGGAAGAAGAAACCACATACACTCTTAAAGACGTCATTTTAGGAGTAGTGTGATTATTAGGACACTTGTTTCATAACAGTTTTTGTGTATGGGTAGCGTGTCCGAGTGGTCTAAGGCGCTGGTTTTAGGCACCAGTCTCTTCGGAGGCGTGGGTTCGAATCCCACCGCTGCCATATCATTTTCTTTTGTACTTAAATACTTTGGAAAACAACATGTCTATGATGTATGTGCATATGAAACTCACTTTTGTGATAAAGGGAAGCAGGTACTTGAAGTTTGAAGCAGGACTCATGCTTCTTTCCAAAGATAGTAATCCTCTTCTCAGTATGGTATGTGCAGTCGTTTCCACTAATGAGAAAGTGTGAACAAGACACTCCAACCAAAGGGCTACATCCACCTAAATAGTTGTACATGAACTGAATGGAAGTCTCATGTGGTATGGAAGAAGAAACCACATACACTCTTAAAGACGTCATTTTAGGAGTAGTGTGATTATTAGGACACTTGTTTCATAACAGTTTTTGTGTATGGGTAGCGTGGCCGAGTGGTCTAAGGCGCTGGTTTTAGGCACCAGTCTCTTCGGAGGCGTGGGTTCGAATCCCACCGCTGCCATATCACTTTCTTTTGTACTTAAATACTTTGGAAAACAACATGTCTATGATGTGTGTGCGTATGAAACTCACTTTTGTGATAAAGGGAAGCAGGTACTTCAAGTTTGAAGGAGGACTCATGCTTCTTTCCAAAGATAGGAATCCTCTTCTCAGTATGGTTTGTGCAGTCGTTTCCACTAATGAGAAAGTGTGAACAAGACACTCCAACCAAAGGGCTACATCCACCTAAATAGTTGTACATGAACTGAATGGAAGTCTCATGTGGTATGGAAGAAGAAACCACATACAGTCTTAAAGACGTCATTTTAGGAGTAGTGTGATTATTAGGACACTTGTTTCATAACAGTTTTTGTGTATGGGTAGCGTGGCCGAGTGGTCTAAGGCGCTGGTTTTAGGCACCAGTCTCTTCGGAGGCGTGGGTTCGAATCCCACCGCTGCCATATCATTTTCTTTTGTACTTAAATACTTTGGAAAACAACATGTCTATGATGTGTGTGCGTATGAAACTCACTTTTGTGATAAAGGGAAGCAGGTACTTCAAGTTTGAAGGAGGACTCATGCTTCTTTCCAAAGATAGGAATCCTCTTCTCAGTATGGTATGTGCAGTCGTTTCCACTAATGAGAAAGTGTGAACAAGACACTCCAACCAAAGGGCTACATCCACCTAAATAGTTGTACATGAACTGAATGGAAGTCTCATGTGGTATGGAAGAAGAAACCACATACAGTCTTAAAGACGTCATTTTAGGAGTAGTGTGATTATTAGGACACTTGTTTCATAACAGTTTTTGTGTATGGGTAGCGGGGCCGAGTGGTCTAAGGCGCTGGTTTTAGGCACCAGTCTCTTCGGAGGCGTGGGTTCGAATCCCACCGCTGCCATATCATTTTCTTTTGTACTTAAATACTTTGGAAAACAACATGTCTATGATGTATGTGCATATGAAACTCACTTTTGTGATAAAGGGAAGCAGGTACTTGAAGTTTGAAGCAGGACTCATGCTTCTTTCCAAAGATAGTAATCCTCTTCTCAGTATGGTATGTGCAGTCGTTTCCACTAATGAGAAAGTGTGAACAAGACACTCCAACCAAAGGGCTACATCCACCTAAATAGTTGTACATGAACTGAATGGAAGTCTCATGTGGTATGGAAGAAGAAACCACATACAGTCTTAAAGACGTCATTTTAGGAGTAGTGTGATTATTAGGACACTTGTTTCATAACAGTTTTTGTGTATGGGTAGCGTGGCCGAGTGGTCTAAGGCGCTGGTTTTAGGCACCAGTCTCTTCGGAGGCGTGGGTTCGAATCCCACCGCTGCCATATCATTTTCTTTTGTACTTAAATACTTTGGAAAACAACATGTCTATGATGTGTGTGCGTATGAAACTCACTTTTGTGATAAAGGGAAGCAGGTACTTCAAGTTTGAAGGAGGACTCATGCTTCTTTCCAAAGATAGGAATCCTCTTCTCAGTATGGTATGTGCAGTCGTTTCCACTAATGAGAAAGTGTGAACAAGACACTCCAACCAAAGGGCTACATCCACCTAAATAGTTGTACATGAACTGAATGGAAGTCTCATGTGGTATGGAAGAAGAAACCACATACAGTCTTAAAGACGTCATTTTAGGAGTAGTGTGATTATTAGGACACTTGTTTCATAACAGTTTTTGTGTATGGGTAGCGTGGCCGAGTGGTCTAAGGCGCTGGTTTTAGGCACCAGTCTCTTCGGAGGCGTGGGTTCGAATCCCACCGCTGCCATATCATTTTCTTTTGTACTTAAATACTTTGGAAAACAACATGTCTATGATGTATGTGCATATGAAACTCACTTTTGTGATAAAGGGAAGCAGGTACTTGAAGTTTGAAGCAGGACTCATGCTTCTTTCCAAAGATAGTAATCCTCTTCTCAGTATGGTATGTGCAGTCGTTTCCACTAATGAGAAAGTGTGAACAAGACACTCCAACCAAAGGGCTACATCCACCTAAATAGTTGTACATGAACTGAATGGAAGTCTCATGTGGTATGGAAGAAGAAACCACATACAGTCTTAAAGACGTCATTTTAGGAGTAGTGTGATTATTAGGACACTTGTTTCATAACAGTTTTTGTGTATGGGTAGCGTGGCCGAGTGGTCTAAGGCGCTGGTTTTAGGCACCAGTCTCTTCGGAGGCGTGGGTTCGAATCCCACCGCTGCCATATCATTTTCTTTTGTACTTAAATACTTTGGAAAACAACATGTCTATGATGTATGTGCATATGAAACTCACTTTTGTGATAAAGGGAAGCAGGTACTTGAAGTTTGAAGCAGGACTCATGCTTCTTTCCAAAGATAGTAATCCTCTTCTCAGTATGGTATGTGCAGTCGTTTCCACTAATGAGAAAGTGTGAACAAGACACTCCAACCAAAGGGCTACATCCACCTAAATAGTTGTACATGAACTGAATGGAAGTCTCATGTGGTATGGAAGAAGAAACCACATACAGTCTTAAAGACGTCATTTTAGGAGTAGTGTGATTATTAGGACACTTGTTTCATAACAGTTTTTGTGTATGGGTAGCGTGGCCGAGTGGTCTAAGGCGCTGGTTTTAGGCACCAGTCTCTTCGGAGGCGTGGGTTCGAATCCCACCGCTGCCATATCACTTTCTTTTGTACTTAAATACTTTGGAAAACAACATGTCTATGATGTATGTGCATATGAAACTCACTTTTGTGATAAAGGGAAGCAGGTACTTCAAGTTTGAAGCAGGACTCATGCTGCTTTCCAAAGATAGGAATCCTCTTCTCAGTATGGTATGTGCAGTCGTTTCCACTAATAAGAAAGTGTGAACAAGACACTCCAACCAAAGGGCTACATCCACCTAAATAGTTGTACATGAACTGAATGGAAGTCTCATGTGGTATGGAAGAAGAAACCACATACAGTCTTAAAGACGTCATTTTAGGAGTAGTGTGATTATTAGGACACTTGTTTCATAACAGTTTTTGTGTATGGGTAGCGTGGCCGAGTGGTCTAAGGCGCTGGTTTTAGGCACCAGTCTCTTCGGAGGCGTGGGTTCGAATCCCACCGCTGCCAAATCATTTTCTTTTGTACTTAAATACTTTGGAAAACAACATGTCTATGATGTGTGTGCGTATGAAACTCACTTTTGTGATAAAGGGAAGCAGGTACTTCAAGTTTGAAGGAGGACTCATGCTTCTTTCCAAAGATAGGAATCCTCTTCTCAGTATGGTATGTGCAGTCGTTTCCACTAATGAGAAAGTGTGAACAAGACACTCCAACCAAAGGGCTACATCCACCTAAATAGTTGTACATGAACTGAATGGAAGTCTCATGTGGTATGGAAGAAGAAACCACATACAGTCTTAAAGACGTCATTTTAGGAGTAGTGTGATTATTAGGACACTTGTTTCATAACAGCCTTTGTGTATGGGTAGCGTGGCCGAGTGGTCTAAGGCGCTGGTTTTAGGCACCAGTCTCTTCGGAGGCGTGGGTTCGAATCCCACCGCTGCCAAATCATTTTCTTTTGTACTTAAATACTTTGGAAAACAACATGTCTATGATGTGTGTGCGTATGAAACTCACTTTTGTGATAAAGGGAAGCAGGTACTTCAAGTTTGAAGGAGGACTCATGCTTCTTTCCAAAGATAGGAATCCTCTTCTCAGTATGGTATGTGCAGTCGTTTCCACTAATGAGAAAGTGTGAACAAGACACTCCAACCAAAGGGCTACATCCACCTAAATAGTTGTACATGAACTGAATGGAAGTCTCATGTGGTATGGAAGAAGAAACCACATACAGTCTTAAAGACGTCATTTTAGGAGTAGTGTGATTATTAGGACACTTGTTTCATAACAGTTTTTGTGTATGGGTAGCGTGGCCGAGTGGTCTAAGGCGCTGGTTTTAGGCACCAGTCTCTTCGGAGGCGTGGGTTCGAATCCCACCGCTGCCATATCATTTTCTTTTGTACTTAAATACTTTGGAAAACAACATGTCTATGATGTATGTGCATATGAAACTCACTTTTGTGATAAAGGGAAGCAGGTACTTCAAGTTTGAAGCAGGACTCATGCTTCTTTCCAAAGATAGTAATCCTCTTCTCAGTATGGTATGTGCAGTCGTTTCCACTAATAAGAAAGTGTGAACAAGACACTCCAACCAAAGGGCTACATCCACCTAAATAGTTGTACATGAACTGAATGGAAGTCTCATGTGGTATGGAAGAAGAAACCACATACAGTCTTAAAGACGTCATTTTAGGAGTAGTGTGATTATTAGGACACTTGTTTCATAACAGTTTTTGTGTATGGGTAGCGTGGCCGAGTGGTCTAAGGCGCTGGTTTTAGGCACCAGTCTCTTCGGAGGCGTGGGTTCGAATCCCACCGCTGCCATATCACTTTCTTTTGTACTTAAATACTTTGGAAAACAACATGTCTATGATGTATGTGCATATGAAACTCACTTTTGTGATAAAGGGAAGCAGGTACTTCAAGTTTGAAGGAGGACTCATGCTGCTTTCCAAAGATAGGAATCCTCTTCTCAGTATGGTATGTGCAGTCGTTTCCACTAATAAGAAAGTGTGAACAAGACACTCCAACCAAAGGGCTACATCCACCTAAATAGTTGTACATGAACTGAATGGAAGTCTCATGTGGTATGGAAGAAGAAACCACATACAGTCTTAAAGACGTCATTTTAGGAGTAGTGTGATTATTAGGACACTTGTTTCATAACAGTTTTTGTGTATGGGTAGCGTGGCCGAGTGGTCTAAGGCGCTGGTTTTAGGCACCAGTCTCTTCGGAGGCGTGGGTTCGAATCCCACCGCTGCCAAATCATTTTCTTTTGTACTTAAATACTTTGGAAAACAACATGTCTATGATGTGTGTGCGTATGAAACTCACTTTTGTGATAAAGGGAAGCAGGTACTTCAAGTTTGAAGGAGGACTCATGCTTCTTTCCAAAGATAGGAATCCTCTTCTCAGTATGGTATGTGCAGTCGTTTCCACTAATGAGAAAGTGTGAACAAGACACTCCAACCAAAGGGCTACATCCACCTAAATAGTTGTACATGAACTGAATGGAAGTCTCATGTGGTATGGAAGAAGAAACCACATACAGTCTTAAAGACGTCATTTTAGGAGTAGTGTGATTATTAGGACACTTGTTTCATAACAGTTTTTGTGTATGGGTAGCGTGGCCGAGTGGTCTAAGGCGCTGGTTTTAGGCACCAGTCTCTTCGGAGGCGTGGGTTCGAATCCCACCGCTGCCATATCATTTTCTTTTGTACTTAAATACTTTGGAAAACAACATGTCTATGATGTATGTGCATATGAAACTCACTTTTGTGATAAAGGGAAGCAGGTACTTGAAGTTTGAAGCAGGACTCATGCTTCTTTCCAAAGATAGTAATCCTCTTCTCAGTATGGTATGTGCAGTCGTTTCCACTAATGAGAAAGTGTGAACAAGACACTCCAACCAAAGGGCTACATCCACCTAAATAGTTGTACATGAACTGAATGGAAGTCTCATGTGGTATGGAAGAAGAAACCACATACAGTCTTAAAGACGTCATTTTAGGAGTAGTGTGATTATTAGGACACTTGTTTCATAACAGTTTTTGTGTATGGGTAGCGTGGCCGAGTGGTCTAAGGCGCTGGTTTTAGGCACCAGTCTCTTCGGAGGCGTGGGTTCGAATCCCACCGCTGCCATATCATTTTCTTTTGTACTTAAATACTTTGGAAAACAACATGTCTATGATGTGTGTGCGTATGAAACTCACTTTTGTGATAAAGGGAAGCAGGTACTTGAAGTTTGAAGCAGGACTCATGCTTCTTTCCAAAGATAGTAATCCTCTTCTCAGTATGGTATGTGCAGTCGTTTCCACTAATGAGAAAGTGTGAACAAGACACTCCAACCAAAGGGCTACATCCACCTAAATAGTTGTACATGAACTGAATGGAAGTCTCATGTGGTATGGAAGAAGAAACCACATACAGTCTTAAAGACGTCATTTTAGGAGTAGTGTGATTATTAGGACACTTGTTTCATAACAGTTTTTGTGTATGGGTAGCGTGGCCGAGTGGTCTAAGGCGCTGGTTTTAGGCACCAGTCTCTTCGGAGGCGTGGGTTCGAATCCCACCGCTGCCATATCATTTTCTTTTGTACTTAAATACTTTGGAAAACAACATGTCTATGATGTGTGTGCGTATGAAACTCACTTTTGTGATAAAGGGAAGCAGGTACTTCAAGTTTGAAGGAGGACTCATGCTTCTTTCCAAAGATAGGAATCCTCTTCTCAGTATGGTATGTGCAGTCGTTTCCACTAATGAGAAAGTGTGAACAAGACACTCCAACCAAAGGGCTACATCCACCTAAATAGTTGTACATGAACTGAATGGAAGTCTCATGTGGTATGGAAGAAGAAACCACATACAGTCTTAAAGACGTCATTTTAGGAGTAGTGTGATTATTAGGACACTTGTTTCATAACAGTTTTTGTGTATGGGTAGCGTGGCCGAGTGGTCTAAGGCGCTGGTTTTAGGCACCAGTCTCTTCGGAGGCGTGGGTTCGAATCCCACCGCTGCCAAATCATTTTCTTTTGTACTTAAATACTTTGGAAAACAACATGTCTATGATGTATGTGCATATGAAACTCACTTTTGTGATAAAGGGAAGCAGGTACTTGAAGTTTGAAGCAGGACTCATGCTTCTTTCCAAAGATAGTAATCCTCTTCTCAGTATGGTATGTGCAGTCGTTTCCACTAATGAGAAAGTGTGAACAAGACACTCCAACCAAAGGGCTACATCCACCTAAATAGTTGTACATGAACTGAATGGAAGTCTCATGTGGTATGGAAGAAGAAACCACATACAGTCTTAAAGACGTCATTTTAGGAGTAGTGTGATTATTAGGACACTTGTTTCATAACAGTTTTTGTGTATGGGTAGCGTGGCCGAGTGGTCTAAGGCGCTGGTTTTAGGCACCAGTCTCTTCGGAGGCGTGGGTTCGAATCCCACCGCTGCCATATCACTTTCTTTTGTACTTAAATACTTTGGAAAACAACATGTCTATGATGTATGTGCATATGAAACTCACTTTTGTGATAAAGGGAAGCAGGTACTTCAAGTTTGAAGCAGGACTCATGCTGCTTTCCAAAGATAGGAATCCTCTTCTCAGTATGGTATGTGCAGTCGTTTCCACTAATAAGAAAGTGTGAACAAGACACTCCAACCAAAGGGCTACATCCACCTAAATAGTTGTACATGAACTGAATGGAAGTCTCATGTGGTATGGAAGAAGAAACCACATACAGTCTTAAAGACGTCATTTTAGGAGTAGTGTGATTATTAGGACACTTGTTTCATAACAGTTTTTGTGTATGGGTAGCGTGGCCGAGTGGTCTAAGGCGCTGGTTTTAGGCACCAGTCTCTTCGGAGGCGTGGGTTCGAATCCCACCGCTGCCAAATCATTTTCTTTTGTACTTAAATACTTTGGAAAACAACATGTCTATGATGTGTGTGCGTATGAAACTCACTTTTGTGATAAAGGGAAGCAGGTACTTCAAGTTTGAAGGAGGACTCATGCTTCTTTCCAAAGATAGGAATCCTCTTCTCAGTATGGTATGTGCAGTCGTTTCCACTAATGAGAAAGTGTGAACAAGACACTCCAACCAAAGGGCTACATCCACCTAAATAGTTGTACATGAACTGAATGGAAGTCTCATGTGGTATGGAAGAAGAAACCACATACAGTCTTAAAGACGTCATTTTAGGAGTAGTGTGATTATTAGGACACTTGTTTCATAACAGCCTTTGTGTATGGGTAGCGTGGCCGAGTGGTCTAAGGCGCTGGTTTTAGGCACCAGTCTCTTCGGAGGCGTGGGTTCGAATCCCACCGCTGCCAAATCATTTTCTTTTGTACTTAAATACTTTGGAAAACAACATGTCTATGATGTGTGTGCGTATGAAACTCACTTTTGTGATAAAGGGAAGCAGGTACTTCAAGTTTGAAGGAGGACTCATGCTTCTTTCCAAAGATAGGAATCCTCTTCTCAGTATGGTATGTGCAGTCGTTTCCACTAATGAGAAAGTGTGAACAAAACACTCCAACCAAAGGGCTACATCCACCTAAATAGTTGTACATGAACTGAATGGAAGTCTCATGTGGTATGGAAGAAGAAACCACATACAGTCTTAAAGACGTCATTTTAGGAGTAGTGTGATTATTAGGACACTTGTTTCATAACAGTTTTTGTGTATGGGTAGCGTGGCCGAGTGGTCTAAGGCGCTGGTTTTAGGCACCAGTCTCTTCGGAGGCGTGGGTTCGAATCCCACCGCTGCCATATCATTTTCTTTTGTACTTAAATACTTTGGAAAACAACATGTCTATGATGTATGTGCATATGAAACTCACTTTTGTGATAAAGGGAAGCAGGTACTTGAAGTTTGAAGCAGGACTCATGCTTCTTTCCAAAGATAGTAATCCTCTTCTCAGTATGGTATGTGCAGTCGTTTCCACTAATGAGAAAGTGTGAACAAGACACTCCAACCAAAGGGCTACATCCACCTAAATAGTTGTACATGAACTGAATGGAAGTTTCATGTGGTATGGAAGAAGAAACCACATACAGTCTTAAAGACGTCATTTTAGGAGTAGTGTGATTATTAGGACACTTGTTTCATAACAGTTTTTGTGTATGGGTAGCGTGGCCAAGTGGTCTAAGGCGCTGGTTTTAGGCACCAGTCTCTTCGGAGGCGTGGGTTCGAATCCCACCGCTGCCATATCACTTTCTTTTGTACTTAAATACTTTGGAAAACAACATGTCTATGATGTATGTGCATATGAAACTCACTTTTGTGATAAAGGGAAGCAGGTACTTCAAGTTTGAAGCAGGACTCATGCTTCTTTCCAAAGATAGGAATCCTCTTCTCAGTATGGTATGTGCAGTCGTTTCCACTAATAAGAAAGTGTGAACAAGACACTCCAACCAAAGGGCTACATCCACCTAAATAGTTGTACATGAACTGAATGGAAGTCTCATGTGGTATGGAAGAAGAAACCACATACAGTCTTAAAGACGTCATTTTAGGAGTAGTGTGATTATTAGGACACTTGTTTCATAACAGTTTTTGTGTATGGGTAGCGTGGCCGAGTGGTCTAAGGCGCTGGTTTTAGGCACCAGTCTCTTCGGAGGCGTGGGTTCGAATCCCACCGCTGCCAAATCATTTTCTTTTGTACTTAAATACTTTGGAAAACAACATGTCTATGATGTGTGTGCGTATGAAACTCACTTTTGTGATAAAGGGAAGCAGGTACTTCAAGTTTGAAGGAGGACTCATGCTTCTTTCCAAAGATAGGAATCCTCTTCTCAGTATGGTATGTGCAGTCGTTTCCACTAATGAGAAAGTGTGAACAAGACACTCCAACCAAAGGGCTACATCCACCTAAATAGTTGTACATGAACTGAATGGAAGTCTCATGTGGTATGGAAGAAGAAACCACATACAGTCTTAAAGACGTCATTTTAGGAGTAGTGTGATTATTAGGACACTTGTTTCATAACAGTTTTTGTGTATGGGTAGCGTGGCCGAGTGGTCTAAGGCGCTGGTTTTAGGCACCAGTCTCTTCGGAGGCGTGGGTTCGAATCCCACCGCTGCCATATCACTTTCTTTTGTACTTAAATACTTTGGAAAACAACATGTCTATGATGTGTGTGCGTATGAAACTCACTTTTGTGATAAAGGGAAGCAGGTACTTCAAGTTTGAAGGACGACTCATGCTTCTTTCCAAAGATAGGAATCCTCTTCTCAGTATGGTATGTGCAGTCGTTTCCACTAATGAGAAAGTGTGAACAAGACACTCCAACCAAAGGGCTACATCCACCTAAATAGTTGTACATGAACTGAATGGAAGTCTCATGTGGTATGGAAGAAGAAACCACATACAGTCTTAAAGACGTCATTTTAGGAGTAGTGTGACTATTAGGAGACTTGTTTCATAACAGTTTTTGTGTATGGGTAGCGTGGCCGAGTGGTCTAAGGCGCTGGTTTTAGGCACCAGTCTCTTCGGAGGCGTGGGTTCGAATCCCACCGCTGCCATATCACTTTCTTTTGTACTTAAATACTTTGGAAAACAACATGTCTATGATGTATGTGCATATGAAACTCACTTTTGTGATAAAGGGAAGCAGGTACTTCAAGTTTGAAGCAGGACTCATGCTGCTTTCCAAAGATAGGAATCCTCTTCTCAGTATGGTATGTGCAGTCGTTTCCACTAATAAGAAAGTGTGAACAAGACACTCCAACCAAAGGGCTACATCCACCTAAATAGTTGTACATGAACTGAATGGAAGTCTCATGTGGTATGGAAGAAGAAACCACATACAGTCTTAAAGACGTCATTTTAGGAGTAGTGTGATTATTAGGACACTTGTTTCATAACAGTTTTTGTGTATGGGTAGCGTGGCCGAGTGGTCTAAGGCGCTGGTTTTAGGCACCAGTCTCTTCGGAGGCGTGGGTTCGAATCCCACCGCTGCCAAATCATTTTCTTTTGTACTTAAATACTTTGGAAAACAACATGTCTATGATGTGTGTGCGTATGAAACTCACTTTTGTGATAAAGGGAAGCAGGTACTTCAAGTTTGAAGGAGGACTCATGCTTCTTTCCAAAGATAGGAATCCTCTTCTCAGTATGGTATGTGCAGTCGTTTCCACTAATGAGAAAGTGTGAACAAGACACTCCAACCAAAGGGCTACATCCACCTAAATAGTTGTACATGAACTGAATGGAAGTCTCATGTGGTATGGAAGAAGAAACCACATACAGTCTTAAAGACGTCATTTTAGGAGTAGTGTGATTATTAGGACACTTGTTTCATAACAGCCTTTGTGTATGGGTAGCGTGGCCGAGTGGTCTAAGGCGCTGGTTTTAGGCACCAGTCTCTTCGGAGGCGTGGGTTCGAATCCCACCGCTGCCAAATCATTTTCTTTTGTACTTAAATACTTTGGAAAACAACATGTCTATGATGTGTGTGCGTATGAAACTCACTTTTGTGATAAAGGGAAGCAGGTACTTCAAGTTTGAAGGAGGACTCATGCTTCTTTCCAAAGATAGGAATCCTCTTCTCAGTATGGTATGTGCAGTCGTTTCCACTAATGAGAAAGTGTGAACAAAACACTCCAACCAAAGGGCTACATCCACCTAAATAGTTGTACATGAACTGAATGGAAGTCTCATGTGGTATGGAAGAAGAAACCACATACAGTCTTAAAGACGTCATTTTAGGAGTAGTGTGATTATTAGGACACTTGTTTCATAACAGTTTTTGTGTATGGGTAGCGTGGCCGAGTGGTCTAAGGCGCTGGTTTTAGGCACCAGTCTCTTCGGAGGCGTGGGTTCGAATCCCACCGCTGCCATATCATTTTCTTTTGTACTTAAATACTTTGGAAAACAACATGTCTATGATGTATGTGCATATGAAACTCACTTTTGTGATAAAGGGAAGCAGGTACTTGAAGTTTGAAGCAGGACTCATGCTTCTTTCCAAAGATAGTAATCCTCTTCTCAGTATGGTATGTGCAGTCGTTTCCACTAATGAGAAAGTGTGAACAAGACACTCCAACCAAAGGGCTACATCCACCTAAATAGTTGTACATGAACTGAATGGAAGTTTCATGTGGTATGGAAGAAGAAACCACATACAGTCTTAAAGACGTCATTTTAGGAGTAGTGTGATTATTAGGACACTTGTTTCATAACAGTTTTTGTGTATGGGTAGCGTGGCCGAGTGGTCTAAGGCGCTGGTTTTAGGCACCAGTCTCTTCGGAGGCGTGGGTTCGAATCCCACCGCTGCCATATCACTTTCTTTTGTACTTAAATACTTTGGAAAACAACATGTCTATGATGTATGTGCATATGAAACTCACTTTTGTGATAAAGGGAAGCAGGTACTTCAAGTTTGAAGCAGGACTCATGCTGCTTTCCAAAGATAGGAATCCTCTTCTCAGTATGGTATGTGCAGTCGTTTCCACTAATAAGAAAGTGTGAACAAGACACTCCAACCAAAGGGCTACATCCACCTAAATAGTTGTACATGAACTGAATGGAAGTCTCATGTGGTATGGAAGAAGAAACCACATACAGTCTTAAAGACGTCATTTTAGGAGTAGTGTGATTATTAGGACACTTGTTTCATAACAGTTTTTGTGTATGGGTAGCGTGGCCGAGTGGTCTAAGGCGCTGGTTTTAGGCACCAGTCTCTTCGGAGGCGTGGGTTCGAATCCCACCGCTGCCAAATCATTTTCTTTTGTACTTAAATACTTTGGAAAACAACATGTCTATGATGTGTGTGCGTATGAAACTCACTTTTGTGATAAAGGGAAGCAGGTACTTCAAGTTTGAAGGAGGACTCATGCTTCTTTCCAAAGATAGGAATCCTCTTCTCAGTATGGTATGTGCAGTCGTTTCCACTAATGAGAAAGTGTGAACAAGACACTCCAACCAAAGGGCTACATCCACCTAAATAGTTGTACATGAACTGAATGGAAGTCTCATGTGGTATGGAAGAAGAAACCACATACAGTCTTAAAGACGTCATTTTAGGAGTAGTGTGATTATTAGGACACTTGTTTCATAACAGTTTTTGTGTATGGGTAGCGTGGCCGAGTGGTCTAAGGCGCTGGTTTTAGGCACCAGTCTCTTCGGAGGCGTGGGTTCGAATCCCACCGCTGCCATATCATTTTCTTTTGTACTTAAATACTTTGGAAAACAACATGTCTATGATGTATGTGCATATGAAACTCACTTTTGTGATAAAGGGAAGCAGGTACATGAAGTTTGAAGCAGGACTCATGCTTCTTTCCAAAGATAGTAATCCTCTTCTCAGTATGGTATGTGCAGTCGTTTCCACTAATGAGAAAGTGTGAACAAGACACTCCAACCAAAGGGCTACATCCACCTAAATAGTTGTACATGAACTGAATGGAAGTCTCATGTGGTATGGAAGAAGAAACCACATACAGTCTTAAAGACGTCATTTTAGGAGTAGTGTGATTATTAGGACACTTGTTTCATAACAGTTTTTGTGTATGGGTAGCGTGGCCGAGTGGTCTAAGGCGCTGGTTTTAGGCACCAGTCTCTTCGGAGGCGTGGGTTCGAATCCCACCGCTGCCATATCACTTTCTTTTGTACTTAAATACTTTGGAAAACAACATGTCTATGATGTGTGTGCGTATGAAACTCACTTTTGTGATAAAGGGAAGCAGGTACTTCAAGTTTGAAGGACGACTCATTCTTCTTTCCAAAGATAGGAATCCTCTTCTCAGTATGGTATGTGCAGTCGTTTCCACTAATGAGAAAGTGTGAACAAGACACTCCAACCAAAGGGCTACATCCACCTAAATAGTTGTACATGAACTGAATGGAAGTCTCATGTGGTATGGAAGAAGAAACCACATACAGTCTTAAAGACGTCATTTTAGGAGTAGTGTGATTATTAGGACACTTGTTTCATAACAGTTTTTGTGTATGGGTAGCGTGGCCGAGTGGTCTAAGGCGCTGGTTTTAGGCACCAGTCTCTTCGGAGGCGTGGGTTCGAATCCCACCGCTGCCATATCACTTTCTTTTGTACTTAAATACTTTGGAAAACAACATGTCTATGATGTATGTGCATATGAAACTCACTTTTGTGATAAAGGGAAGCAGGTACTTCAAGTTTGAAGCAGGACTCATGCTGCTTTCCAAAGATAGGAATCCTCTTCTCAGTATGGTATGTGCAGTCGTTTCCACTAATGAGAAAGTGTGAACAAGACACTCCAACCAAAGGGCTACATCCACCTAAATAGTTGTACATGAACTGAATGGAAGTCTCATGTGGTATGGAAGAAGAAACCACATACAGTCTTAAAGACGTCATTTTAGGAGTAGTGTGATTATTAGGACACTTGTTTCATAACAGTTTTTGTGTATGGGTAGCGTGGCCGAGTGGTCTAAGGCGCTGGTTTTAGGCACCAGTCTCTTCGGAGGCGTGGGTTCGAATCCCACCGCTGCCAAATCATTTTCTTTTGTACTTAAATACTTTGGAAAACAACATGTCTATGATGTGTGTGCGTATGAAACTCACTTTTGTGATAAAGGGAAGCAGGTACTCCAAGTTTGAAGGAGGACTCATGCTTCTTTCCAAAGATAGGAATCCTCTTCTCAGTATGGTATGTGCAGTCGTTTCCACTAATGAGAAAGTGTGAACAAGACACTCCAACCAAAGGGCTACATCCACCTAAATAGTTGTACATGAACTGAATGGAAGTCTCATGTGGTATGGAAGAAGAAACCACATACAGTCTTAAAGACGTCATTTTAGGAGTAGTGTGATTATTAGGACACTTGTTTCATAACAGTTTTTGTGTATGGGTAGCGTGGCCGAGTGGTCTAAGGCGCTGGTTTTAGGCACCAGTCTCTTCGGAGGCGTGGGTTCGAATCCCACCGCTGCCATATCACTTTCTTTTGTACTTAAATACTTTGGAAAACAACATGTCTATGATGTATGTGCATATGAAACTCACTTTTGTGATAAAGGGAAGCAGGTACTTCAAGTTTGAAGCAGGACTCATGCTGCTTTCCAAAGATAGGAATCCTCTTCTCAGTATGGTATGTGCAGTCGTTTCCACTAATAAGAAAGTGTGAACAAGACACTCCAACCAAAGGGCTACATCCACCTAAATAGTTGTACATGAACTGAATGGAAGTCTCATGTGGTATGGAAGAAGAAACCACATACAGTCTTAAAGACGTCATTTTAGGAGTAGTGTGATTATTAGGACACTTGTTTCATAACAGTTTTTGTGTATGGGTAGCGTGGCCGAGTGGTCTAAGGCGCTGGTTTTAGGCACCAGTCTCTTCGGAGGCGTGGGTTCGAATCCCACCGCTGCCATATCATTTTCTTTTGTACTTAAATACTTTGGAAAACAACATGTCTATGATGTATGTGCATATGAAACTCACTTTTGTGATAAAGGGAAGCAGGTACTTCAAGTTTGAAGCAGGACTCATGCTGCTTTCCAAAGATAGGAATCCTCTTCTCAGTATGGTATGTGCAGTCGTTTCCACTAATAAGAAAGTGTGAACAAGACACTCCAACCAAAGGGCTACATCCACCTAAATAGTTGTACATGAACTGAATGGAAGTGTCATGTGGTATGGAAGAAGAAACCACATACAGTCTTAAAGACGTCATTTTAGGAGTAGTGTGATTATTAGGACACTTGTTTCATAACAGTTTTTGTGTATGGGTAGCGTGGCCGAGTGGTCTAAGGCGCTGGTTTTAGGCACCAGTCTCTTCGGAGGCGTGGGTTCGAATCCCACCGCTGCCATATCATTTTCTTTTGTACTTAAATACTTTGGAAAACAACATGTCTATGATGTATGTGCATATGAAACTCACTTTTGTGATAAAGGGAAGCAGGTACATGAAGTTTGAAGCAGGACTCATGCTTCTTTCCAAAGATAGTAATCCTCTTCTCAGTATGGTATGTGCAGTCGTTTCCACTAATGAGAAAGTGTGAACAAGACACTCCAACCAAAGGGCTACATCCACCTAAATAGTTGTACATGAACTGAATGGAAGTCTCATGTGGTATGGAAGAAGAAACCACATACACTCTTAAAGACGTCATTTTAGGAGTAGTGTGATTATTAGGACACTTGTTTCATAACAGTTTTTGTGTATGGGTAGCGTGGCCGAGTGGTCTAAGGCGCTGGTTTTAGGCACCAGTCTCTTCGGAGGCGTGGGTTCGAATCCCACCGCTGCCATATCACTTTCTTTTGTACTTAAATACTTTGGAAAACAACATGTCTATGATGTGTGTGCGTATGAAACTCACTTTTGTGATAAAGGGAAGCAGGTACTTCAAGTTTGAAGGAGGACTCATGCTTCTTTCCAAAGATAGGAATCCTCTTCTCAGTATGGTATGTGCAGTCGTTTCCACTAATGAGAAAGTGTGAACAAGACACTCCAACCAAAGGGCTACATCCACCTAAATAGTTGTACATGAACTGAATGGAAGTCTCATGTGGTATGGAAGAAGAAACCACATACAGTCTTAAAGACGTCATTTTAGGAGTAGTGTGATTATTAGGACACTTGTTTCATAACAGTTTTTGTGTATGGGTAGCGTGGCCGAGTGGTCTAAGGCGCTGGTTTTAGGCACCAGTCTCTTCGGAGGCGTGGGTTCGAATCCCACCGCTGCCAAATCATTTTCTTTTGTACTTAAATACTTTGGAAAACAACATGTCTATGATGTGTGTGCGTATGAAACTCACTTTTGTGATAAAGGGAAGCAGGTACTCCAAGTTTGAAGGAGGACTCATGCTTCTTTCCAAAGATAGGAATCCTCTTCTCAGTATGGTATGTGCAGTCGTTTCCACTAATGAGAAAGTGTGAACAAGACACTCCAACCAAAGGGCTACATCCACCTAAATAGTTGTACATGAACTGAATGGAAGTCTCATGTGGTATGGAAGAAGAAACCACATACAGTCTTAAAGACGTCATTTTAGGAGTAGTGTGATTATTAGGACACTTGTTTCATAACAGCTTTTGTGTATGGGTAGCGTGGCCGAGTGGTCTAAGGCGCTGGTTTTAGGCACCAGTCTCTTCGGAGGCGTGGGTTCGAATCCCACCGCTGCCATATCATTTTCTTTTGTACTTAAATACTTTGGAAAACAACATGTCTATGATGTATGTGCATATGAAACTCACTTTTGTGATAAAGGGAAGCAGGTACATGAAGTTTGAAGCAGGACTCATGCTTCTTTCCAAAGATAGTAATCCTCTTCTCAGTATGGTATGTGCAGTCGTTTCCACTAATGAGAAAGTGTGAACAAGACACTCCAACCAAAGGGCTACATCCACCTAAATAGTTGTACATGAACTGAATGGAAGTCTCATGTGGTATGGAAGAAGAAACCACATACAGTCTTAAAGACGTCATTTTAGGAGTAGTGTGATTATTAGGACACTTGTTTCATAACAGTTTTTGTGTATGGGTAGCGTGGCCGAGTGGTCTAAGGCGCTGGTTTTAGGCACCAGTCTCTTCGGAGGCGTGGGTTCGAATCCCACCGCTGCCATATCACTTTCTTTTGTACTTAAATACTTTGGAAAACAACATGTCTATGATGTGTGTGCGTATGAAACTCACTTTTGTGATAAAGGGAAGCAGGTACTTCAAGTTTGAAGGAGGACTCATGCTTCTTTCCAAAGATAGGAATCCTCTTCTCAGTATGGTATGTGCAGTCGTTTCCACTAATGAGAAAGTGTGAACAAGACACTCCAACCAAAGGGCTACATCCACCTAAATAGTTGTACATGAACTGAATGGAAGTCTCATGTGGTATGGAAGAAGAAACCACATACAGTCTTAAAGACGTCATTTTAGGAGTAGTGTGATTATTAGGACACTTGTTTCATAACAGTTTTTGTGTATGGGTAGCGTGGCCGAGTGGTCTAAGGCGCTGGTTTTAGGCACCAGTCTCTTCGGAGGCGTGGGTTCGAATCCCACCGCTGCCATATCATTTTCTTTTGTACTTAAATACTTTGGAAAACAACATGTCTATGATGTGTGTGCGTATGAAACTCACTTTTGTGATAAAGGGAAGCAGGTACTTCAAGTTTGAAGGAGGACTCATGCTTCTTTCCAAAGATAGGAATCCTCTTCTCAGTATGGTATGTGCAGTCGTTTCCACTAATGAGAAAGTGTGAACAAGACACTCCAACCAAAGGGCTACATCCACCTAAATAGTTGTACATGAACTGAATGGAAGTCTCATGTGGTATGGAAGAAGAAACCACATACAGTCTTAAAGACGTCATTTTAGGAGTAGTGTGATTATTAGGACACTTGTTTCATAACAGTTTTTGTGTATGGGTAGCGTGGCCGAGTGGTCTAAGGCGCTGGTTTTAGGCACCAGTCTCTTCGGAGGCGTGGGTTCGAATCCCACCGCTGCCATATCACTTTCTTTTGTACTTAAATACTTTGGAAAACAACATGTCTATGATGTATGTGCATATGAAACTCACTTTTGTGATAAAGGGAAGCAGGTACTTCAAGTTTGAAGCAGGACTCATGCTTCTTTCCAAAGATAGGAATCCTCTTCTCAGTATGGTATGTGCAGTCGTTTCCACTAATGAGAAAGTGTGAACAAGACACTCCAACCAAAGGGCTACATCCACCTAAATAGTTGTACATGAACTGAATGGAAGTCTCATGTGGTATGGAAGAAGAAACCACATACAGTCTTAAAGACGTCATTTTAGGAGTAGTGTGATTATTAGGACACTTGTTTCATAACAGTTTTTGTGTATGGGTAGCGTGGCCGAGTGGTCTAAGGCGCTGGTTTTAGGCACCAGTCTCTTCGGAGGCGTGGGTTCGAATCCCACCGCTGCCATATCGTTTTCTTTTGTACTTAAATACTTTGGAAAACAACATGTCTATGATGTGTGTGCGTATGAAACTCACTTTTGTGATAAAGGGAAGCAGGTACTTCAAGTTTGAAGCAGGACTCATGCTTCTTTCCAAAGATAGGAATCCTCTTCTCAGTATGGTATGTGCAGTCGTTTCCACTAATGAGAAAGTGTGAACAAGACACTCCAACCAAAGGGCTACATCCACCTAAATAGTTGTACATGAACTGAATGGAAGTCTCATGTGGTATGGAAGAAGAAACCACATACAGTCTTAAAGACGTCATTTTAGGAGTAGTGTGATTATTAGGACACTTGTTTCATAACAGTTTTTGTGTATGGGTAGCGTGGCCGAGTGGTCTAAGGCGCTGGTTTTAGGCACCAGTCTCTTCGGAGGCGTGGGTTCGAATCCCACCGCTGCCATATCATTTTCTTTTGTACTTAAATACTTTGGAAAACAACATGTCTATGATGTATGTGGATATGAAACTCACTTTTGTGATAAAGGGAAGCAGGTACTTCAAGTTTGAAGCAGGACTCATGCTTCTTTCCAAAGATAGTAATCCTCTTCTCAGTATGGTATGTGCAGTCGTTTCCACTAATGAGAAAGTGTGAACAAGACACTCCAACCAAAGGGCTACATCCACCTAAATAGTTGTACATGAACTGAATGGAAGTCTCATGTGGTATGGAAGAAGAAACCACATACAGTCTTAAAGACGTCATTTTAGGAGTAGTGTGATTATTAGGACACTTGTTTCATAACAGTTTTTGTGTATGGGTAGCGTGGCCGAGTGGTCTAAGGCGCTGGTTTTAGGCACCAGTCTCTTCGGAGGCGTGGGTTCGAATCCCACCGCTGCCATATCGTTTTCTTTTGTACTTAAATACTTTGGAAAACAACATGTCTATGATGTGTGTGCGTATGAAACTCACTTTTGTGATAAAGGGAAGCAGGTACTTCAAGTTTGAAGCAGGACTCATGCTTCTTTCCAAAGATAGGAATCCTCTTCTCAGTATGGTATGTGCAGTCGTTTCCACTAATGAGAAAGTGTGAACAAGACACTCCAACCAAAGGGCTACATCCACCTAAATAGTTGTACATGAACTGAATGGAAGTCTCATGTGGTATGGAAGAAGAAACCACATACAGTCTTAAAGACGTCATTTTAGGAGTAGTGTGATTATTAGGACACTTGTTTCATAACAGTTTTTGTGTATGGGTAGCGTGGCCGAGTGGTCTAAGGCGCTGGTTTTAGGCACCAGTCTCTTCGGAGGCGTGGGTTCGAATCCCACCGCTGCCATATCATTTTCTTTTGTACTTAAATACTTTGGAAAACAACATGTCTATGATGTATGTGGATATGAAACTCACTTTTGTGATAAAGGGAAGCAGGTACTTCAAGTTTGAAGGAGGACTCATGCTTCTTTCCAAAGATAGGAATCCTCTTCTCAGTATGGTATGTGCAGTCGTTTCCACTAATGAGAAAGTGTGAACAAGACACTCCAACCAAAGGGCTACATCCACCTAAATAGTTGTACATGAACTGAATGGAAGTCTCATGTGGTATGGAAGAAGAAACCACATACAGTCTTAAAGACGTCATTTTAGGAGTAGTGTGATTATTAGGACACTTGTTTCATAACAGTTTTTGTGTATGGGTAGCGTGGCCGAGTGGTCTAAGGCGCTGGTTTTAGGCACCAGTCTCTTCGGAGGCGTGGGTTCGAATCCCACCGCTGCCATATCACTTTCTTTTGTACTTAAATACTTTGGAAAACAACATGTCTATGATGTATGTGCATATGAAACTCACTTTTGTGATAAAGGGAAGCAGGTACTTCAAGTTTGAAGCAGGACTCATGCTTCTTTCCAAAGATAGTAATCCTGTTCTCAGTATGGTATGTGCAGTCGTTTCCACTAATGAGAAAGTGTGAACAAGACACTCCAACCAAAGGGCTACATCCACCTAAATAGTTGTACATGAACTGAATGGAAGTCTCATGTGGTATGGAAGAAGAAACCACATACAGTCTTAAAGACGTCATTTTAGGAGTAGTGTGATTATTAGGACACTTGTTTCATAACAGTTTTTGTGTATGGGTAGCGTGGCCGAGTGGTCTAAGGCGCTGGTTTTAGGCACCAGTCTCTTCGGAGGCGTGGGTTCGAATCCCACCGCTGCCATATCGTTTTCTTTTGTACTTAAATACTTTGGAAAACAACATGTCTATGATGTGTGTGCGTATGAAACTCACTTTTGTGATAAAGGGAAGCAGGTACTTCAAGTTTGAAGCAGGACTCATGCTTCTTTCCAAAGATAGGAATCCTCTTCTCAGTATGGTATGTGCAGTCGTTTCCACTAATGAGAAAGTGTGAACAAGACACTCCAACCAAAGGGCTACATCCACCTAAATAGTTGTACATGAACTGAATGGAAGTCTCATGTGGTATGGAAGAAGAAACCACATACAGTCTTAAAGACGTCATTTTAGGAGTAGTGTGATTATTAGGACACTTGTTTCATAACAGTTTTTGTGTATGGGTAGCGTGGCCGAGTGGTCTAAGGCGCTGGTTTTAGGCACCAGTCTCTTCGGAGGCGTGGGTTCGAATCCCACCGCTGCCATATCATTTTCTTTTGTACTTAAATACTTTGGAAAACAACATGTCTATGATGTATGTGGATATGAAACTCACTTTTGTGATAAAGGGAAGCAGGTACTTCAAGTTTGAAGCAGGACTCATGCTTCTTTCCAAAGATAGTAATCCTCTTCTCAGTATGGTATGTGCAGTCGTTTCCACTAATGAGAAAGTGTGAACAAGACACTCCAACCAAAGGGCTACATCCACCTAAATAGTTGTACATGAACTGAATGGAAGTCTCATGTGGTATGGAAGAAGAAACCACATACAGTCTTAAAGACGTCATTTTAGGAGTAGTGTGATTATTAGGACACTTGTTTCATAACAGTTTTTGTGTATGGGTAGCGTGGCCGAGTGGTCTAAGGCGCTGGTTTTAGGCACCAGTCTCTTCGGAGGCGTGGGTTCGAATCCCACCGCTGCCATATCGTTTTCTTTTGTACTTAAATACTTTGGAAAACAACATGTCTATGATGTGTGTGCGTATGAAACTCACTTTTGTGATAAAGGGAAGCAGGTACTTCAAGTTTGAAGCAGGACTCATGCTTCTTTCCAAAGATAGGAATCCTCTTCTCAGTATGGTATGTGCAGTCGTTTCCACTAATGAGAAAGTGTGAACAAGACACTCCAACCAAAGGGCTACATCCACCTAAATAGTTGTACATGAACTGAATGGAAGTCTCATGTGGTATGGAAGAAGAAACCACATACAGTCTTAAAGACGTCATTTTAGGAGTAGTGTGATTATTAGGACACTTGTTTCATAACAGTTTTTGTGTATGGGTAGCGTGGCCGAGTGGTCTAAGGCGCTGGTTTTAGGCACCAGTCTCTTCGGAGGCGTGGGTTCGAATCCCACCGCTGCCATATCATTTTCTTTTGTACTTAAATACTTTGGAAAACAACATGTCTATGATGTATGTGGATATGAAACTCACTTTTGTGATAAAGGGAAGCAGGTACTTCAAGTTTGAAGCAGGACTCATGCTTCTTTCCAAAGATAGTAATCCTCTTCTCAGTATGGTATGTGCAGTCGTTTCCACTAATGAGAAAGTGTGAACAAGACACTCCAACCAAAGGGCTACATCCACCTAAATAGTTGTACATGAACTGAATGGAAGTCTCATGTGGTATGGAAGAAGAAACCACATACAGTCTTAAAGACGTCATTTTAGGAGTAGTGTGATTATTAGGACACTTGTTTCATAACAGTTTTTGTGTATGGGTAGCGTGGCCGAGTGGTCTAAGGCGCTGGTTTTAGGCACCAGTCTCTTCGGAGGCGTGGGTTCGAATCCCACCGCTGCCATATCATTTTCTTTTGTACTTAAATACTTTGGAAAACAACATGTCTATGATCTGTGTGCGTATGAAACTCACTTTTGTGATAAAGGGAAGCAGGTACTTCAAGTTTGAAGCAGGACTCATGCTTCTTTCCAAAGATAGGAATCCTCTTCTCAGTATGGTATGTGCAGTCGTTTCCACTAATGAGAAAGTGTGAACAAGACACTCCAACCAAAGGGCTACATCCACCTAAATAGTTGTACATGAACTGAATGGAAGTCTCATGTGGTATGGAAGAAGAAACCACATACACTCTTAAAGACGTCATTTTAGGAGTAGTGTGATTATTAGGACACTTGTTTCATAACAGTTTTTGTGTATGGGTAGCGTGGCCGAGTGGTCTAAGGCGCTGGTTTTAGGCACCAGTCTCTTCGGAGGCGTGGGTTCGAATCCCACCGCTGCCATATCATTTTCTTTTGTACTTAAATACTTTGGAAAACAACATGTCTATGATGTATGTGCATATGAAACTCACTTTTGTGATAAAGGGAAGCAGGTACTTCAAGTTTGAAGCAGGACTCATGCTTCTTTCCAAAGATAGGAATCCTCTTCTCAGTATGGTATGTGCAGTCGTTTCCACTAATGAGAAAGTGTGAACAAGACACTCCAACCAAAGGGCTACATCCACCTAAATAGTTGTACATGAACTGAATGGAAGTCTCATGTGGTATGGAAGAAGAAACCACATACACTCTTAAAGACGTCATTTTAGGAGTAGTGTGATTATTAGGACACTTGTTTCATAACAGTTTTTGTGTATGGGTAGCGTGGCCGAGTGGTCTAAGGCGCTGGTTTTAGGCACCAGTCTCTTCGGAGGCGTGGGTTCGAATCCCACCGCTGCCATATCGTTTTCTTTTGTACTTAAATACTTTGGAAAACAACATGTCTATGATGTATGTGCATATGAAACTCACTTTTGTGATAAAGGGAAGCAGGTACTTCAAGTTTGAAGCAGGACTCATGCTTCTTTCCAAAGATAGTAATCCTCTTCTCAGTATGGTATGTGCAGTCGTTTCCACTAATGAGAAAGTGTGAACAAGACACTCCAACCAAAGGGCTACATCCACCTAAATAGTTGTACATGAACTGAATGGAAGTCTCATGTGGTATGGAAGAAGAAACCACATACACTCTTAAAGACGTCATTTTAGGAGTAGTGTGATTACTAGGACACTTGTTTCATAACAGCCTTTGTGTATGGGTAGCGTGGCCGAGTGGTCTAAGGCGCTGGTTTTAGGCACCAGTCTCTTCGGAGGCGTGGGTTCGAATCCCACCGCTGCCATATCATTTTCTTTTGTACTTAAATACTTTGGAAAACAACATGTCTATGATGTGTGTGCGTATGAAACTCACTTTTGTGATAAAGGGAAGCAGGTACTTCAAGTTTGAAGCAGGACTCATGCTTCTTTCCAAAGATAGGAATCCTCTTCTCATTATGGTATGTGCAGTCGTTTCCACTAATGAGAAAGTGTGAACAAGACACTCCAACCAAAGGGCTACATCCACCTAAATAGTTGTACATGAACTGAATGGAAGTCTAATGTGGTATGGAAGAAGAAACCACATACACTCTTAAAGACGTCATTTTAGGAGTAGTGTGATTATTAGGACACTTGTTTCATAACAGCCTTTGTGTATGGGTAGCGTGGCCGAGTGGTCTAAGGCGCTGGTTTTAGGCACCAGTCTCTTCGGAGGCGTGGGTTCGAATCCCACCGCTGCCATATCGTTTTCTTTTGTACTTAAATACTTTGGAAAACAACATGTCTATGATGTATGTGGATATGAAACTCACTTTTGTGATAAAGGGAAGCAGGTACTTCAAGTTTGAAGCAGGACTCATGCTTCTTTCCAAAGATAGGAATCCTCTTCTCAGTATGGTATGTGCAGTCGTTTCCACTAATGAGAAAGTGTGAACAAGACACTCCAACCAAAGGGCTACATCCACCTAAATAGTTGTACATGAACTGAATGGAAGTCTCATGTGGTATGGAAGAAGAAACCACATACAGTCTTAAAGACGTCATTTTAGGAGTAGTGTGATTATTAGGACACTTGTTTCATAACAGTTTTTGTGTATGGGTAGCGTGGCCGAGTGGTCTAAGGCGCTGGTTTTAGGCACCAGTCTCTTCGGAGGCGTGGGTTCGAATCCCACCGCTGCCATATCATTTTCTTTTGTACTTAAATACTTTGGAAAACAACATGTCTATGATGTATGTGGATATGAAACTCACTTTTGTGATAAAGGGAAGCAGGTACTTCAAGTTTGAAGCAGGACTCATGCTTCTTTCCAAAGATAGTAATCCTCTTCTCAGTATGGTATGTGCAGTCGTTTCCACTAATGAGAAAGTGTGAACAAGACACTCCAACCAAAGGGCTACATCCACCTAAATAGTTGTACATGAACTGAATGGAAGTCTCATGTGGTATGGAAGAAGAAACCACATACAGTCTTAAAGACGTCATTTTAGGAGTAGTGTGATTATTAGGACACTTGTTTCATAACAGTTTTTGTGTATGGGTAGCGTGGCCGAGTGGTCTAAGGCGCTGGTTTTAGGCACCAGTCTCTTCGGAGGCGTGGGTTCGAATCCCACCGCTGCCATATCATTTTCTTTTGTACTTAAATACTTTGGAAAACAACATGTCTATGATCTGTGTGCGTATGAAACTCACTTTTGTGATAAAGGGAAGCAGGTACTACAAGTTTGAAGGAGGACTCATGCTTCTTTCCAAAGATAGGAATCCTCTTCTCAGTATGGTATGTGCAGTCGTTTCCACTAATGAGAAAGTGTGAACAAGACACTCCAACCAAAGGGCTACATCCACCTAAATAGTTGTACATGAACTGAATGGAAGTCTCATGTGGTATGGAAGAAGAAACCACATACACTCTTAAAGACGTCATTTTAGGAGTAGTGTGATTATTAGGACACTTGTTTCATAACAGTTTTTGTGTATGGGTAGCGTGGCCGAGTGGTCTAAGGCGCTGGTTTTAGGCACCAGTCTCTTCGGAGGCGTGGGTTCGAATCCCACCGCTGCCATATCGTTTTCTTTTGTACTTAAATACTTTGGAAAACAACATGTCTATGATGTATGTGCATATGAAACTCACTTTTGTGATAAAGGGAAGCAGGTACTTCAAGTTTGAAGCAGGACTCATGCTTCTTTCCAAAGATAGTAATCCTCTTCTCAGTATGGTATGTGCAGTCGTTTCCACTAATGAGAAAGTGTGAACAAGACACTCCATCCAAAGGGCTACATCCACCTAAATAGTTGTACATGAACTGAATGGAAGTCTCATGTGGTATGGAAGAAGAAACCACATACACTCTTAAAGACGTCATTTTAGGAGTAGTGTGATTACTAGGACACTTGTTTCATAACAGCCTTTGTGTATGGGTAGCGTGGCCGAGTGGTCTAAGGCGCTGGTTTTAGGCACCAGTCTCTTCGGAGGCGTGGGTTCGAATCCCACCGCTGCCATATCATTTTCTTTTGTACTTAAATACTTTGGAAAACAACATGTCTATGATGTGTGTGCGTATGAAACTCACTTTTGTGATAAAGGGAAGCAGGTACTTCAAGTTTGAAGCAGGACTCATGCTTCTTTCCAAAGATAGGAATCCTCTTCTCATTATGGTATGTGCAGTCGTTTCCACTAATGAGAAAGTGTGAACAAGACACTCCAACCAAAGGGCTACATCCACCTAAATAGTTGTACATGAACTGAATGGAAGTCTAATGTGGTATGGAAGAAGAAACCACATACACTCTTAAAGACGTCATTTTAGGAGTAGTGTGATTATTAGGACACTTGTTTCATAACAGCCTTTGTGTATGGGTAGCGTGGCCGAGTGGTCTAAGGCGCTGGTTTTAGGCACCAGTCTCTTCGGAGGCGTGGGTTCGAATCCCACCGCTGCCATATCGTTTTCTTTTGTACTTAAATACTTTGGAAAACAACATGTCTATGATGTATGTGGATATGAAACTCACTTTTGTGATAAAGGGAAGCAGGTACTTCAAGTTTGAAGCAGGACTCATGCTTCTTTCCAAAGATAGGAATCCTCTTCTCAGTATGGTATGTGCAGTCGTTTCCACTAATGAGAAAGTGTGAACAAGACACTCCAACCAAAGGGCTACATCCACCTAAATAGTTGTACATGAACTGAATGGAAGTCTCATGTGGTATGGAAGAAGAAACCACATACAGTCTTAAAGACGTCATTTTAGGAGTAGTGTGATTATTAGGACACTTGTTTCATAACAGTTTTTGTGTATGGGTAGCGTGGCCGAGTGGTCTAAGGCGCTGGTTTTAGGCACCAGTCTCTTCGGAGGCGTGGGTTCGAATCCCACCGCTGCCATATCATTTTCTTTTGTACTTAAATACTTTGGAAAACAACATGTCTATGATGTATGTGGATATGAAACTCACTTTTGTGATAAAGGGAAGCAGGTACTTCAAGTTTGAAGCAGGACTCATGCTTCTTTCCAAAGATAGTAATCCTCTTCTCAGTATGGTATGTGCAGTCGTTTCCACTAATGAGAAAGTGTGAACAAGACACTCCAACCAAAGGGCTACATCCACCTAAATAGTTGTACATGAACTGAATGGAAGTCTCATGTGGTATGGAAGAAGAAACCACATACAGTCTTAAAGACGTCATTTTAGGAGTAGTGTGATTATTAGGACACTTGTTTCATAACAGTTTTTGTGTATGGGTAGCGTGGCCGAGTGGTCTAAGGCGCTGGTTTTAGGCACCAGTCTCTTCGGAGGCGTGGGTTCGAATCCCACCGCTGCCATATCATTTTCTTTTGTACTTAAATACTTTGGAAAACAACATGTCTATGATCTGTGTGCGTATGAAACTCACTTTTGTGATAAAGGGAAGCAGGTACTACAAGTTTGAAGGAGGACTCATGCTTCTTTCCAAAGATAGGAATCCTCTTCTCAGTATGGTATGTGCAGTCGTTTCCACTAATGAGAAAGTGTGAACAAGACACTCCAACCAAAGGGCTACATCCACCTAAATAGTTGTACATGAACTGAATGGAAGTCTCATGTGGTATGGAAGAAGAAACCACATACACTCTTAAAGACGTCATTTTAGGAGTAGTGTGATTATTAGGACACTTGTTTCATAACAGTTTTTGTGTATGGGTAGCGTGGCCGAGTGGTCTAAGGCGCTGGTTTTAGGCACCAGTCTCTTCGGAGGCGTGGGTTCGAATCCCACCGCTGCCATATCATTTTCTTTTGTACTTAAATACTTTGGAAAACAACATGTCTATGATGTATGTGCATATGAAACTCACTTTTGTGATAAAGGGAAGCAGGTACTTCAAGTTTGAAGCAGGACTCATGCTTCTTTCCAAAGATAGGAATCCTCTTCTCAGTATGGTATGTGCAGTCGTTTCCACTAATGAGAAAGTGTGAACAAGACACTCCAACCAAAGGGCTACATCCACCTAAATAGTTGTACATGAACTGAATGGAAGTCTCATGTGGTATGGAAGAAGAAACCACATACACTCTTAAAGACGTCATTTTAGGAGTAGTGTGATTATTAGGACACTTGTTTCATAACAGCTTTTGTGTATGGGTAGCGTGGCCGAGTGGTCTAAGGCGCTGGTTTTAGGCACCAGTCTCTTCGGAGGCGTGGGTTCGAATCCCACCGCTGCCATATCGTTTTCTTTTGTACTTAAATACTTTGGAAAACAACATGTCTATGATGTATGTGCATATGAAACTCACTTTTGTGATAAAGGGAAGCAGGTACTTCAAGTTTGAAGCAGGACTAATGCTGCTTTCCAAAGATAGGAATCCTCTTCTCAGTATGGTATGTGCAGTCGTTTCCACTAATGAGAAAGTGTGAACAAGACACTCCAACCAAAGGGCTACATCCACCTAAATAGTTGTACATGAACTGAATGGAAGTCTCATGTGGTATGGAAGAAGAAACCACATACACTCTTAAAGACGTCATTTTAGGAGTAGTGTGATTATTAGGACACTTGTTTCATAACAGCCTTTGTGTATGGGTAGCGTGGCCGAGTGGTCTAAGGCGCTGGTTTTAGGCACCAGTCTCTTCGGAGGCGTGGGTTCGAATCCCACCGCTGCCATATCATTTTCTTTTGTACTTAAATACTTTGGAAAACAACATGTCTATGATGTATGTGCATATGAAACTCACTTTTGTGATAAAGGGAAGCAGGTACTTCAAGTTTGAAGCAGGACTCATGCTGCTTTCCAAAGATAGGAATCCTCTTCTCAGTATGGTATGTGCAGTCGTTTCCACTAATGAGAAAGTGTGAACAAGACACTCCAACCAAAGGGCTACATCCACCTAAATAGTTGTACATGAACTGAATGGAAGTCTCATGTGGTATGGAAGAAGAAACCACATACACTCTTAAAGACGTCATTTTAGGAGTAGTGTGATTATTAGGACACTTGTTTCATAACAGCCTTTGTGTATGGGTAGCGTGGCCGAGTGGTCTAAGGCGCTGGTTTTAGGCACCAGTCTCTTCGGAGGCGTGGGTTCGAATCCCACCGCTGCCATATCATTTTCTTTTGTACTTAAATACTTTGGAAAACAACATGTCTATGATGTATGTGCATATGAAACTCACTTTTGTGATAAAGGGAAGCAGGTACTTCAAGTTTGAAGCAGGACTCATGCTGCTTTCCAAAGATAGGAATCCTCTTCTCAGTATGGTATGTGCAGTCGTTTCCACTAATGAGAAAGTGTGAACAAGACACTCCAACCAAAGGGCTACATCCACCTAAATAGTTGTACATGAACTGAATGGAAGTCTCATGTGGTATGGAAGAAGAAACCACATACACTCTTAAAGACGTCATTTTAGGAGTAGTGTGATTATTAGGACACTTGTTTCATAACAGCCTTTGTGTTTGGGTAGCGTGGCCGAGTGGTCTAAGGCGCTGGTTTTAGGCACCAGTCTCTTCGGAGGCGTGGGTTCGAATCCCACCGCTGCCATATCATTTTCTTTTGTACTTAAATACTTTGGAAAACAACATGTCTATGATGTATGTGCATATGAAACTCACTTTTGTTTAAAGGGAAGCAGGTACTTTAAGTTTGAAGCAGGACTCATGCTGCTTTCCAAAGATAGGAATCCTCTTCTCAGTATGGTATGTGCAGTCGTTTCCACTAATGAGAAAGTGTGAACAAGACACTCCAACCAAAGGGCTACATCCACCTAAATAGTTGTACATGAACTGAATGGAAGTCTCATGTGGTATGGAAGAAGAAACCACATACACTCTTAAAGACGTCATTTCAGGAGTAGTGTGATTATTAGGACACTTGTTTCATAACAGCCTTTGTGTATGGGTAGCGTGGCCGAGTGGTCTAAGGCGCTGGTTTTAGGCACCAGTCTCTTCGGAGGCGTGGGTTCGAATCCCACCGCTGCCAAATCATTTTCTTTTGTTCTTAAATACTTTGGAAAACAACATGTCTATGATGTATGTGCATATGAAACTCACTTTTGTGATAAAGGGAAGCAGGTACTTCAAGTTTGAAGCAGGACTCATGCTGCTTTCCAAAGATAGGAATCCTCTTCTCAGTATGGTATGTGCAGTCGTTTCCACTAATAAGAAAGTGTGAACAAGACACTCCAACCAAAGGGCTACATCCACCTAAATAGTTGTACATGAACTGAATGGAAGTCTCATGTGGTATGGAAGAAGAAACCACATACAGTCTTAAAGACGTCATTTTAGGAGTAGTGTGATTATTAGGACACTTGTTTCATAACAGTTTTTGTGTATGGGTAGCGTGGCCGAGTGGTCTAAGGCGCTGGTTTTAGGCACCAGTCTCTTCGGAGGCGTGGGTTCGAATCCCACCGCTGCCATATCGTTTTCTTTTGTACTTAAATACTTTGGAAAACAACATGTCTATGATGTATGTGGATATGAAACTCACTTTTGTGATAAAGGGAAGCAGGTACTTGAAGTTTGAAGCAGGACTCATGCTGCTTTCCAAAGATAGTAATCCTGTTCTCAGTATGGTATGTGCAGTCGTTTCCACTAATGAGAAAGTGTGAACAAGACACTCCAACCAAAGGGCTACATCCACCTAAATAGTTGTACATGAACTGAATGGAAGTCTCATGTGGTATGGAAGAAGAAACCACATACACTCTTAAAGACGTCATTTTAGGAGTAGTGTGATTATTAGGACACTTGTTTCATAACAGTTTTTGTGTATGGGTAGCGTGGCCGAGTGGTCTAAGGCGCTGGTTTTAGGCACCAGTCTCTTCGGAGGCGTGGGTTCGAATCCCACCGCTGCCATATCATTTTCTTTTGTACTTAAATACTTTGGAAAACAACATGTCTATGATGTATGTGCATATGAAACTCACTTTTGTGATAAAGGGAAGCAGGTACTTCAAGTTGAAGCAGGACTCATGCTTCTTTCCAAAGATAGGAATCCTCTTCTCAGTATGGTATGTGCAGTCGTTTCCACTAATGAGAAAGTGTGAACAAGACACTCCAACCAAAGGGCTACATCCACCTAAATAGTTGTACATGAACTGAATGGAAGTCTCATGTGGTATGGAAGAAGAAACCACATACACTCTTAAAGACGTCATTTTAGGAGTAGTGTGATTATTAGGACACTTGTTTCATAACAGCCTTTGTGTATGGGTAGCGTGGCCGAGTGGTCTAAGGCGCTGGTTTTAGGCACCAGTCTCTTCGGAGGCGTGGGTTCGAATCCCACCGCTGCCATATCGTTTTCTTTTGTACTTAAATACTTTGGAAAACAACATGTCTATGATGTATGTGCATATGAAACTCACTTTTGTGATAAAGGGAAGCAGGTACTTCAAGTTTGAAGCAGGACTCATGCTGCTTTCCAAAGATAGGAATCCTCTTCTCAGTATGGTATGTGCAGTCGTTTCCACTAATAAGAAAGTGTGAACAAGACACTCCAACCAAAGGGCTACATCCACCTAAATAGTTGTACATGAACTGAATGGAAGTCTCATGTGGTATGGAAGAAGAAACCACATACACTCTTAAAGACGTCATTTTAGGAGTAGTGTGATTATTAGGACACTTGTTTCATAACAGCCTTTGTGTATGGGTAGCGTGGCCGAGTGGTCTAAGGCGCTGGTTTTAGGCACCAGTCTCTTCGGAGGCGTGGGTTCGAATCCCACCGCTGCCATATCATTTTCTTTTGTACTTAAATACTTTGGAAAACAACATGTCTATGATGTATGTGCATATGAAACTCACTTTTGTGATAAAGGGAAGCAGGTACTTCAAGTTTGAAGCAGGACTCATGCTGCTTTCCAAAGATAGGAATCCTCTTCTCAGTATGGTATGTGCAGTCGTTTCCACTAATAAGAAAGTGTGAACAAGACACTCCAACCAAAGGGCTACATCCACCTAAATAGTTGTACATGAACTGAATGGAAGTCTCATGTGGTATGGAAGAAGAAACCACATACACTCTTAAAGACGTCATTTTAGGAGTAGTGTGATTATTAGGACACTTGTTTCATAACAGTTTTTGTGTATGGGTAGCGTGGCCGAGTGGTCTAAGGCGCTGGTTTTAGGCACCAGTCTCTTCGGATGCGTGGGTTCGAATCCCACCGCTGCCATATCATTTTCTTTTGTACTTAAATACTTTGGAAAACAACATGTCTATGATGTATGTGCATATGAAACTCACTTTTGTGATAAAGGGAAGCAGGTACTTCAAGTTGAAGCAGGACTCATGCTTCTTTCCAAAGATAGGAATCCTCTTCTCAGTATGGTATGTGCAGTCGTTTCCACTAATGAGAAAGTGTGAACAAGACACTCCAACCAAAGGGCTACATCCACCTAAATAGTTGTACATGAACTGAATGGAAGTCTCATGTGGTATGGAAGAAGAAACCACATACACTCTTAAAGACGTCATTTTAGGAGTAGTGTGATTATTAGGACACTTGTTTCATAACAGCCTTTGTGTATGGGTAGCGTGGCCGAGTGGTCTAAGGCGCTGGTTTTAGGCACCAGTCTCTTCGGAGGCGTGGGTTCGAATCCCACCGCTGCCATATCGTTTTCTTTTGTACTTAAATACTTTGGAAAACAACATGTCTATGATGTATGTGCATATGAAACTCACTTTTGTGATAAAGGGAAGCAGGTACTTCAAGTTTGAAGCAGGACTCATGCTGCTTTCCAAAGATAGGAATCCTCTTCTCAGTATGGTATGTGCAGTCGTTTCCACTAATAAGAAAGTGTGAACAAGACACTCCAACCAAAGGGCTACATCCACCTAAATAGTTGTACATGAACTGAATGGAAGTCTCATGTGGTATGGAAGAAGAAACCACATACACTCTTAAAGACGTCATTTTAGGAGTAGTGTGATTATTAGGACACTTGTTTCATAACAGCCTTTGTGTATGGGTAGCGTGGCCGAGTGGTCTAAGGCGCTGGTTTTAGGCACCAGTCTCTTCGGAGGCGTGGGTTCGAATCCCACCGCTGCCATATCGTTTTCTTTTGTACTTAAATACTTTGGAAAACAACATGTCTATGATGTATGTGCATATGAAACTCACTTTTGTGATAAAGGGAAGCAGGTACTTCAAGTTTGAAGCAGGACTCATGCTGCTTTCCAAAGATAGGAATCCTCTTCTCAGTATGGTATGTGCAGTCGTTTCCACTAATAAGAAAGTGTGAACAAGACACTCCAACCAAAGGGCTACATCCACCTAAATAGTTGTACATGAACTGAATGGAAGTCTCATGTGGTATGGAAGAAGAAACCACATACACTCTTAAAGACGTCATTTTAGGAGTAGTGTGATTATTAGGACACTTGTTTCATAACAGCCTTTGTGTATGGGTAGCGTGGCCGAGTGGTCTAAGGCGCTGGTTTTAGGCACCAGTCTCTTCGGAGGCGTGGGTTCGAATCCCACCGCTGCCATATCATTTTCTTTTGTACTTAAATACTTTGGAAAACAACATGTCTATGATGTATGTGCATATGAAACTCACTTTTGTGATAAAGGGAAGCAGGTACTTCAAGTTTGAAGCAGGACTCATGCTGCTTTCCAAAGATAGGAATCCTCTTCTCAGTATGGTATGTGCAGTCGTTTCCACTAATAAGAAAGTGTGAACAAGACACTCCAACCAAAGGGCTACATCCACCTAAATAGTTGTACATGAACTGAATGGAAGTCTCATGTGGTATGGAAGAAGAAACCACATACACTCTTAAAGACGTCATTTTAGGAGTAGTGTGATTATTAGGACACTTGTTTCATAACAGTTTTTGTGTATGGGTAGCGTGGCCGAGTGGTCTAAGGCGCTGGTTTTAGGCACCAGTCTCTTCGGATGCGTGGGTTCGAATCCCACCGCTGCCATATCATTTTCTTTTGTACTTAAATACTTTGGAAAACAACATGTCTATGATGTATGTGCATATGAAACTCACTTTTGTGATAAAGGGAAGCAGGTACTTCAAGTTGAAGCAGGACTCATGCTTCTTTCCAAAGATAGGAATCCTCTTCTCAGTATGGTATGTGCAGTCGTTTCCACTAATGAGAAAGTGTGAACAAGACACTCCAACCAAAGGGCTACATCCACCTAAATAGTTGTACATGAACTGAATGGAAGTCTCATGTGGTATGGAAGAAGAAACCACATACACTCTTAAAGACGTCATTTTAGGAGTAGTGTGATTATTAGGACACTTGTTTCATAACAGCCTTTGTGTATGGGTAGCGTGGCCGAGTGGTCTAAGGCGCTGGTTTTAGGCACCAGTCTCTTCGGAGGCGTGGGTTCGAATCCCACCGCTGCCATATCGTTTTCTTTTGTACTTAAATACTTTGGAAAACAACATGTCTATGATGTATGTGCATATGAAACTCACTTTTGTGATAAAGGGAAGCAGGTACTTCAAGTTTGAAGCAGGACTCATGCTGCTTTCCAAAGATAGGAATCCTCTTCTCAGTATGGTATGTGCAGTCGTTTCCACTAATAAGAAAGTGTGAACAAGACACTCCAACCAAAGGGCTACATCCACCTAAATAGTTGTACATGAACTGAATGGAAGTCTCATGTGGTATGGAAGAAGAAACCACATACACTCTTAAAGACGTCATTTTAGGAGTAGTGTGATTATTAGGACACTTGTTTCATAACAGCCTTTGTGTATGGGTAGCGTGGCCGAGTGGTCTAAGGCGCTGGTTTTAGGCACCAGTCTCTTCGGAGGCGTGGGTTCGAATCCCACCGCTGCCATATCATTTTCTTTTGTACTTAAATACTTTGGAAAACAACATGTCTATGATGTATGTGCATATGAAACTCACTTTTGTGACAAAGGGAAGCAGGTACTTGAAGTTTGAAGCAGGACTCATGCTGCTTTCCAAAGATAGGAATCCTCTTCTCAGTATGGTATGTGCAGTCGTTTCCACTAATAAGAAAGTGTGAACAAGACACTCCAACCAAAGGGCTACATCCACCTAAATAGTTGTACATGAACTGAATGGAAGTCTCATGTGGTATGGAAGAAGAAACCACATACACTCTTAAAGACGTCATTTTAGGAGTAGTGTGATTATTAGGACACTTGTTTTATAACAGACTTTGTGTATGTGTAGCGTGGCCGAGTGGTCTAAGGCGCTGGTTTTAGGCACCAGTCTCTTCGGAGGCGTGGGTTCGAATCCCACCGCTGCCATATCATTTTCTTTTGTACTTAAATACTTTGGAAAACAACATGTCTATGATGTATGTGCATATGAAACTCACTTTTGTGATAAAGGGAAGCAGGTACTTCAAGTTTGAAGCAGGACTCATGCTGCTTTCCAAAGATAGGAATCCTCTTCTCAGTATGGTATGTGCAGTCGTTTCCACTAATGAGAAAGTGTGAACAAGACACTCCAACCAAAGGGCTACATCCACCTAAATAGTTGTACATGAACTGAATGGAAGTCTCATGTGGTATGGAAGAAGAAACCACATACACTCTTAAAGACGTCATTTTAGGAGTAGTGTGATTATTAGGACACTTGTTTCATAACAGCCTTTGTGTATGGGTAGCGTGGCCGAGTGGTCTAAGGCGCTGGTTTTAGGCACCAGTCTCTTCGGAGGCGTGGGTTCGAATCCCACCGCTGCCATATCATTTTCTTTTGTACTTAAATACTTTGGAAAACAACATGTCTATGATGTATGTGCATATGAAACTCACTTTTGTGATAAAGGGAAGCAGGTACTTCAAGTTTGAAGCAGGACTCACGCTGCTTTCCAAAGATAGGAATCCTCTTCTCAGTATGGTATGTGCAGTCGTTTCCACTAATAAGAAAGTGTGAACAAGACACTCCAACCAAAGGGCTACATCCACCTAAATAGTTGTACATGAACTGAATGGAAGTCTCATGTGGTATGGAAGAAGAAACCACATACAGTCTTAAAGACGTCATTTTAGGAGTAGTGTGATTATTAGGACACTTGTTTCATAACAGCCTTTGTGTATGGGTAGCGTGGCCGAGTGGTCTAAGGCGCTGGTTTTAGGCACCAGTCTCTTCGGAGGCGTGGGTTCGAATCCCACCGCTGCCATATCGTTTTCTTTTGTACTTAAATACTTTGGAAAACAACATGTCTATGATGTATGTGGATATGAAACTCACTTTTGTGATAAAGGGAAGCAGGTACTTGAAGTTTGAAGCAGGACTCATGCTGCTTTCCAAAGATAGTAATCCTGTTCTCAGTATGGTATGTGCAGTCGTTTCCACTAATGAGAAAGTGTGAACAAGACACTCCAACCAAAGGGCTACATCCACCTAAATAGTTGTACATGAACTGAATGGAAGTCTCATGTGGTATGGAAGAAGAAACCACATACACTCTTAAAGACGTCATTTTAGGAGTAGTGTGATTATTAGGACACTTGTTTTATAACAGACTTTGTGTATGGGTAGCGTGGCCGAGTGGTCTAAGGCGCTGGTTTTAGGCACCAGTCTCTTCGGAGGCGTGGGTTCGAATCCCACCGCTGCCATATCATTTTCTTTTGTAATTAAATACTTTGGAAAACAACATGTCTATGATGTATGTGCATATGAAACTCACTTTTGTGATAAAGGGAAGCAGGTACTTCAAGTTTGAAGCAGGACTCATGCTTCTTTCCAAAGATAGGAATCCTCTTCTCAGTATGGTATGTGCAGTCGTTTCCACTAATGAGAAAGTGTGAACAAGACACTCCAACCAAAGGGCTACATCCACCTAAATAGTTGTACATGAACTGAATGGAAGTCTAATGTGGTATGGAAGAAGAAACCACATACACTCTTAAAGACGTCATTTTAGGAGTAGTGTGATTATTAGGACACTTGTTTCATAACAGCCTTTGTGTATGGGTAGCGTGGCCGAGTGGTCTAAGGCGCTGGTTTTAGGCACCAGTCTCTTCGGAGGCGTGGGTTCGAATCCCACCGCTGCCATATCATTTTCTTTTGTACTTAAATACTTTGGAAAACAACATGTCTATGATGTATGTGCATATGAAACTCACTTTTGTGATAAAGGGAAGCAGGTACTTCAAGTTTGAAGCAGGACTCATGCTGCTTTCCAAAGATAGGAATCCTCTTCTCAGTATGGTATGTGCAGTCGTTTCCACTAATAAGAAAGTGTGAACAAGACACTCCAACCAAAGGGCTACATCCACCTAAATAGTTGTACATGAACTGAATGGAAGTCTCATGTGGTATGGAAGAAGAAACCACATACAGTCTTAAAGACGTCATTTTAGGAGTAGTGTGATTATTAGGACACTTGTTTCATAACAGCCTTTGTGTATGGGTAGCGTGGCCGAGTGGTCTAAGGCGCTGGTTTTAGGCACCAGTCTCTTCGGAGGCGTGGGTTCGAATCCCACCGCTGCCATATCATTTTCTTTTGTACTTAAATACTTTGGAAAACAACATGTCTATGATGTATGTGCATATGAAACTCACTTTTGTGATAAAGGGAAGCAGGTACTTCAAGTTTGAAGCAGGACTCATGCTGCTTTCCAAAGATAGGAATCCTCTTCTCAGTATGGTATGTGCAGTCGTTTCCACTAATAAGAAAGTGTGAACAAGACACTCCAACCAAAGGGCTACATCCACCTAAATAGTTGTACATGAACTGAATGGAAGTCTCATGTGGTATGGAAGAAGAAACCACATACAGTCTTAAAGACGTCATTTTAGGAGTAGTGTGATTATTAGGACACTTGTTTCATAACAGCCTTTGTGTATGGGTAGCGTGGCCGAGTGGTCTAAGGCGCTGGTTTTAGGCACCAGTCTCTTCGGAGGCGTGGGTTCGAATCCCACCGCTGCCAAATCGTTTTCTTTTGTACTTAAATACTTTGGAAAACAACATGTCTATGATGTATGTGCATATGAAACTCACTTTTGTGATAAAGGGAAGCAGGTACTTGAAGTTTGAAGCAGGACTCATGCTGCTTTCCAAAGATAGGAATCCTCTTCTCAGTATGGTATGTGCAGTCGTTTCCACTAATGAGAAAGTGTGAACAAGACACTCCAACCAAAGGGCTACATCCACCTAAATAGTTGTACATGAACTGAATGGAAGTCTCATGTGGTATGGAAGAAGAAACCACATACACTCTTAAAGACGTCATTTTAGGAGTAGTGTGATTATTAGGACACTTGTTTTATAACAGACATTGTGTATGGGTAGCGTGGCCGAGTGGTCTAAGGCGCTGGTTTTAGGCACCAGTCTCTTCGGAGGCGTGGGTTCGAATCCCACCGCTGCCATATCATTTTCTTTTGTACTTAAATACTTTGGAAAACAACATGTCTATGATGTATGTGCATATGAAACTCACTTTTGTGATAAAGGGAAGCAGGTACTTCAAGTTTGAAGCAGGACTCATGCTTCTTTCCAAAGATAGGAATCCTCTTCTCAGTATGGTATGTGCAGTCGTTTCCACTAATGAGAAAGTGTGAACAAGACACTCCAACCAAAGGGCTACATCCACCTAAATAGTTGTACATGAACTGAATGGAAGTCTAATGTGGTATGGAAGAAGAAACCATATACAGTCTTAAAGACGTCATTTTAGGAGTAGTGTGATTATTAGGACACTTGTTTCATAACAGCCTTTGTGTATGGGTAGCGTGGCCGAGTGGTCTAAGGCGCTGGTTTTAGGCACCAGTCTCTTCGGAGGCGTGGGTTCGAATCCCACCGCTGCCATATCATTTTCTTTTGTACTTAAATACTTTGGAAAACAACATGTCTATGATGTATGTGCATATGAAACTCACTTTTGTGATAAAGGGAAGCAGGTACTTGAAGTTTGAAGCAGGACTCATGCTTCTTTCCAAAGATAGGAATCCTCTTCTCAGTATGGTATGTGCAGTCGTTTCCACTAATAAGAAAGTGTGAACAAGACACTCCAACCAAAGGGCTACATCCACCTAAATAGTTGTACATGAACTGAATGGAAGTCTCATGTGGTATGGAAGAAGAAACCACATACACTCTTAAAGACGTCATTTTAGGAGTAGTGTGATTATTAGGACACTTGTTTCATAACAGACTTTGTGTATGGGTAGCGTGGCCGAGTGGTCTAAGGCGCTGGTTTTAGGCACCAGTCTCTTCGGAGGCGTGGGTTCGAATCCCACCGCTGCCAAATCGTTTTCTTTTGTACTTAAATACTTTGGAAAACAACATGTCTATGATGTATGTGGATATGAAACTCACTTTTGTGATAAAGGGAAGCAGGTACTTCAAGTTTGAAGCAGGACTCATGCTGCTTTCCAAAGATAGTAATCCTGTTCTCAGTATGGTATGTGCAGTCGTTTCCACTAATGAGAAAGTGTGAACAAGACACTCCAACCAAAGGGCTACATCCACCTAAATAGTTGTACATGAACTGAATGGAAGTCTCATGTGGTATGGAAGAAGAAACCACATACACTCTTAAAGACGTCATTTTAGGAGTAGTGTGATTATTAGGACACTTGTTTCATAACAGACTTTGTGTATGGGTAGCGTGGCCGAATGGTCTAAGGCGCTGGTTTTAGGCACCAGTCTCTTTGGAGGCGTGGGTTCGAATCCCACCGCTGCCATATCATTTTCTTTTGTACTTAAATACTTTGGAAAACAACATGTCTATGATGTATGTGCATATGAAACTCACTTTTGTGATAAAGGGAAGCAGGTACTTGAAGTTTGAAGCAGGACTCATGCTTCTTTCCAAAGATAGGAATCCTCTTCTCAGTATGGTATGTGCAGTCGTTTCCACTAAGAAGAAAGTGTGAACAAGACACTCCAACCAAAGGGCTACATCCACCTAAATAGTTGTACATGAACTGAATGGAAGTCTCATGTGGTATGGAAGAAGAAACCACATACACTCTTAAAGACGTCATTTTAGGAGTAGTGTGATTATTAGGACACTTGTTTCATAACAGACTTTGTGTATGGGTAGCGTGGCCGAGTGGTCTAAGGCGCTGGTTTTAGGCACCAGTCTCTTCGGAGGCGTGGGTTCGAATCCCACTGCTGCCACATCGTTTGCTTTTGTACTTAAATACTTTGGAAAACAACATGTCTATGATGTATGTGCATATGAAACTCACTTTTGTGATAAAGGGAAGCATGTACTTCAAGTTTGAAGCAGGACTCATGCTTCTTTCCAAAGATAGGAATCCTCTTCTCAGTATGGTATGTGCAGTCGTTTCCACTAATGAGAAAGTGTGAACAAGACACTCCAACCAAAGGGCTACATCCACCTAAATAGTTGTACATGAACTGAATGGAAGTCTCATGTGGTATGGAAGAAGAAACCACATACACTCTTAAAGACGTCATTTTAGGAGTAGTGTGATTATTAGGACACTTATTTCATAACAGCCTTTGTGTATGGGTAGCGTGGCCGAGTGGTCTAAGGCGCTGGTTTTAGGCACCAGTCTCTTCGGAGGCGTGGGTTCGAATCCCACCGCTGCCATATCATTTCCTTTTGTACTTAAATACTTTGGAAAACAACATGTCTATGATGTATGTGCATATGAAACTCACTTTTGTGATAAAGGGAAGCAGGTACTTCAAGTTTGAAGCAGGACTCATGCTTCTTTCCAAAGATAGGAATCCTCTTCTCAGTATGGTATGTGCAGTCGTTTCCACTAATGAGAAAGTGTGAACAAGACACTCCAACCAAAGGGCTACATCCACCTAAATAGTTGTACATGAACTGAATGGAAGTCTAATGTGGTATGGAAGAAGAAACCACATACACTCTTAAAGACGTCATTTTAGGAGTAGTGTGATTATTAGGACACTTGTTTCATAACAGCCTTTGTGTATGGGTAGCGTGGCCGAGTGGTCTAAGGCGCTGGTTTTAGGCACCAGTCTCTTCGGAGGCGTGGGTTCGAATCCCACCGCTGCCATATCATTTTCTTTTGTACTTAAATACTTTGGAAAACAACATGTCTATGATGTATGTGCATATGAAACTCACTTTTGTGATAAAGGGAAGCAGGTACTTCAAGTCTGAAGCAGGACTCATGCTGCTTTCCAAAGATAGGAATCCTCTTCTCAGTATGGTATGTGCAGTCGTTTCCACTAATGAGAAAGTGTGAACAAGACACTCCAACCAAAGGGCTACATCCACCTAAATAGTTGTACATGAACTGAATGGAAGTCTCATGTGGTATGGAAGAAGAAACCACATACACTCTTAAAGACGTCATTTTAGGAGTAGTGTGATTATTAGGACACTTGTTTCATAACAGACTTTGTGTATGGGTAGCGTGGCCGAATGGTCTAAGGCGCTGGTTTTAGGCACCAGTCTCTTCGGAGGCGTGGGTTCGAATCCCACCGCTGCCATATCATTTTCTTTTGTACTTAAATACTTTGGAAAACAACATGTCTATGATGTATGTGCATATGAAACTCACTTTTGTGATAAAGGGAAGCAGGTACTTGAAGTTTGAAGCAGGACTCATGCTTCTTTCCAAAGATAGGAATCCTCTTCTCAGTATGGTATGTGCAGTCGTTTCCACTAATAAGAAAGTGTGAACAAGACACTCCAACCAAAGGGCTACATCCACCTAAATAGTTGTACATGAACTGAATGGAAGTCTCATGTGGTATGGAAGAAGAAACCACATACACTCTTAAAGACGTCATTTTAGGAGTAGTGTGATTATTAGGACACTTGTTTCATAACAGACTTTGTGTATGGGTAGCGTGGCCGAGTGGTCTAAGGCGCTGGTTTTAGGCACCAGTCTCTTCGGAGGCGTGGGTTCGAATCCCACTGCTGCCATATCGTTTTCTTTTGTACTTAAATACTTTGGAAAACAACATGTCTATGATGTATGTGGATATGAAACTCACTTTTGTGATAAAGGGAAGCAGGTACTTGAAGTTTGAAGCAGGACTCATGCTGCTTTCCAAAGATAGTAATCCTGTTCTCAGTATGGTATGTGCAGTCGTTTCCACTAATGAGAAAGTGTGAACAAGACACTCCAACCAAAGGGCTACATCCACCTAAATAGTTGTACATGAACTGAATGGAAGTCTAATGTGGTATGGAAGAAGAAACCACATACACTCTTAAAGACGTCATTTTAGGAGTAGTGTGATTATTAGGACACTTGTTTCATAACAGCCTTTGTGTATGGGTAGCGTGGCCGAGTGGTCTAAGGCGCTGGTTTTAGGCACCAGTCTCTTCGGAGGCGTGGGTTCGAATCCCACCGCTGCCATATCATTTTCTTTTGTACTTAAATACTTTGGAAAACAACATGTCTATGATGTATGTGCATATGAAACTCACTTTTGTGATAAAGGGAAGCAGGTACTTCAAGTTTGAAGCAGGACTCATGCTTCTTTCCAAAGATAGGAATCCTCTTCTCAGTATGGTATGTGCAGTCGTTTCCACTAATAAGAAAGTGTGAACAAGACACTCCAACCAAAGGGCTACATCCACCTAAATAGTTGTACATGAACTGAATGGAAGTCTCATGTGGTATGGAAGAAGAAACCACATACACTCTTAAAGACGTCATTTTAGGAGTAGTGTGATTATTAGGACACTTGTTTCATAACAGACTTTGTGTATGGGTAGCGTGGCCGAGTGGTCTAAGGCGCTGGTTTTAGGCACCAGTCTCTTCGGAGGCGTGGGTTCGAATCCCACCGCTGCCATATCGTTTTCTTTTGTACTTAAATACTTTGGAAAACAACATGTCTATGATGTATGTGCATATGAAACTCACTTTTGTGATAAAGGGAAGCAGGTACTTGAAGTTTGAAGCTGGACTCATGCTGCTTTCCAAAGATAGTAATCCTGTTCTCAGTATGGTATGTGCAGTCGTTTCCACTAATGAGAAAGTGTGAACAAGACACTCCAACCAAAGGGCTACATCCACCTAAATAGTTGTACATGAACTGAATGGAAGTCTCATGTGGTTTGGAAGAAGAAACCACATACACTCTTAAAGACGTCATTTTAGGAGTAGTGTGATTATTAGGACACTTGTTTCATAACAGCCTTTGTGTATGGGTAGCGTGGCCGAGTGGTCTAAGGCGCTGGTTTTAGGCACCAGTCTCTTCGGAGGCGTGGGTTCGAATCCCACCGCTGCCATATCATTTTCGTTTGTACTTAAATACTTTGGAAAACAACATGTCTATGATGTATGTGCATATGAAACTCACTTTTGTGATAAAGGGAAGCAGGTACTTCAAGTTTGAAGCACGACTCATGCTGCTTTCCAAAGATAGGAATCCTCTTCTCAGTATGGTATGTGCAGTCGTTTCCACTAATGAGAAAGTGTGAACAAGACACTCCAACCAAAGGGCTACATCCACCTAAATAGTTGTACATGAACTGAATGGAAGTCTCATGTTGTATGGAAGAAGAAACCACATACACTCTTAAAGACGTCATTTTAGGAGTAGTGTGATTATTAGGACACTTGTTTCATAATAGCCTTTGTGTATGGGTAGCGTGGCCGAGTGGTCTAAGGCGCTGGTTTTAGGCACCAGTCTCTTCGGAGGCGTGGGTTCGAATCCCACCGCTGCCATATCATTTTCTTTTGTACTTAAATACTTTGGAAAACAACATGTCTATGATGTATGTGGATATGAAACTCACTTTTGTGATAAAGGGAAGCAGGTACTTGAAGTTTGAAGCACGACTCATGCTGCTTTCCAAAGATAGGAATCCTCTTCTCAGTATGGTATGTGCAGTCGTTTCCACTAATGAGAAAGTGTGAACAAGACACTCCAACCAAAGGGCTACATCCACCTAAATAGTTGTACATGAACTGAATGGAAGTCTCATGTGGTTTGGAAGAAGAAACCACATACACTCTTAAAGACGTCATTTTAGGAGTAGTGTGATTATTAGGACACTTGTTTCATAACAGCCTTTGTGTATGGGTAGCGTGGCCGAGTGGTCTAAGGCGCTGGTTTTAGGCACCAGTCTCTTCGGAGGCGTGGGTTCGAATCCCACCGCTGCCATATCATTTTCTTTTGTACTTAAATACTTTGGAAAACAACATGTCTATGATGTATGTGCATATGAAACTCACTTTTGTGATAAAGGGAAGCAGGTACTTCAAGTTTGAAGCACGACTCATGCTGCTTTCCAAAGATAGGAATCCTCTTCTCAGTATGGTATGTGCAGTCGTTTCCACTAATGAGAAAGTGTGAACAAGACACTCCAACCAAAGGGCTACATCCACCTAAATAGTTGTACATGAACTGAATGGAAGTCTCATGTGGTATGGAAGAAGAAACCACATACACTCTTAAAGACGTCATTTTAGGAGTAGTGTGATTATTAGGACACTTGTTTCATAATAGCCTTTGTGTATGGGTAGCGTGGCCGAGTGGTCTAAGGCGCTGGTTTTAGGCACCAGTCTCTTCGGAGGCGTGGGTTCGAATCCCACCACTGCCATATCATTTTCTTTTGTACTTAAATACTTTGGAAAACAACATGTCTATGATGTCTGTGCCTATGAAACTCACTTTTGTGATAAAGGGAAGCAGGTACTTGAAGTTTGAAGCAGGACTCATGCTTCTTTCCAAAGATAGGAATCCTCTTCTCAGTATGGTATGTGCAGTCGTTTCCACTAATGAGAAAGTGTGAACAAGACACTCCAACCAAAGGGCTACATCCACCTAAATAGTTGTACATGAACTGAATGGAAGTCTCATGTGGTATGGAAGAAGAAACCACATACACTCTTAAAGACGTCATTTTAGGAGTAGTGTGATTATTAGGACACTTGTTTCATAACAGCCTTTGTGTATGGGTAGCGTGGCCGAGTGGTCTAATGCGCTGGTTTTAGGCACCAGTCTCTTCGGAGGCGTGGGTTCGAATCCCACCACTGCCATATCATTTTCTTTTGTACTTAAATACTTTGGAAAACAACATGTCTATGATGTATGTGGATATGAAACTCACTTTTGTGATAAAAGGAAGCAGCTACTTGAAGTTTGAAGCACGACTCATGCTGCTTTCCAAGGATAGGAATCCTCTTCTCAGTATGGTATGTGCAGTCGTTTCCACTAATGAGAAAGTGTGAACAAGACACTCCAACCAAAGGGCTACATCCACCTAAATAGTTGTACATGAACTGAATGGAAGTCTCATGTGGTATGGAAGAAGAAACCACAAACACTCTTAAAGACGTCATTTTAGGAGTAGTGTGATTATTAGGACACTTGTTTCATAATAGCCTTTGTGTATGGGTAGCGTGGCCGAGTGGTCTAAGGCGCTGGTTTTAGGCACCAGTCTCTTCGGAGGCGTTGGTTCGAATCCCACCGCTGCTATATCATTTTCTTTTGTACTTAAAAACTTTGGAAAACAACATGTCTATGATGTTTGTGGATATGAAACTCACTTTTGTGATAAAGGGAAGCAGGTACTTGAAGTTTGAAGCACGACTCATGCTGCTTTCCAAAGATAGGAATCCTCTTCTCAGTATGGTATGTGCAGTCGTTTCCACTAATGAGAAAGTGTGAACAAGACACTCCAACCAAAGGGCTACATCCACCTAAATAGTTGTACATGAACTGAATGGAAGTCTCATGTAGTATGGAAGAAGAAACCACATACACTCTTAAAGACGTCATTTTAGGAGTAGTGTGATTATTAGGACACTTGTTTCATAATAGCCTTTGTGTATGGGTAGCGTGGCCGAGTGGTCTAAGGCGCTGGTTTTAGGCACCAGTCTCTTCGGAGGCGTGGATTCGAATCCCACCACTGCCATATCATTTTCTTTTGTACTTAAATACTTTGGAAAACAACATGTCTATGATGTCTGTGCCTATGAAACTCACTTTTGTGATAAAGGGAAGCAGGTACTTGAAGTTTGAAGCAGGACTCATGCTTCTTTCCAAAGATAGGAATCCTCTTCTCAGTATGGTATGTGCAGTCGTTTCCACTAATGAGAAAGTGTGAACAAGACACTCCAACCAAAGGGCTACATCCACCTAAATAGTTGTACATGAACTGAATGGAAGTCTCATGTGGTATGGAAGAAGAAACCACATACACTCTTAAAGACGTCATTTTAGGAGTAGTGTGATTATTAGGACACTTGTTTCATAACAGCCTTTGTGTATGGGTAGCGTGGCCGAGTGGTCTAAGGCGCTGGTTTTAGGCACCAGTCTCTTCGGAGGCGTTGGTTCGAATCCCACCGCTGCCATATCATTTTCTTTTGTACTTAAAAACTTTGGAAAACAACATGTCTATGATGTATGTGGATATGAAACTCACTTTTGTGATAAAGGGAAGCAGGTACTTCAAGTTTGAAGCACGACTCATGCTGCTTTCCAAAGATAGGAATCCTCTTCTCAGTATGGTATGTGTAGTCGTTTCCACTAATGAGAAAGTGTGAACAAGACACTCCAACCAAAGGGCTACATCCACCTAAATAGTTGTACATGAACTGAATGGAAGTCTCATGTGGTATGGAAGAAGAAACCACATACACTCTTAAAGACGTCATTTTAGGAGTAGTGTGATTATTAGGACACTTGTTTCATAATAGCCTTTGTGTATGGGTAGCGTGGCCGAGTGGTCTAAGGCGCTGGTTTTAGGCACCAGTCTCTTCGGAGGCGTGGGTTCGAATCCCACCACTGCCATATCATTTTCTTTTGTACTTAAATACTTTGGAAAACAACATGTCTATGATGTCTGTGCCTATGAAACTCACTTTTGTGATAAAGGGAAGCAGGTACTTGAAGTTTGAAGCAGGACTCATGCTTCTTTCCAAAGATAGGAATCCTCTTCTCAGTATGGTATGTGCAGTCGTTTCCACTAATGAGAAAGTGTGAACAAGACACTCCAACCAAAGGGCTACATCCACCTAAATAGTTGTACATGAACTGAATGGAAGTCTCATGTGGTATGGAAGAAGAAACCACATACACTCTTAAAGACGTCATTTTAGGAGTAGTGTGATTATTAGGACACTTGTTTCATAACAGCCTTTGTGTATGGGTAGCGTGGCCGAGTGGTCTAAGGCGCTGGATTTAGGCACCAGTCTCTTCGGAGGCGTGGGTTCGAATCCCACCGCTGCCATATCGTTTTCTTTTGTACTTAAATACTTTGGAAAGCAACATGTCTATGATGTATGTGCATATGAAACTCACTTTTGTGATAAAGGGAAGCAGGTACTTGAAGTTTGAAGCAGGACTCATGCTGCTTTCCAAAGATAGTAATCCTGTTCTCAGTATGGTATGTGCAGTCGTTTCCACTAATGAGAAAGTGTGAACAAGACACTCCAACCAAAGGGCTACATCCACCTAAATAGTTGTACATGAACTGAATGGAAGTCTCATGTGGTATGGAAGAAGAAACCACATACACTCTTAAAGACGTCATTTTAGGAGTAGTGTGATTATTAGGACACTTGTTTCATAATAGCCTTTGTGTATGGGTAGCGTGGCCGAGTGGTCTAAGGCGCTGGTTTTAGGCACCAGTCTCTTCGGAGGCGTGGGTTCGAATCCCACCACTGCCATATCATTTTCTTTTGTACTTAAATACTTTGGAAAACAACATGTCTATGATGTATGTGGATATGAAACTCACTTTTGTGATAAAAGGAAGCAGGTACTTGAAGTTTGAAGCACGACTCATGCTGCTTTCCAAGGATAGGAATCGTCTTCTCAGTATGGTATGTGCAGTCGTTTCCACTAATGAGAAAGTGTGAACAAGACACTCCAACCAAAGGGCTACATCCACCTAAATAGTTGTACATGAACTGAATGGAAGTCTCATGTGGTATGGAAGAAGAAACCACATACACTCTTAAAGACGTCATTTTAGGAGTAGTGTGATTATTAGGACACTTGTTTCAAAACAGCCTTTGTGTATGGGTAGCGTGGCCGAGTGGTCTAAGGCGCTGGTTTTAGGCACCAGTCTCTTCGGAGGCGTGGGTTCGAATCCCACCACTGCCATATCATTTTCTTTTGTACTTAAATACTTTGGAAAACAACATGTCTATGATGTCTGTGCATATGAAACTCACTTTTGTGATAAAGGGAAGCAGGTACTTCAAGTTTGAAGCAGGACTCATGCTTCTTTCCAAAGATAGGAATCCTCTTCTCAGTATGGTATGTGCAGTCGTTTCCACTAATGAGAAAGTGTGAACAAGACACTCCAACCAAAGGGCTACATCCACCTAAATAGTTGTACATGAACTGAATGGAAGTCTCATGTGGTATGGAAGAAGAAACCACATACACTCTTAAAGACGTCATTTTAGGAGTAGTGTGATTATTAGGACACTTGTTTCATAACAGCCTTTGTGTATGGGTAGCGTGGCCGAGTGGTCTAAGGCGCTGGTTTTAGGCACCAGTCTCTTCGGAGGCGTGGGTTCGAATCCCACCGCTGCCATATCGTTTTCTTTTGTACTTAAATACTTTGGAAAACAACATGTCTATGATGTATGTGCATATGAAACTCACTTTTGTGATAAAGGGAAGCAGGTACTTGAAGTTTGAAGCAGGACTCATGCTGCTTTCCAAAGATAGTAATCCTCTTCTCAGTATGGTATGTGCAGTCGTTTCCACTAATGAGAAAGTGTGAACAAGACACTCCAACCAATGGGCTACATCCACCTAAATAGTTGTACATGAACTGAATGGAAGTCTCATGTGGTATGGAAGAAGAAACCACATACACTCTTAAAGACGTCATTTTAGGAGTAGTGTGATTATTAGGACACTTGTTTCATAATAGCCTTTGTGTATGGGTAGCGTGGCCGAGTGGTCTAAGGCGCTGGTTTTAGGCACCAGTCTCTTCGGAGGCGTGGGTTCGAATCCCACCACTGCCATATCATTTTCTTTTGTACTTAAATACTTTGGAAAACAACATGTCTATGATGTATGTGGATATGAAACTCACTTTTGTGATAAAAGGAAGCAGGTACTTGAAGTTTGAAGCACGACTCATGCTGCTTTCCAAGGATAGGAATCCTCTTCTCAGTATGGTATGTGCAGTCGTTTCCACTAATGAGAAAGTGTGAACAAGACACTCCAACCAAAGGGCTACATCCACCTAAATAGTTGTACATGAACTGAATGGAAGTCTCATGTGGTATGGAAGAAGAAACCACATACACTCTTAAAGACGTCATTTTAGGAGTAGTGTGATTATTAGGACACTTGTTTCATAATAGCCTTTGTGTATGGGTAGCGTGGCCGAGTGGTCTAAGGCGCTGGTTTTAGGCACCAGTCTCTTCGGAGGCGTGGGTTCGAATCCCACCACTGCCATATCATTTTCTTTTGTACTTAAATACTTTGGAAAACAACATGTCTATGATGTATGTGGATATGTGAAACTCACTTTTGTGATAAAAGGAAGCAGGTACTTGAAGTTTGAAGCACGACTCATGCTGCTTTCCAAGGATAGGAATCCTCTTCTCAGTATGGTATGTGCAGTCGTTTCCACTAATGAGAAAGTGTGAACAAGACACTCCAACCAAAGGGCTACATCCACCTAAATAGTTGTACATGAACTGAATGGAAGTCTCATGTGGTATGGAAGAAGAAACCACATACACTCTTAAAGACGTCATTTTAGGAGTAGTGTGATTATTAGGACACTTGTTTCAAAACAGCCTTTGTGTATGGGTAGCGTGGCCGAGTGGTCTAAGGCGCTGGTTTTAGGCACCAGTCTCTTCGGAGGCGTGGGTTCGAATCCCACCACTGCCATATCATTTTCTTTTGTACTTAAATACTTTGGAAAACAACATGTCTATGATGTCTGTGCATATGAAACTCACTTTTGTGATAAAGGGAAGCAGGTACTTCAAGTTTGAAGCAGGACTCATGCTTCTTTCCAAAGATAGGAATCCTCTTCTCAGTATGGTATGTGCAGTCGTTTCCACTAATGAGAAAGTGTGAACAAGACACTCCAACCAAAGGGCTACATCCACCTAAATAGTTGTACATGAACTGAATGGAAGTCTCATGTGGTATGGAAGAAGAAACCACATACACTCTTAAAGACGTCATTTTAGGAGTAGTGTGATTATTAGGACACTTGTTTCATAATAGCCTTTGTGTATGGGTAGCGTGGCCGAGTGGTCTAAGGCGCTGGTTTTAGGCACCAGTCTCTTCGGAGGCGTGGGTTCGAATCCCACCACTGCCATATCATTTTCTTTTGTACTTAAATACTTTGGAAAACAACATGTCTATGATGTATGTGGATATGAAACTCACTTTTGTGATAAAAGGAAGCAGGTACTTGAAGTTTGAAGCACGACTCATGCTGCTTTCCAAGGATAGGAATCCTCTTCTCAGTATGGTATGTGCAGTCGTTTCCACTAATGAGAAAGTGTGAACAAGACACTCCAACCAAAGGGCTACATCCACCTAAATAGTTGTACATGAACTGAATGGAAGTCTCATGTGGTATGGAAGAAGAAACCACATACACTCTTAAAGACGTCATTTTAGGAGTAGTGTGATTATTAGGACACTTGTTTCATAATAGCCTTTGTGTATGGGTAGCGTGGCCGAGTGGTCTAAGGCGCTGGTTTTAGGCACCAGTCTCTTCGGAGGCGTGGATTCGAATCCCACCGCTGCCATATCATTTTCTTTTGTACTTAAATACTTTGGAAAACAACATGTCTATGATGTATGTGGATATGAAACTCACTTTTGTGATAAAGGGAAGCAGGTACTTCAAGTTTGAAGCACGACTCATGCTGCTTTCCAAAGATAGGAATCCTCTTCTCAGTATGGTATGTGCAGTCGTTTCCACTAATGAGAAAGTGTGAACAAGACACTCCAACCAAAGGGCTACATCCACCTAAATAGTTGTACATGAACTGAATGGAAGTCTCAGGTGGTATGGAAGAAGAAACCACATACACTCTTAAAGACGTCATTTTAGGAGTAGTGTGATTATTAGGACACTTGTTTCAAAACAGCCTTTGTGTATGGGTAGCGTGGCCGAGTGGTCTAAGGCGCTGGTTTTAGGCACCAGTCTCTTCGGAGGCGTGGGTTCGAATCCCACCACTGCCATATCATTTTCTTTTGTACTTAAATACTTTGGAAAACAACATGTCTATGATGTATGTGGATATGAAACTCACTTTTGTGATAAAGGGAAGCAGGTACTTCAAGTTTGAAGCAGGACTCATGCTTCTTTCCAAAGATAGGAATCCTCTTCTCAGTATGGTATGTGCAGTCGTTTCCACTAATGAGAAAGTGTGAACAAGACACTCCAACCAAAGGGCTACATCCACCTAAATAGTTGTACATGAACTGAATGGAAGTCTCATGTGGTATGGAAGAAGAAACCACATACACTCTTAAAGACGTCATTTTAGGAGTAGTGTGATTATTAGGACACTTGTTTCATAACAGCCTTTGTGTATGGGTAGCGTGGCCGAGTGGTCTAAGGCGCTGGTTTTAGGCACCAGTCTCTTCGGAGGCGTGGGTTCGAATCCCACCGCTGCCATATCGTTTTCTTTTGTACTTAAATACTTTGGAAAACAACATGTCTATGATGTATGTGCATATGAAACTCACTTTTGTGATAAAGGGAAGCAGGTACTTCAAGTTTGAAGCACGACTCATGCTGCTTTCCAAAGATAGGAATCCTCTTCTCAGTATGGTATGTGCAGTCGTTTCCACTAATGAGAAAGTGTGAACAAGACACTCCAACCAAAGGGCTACATCCACCTAAATAGTTGTACATGAACTGAATGGAAGTCTCAGGTGGTATGGAAGAAGAAACCACATACACTCTTAAAGACGTCATTTTAGGAGTAGTGTGATTATTAGGACACTTGTTTCAAAACAGCCTTTGTGTATGGGTAGCGTGGCCGAGTGGTCTAAGGCGCTGGTTTTAGGCACCAGTCTCTTCGGAGGCGTGGGTTCGAATCCCACCACTGCCATATCATTTTCTTTTGTACTTAAATACTTTGGAAAACAACATGTCTATGATGTATGTGGATATGAAACTCACTTTTGTGATAAAGGGAAGCAGGTACTTCAAGTTTGAAGCAGGACTCATGCTGCTTTCCAAAGATAGGAATCCTCTTCTCAGTATGGTATGTGCAGTCGTTTCCACTAATGAGAAAGCGTGAACAAGACACTCCAACCAAAGGGCTACATCCACCTAAATAGTTGTACATGAACTGAATGGAAGTCTCATGTGGTATGGAAGAAGAAACCACATACACTCTTAAAGACGTCATTTTAGGAGTAGTGTGATTATTAGGACACTTGTTTCATAACAGCCTTTGTGTATGGGTAGCGTGGCCGAGTGGTCTAAGGCGCTGGTTTTAGGCACCAGTCTCTTCGGAGGCGTGGGTTCGAATCCCACCGCTGCCATATCGTTTTCTTTTGTACTTAAATACTTTGGAAAACAACATGTCTATGATGTATGTGCATATGAAACTCACTTTTGTGATAAAGGGAAGCAGGTACTTGAAGTTTGAAGCAGGACTCATGCTGCTTTCCAAAGATAGGAATCCTCTTCTCAGTATGGTATGTGCAGTCGTTTCCACTAATGAGAAAGTGTGAACAAGACACTCCAACCAATGGGCTACATCCACCTAAATAGTTGTACATGAACTGAATGGAAGTCTCATGTGGTATGGAAGAAGAAACCACATACACTCTTAAAGACGTCATTTTAGGAGTAGTGTGATTATTAGGACACTTGTTTCATAACAGCCTTTGTGTATGGGTAGCGTGGCCGAGTGGTCTAAGGCGCTGGTTTTAGGCACCAGTCTCTTCGGAGGCGTGGGTTCGAATCCCACCACTGCCATATCATTTTCTTTTGTACTTAAATACTTTGGAAAACAACATGTCTATGATGTATGTGGATATGAAACTCACTTTTGTGATAAAAGGAAGCAGGTACTTGAAGTTTGAAGCACGACTCATGCTGCTTTCCAAGGATAGGAATCCTCTTCTCAGTATGGTATGTGCAGTCGTTTCCACTAATGAGAAAGTGTGAACAAGACACTCCAACCAAAGGGCTACATCCACCTAAATAGTTGTACATGAACTGAATGGAAGTCTCATGTGGTATGGAAGAAGAAACCACATACACTCTTAAAGACGTCATTTTAGGAGTAGTGTGATTATTAGGACACTTGTTTCATAATAGCCTTTGTGTATGGGTAGCGTGGCCGAGTGGTCTAAGGCGCTGGTTTTAGGCACCAGTCTCTTCGGAGGCGTGGATTCGAATCCCACCGCTGCCATATCATTTTCTTTTGTACTTAAATACTTTGGAAAACAACATGTCTATGATGTATGTGCATATGAAACTCACTTTTGTGATAAAGGGAAGCAGGTACTTCAAGTTTGAAGCACGACTCATGCTGCTTTCCAAAGATAGGAATCCTCTTCTCAGTATGGTATGTGCAGTCGTTTCCACTAATGAGAAAGTGTGAACAAGACACTCCAACCAAAGGGCTACATCCACCTAAATAGTTGTACATGAACTGAATGGAAGTCTCAGGTGGTATGGAAGAAGAAACCACATACACTCTTAAAGACGTCATTTTAGGAGTAGTGTGATTATTAGGACACTTGTTTCAAAACAGCCTTTGTGTATGGGTAGCGTGGCCGAGTGGTCTAAGGCGCTGGTTTTAGGCACCAGTCTCTTCGGAGGCGTGGGTTCGAATCCCACCACTGCCATATCATTTTCTTTTGTACTTAAATACTTTGGAAAACAACATGTCTATGATGTATGTGGATATGAAACTCACTTTTGTGATAAAGGGAAGCAGGTACTTCAAGTTTGAAGCAGGACTCATGCTGCTTTCCAAAGATAGGAATCCTCTTCTCAGTATGGTATGTGCAGTCGTTTCCACTAATGAGAAAGCGTGAACAAGACACTCCAACCAAAGGGCTACATCCACCTAAATAGTTGTACATGAACTGAATGGAAGTCTCATGTGGTATGGAAGAAGAAACCACATACACTCTTAAAGACGTCATTTTAGGAGTAGTGTGATTATTAGGACACTTGTTTCATAACAGCCTTTGTGTATGGGTAGCGTGGCCGAGTGGTCTAAGGCGCTGGTTTTAGGCACCAGTCTCTTCGGAGGCGTGGGTTCGAATCCCACCGCTGCCATATCGTTTTCTTTTGTACTTAAATACTTTGGAAAACAACATGTCTATGATGTATGTGCATATGAAACTCACTTTTGTGATAAAGGGAAGCAGGTACTTGAAGTTTGAAGCAGGACTCATGCTGCTTTCCAAAGATAGGAATCCTCTTCTCAGTATGGTATGTGCAGTCGTTTCCACTAATGAGAAAGTGTGAACAAGACACTCCAACCAATGGGCTACATCCACCTAAATAGTTGTACATGAACTGAATGGAAGTCTCATGTGGTATGGAAGAAGAAACCACATACACTCTTAAAGACGTCATTTTAGGAGTAGTGTGATTATTAGGACACTTGTTTCATAACAGCCTTTGTGTATGGGTAGCGTGGCCGAGTGGTCTAAGGCGCTGGTTTTAGGCACCAGTCTCTTCGGAGGCGTGGGTTCGAATCCCACCACTGCCATATCATTTTCTTTTGTACTTAAATACTTTGGAAAACAACATGTCTATGATGTATGTGGATATGAAACTCACTTTTGTGATAAAAGGAAGCAGGTACTTGAAGTTTGAAGCACGACTCATGCTGCTTTCCAAGGATAGGAATCCTCTTCTCAGTATGGTATGTGCAGTCGTTTCCACTAATGAGAAAGTGTGAACAAGACACTCCAACCAAAGGGCTACATCCACCTAAATAGTTGTACATGAACTGAATGGAAGTCTCATGTGGTATGGAAGAAGAAACCACATACACTCTTAAAGACGTCATTTTAGGAGTAGTGTGATTATTAGGACACTTGTTTCATAATAGCCTTTGTGTATGGGTAGCGTGGCCGAGTGGTCTAAGGCGCTGGTTTTAGGCACCAGTCTCTTCGGAGGCGTGGATTCGAATCCCACCGCTGCCATATCATTTTCTTTTGTACTTAAATACTTTGGAAAACAACATGTCTATGATGTATGTGGATATGAAACTCACTTTTGTGATAAAGGGAAGCAGGTACTTCAAGTTTGAAGCACGACTCATGCTGCTTTCCAAAGATAGGAATCCTCTTCTCAGTATGGTATGTGCAGTCGTTTCCACTAATGAGAAAGTGTGAACAAGACACTCCAACCAAAGGGCTACATCCACCTAAATAGTTGTACATGAACTGAATGGAAGTCTCAGGTGGTATGGAAGAAGAAACCACATACACTCTTAAAGACGTCATTTTAGGAGTAGTGTGATTATTAGGACACTTGTTTCAAAACAGCCTTTGTGTATGGGTAGCGTGGCCGAGTGGTCTAAGGCGCTGGTTTTAGGCACCAGTCTCTTCGGAGGCGTGGGTTCGAATCCCACCACTGCCATATCATTTTCTTTTGTACTTAAATACTTTGGAAAACAACATGTCTATGATGTATGTGGATATGAAACTCACTTTTGTGATAAAGGGAAGCAGGTACTTCAAGTTTGAAGCAGGACTCATGCTTCTTTCCAAAGATAGGAATCCTCTTCTCAGTATGGTATGTGCAGTCGTTTCCACTAATGAGAAAGTGTGAACAAGACACTCCAACCAAAGGGCTACATCCACCTAAATAGTTGTACATGAACTGAATGGAAGTCTCATGTGGTATGGAAGAAGAAACCACATACACTCTTAAAGACGTCATTTTAGGAGTAGTGTGATTATTAGGACACTTGTTTCATAACAGCCTTTGTGTATGGGTAGCGTGGCCGAGTGGTCTAAGGCGCTAGATTTAGGCACCAGTCTCTTCGGAGGCGTGGGTTCGAATCCCACCGCTGCCATATCGTTTTCTTTTGTACTTAAATACTTTGGAAAACAACATGTCTATGATGTATGTGGATATGAAACTCACTTTTGTGATAAAGGGAAGCAGGTACTTGAAGTTTGAAGCAGGACTCATGCTGCTTTCCAAAGATAGTAATCCTCTTCTCAGTATGGTATGTGCAGTCGTTTCCACTAATGAGAAAGTGTGAACAAGACACTCCAACCAAAGGGCTACATCCACCTAAACAGTTGTACATGAATTGAATGGAAGTCTCATGTGGTATGGAAGAAGAAACCACATACACTCTTAAAGACGTCATTTTAGGAGTAGTGTGATTATTAGGACACTTGTTTCATAACAGCCTTTGTGTATGGGTAGCGTGGTCGAGTGGTCTAAGGCGCTGGTTTTAGGCACCAGTCTCTTCGGAGGCGTGGGTTCGAATCCCACCGCTGCCATATCATTTTCTTTTGTACTTAAATACTTTGGAAAACAACATGTCTATGATGTATGTGGATATGAAACTCACTTTTGTGATAAAGGGAAGCAGGTACTTCAAGTTTGAAGCACGACTCATGCTGCTTTCCAAAGATAGGAATCCTCTTCTCAGTATGGTATGTGCAGTCGTTTCCACTAATGAGAAAGTGTGAACAAGACACTCCAACCAAAGGGCTACATCCACCTAAATAGTTGTACATGAACTGAATGGAAGTCTCAGGTGGTATGGAAGAAGAAACCACATACACTCTTAAAGACGTCATTTTAGGAGTAGTGTGATTATTAGGACACTTGTTTCAAAACAGCCTTTGTGTATGGGTAGCGTGGCCGAGTGGTCTAAGGCGCTGGTTTTAGGCACCAGTCTCTTCGGAGGCGTGGGTTCGAATCCCACCACTGCCATATCATTTTCTTTTGTACTTAAATACTTTGGAAAACAACATGTCTATGATGTATGTGGATATGAAACTCACTTTTGTGATAAAGGGAAGCAGGTACTTCAAGTTTGAAGCAGGACTCATGCTTCTTTCCAAAGATAGGAATCCTCTTCTCAGTATGGTATGTGCAGTCGTTTCCACTAATGAGAAAGTGTGAACAAGACACTCCAACCAAAGGGCTACATCCACCTAAATAGTTGTACATGAACTGAATGGAAGTCTCATGTGGTATGGAAGAAGAAACCACATACACTCTTAAAGACGTCATTTTAGGAGTAGTGTGATTATTAGGACACTTGTTTCATAACAGCCTTTGTGTATGGGTAGCGTGGCCGAGTGGTCTAAGGCGCTAGATTTAGGCACCAGTCTCTTCGGAGGCGTGGGTTCGAATCCCACCGCTGCCATATCGTTTTCTTTTGTACTTAAATACTTTGGAAAACAACATGTCTATGATGTATGTGGATATGAAACTCACTTTTGTGATAAAGGGAAGCAGGTACTTGAAGTTTGAAGCAGGACTCATGCTTCTTTCCAAAGATAGGAATCCTCTTCTCAGTATGGTATGTGCAGTCGTTTCCACTAATGAGAAAGTGTGAACAAGACACTCCAACCAAAGGGCTACATCCACCTAAATAGTTGTACATGAACTGAATGGAAGTCTCATGTGGTATGGAAGAAGAAACCACATACACTCTTAAAGACGTCATTTTAGGAGTAGTGTGATTATTAGGACACTTGTTTCATAATAGCCTTTGTGTATGGGTAGCGTGGCCGAGTGGTCTAAGGCGCTGGTTTTAGGCACCAGTCTCTTCGGAGGCGTGGGTTCGAATCCCACCACTGCCATATCATTTTCTTTTGTACTTAAATACTTTGGAAAACAACATGTCTATGATGTCTGTGCATATGAAACTCACTTTTGTGATAAAGGGAAGCAGGTACTTCAAGTTTGAAGCACGACTCATGCTGCTTTCCAAAGATAGTAATCCTCTTCTCAGTATGGTATGTGCAGTCGTTTCCACTAATGAGAAAGTGTGAACAAGACACTCCAACCAAAGGGCTACATCCACCTAAACAGTTGTACATGAATTGAATGGAAGTCTCATGTGGTATGGAAGAAGAAACCACATACACTCTTAAAGACGTCATTTTAGGAGTAGTGTGATTATTAGGACACTTGTTTCATAACAGCCTTTGTGTATGGGTAGCGTGGTCGAGTGGTCTAAGGCGCTGGTTTTAGGCACCAGTCTCTTCGGAGGTGTGGGTTCGAATCCCACCGCTGCCATATCATTTTCTTTTGTACTTAAATACTTTGGAAAACAACATGTCTATGATGTATGTGGATATGAAACTCACTTTTGTGATAAAGGGAAGCAGGTACTTCAAGTTTGAAGCAGGACTCATGCTTCTTTCCAAAGATAGGAATCCTCTTCTCAGTATGGTATGTGCAGTCGTTTCCACTAATAAGAAAGTGTGAACAAGACACTCCAACCAAATGGCGACATCCACCTAAATAGTTGTACATGAACTGAATGGAAGTCTCATGTGGTATGGAAGAAGAAACCACATACACTCTTAAAGACGTCATTTTAGGAGTAGTGTGATTATTAGGACACTTGTTTCATAACAGCCTTTGTGTATGGGTAGCGTGGCCGAGTGGTCTAAGGCGCTGGTTTTAGGCACCAGTCTCTTCGGAGGCGTGGGTTCGAATCCCACCGCTGCCATGTCATTTTCTTTTGTACTTAAATACTTTGGAAAACAACATGTCTATGATGTATGTGCATATGAAACTCACTTTTGTGATAAAAGGAAGCAGGTACTTGAAGTTTGAAGCAGGACTCATGCTTCTTTCCAAAGATAGAAATCCTCTTCTCAGTATGGTATGTGCAGTCGTTTCCACTAATGAGAAAGTGTGAACAAGACACTCCAACCAAAGGGCTACATCCACCAAAACAGTTGTACATGAACTGAATGGAAGTCTCATGTGGTATGGAAGAAGAAACCACATACACTCTTAAAGACGTCATTTTAGGAGTAGTGTGAATATTAGGACACTTGTTTCATAACAGCCTTTGTGTATGGGTAGCGTGGCCGAGTGGTCTAAGGCGCTGGTTTTAGGCACCAGTCTCTTCGGAGGCGTGGGTTCGAATCCCACCACTGCCATATCATTTTCTTTTGTACTTAAATACTTTGGAAAACAACATGTCTATGATGTATGTGCATATGAAACTCACTTTTGTGATAAAGGGAAGCAGGTACTTCAAGTTTGAAGCACGACTCATGCTGCTTTCCAAAGATTGTAGTCCTCTTCTCAGTATGGTATGTGCAGTCGTTTCCACTAATGAGAAAGTGTGAACAAGACACTCCAACCAAAGGGCTACATCCACCTAAATAGTTGTACATGAACTGAATGGAAGTCTCATGTGGTATGGAAGAAGAAACCACATACACTCTTAAAGACGTCATTTTAGGAGTAGTGTGATTATTAGGACACTTGTTTCATAATAGCCTTTGTGTATGGGTAGCGTGGCCGAGTGGTCTAAGGCGCTGGTTTTAGGCACCAGTCTCTTCGGAGGCGTGGGTTCGAATCCCACCACTGCCATATCATTTTCTTTTGTACTTAAATACTTTGGAAAACAACATGTCTATGATGTCTGTGCATATGAAACTCACTTTTGTGATAAAGGGAAGCAGGTACTTGAAGTTTGAAGCAGGACTCATGCTTCTTTCCAAAGATAGAAATCCTCTTCTCAGTATGGTATGTGCAGTCGTTTCCACTAATGAGAAAGTGTGAACAAGACACTCCAACCAAAGGGCTACATCCACCAAAACAGTTGTACATGAACTGAATGGAAGTCTCATGTGGTATGGAAGAAGAAACCACATACACTCTTAAAGACGTCATTTTAGGAGTAGTGTGAATATTAGGACACTTGTTTCATAACAGCCTTTGTGTATGGGTAGCGTGGCCGAGTGGTCTAAGGCGCTGGTTTTAGGCACCAGTCTCTTCGGAGGCGTGGGTTCGAATCCCACCGCTGCCATATCATTTTCTTTTGTACTTAAATACTTTGGAAAACAACATGTCTATGATGTATGTGCATATGAAACTCACTTTTGTGATAAAGGGAAGCAGGTACTTCAAGTTTGAAGCACGACTCATGCTGCTTTCCAAAGATTGTAGTCCTCTTCTCAGTATGGTATGTGCAGTCGTTTCCACTAATGAGAAAGTGTGAACAAGACACTCCAACCAAAGGGCTACATCCACCTAAATAGTTGTACATGAACTGAATGGAAGTCTCATGTGGTATGGAAGAAGAAACCACATACACTCTTAAAGACGTCATTTTAGGAGTAGTGTGATTATTAGGACACTTGTTTCATAACAGCCTTTGTGTATGGGTAGCGTGGCCGAGTGGTCTAAGGCGCTGGTTTTAGGCACCAGTCTCTTCGGAGGCGTGGGTTCGAATCCCACCACTGCCATATCATTTTCTTTTGTACTTAAATACTTTGGAAAACAACATGTCTATGATGTCTGTGCATATGAAACTCACTTTTGTGACAAAGGGAAGCAGGTACTTGAAGTTTGAAGCAGGACTCATGCTTCTTTCCAAAGATAGGAATCCTCTTCTCAGTATGGTATGTGCAGTCGTTTCCACTAATAAGAAAGTGTGAACAAGACACTCCAACCAAATGGCTACATCCACCTAAATAGTTGTACATGAACTGAATGGAAGTCTCATGTGGTATGGAAGAAGAAACCACATACACTCTTAAAGACGTCATTTTAGGAGTAGTGTGATTATTAGGACACTTGTTTCATAACAGCCTTTGTGTATGGGTAGCGTGGCCGAGTGGTCTAAGGCGCTGGTTTTAGGCACCAGTCTCTTCGGAGGCGTGGGTTCGAATCCCACCGCTGCCATGTCATTTTCTTTTGTACTTAAATACTTTGGAAAACAACATGTCTATGATGTATGTGCATATGAAACTCACTTTTGTGATAAAAGGAAGCAGGTACTTGAAGTTTGAAGCAGGACTCATGCTTCTTTCCAAAGATAGAAATCCTCTTCTCAGTATGGTATGTGCAGTCGTTTCCACTAATGAGAAAGTGTGAACAAGACACTCCAACCAAAGGGCTACATCCACCAAAACAGTTGTACATGAACTGAATGGAAGTCTCATGTGGTATGGAAGAAGAAACCACATACACTCTTAAAGACGTCATTTTAGGAGTAGTGTGAATATTAGGACACTTGTTTCATAACAGCCTTTGTGTATGGGTAGCGTGGCCGAGTGGTCTAAGGCGCTGGTTTTAGGCACCAGTCTCTTCGGAGGCGTGGGTTCGAATCCCACCACTGCCATATCATTTTCTTTTGTACTTAAATACTTTGGAAAACAACATGTCTATGATGTATGTGCATATGAAACTCACTTTTGTGATAAAGGGAAGCAGGTACTTGAAGTTTGAAGCACGACTCATGCTGCTTTCCAAAGATTGTAGTCCTCTTCTCAGTATGGTATGTGCAGTCGTTTCCACTAATGAGAAAGTGTGAACAAGACACTCCAACCAAAGGGCTACATCCACCTAAATAGTTGTACATGAACTGAATGGAAGTCTCATGTGGTATGGAAGAAGAAACCACATACACTCTTAAAGACGTCATTTTAGGAGTAGTGTGATTATTAGGACACTTGTTTCATAATAGCCTTTGTGTATGGGTAGCGTGGCCGAGTGGTCTAAGGCGCTGGTTTTAGGCACCAGTCTCTTCGGAGGCGTGGGTTCGAATCCCACCACTGCCATATCATTTTCTTTTGTACTTAAATACTTTGGAAAACAACATGTCTATGATGTCTGTGCATATGAAACTCACTTTTGTGATAAAGGGAAGCAGGTACTTGAAGTTTGAAGCAGGACTCATGCTTCTTTCCAAAGATAGAAATCCTCTTCTCAGTATGGTATGTGCAGTCGTTTCCACTAATGAGAAAGTGTGAACAAGACACTCCAACCAAAGGGCTACATCCACCAAAACAGTTGTACATGAACTGAATGGAAGTCTCATGTGGTATGGAAGAAGAAACCACATACACTCTTAAAGACGTCATTTTAGGAGTAGTGTGAATATTAGGACACTTGTTTCATAACAGCCTTTGTGTATGGGTAGCGTGGCCGAGTGGTCTAAGGCGCTGGTTTTAGGCACCAGTCTCTTCGGAGGCGTGGGTTCGAATCCCACCGCTGCCATATCATTTTCTTTTGTACTTAAATACTTTGGAAAACAACATGTCTATGATGTATGTGCATATGAAACTCACTTTTGTGATAAAGGGAAGCAGGTACTTCAAGTTTGAAGCACGACTCATGCTGCTTTCCAAAGATTGTAGTCCTCTTCTCAGTATGGTATGTGCAGTCGTTTCCACTAATGAGAAAGTGTGAACAAGACACTCCAACCAAAGGGCTACATCCACCTAAATAGTTGTACATGAACTGAATGGAAGTCTCATGTGGTATGGAAGAAGAAACCACATACACTCTTAAAGACGTCATTTTAGGAGTAGTGTGATTATTAGGACACTTGTTTCATAACAGCCTTTGTGTATGGGTAGCGTGGCCGAGTGGTCTAAGGCGCTGGTTTTAGGCACCAGTCTCTTCGGAGGCGTGGGTTCGAATCCCACCACTGCCATATCATTTTCTTTTGTACTTAAATACTTTGGAAAACAACATGTCTATGATGTCTGTGCATATGAAACTCACTTTTGTGACAAAGGGAAGCAGGTACTTGAAGTTTGAAGCAGGACTCATGCTTCTTTCCAAAGATAGGAATCCTCTTCTCAGTATGGTATGTGCAGTCGTTTCCACTAATGAGAAAGTGTGAACAAGACACTCCAACCAAAGGGCTACATCCACCTAAATAGTTGTACATGAACTGAATGGAAGTCTCATGTGGTATGGAAGAAGAAACCACATACACTCTTAAAGACGTCATTTTAGGAGTAGTGTGATTATTAGGACACTTGTTTCATAACAGCCTTTGTGTATGGGTAGCGTGGCCGAGTGGTCTAAGGCGCTGGTTTTAGGCACCAGTCTCTTCGGAGGCGTGGGTTCGAATCCCACCGCTGCCATATCATTTTCTTTTGTACTTAAAAACTTTGGAAAACAACATGTCTATGATGTATGTGGATATGAAACTCACTTTTGTGATAAAGGGAAGCAGGTACTTCAAGTTTGAAGCACGACTCATGCTGCTTTCCAAAGATAGGAATCCTCTTCTCAGTATGGTATGTGCAGTCGTTTCCACTAATGAGAAAGTGTGAACAAGACACTCCAACCAAAGGGCTACATCCACCTAAATAGTTGTACATGAACTGAATGGAAGTCTCATGTGGTATGGAAGAAGAAACCACATACACTCTTAAAGACGTCATTTTAGGAGTAGTGTGATTATTAGGACACTTGTTTCATAATAGCCTTTGTGTATGGGTAGCGTGGCCGAGTGGTCTAAGGCGCTGGTTTTAGGCACCAGTCTCTTCGGAGGCGTGGGTTCGAATCCCACCACTGCCATATCATTTTCTTTTGTACTTAAATACTTTGGAAAACAACATGTCTATGATGTCTGTGCCTATGAAACTCACTTTTGTGATAAAGGGAAGCAGGTACTTCAAGTTTGAAGCACGACTCATGCTGCTTTCCAAAGATTGTAGTCCTCTTCTCAGTATGGTATGTGCAGTCGTTTCCACTAATGAGAAAGTGTGAACAAGACACTCCAACCAAAGGGCTACATCCACCTAAATAGTTGTACATGAACTGAATGGAAGTCTCATGTGGTATGGAAGAAGAAACCACATACACTCTTAAAGACGTCATTTTAGGAGTAGTGTGATTATTAGGACACTTGTTTCATAACAGCCTTTGTGTATGGGTAGCGTGGCCGAGTGGTCTAAGGCGCTGGTTTTAGGCACCAGTCTCTTCGGAGGCGTGGGTTCGAATCCCACCACTGCCATATCATTTTCTTTTGTACTTAAATACTTTGGAAAACAACATGTCTATGATGTCTGTGCATATGAAACTCACTTTTGTGACAAAGGGAAGCAGGTACTTGAAGTTTGAAGCAGGACTCATGCTTCTTTCCAAAGATAGGAATCCTCTTCTCAGTATGGTATGTGCAGTCGTTTCCACTAATGAGAAAGTGTGAACAAGACACTCCAACCAAAGGGCTACATCCACCTAAATAGTTGTACATGAACTGAATGGAAGTCTCATGTGGTATGGAAGAAGAAACCACATACACTCTTAAAGACGTCATTTTAGGAGTAGTGTGATTATTAGGACACTTGTTTCATAATAGCCTTTGTGTATGGGTAGCGTGGCCGAGTGGTCTAAGGCGCTGGTTTTAGGCACCAGTCTCTTCGGAGGCGTGGGTTCGAATCCCACCACTGCCATATCATTTTCTTTTGTACTTAAATACTTTGGAAAACAACATGTCTATGATGTCTGTGCCTATGAAACTCACTTTTGTGATAAAGGGAAGCAGGTACTTCAAGTTTGAAGCACGACTCATGCTGCTTTCCAAAGATTGTAGTCCTCTTCTCAGTATGGTATGTGCAGTCGTTTCCACTAATGAGAAAGTGTGAACAAGACACTCCAACCAAAGGGCTACATCCACCTAAATAGTTGTACATGAACTGAATGGAAGTCTCATGTGGTATGGAAGAAGAAACCACATACACTCTTAAAGACGTCATTTTAGGAGTAGTGTGATTATTAGGACACTTGTTTCATAACAGCCTTTGTGTATGGGTAGCGTGGCCGAGTGGTCTAAGGCGCTGGTTTTAGGCACCAGTCTCTTCGGAGGCGTGGGTTCGAATCCCACCGCTGCCATGTCATTTTCTTTTGTACTTAAATACTTTGGAAAACAACATGTCTATGATGTATGTGCATATGAAACTCACTTTTGTGATAAAAGGAAGCAGGTACTTGAAGTTTGAAGCAGGACTCATGCTTCTTTCCAAAGATAGAAATCCTCTTCTCAGTATGGTATGTGCAGTCGTTTCCACTAATGAGAAAGTGTGAACAAGACACTCCAACCAAAGGGCTACATCCACCAAAACAGTTGTACATGAACTGAATGGAAGTCTCATGTGGTATGGAAGAAGAAACCACATACACTCTTAAAGACGTCATTTTAGGAGTAGTGTGAATATTAGGACACTTGTTTCATAACAGCCTTTGTGTATGGGTAGCGTGGCCGAGTGGTCTAAGGCGCTGGTTTTAGGCACCAGTCTCTTCGGAGGCGTGGGTTCGAATCCCACCACTGCCATATCATTTTCTTTTGTACTTAAATACTTTGGAAAACAACATGTCTATGATGTATGTGCATATGAAACTCACTTTTGTGATAAAGGGAAGCAGGTACTTGAAGTTTGAAGCACGACTCATGCTGCTTTCCAAAGATTGTAGTCCTCTTCTCAGTATGGTATGTGCAGTCGTTTCCACTAATGAGAAAGTGTGAACAAGACACTCCAACCAAAGGGCTACATCCACCTAAATAGTTGTACATGAACTGAATGGAAGTCTCATGTGGTATGGAAGAAGAAACCACATACACTCTTAAAGACGTCATTTTAGGAGTAGTGTGATTATTAGGACACTTGTTTCATAATAGCCTTTGTGTATGGGTAGCGTGGCCGAGTGGTCTAAGGCGCTGGTTTTAGGCACCAGTCTCTTCGGAGGCGTGGGTTCGAATCCCACCACTGCCATATCATTTTCTTTTGTACTTAAATACTTTGGAAAACAACATGTCTATGATGTCTGTGCATATGAAACTCACTTTTGTGATAAAGGGAAGCAGGTACTTGAAGTTTGAAGCAGGACTCATGCTTCTTTCCAAAGATAGAAATCCTCTTCTCAGTATGGTATGTGCAGTCGTTTCCACTAATGAGAAAGTGTGAACAAGACACTCCAACCAAAGGGCTACATCCACCAAAACAGTTGTACATGAACTGAATGGAAGTCTCATGTGGTATGGAAGAAGAAACCACATACACTCTTAAAGACGTCATTTTAGGAGTAGTGTGAATATTAGGACACTTGTTTCATAACAGCCTTTGTGTATGGGTAGCGTGGCCGAGTGGTCTAAGGCGCTGGTTTTAGGCACCAGTCTCTTCGGAGGCGTGGGTTCGAATCCCACCGCTGCCATATCATTTTCTTTTGTACTTAAATACTTTGGAAAACAACATGTCTATGATGTATGTGCATATGAAACTCACTTTTGTGATAAAGGGAAGCAGGTACTTCAAGTTTGAAGCACGACTCATGCTGCTTTCCAAAGATTGTAGTCCTCTTCTCAGTATGGTATGTGCAGTCGTTTCCACTAATGAGAAAGTGTGAACAAGACACTCCAACCAAAGGGCTACATCCACCTAAATAGTTGTACATGAACTGAATGGAAGTCTCATGTGGTATGGAAGAAGAAACCACATACACTCTTAAAGACGTCATTTTAGGAGTAGTGTGATTATTAGGACACTTGTTTCATAATAGCCTTTGTGTATGGGTAGCGTGGCCGAGTGGTCTAAGGCGCTGGTTTTAGGCACCAGTCTCTTCGGAGGCGTGGGTTCGAATCCCACCACTGCCATATCATTTTCTTTTGTACTTAAATACTTTGGAAAACAACATGTCTATGATGTCTGTGCATATGAAACTCACTTTTGTGACAAAGGGAAGCAGGTACTTGAAGTTTGAAGCAGGACTCATGCTTCTTTCCAAAGATAGGAATCCTCTTCTCAGTATGGTATGTGCAGTCGTTTCCACTAATAAGAAAGTGTGAACAAGACACTCCAACCAAATGGCTACATCCACCTAAATAGTTGTACATGAACTGAATGGAAGTCTCATGTGGTATGGAAGAAGAAACCACATACACTCTTAAAGACGTCATTTTAGGAGTAGTGTGATTATTAGGACACTTGTTTCATAACAGCCTTTGTGTATGGGTAGCGTGGCCGAGTGGTCTAAGGCGCTGGTTTTAGGCACCAGTCTCTTCGGAGGCGTGGGTTCGAATCCCACCGCTGCCATGTCATTTTCTTTTGTACTTAAATACTTTGGAAAACAACATGTCTATGATGTATGTGGATATGAAACTCACTTTTGTGATAAAAGGAAGCAGGTACTTGAAGTTTGAAGCAGGACTCATGCTTCTTTCCAAAGATAGAAATCCTCTTCTCAGTATGGTATGTGCAGTCGTTTCCACTAATGAGAAAGTGTGAACAAGACACTCCAACCAAAGGGCTACATCCACCAAAACAGTTGTACATGAACTGAATGGAAGTCTCATGTGGTATGGAAGAAGAAACCACATACACTCTTAAAGACGTCATTTTAGGAGTAGTGTGAATATTAGGACACTTGTTTCATAACAGCCTTTGTGTATGGGTAGCGTGGCCGAGTGGTCTAAGGCGCTGGTTTTAGGCACCAGTCTCTTCGGAGGCGTGGGTTCGAATCCCACCACTGCCATATCATTTTCTTTTGTACTTAAATACTTTGGAAAACAACATGTCTATGATGTATGTGCATATGAAACTCACTTTTGTGATAAAGGGAAGCAGGTACTTGAAGTTTGAAGCACGACTCATGCTGCTTTCCAAAGATTGTAGTCCTCTTCTCAGTATGGTATGTGCAGTCGTTTCCACTAATGAGAAAGTGTGAACAAGACACTCCAACCAAAGGGCTACATCCACCTAAATAGTTGTACATGAACTGAATGGAAGTCTCATGTGGTATGGAAGAAGAAACCACATACACTCTTAAAGACGTCATTTTAGGAGTAGTGTGATTATTAGGACACTTGTTTCATAATAGCCTTTGTGTATGGGTAGCGTGGCCGAGTGGTCTAAGGCGCTGGTTTTAGGCACCAGTCTCTTCGGAGGCGTGGGTTCGAATCCCACCACTGCCATATCATTTTCTTTTGTACTTAAATACTTTGGAAAACAACATGTCTATGATGTCTGTGCATATGAAACTCACTTTTGTGATAAAGGGAAGCAGGTACTTGAAGTTTGAAGCAGGACTCATGCTTCTTTCCAAAGATAGAAATCCTCTTCTCAGTATGGTATGTGCAGTCGTTTCCACTAATGAGAAAGTGTGAACAAGACACTCCAACCAAAGGGCTACATCCACCAAAACAGTTGTACATGAACTGAATGGAAGTCTCATGTGGTATGGAAGAAGAAACCACATACACTCTTAAAGACGTCATTTTAGGAGTAGTGTGAATATTAGGACACTTGTTTCATAACAGCCTTTGTGTATGGGTAGCGTGGCCGAGTGGTCTAAGGCGCTGGTTTTAGGCACCAGTCTCTTCGGAGGCGTGGGTTCGAATCCCACCGCTGCCATATCATTTTCTTTTGTACTTAAATACTTTGGAAAACAACATGTCTATGATGTATGTGCATATGAAACTCACTTTTGTGATAAAGGGAAGCAGGTACTTCAAGTTTGAAGCACGACTCATGCTGCTTTCCAAAGATTGTAGTCCTCTTCTCAGTATGGTATGTGCAGTCGTTTCCACTAATGAGAAAGTGTGAACAAGACACTCCAACCAAAGGGCTACATCCACCTAAATAGTTGTACATGAACTGAATGGAAGTCTCATGTGGTATGGAAGAAGAAACCACATACACTCTTAAAGACGTCATTTTAGGAGTAGTGTGATTATTAGGACACTTGTTTCATAACAGCCTTTGTGTATGGGTAGCGTGGCCGAGTGGTCTAAGGCGCTGGTTTTAGGCACCAGTCTCTTCGGAGGCGTGGGTTCGAATCCCACCACTGCCATATCATTTTCTTTTGTACTTAAATACTTTGGAAAACAACATGTCTATGATGTCTGTGCATATGAAACTCACTTTTGTGACAAAGGGAAGCAGGTACTTGAAGTTTGAAGCAGGACTCATGCTTCTTTCCAAAGATAGGAATCCTCTTCTCAGTATGGTATGTGCAGTCGTTTCCACTAATGAGAAAGTGTGAACAAGACACTCCAACCAAAGGGCTACATCCACCTAAATAGTTGTACATGAACTGAATGGAAGTCTCATGTGGTATGGAAGAAGAAACCACATACACTCTTAAAGACGTCATTTTAGGAGTAGTGTGATTATTAGGACACTTGTTTCATAACAGCCTTTGTGTATGGGTAGCGTGGCCGAGTGGTCTAAGGCGCTGGTTTTAGGCACCAGTCTCTTCGGAGGCGTGGGTTCGAATCCCACCGCTGCCATATCATTTTCTTTTGTACTTAAAAACTTTGGAAAACAACATGTCTATGATGTATGTGGATATGAAACTCACTTTTGTGATAAAGGGAAGCAGGTACTTCAAGTTTGAAGCACGACTCATGCTGCTTTCCAAAGATAGGAATCCTCTTCTCAGTATGGTATGTGCAGTCGTTTCCACTAATGAGAAAGTGTGAACAAGACACTCCAACCAAAGGGCTACATCCACCTAAATAGTTGTACATGAACTGAATGGAAGTCTCATGTGGTATGGAAGAAGAAACCACATACACTCTTAAAGACGTCATTTTAGGAGTAGTGTGATTATTAGGACACTTGTTTCATAATAGCCTTTGTGTATGGGTAGCGTGGCCGAGTGGTCTAAGGCGCTGGTTTTAGGCACCAGTCTCTTCGGAGGCGTGGGTTCGAATCCCACCACTGCCATATCATTTTCTTTTGTACTTAAATACTTTGGAAAACAACATGTCTATGATGTCTGTGCCTATGAAACTCACTTTTGTGATAAAGGGAAGCAGGTACTTCAAGTTTGAAGCACGACTCATGCTGCTTTCCAAAGATTGTAGTCCTCTTCTCAGTATGGTATGTGCAGTCGTTTCCACTAATGAGAAAGTGTGAACAAGACACTCCAACCAAAGGGCTACATCCACCTAAATAGTTGTACATGAACTGAATGGAAGTCTCATGTGGTATGGAAGAAGAAACCACATACACTCTTAAAGACGTCATTTTAGGAGTAGTGTGATTATTAGGACACTTGTTTCATAACAGCCTTTGTGTATGGGTAGCATGGCCGAGTGGTCTAAGGCGCTGGTTTTAGGCACCAGTCTCTTCGGAGGCGTGGGTTCGAATCCCACCACTGCCATATCATTTTCTTTTGTACTTAAATACTTTGGAAAACAACATGTCTATGATGTATGTGCATATGAAACTCACTTTTGTGATAAAGGGAAGCAGGTACTTCAAGTTTGAAGCACGACTCATGCTGCTTTCCAAAGATAGGAATCCTCTTCTCAGTATGGTATGTGCAGTCGTTTCCACTAATGAGAAAGTGTGAACAAGACACTCCAACCAAAGGGCTACATCCACCTAAATAGTTGTACATGAACTGAATGGAAGTCTCATGTGGTATGGAAGAAGAAACCACATACACTCTTAAAGACGTCATTTTAGGAGTAGTGTGATTATTAGGACACTTGTTTCATAATAGCCTTTGTGTATGGGTAGCGTGGCCGAGTGGTCTAAGGCGCTGGTTTTAGGCACCAGTCTCTTCGGAGGCGTGGGTTCGAATCCCACCACTGCCATATCATTTTCTTTTGTACTTAAATACTTTGGAAAACAACATGTCTATGATGTCTGTGCATATGAAACTCACTTTTGTGATAAAGGGAAGCAGGTACTTGAAGTTTGAAGCAGGACTCATGCTTCTTTCCAAAGATAGGAATCCTCTTCTCAGTATGGTATGTGCAGTCGTTTCCACTAATGAGAAAGTGTGAACAAGACACTCCAACCAAAGGGCTACATCCACCTAAATAGTTGTACATGAACTGAATGGAAGTCTCATGTGGTATGGAAGAAGAAACCACATACACTCTTAAAGACGTCATTTTAGGAGTAGTGTGATTATTAGGACACTTGTTTCATAACAGCCTTTGTGTATGGGTAGCGTGGCCGAGTGGTCTAAGGCGCTGGTTTTAGGCACCAGTCTCTTCGGAGGCGTTGGTTCGAATCCCACCGCTGCCATATCATTTTCTTTTGTACTTAAAAACTTTGGAAAACAACATGTCTATGATGTATGTGGATATGAAACTCACTTTTTTGATAAAAGGAAGCAGGTACTTCAAGTTTGAAGCACGACTCATGTTGCTTTCCAAGGATAGGAATCCTCTTCTCAGTATGGTATGTGCAGTCGTTTCCACTAATGAGAAAGTGTGAACAAGACACTCCAACCAAAGGGCTACATCCACCTAAATAGTTGTACATGAACTGAATGGAAGTCTCATGTGGTATGGAAGAAGAAACCACATACACTCTTAAAGACGTCATTTTAGGAGTAGTGTGATTATTAGGACACTTGTTTCAAAACAGCCTTTGTGTATGGGTAGCGTGGCCGAGTGGTCTAAGGCGCTGGTTTTAGGCACCAGTCTCTTCGGAGGCGTGGGTTCGAATCCCACCACTGCCATATCATTTTCTTTTGTACTTAAATACTTTGGAAAACAACATGTCTATGATGTATGTGCATATGAAACTCACTTTTGTGATAAAGGGAAGCAGGTACTTGAAGTTTGAAGCACGACTCATGCTTCTTTCCAAAGATAGGAATCCTCTTCTCAGTATGGTATGTGCAGTCGTTTCCACTAATGAGAAAGTGTGAACAAGACACTCCAACCAAAGGGCTACATCCACCTAAATAGTTGTACATGAACTGAATGGAAGTCTCATGTGGTATGGAAGAAGAAACCACATACAGTCTTAAAGACGTCATTTTAGGAGTAGTGTGATTATTAGGACACTTGTTTCATAATAGCCTTTGTGTATGGGTAGCGTGGCCGAGTGGTCTAAGGCGCTGGTTTTAGGCACCAGTCTCTTCGGAGGCGTGGGTTCGAATCCCACCACTGCCATATCATTTTCTTTTGTACTTAAATACTTTGGAAAACAACATGTCTATGATGTCTGTGCATATGAAACTCACTTTTGTGATAAAGGGAAGCAGGTACTTCAAGTTTGAAGCAGGACTCATGCTTCTTTCCAAAGATAGGAATCCTCTTCTCAGTATGGTATGTGCAGTCGTTTCCACTAATGAGAAAGTGTGAACAAGACACTCCAACCAAAGGGCTACATCCACCTAAATAGTTGTACATGAACTGAATGGAAGTCTCATGTGGTATGGAAGAAGAAACCACATACACTCTTAAAGACGTCATTTTAGGAGTAGTGTGATTATTAGGACACTTGTTTCATAACAGCCTTTGTGTATGGGTAGCGTGGCCGAGTGGTCTAAGGCGCTGGTTTTAGGCACCAGTCTCTTCGGAGGCGTGGGTTCGAATCCCACCGCTGCCATATCGTTTTCCTTTGTACTTAAATACTTTGGAAAACAACATGTCTATGATGTATGTGCATATGAAGGTCACTTTTGTGATAAAGGGAAGCAGGTACTTCAAGTTTGAAGCACGACTCATCCTGCTTTCCAAAGATAGGAATCCTCTTCTCAGTATGGTATGTGCAGTCGTTTCCACTAATGAGAAAATGTGAACAAGACACTCCAACCAAAGGGCTACATCCACCTAAATAGTTGTACATGAACTGAATGGAAGTCTCATGTGGTATGGAAGAAGAAACCACATACACTCTTAAAGACGTCATTTTAGGAGTAGTGTGATTATTAGGACACTTGTTTCATAATAGCCTTTGTGTATGGGTAGCGTGGCCGAGTGGTCTAAGGCGCTGGTTTTAGGCACCAGTCTCTTCGGAGGCGTGGGTTCGAATCCCACCACTGCCATATCATTTTCTTTTGTACTTAAATACTTTGGAAAACAACATGTCTATGATGTATGTGGATATGAAACTCACTTTTGTGATAAAAGGAAGCAGGTACTTCAAGTTTGAAGCACGACTCATGTTGCTTTCCAAGGATAGGAATCCTCTTCTCAGTATGGTATGTGCAGTCGTTTCCACTAATGAGAAAGTGTGAACAAGACACTCCAACCAAAGGGCTACATCCACCTAAATAGTTGTACATGAACTGAATGGAAGTCTCATGTGGTATGGAAGAAGAAACCACATACACTCTTAAAGACGTCATTTTAGGAGTAGTGTGATTATTAGGACACTTGTTTCAAAACAGCCTTTGTGTATGGGTAGCGTGGCCGAGTGGTCTAAGGCGCTGGTTTTAGGCACCAGTCTCTTCGGAGGCGTGGGTTCGAATCCCACCACTGCCATATCATTTTCTTTTGTACTTAAATACTTTGGAAAACAACATGTCTATGATGTATGTGCATATGAAACTCACTTTTGTGATAAAGGGAAGCAGGTACTTCAAGTTTGAAGCACGACTCATGCTTCTTTCCAAAGATAGGAATCCTCTTCTCAGTATGGTATGTGCAGTCGTTTCCACTAATGAGAAAGTGTGAACAAGACACTCCAACCAAAGGGCTACATCCACCTAAATAGTTGTACATGAACTGAATGGAAGTCTCATGTGGTATGGAAGAAGAAACCACATACACTCTTAAAGACGTCATTTTAGGAGTAGTGTGATTATTAGGACACTTGTTTCATAACAGCCTTTGTGTATGGGTAGCGTGGCCGAGTGGTCTAAGGCGCTAGATTTAGGCACCAGTCTCTTCGGAGGCGTGGGTTCGAATCCCACCGCTGCCATATCGTTTTCTTTTGTACTTAAATACTTTGGAAAACAACATGTCTATGATGTATGTGGATATGAAACTCACTTTTGTGATAAAGGGAAGCAGGTACTTGAAGTTTGAAGCAGGACTCTCGCTGCTTTCCAAAGATAGTAATCCTCTTCTCAGTATGGTATGTGCAGTCGTTTCCACTAATGAGAAAGTGTGAACAAGACACTCCAACCAAAGGGCTACATCCACCTAAATAGTTGTACATGAATTGAATTGAAGTCTCATGTGGTATGGAAGAAGAAACCACATACACTCTTAAAGACGTCATTTTAGGAGTAGTGTGATTATTAGGACACTTGTTTCATAACAGCCTTTGTGTATGGGTAGCGTGGTCGAGTGGTCTAAGGCGCTGGTTTTAGGCACCAGTCTCTTCGGAGGTGTGGGTTCGAATCCCACCGCTGCCATATCATTTTCTTTTGTACTTAAATACTTTGGAAAACAACATGTCTATGATGTATGTGGATATGAAACTCACTTTTGTGATAAAGGGAAGCAGGTACTTCAAGTTTGAAGCAGGACTCATGCTTCTTTCCAAAGATAGGAATCCTCTTCTCAGTATGGTATGTGCAGTCGTTTCCACTAATAAGAAAGTGTGAACAAGACACTCCAACCAAATGGCTACATCCACCTAAATAGTTGTACATGAATTGAATGGAAGTCTCATGTGGTATGGAAGTAGAAACCACATACACTCTTAAAGACGTCATTTTAGGAGTAGTGTGAATATTAGGACACTTGTTTCATAACAGCCTTTGTGTATGGGTAGCGTGGCCGAGTGGTCTAAGGCGCTGGTTTTAGGCACCAGTCTCTTCGGAGGCGTGGGTTCGAATCCCACCGCTGCCATGTCATTTTCTTTTGTACTTAAATACTTTGGAAAACAACATGTCTATGATGTATGTGCATATGAAACTCACTTTTGTGATAAAAGGAAGCAGGTACTTGAAGTTTGAAGCAGGACTCATGCTGCTTTCCAGAGATAGAAATCCTCTTCTCAGTATGGTATGTGCAGTCGTTTCCACTAATGAGAAAGTGTGAACAAGACACTCCAACCAAAGGGCTACATCCACCAAAACAGTTGTACATGAACTGAATGGAAGTCTCATGTGGTATGGAAGAAGAAACCACATACACTCTTAAAGACGTCATTTTAGGAGTAGTGTGAATATTAGGACACTTGTTTCATAACAGCCTTTGTGTATGGGTAGCGTGGCCGAGTGGTCTAAGGCGCTGGTTTTAGGCACCAGTCTCTTCGGAGGCGTGGGTTCGAATCCCACCGCTGCCATATCATTTTCTTTTGTACTTAAATACTTTGGAAAACAACATGTCTATGATGTATGTGCATATGAAACTCACTTTTGTGATAAAGGGAAGCAGGTACTTCAAGTTTGAAGCACGACTCATGCTGCTTTCCAAAGATTGTAGTCCTCTTCTCAGTATGGTATGTGCAGTCGTTTCCACTAATGAGAAAGTGTGAACAAGACACTCCAACCAAAGGGCTACATCCACCTAAATAGTTGTACATGAACTGAATGGAAGTCTCATGTGGTATGGAAGAAGAAACCACATACACTCTTAAAGACGTCATTTTAGGAGTAGTGTGATTATTAGGACACTTGTTTCATAACAGCCTTTGTGTATGGGTAGCGTGGCCGAGTGGTCTAAGGCGCTGGTTTTAGGCACCAGTCTCTTCGGAGGCGTGGGTTCGAATCCCACCGCTGCCATATCATTTTCTTTTGTACTTAAATACTTTGGAAAACAACATGTCTATGATGTATGTGCATATGAAACTCACTTCTGTGATAAAGGGAAGCAGGTACTTGAAGTTTGAAGCAGGACTCATGCTGCTTTCCAAAGATAGGAATCCTCTTCTCAGTATGGTATGTGCAGTCGTTTCCACTAATGAGAAAGTGTGAACAAGACACTCCAACCAAAGGGCTACATCCACCTAAATAGTTGTACATGAATTGAATGGAAGTCTCATGTGGTATGGAAGAAGAAACCACATACACTCTTAAAGACGTCATTTTAGGAGTAGTGTGAATATTAGGACACTTGTTTCATAACAGCCTTTGTGTATGGGTAGCGTGGCCGAGTGGTCTAAGGCGCTGGTTTTAGGCACCAGTCTCTTCGGAGGCGTGGGTTCGAATCCCACCGCTGCCATGTCATTTTCTTTTGTACTTAAATACTTTGGAAAACAACATGTCTATGATGTATGTGCATATGAAACTCACTTTTGTGATAAAAGGAAGCAGGTACTTGAAGTTTGAAGCAGGACTCATGCTGCTTTCCAGAGATAGAAATCCTCTTCTCAGTATGGTATGTGCAGTCGTTTCCACTAATGAGAAAGTGTGAACAAGACACTCCAACCAAAGGGCTACATCCACCAAAACAGTTGTACATGAACTGAATGGAAGTCTCATGTGGTATGGAAGAAGAAACCACATACACTCTTAAAGACGTCATTTTAGGAGTAGTGTGAATATTAGGACACTTGTTTCATAACAGCCTTTGTGTATGGGTAGCGTGGCCGAGTGGTCTAAGGCGCTGGTTTTAGGCACCAGTCTCTTCGGAGGCGTGGGTTCGAATCCCACCGCTGCCATATCATTTTCTTTTGTACTTAAATACTTTGGAAAACAACATGTCTATGATGTATGTGCATATGAAACTCACTTTTGTGATAAAGGGAAGCAGGTACTTCAAGTTTGAAGCACGACTCATGCTGCTTTCCAAAGATTGTAGTCCTCTTCTCAGTATGGTATGTGCAGTCGTTTCCACTAATGAGAAAGTGTGAACAAGACACTCCAACCAAAGGGCTACATCCACCTAAATAGTTGTACATGAACTGAATGGAAGTCTCATGTGGTATGGAAGAAGAAACCACATACACTCTTAAAGACGTCATTTTAGGAGTAGTGTGATTATTAGGACACTTGTTTCATAACAGCCTTTGTGTATGGGTAGCGTGGCCGAGTGGTCTAAGGCGCTGGTTTTAGGCACCAGTCTCTTCGGAGGCGTGGGTTCGAATCCCACCGCTGCCATATCATTTTCTTTTGTACTTAAATACTTTGGAAAACAACATGTCTATGATGTATGTGCATATGAAACTCACTTCTGTGATAAAGGGAAGCAGGTACTTGAAGTTTGAAGCAGGACTCATGCTGCTTTCCAAAGATAGGAATCCTCTTCTCAGTATGGTATGTGCAGTCGTTTCCACTAATGAGAAAGTGTGAACAAGACACTCCAACCAAAGGGCTACATCCACCTAAATAGTTGTACATGAATTGAATGGAAGTCTCATGTGGTATGGAAGAAGAAACCACATACACTCTTAAAGACGTCATTTTAGGAGTAGTGTGATTATTAGGACACTTGTTTCATAACAGCCTTTGTGTATGGGTAGCGTGGTCGAGTGGTCTAAGGCGCTGGTTTTAGGCACCAGTCTCTTCGGAGGCGTGGGTTCGAATCCCACCACTGCCATATCATTTTCTTTTGTACTTAAATACTTTGGAAAACAACATGTCTATGATGTATGTGCATATGAAACTCACTTCTGTGATAAAGGGAAGCAGGTACTTCAAGTTTGAAGCAGGACTCATGCTGCTTTCCAAAGATAGGAATCCTCTTCTCAGTATGGTGTGTGCAGTCGTTTCCACTAATGAGAAAGTGTGAACAAGACACTCCAACCAAAGGGCTACATCCACCTAAATAGTTGTACATGAATTGAATGGAAGTCTCATGTGGTATGGAAGAAGAAACCACATACACTCTTAAAGACGTCATTTTAGGAGTAGTGTGATTATTAGGACACTTGTTTCATAACAGCCTTTGTGTATGGGTAGCGTGGCCGAGTGGTCTAAGGCGCTGGTTTTAGGCACCAGTCTCTTCGGAGGCGTGGGTTCGAATCCCACCGCTGCCATATCATTTTCTTTTGTACTTAAATACTTTGGAAAACAACATGTCTATGATGTATGTGCATATGAAACTCACTTTTGTGATAAAGGGAAGCAGGTACTTCAAGTTTGAAGCAGGACTCATGCTGCTTTCCAAAGATAGGAATCCTCTTCTCAGTATGGTATGTGCAGTCGTTTCCACTAATGAGAAAGTGTGAACAAGACACTCCAACCAAAGGGCTACATCCACCTAAATAGTTGTACATGAATTGAATGGAAGTCTCATGTGGTATGGAAGAAGAAACCACATACACTCTTAAAGACGTCATTTTAGGAGTAGTGTGATTATTAGGACACTTGTTTCATAACAGCCTTTGTGTATGGGTAGCGTGGCCGAGTGGTCTAAGGCGCTGGTTTTAGGCACCAGTCTCTTCGGAGGCGTGGGTTCGAATCCCACCGCTGCCATATCATTTTCTTTTGTACTTAAATACTTTGGAAAACAACATGTCTATGATGTATGTGCATATGAATCTCACTTTTGTAATAAAAGGAAGCAGGTACTTCAAGTTTGATGCAGAACTCATGCTTCTTTCCAAAGATAGAAATCCTCTTCTCAGTATGGTATGTGCAGTCGTTTCCACTAATGAGAAAGTGTGAACAAGACACTCCAACCAAAGGGCTACATCCACCTAAATAGCTGTACATGAATTGAATGGAAGTCTCATGTGGTATGGAAGAAGAAACCACATACACTCTTAAAGACGTCATTTTAGGAGTAGTGTGATTATTAGGACACTTGTTTCATAACAGCCTTTGTGTATGGGTAGCGTGGCCGAGTGGTCTAAGGCGCTGGTTTTAGGCACCAGTCTCTTCGGAGGCGTGGGTTCGAATCCCACCGCTGCCATATCATTTTCTTTTGTACTTATGATGTCTATGATGTCTGTGCATGTGAAACTCACTTTTGTGATAAAGGGAAGCAGGTACTTCAAGTTTGAAGCAGGACTCATGCTTCTTTCCAAAGATAGGAATCCTCTTCTCAGCATGGTATGTGCAGTCGTTTCCACTAATGAGAAAGTGTGAACAAGACACTCCAACCAAAGGGCTACATCCACCTAAATAGCTGTACATGAACTGAATGGAAGTCTCATGTAGTATGGAAGAAGAAACCACATACACTCTTAAAGACGTCATTTTAGGAGTAGTGTGATTATTAGGACACTTGTTTCATAACAGCCTTTGTGTATGGGTAGCGTGGTCGAGTGGTCTAAGGCGCTGGTTTTAGGCACCAGTCTCTTCGGAGGCGTGGGTTCGAATCCCACCGCTGCCATATCATTTTCTTTTGTACTTAAATACTTTGGAAAACAACATGTCTATGATGTATGTGGATATGAAACTCACTTTTGTGATAAAGGGAAGCAGGTACTTCAAGTTTGAAGCAGGACTCAAGCTGCTTTCCAAAGATAGGAATCCTCTTCTCAGTATGGTATGTGCAGTCGTTTCCACTAATGAGAAAGTGTGAACAAGACACTCCAACCAAAGGGCTACATCCACCTAAATAGTTGTACATGAATTGAATGGAAGTCTCATGTGGTATGGAAGAAGAAACCACATACACTCTTAAAGACGTCATTTTAGGAGTAGTGTGATTATTAGGACACTTGTTTCATAACAGCCTTTGTGTATGGGTAGCGTGGCCGAGTGGTCTAAGGCGCTGGTTTTAGGCACCAGTCTCTTCGGAGGCGTGGGTTCGAATCCCACCGCTGCCATATCATTTTCTTTTGTACTTAAATACTTTGGAAAACAACATGTCTATGATGTATGTGGATATGAAACTCACTTTTGTGATAAAGGGAAGCAGGTACTTCAAGTTTGAAGCAGGACTCAAGCTGCTTTCCAAAGATAGGAATCCTCTTCTCAGTATGGTATGTGCAGTCGTTTCCACTAATGAGAAAGTGTGAACAAGACACTCCAACCAAAGGGCTACATCCACCTAAATAGCTGTACATGAACTGAATGGAAGTCTCATGTGGTATGGAAGAAGAAACCACATACACTCTTAAAGACGTCATTTTAGGAGTAGTGTGATTATTAGGACACTTGTTTCATAACAGCCTTTGTGTATGGGTAGCGTGGCCGAGTGGTCTAAGGCGCTGGTTTTAGGCACCAGTCTCTTCGGAGGCGTGGGTTCGAATCCCACCGCTGCCATATCATTTTCTTTTGTACTTAAATACTTTGGAAAACAACATGTCTATGATGTCTGTGCATATGAAACTCACTTTTGTGATAAAGGGAAGCAGGTACTTCAAGTTTGAAGCAGGACTCATGCTTCTTTCCAAAGATAGGAATCCTCTTCTCAGTATGGTATGTGCAGTCGTTTCCACTAATGAGAAAGTGTGAACAAGACACTCCAACCAAAGGGCTACATCCACCTAAATAGTTGTACATGAACTGAATGGAAGTCTCATGTGGTATGGAAGAAGAAACCACATACACTCTTAAAGACGTCATTTTAGGAGTAGTGTGATTATTAGGACACTTGTTTCATAACAGAACTTGTGTATGGGTAGCGTGGCCGAGTGGTCTAAGGCGCTGGTTTTAGGCACCAGTCTTTTCGGAGGCGTGGGTTCGAATCCCATCGCTGCCATATCATTTTCTTTTGTACTTAAATACTTTGGAAAACAACATGTCTATGATGTATGTGGATATGAAACTCACTTTTGTGAGAAAAGGAAGCAGGTACTTCAAGTTTGAAGCAGGACTCATGCTTCTTTCCAAAGATAGGAATCCTCTTCTCAGTATGGTATGTGCAGTCGTTTCCACTAATGAGAAAGTGTGAACAAGACACTCCAACCAAAGGGCTACATCCACCTAAATAGTTGTACATGAACTGAATGGAAGTCTCATGTGGTATGGAAGAAGAAACCACATACACTCTTAAAGACGTCATTTTAGGAGTAGTGTGATTATTAGGACACTTGTTTCATAACAGCCTTTGTGTATGGGTAGCGTGGCCGAGTGGTCTAAGGCGCTGGTTTTAGGCACCAGTCTCTTCGGAGGCGTGGGTTCGAATCCCACCGCTGCCATATCATTTTCTTTTGTACTTAAATACTTTGGAAAACAACATGTCTATGATGTATGTGCATATGAATCTCACTTTTGTGATAAAAGGAAGCAGGTACTTGAAGTTTGAAGCAGGACTCATGCTTCTTTCCAAAGATAGTAATCCTCTTCTCAGGATGGTATGTGCAGTCGTTTCCACTAATGAGAAAGTGTGAACAAGACACTCCAACCAAAGGGCTACATCCACCTAAATAGTTGTACATGAACTGAATGGAAGTCTGATGTGGCTTGGAAGAAGAAACCACATACAGTCTTAAAGACGTCATTTTAGGAGTAGGGTGATCATGAGGACACTTGTTTCATAAAAAAAATTGTGTACGGGTAGCGTGGCCGAGTGGTCTATGGCGCTGGTTTTAGGCACCAGTCTCTTCGGAGGCGTGGGTTCCAATCCCACCGCTGCCATATCATTTTCTTTTGTACTTAAATACTTTGGAAAACAACATGCCTATGATGTCTGTACATATGAAACTCACTTTTGTCATAAAAGGGAAGCAGGTACTTCAAGTTTGAAGCAGAACTCATGCTGCTTTCCAAAGATAGGAATCCTCTTCTCAGTATGGTATGTGCAGTCGTTTCCACTAATGGGAAAGTGTGAACAAGACACTCCAACCAAAGGGCTACATCCACCTAAATAGCTGTACATGAACTGAATGGAAGTCTCATGTGGTATGGAAGAAGAAACCACATACACTCTTAAAGACGTCATTTTAGGAGTAGTGTGATTATTAGGACACTTGTTTCATAACAGCCTTTGTGTATGGATAGCGTGGCCGAATGGTCTAAGGCGCTGGTTTTAGGCACCAGTCTCTTCGGAGGCGTGGGTTCCAATCCCACCGCTGCCATATCATTTTCTTTTGTACTTAAATACTTTGGAAAACAACATGTCTATGATGTATGGGGATATGAAACTCACTTTTGTGATAAAAGGAAGCAGGTACTTCAAGTTTGAAGCAGGACCCATGCTTCTTTCCAAAGATGGGAATCCTCTTCTCAGGATGGTATGTGCAGTCGTTTCCACTAATGAGAAAGTGTGAACAAGACACTCCAACCAAAGGGCTACATCCACCTAAATAGTTGTACATGAACTGAATGGAAGTCTCATGTGGCATGGAAGAAGAAACCACATACAATCTTAAAGACGTCATTTTAGGAGTAGGGTGATCATGAGGACACTTGTTTCATCAAAAAAATTTTGTACGGGTAGCGTGGCCGAGTGGTCTATGGCGCTGGTTTTAGGCACCAGTCTCTTCGGAGGCGTGGTTTCCAATCCCACCGCTGCCATATCATTTTCTTTTGTACTTAAATACTTTGGAAAACAACATGTCTATGATGTCTGTGGATATGAAACTCACTTCTGTGATAAAGGGAAGCAGGTACTTCAAGTTTGAAGCAGTGCTCATGCTTCTTTCCAAAGATAGGAATCCTCTTCTCAGTATGGTATGTGCAGTCGTTTCCACTAATGAGAAAGTGTGAACAAGACACTCCAACCAAAGGGCTACATCCACCTAAATAGCTGTACATGAACTGAATGGAAGACTCATGTGGCATGGAAGAAGAAACCACATACACTCTTAAAGACGTCATTTTAGGAGTAGTGTGATTATTAGGACACTTGTTTCATAACAGCCTTTGTGTATGGGTAGCGTGGCCGAGTGGTCTAAGGCGCTGGTTTTAGGCACCAGTCTCTTCGGAGGCGTGGGTTCGAATCCCACCGCTGCCATATCATTTTCTTTTGTACTTAAATACTTTGGAAAACAACATGTCTATGATGTCTGTGCATATGAAACTCACTTTTGTGATAAAGGGAAGCAGGTACTTCAAGTTTGAAGCAGGACTCATGCTTCTTTCCAAAGATAGGAATCCTCTTCTCAGTATGGTATGTGCAGTCGTTTCCACTAATGAGAAAGTGTGAACAAGACACTCCAACCAAAGGGCTACATCCACCTAAATAGTTGTACATGAACTGAATGGAAGTCTCATGTGGTATGGAAGAAGAAACCACATACACTCTTAAAGACGTCATTTTAGGAGTAGTGTGATTATTAGGACACTTGTTTCATAACAGAACTTGTGTATGGGTAGCGTGGCCGAGTGGTCTAAGGCGCTGGTTTTAGGCACCAGTCTCTTCGGAGGCGTGGGTTCGAATCCCATCGCTGCCATATCATTTTCTTTTGTACTTAAATACTTTGGAAAACAACATGTCTATGATGTATGTGGATATGAAACTCACTTTTGTGAGAAAAGGAAGCAGGTACTTCAAGTTTGAAGCAGGACTGATGCTTCTTTCCAAAGATAGGAATCCTCTTCTCAGTATGGTATGTGCAGTCGTTTCCACTAATGAGAAAGTGTGAACAAGACACTCCAACCAAAGGGCTACATCCACCTAAATAGTTGTACATGAACTGAATGGAAGTCTCATGTGGTATGGAAGAAGAAACCACATACACTCTTAAAGACGTCATTTTAGGAGTAGTGTGATTATTAGGACACTTGTTTCATAACAGCCTTTGTGTATGGGTAGCGTGGCCGAGTGGTCTAAGGCGCTGGTTTTAGGCACCAGTCTCTTCGGAGGCGTGGGTTCGAATCCCACCGCTGCCATATCATTTTCTTTTGTACTTAAATACTTTGGAAAACAACATGTCTATGATGTATGTGCATATGAATCTCACTTTTGTGATAAAAGGAAGCAGGTACTTGAAGTTTGAAGCAGGACTCATGCTTCTTTCCAAAGATAGTAATCCTCTTCTCAGGATGGTATGTGCAGTCGTTTCCACTAATGAGAAAGTGTGAACAAGACACTCCAACCAAAGGGCTACATCCACCTAAATAGTTGTACATGAACTGAATGGAAGTCTCATGTGGCTTGGAAGAAGAAACCACATACAGTCTTAAAGACGTCATTTTAGGAGTAGGGTGATCATGAGGACACTTGTTTCATAAAAAAAATTGTGTACGGGTAGCGTGGCCGAGTGGTCTATGGCGCTGGTTTTAGGCACCAGTCTCTTCGGAGGCGTGGGTTCCAATCCCACCGCTGCCATATCATTTTCTTTTGTACTTAAATACTTTGGAAAACAACATGCCTATGATGTCTGTACATATGAAACTCACTTTTGTCATAAAAGGGAAGCAGGTACTTCAAGTTTGAAGCAGAACTCATGCTGCTTTCCAAAGATAGGAATCCTCTTCTCAGTATGGTATGTGCAGTCGTTTCCACTAATGAGAAAGTGTGAACAAGACACTCCAACCAAAGGGCTACATCCACCTAAATAGCTGTACATGAACTGAATGGAAGTCTCATGTGGTATGGAAGAAGAAACCACATACACTCTTAAAGACGTCATTTTAGGAGTAGTGTGATTATTAGGACACTTGTTTCATAACAGCCTTTGTGTATGGATAGCGTGGCCGAATGGTCTAAGGCGCTGGTTTTAGGCACCAGTCTCTTCGGAGGCGTGGGTTCCAATCCCACCGCTGCCATATCATTTTCTTTTGTACTTAAATACTTTGGAAAACAACATGTCTATGATGTATGGGGATATGAAACTCACTTTTGTGATAAAAGGAAGCAGGTACTTCAAGTTTGAAGCAGGACCCATGCTTCTTTCCAAAGATGGGAATCCTCTTCTCAGGATGGTATGTGCAGTCGTTTCCACTAATGAGAAAGTGTGAACAAGACACTCCAACCAAAGGGCTACATCCACCTAAATAGTTGTACATGAACTGAATGGAAGTCTCATGTGGCATGGAAGAAGAAACCACATACAATCTTAAAGACGTCATTTTAGGAGTAGGGTGATCATGAGGACACTTGTTTCATCAAAAAAATTTTGTACGGGTAGCGTGGCCGAGTGGTCTATGGCGCTGGTTTTAGGCACCAGTCTCTTCGGAGGCGTGGTTTCCAATCCCACCGCTGCCATATCATTTTCTTTTGTACTTAAATACTTTGGAAAACAACATGTCTATGATGTCTGTGCATATGAAACTCACTTCTGTGATAAAGGGAAGCAGGTACTTCAAGTTTGAAGCAGTGCTCATGCTTCTTTCCAAAGATAGGAATCCTCTTCTCAGTATGGTATGTGCAGTCGTTTCCACTAATGAGAAAGTGTGAACAAGACACTCCAACCAAAGGGCTACATCCACCTAAATAGCTGTACATGAACTGAATGGAAGACTCATGTGGCATGGAAGAAGAAACCACATACACTCTTAAAGACGTCATTTTAGGAGTAGTGTGATTATTAGGACACTTGTTTCATAACAGCCTTTTTGGATGGGGAGCGTGGCCGAATGGTCTAAGGCGCTGGTTTTAGGCAGCAGTCTCTTCGGAGGCGTGGGTTCGAATCCCACCGCTGCCATATCATTTTCTTTTGTACTTAAATACTTTGGAAAACAACATGTCTATGATGTCTGTGCATATGAAACTCAATTTTGTGATAAAGGGAAGGAGGTACTTCAAGTTTCGTGACCAATATGGGGCTCGAACCCATGACATCCGCGCTGCTAGCACGGCGCTCTAACCAACTGACCTAATCGGCCATCTCAACAACCATGGGAATAATAAGCAAGACATTCGCCTTCCACAAGGCCCTGACAAGCTGAGCTTGTCGGTTAAGCAACATGGTCGACACATGTATGCACGTGTACTGGCCACTTGTCTTTGTGTGCAAATGTATTGCTTACGCCACACACACACACACACACACATCACACATGTGTCCGCAAAATATGGTCACCTCTTTTTCGGAAGCTAAGTATCATGCAAATCTTCACAAACACCCTTGCCCTCTGACGGTTTGGATAGAAATATAAGGAACTTGGCACTTTGACGTAGTCTTCCACAAGAACATTGAACTATTCACCAATGAGAATAGAAAGGGAAAAGGATGAACCAGAAAACCTATACATATGTATATATATACACACGGCTATGCGAAGGAAGACACTCCTTCTCTGTGCTAGTCTATTATACTGGGTGCTCAAGTTTCAAAATGAAATGCAAATCAGATATGCTATATCCCGGAAAAGTCTTCATATGCGTCTCAACACCAACTCATTCAGAACAGGAAATACTGGAAAGAGACACAAACGGTCATTTCTGAGAAATAATGCATTGCAAAACATCAAAAACTTTCGTGGCCAATATGGGGCTCGAACCCATGACATCCGCGTTATTAGCACGGCGCTCTAACCAACTGAGCTAATCGGCCATCTTAACAACCATGGGAATAATAAGCAAGACATTCGCCTTCCACAAGGCCCTGACAAGCTGAGCTTGTCGGTTAAGCAACATGGTCGACACATGTATGCACGTGTACTGGGCACTTGTCTTTATGTGCAAATGCATTGCTTACACCACACACGCACACACATCACACATGTGTCCGCAAAATATGGTCACTTCTTTTTCGGAAGCTAAGTATCATGCAAATCTTCACAAACACCCTTGCCCTCTGACGGCTTGGATAGAAATATAAGGAACTTGGCACTTTGACGTAGTCTTCCACAAGAACATTGAACTATTCACCAATGAGAATAGAAAGGGAAAAGGATGAACCAGAAAAAAACCTATACATATGTATATATATACACACGACTATGCGAAGGAACACACTCCTTCTCTGTGCTAGTCTATTATACTGGGTGCTCAAGTTTCAAAATGAAATGCAAATCAGATATGCTATATCCCGGAAAAGCCTTCATATGCGTCTCAACACCAACTCATTCAGAACAGGAAATACTGGAAAGAGACACAAACGGCCATTTGTGAGAAATAATGCATTGCAAAACATCAAAAACTTTCGTGGCCAATATGGGGCTCGAATCCATGACATCCGCGTTATTAGCACGGCGCTCTAACCAACTGAGCTAATCGGCCATCTTAACAACCATGGGAATAACAAGCAAGACATTCGCCTTCCACAAGGCCCTGACAAGCTGAGCTTGTCGGTTAAGCAACATGGTCGACACATGTATGCACGTGTACTGGGCACTTGTCTTTATGTGCAAATGGATTGCTTACACCACACACGCACACACATCACACATGTGTCAGCAAAATATTGTCACTTCTTTTTCGGAAGCTAAGTATCATGCAAAACTTCACAAACACCCTTGCCCTCTGACGGTTTGAATAGAAATATAAGGAACTTGGCACTTTGACGTAGTCTTCCACTAGAACATTGAACTATTCACCAATGAGAATAGAAAGGGAAAAGGATGAACCAGAAAACCTATACATATGTATATATATACACACGGCTATGCGAAGGAAGACACTCCTTCTCTGTGCTAGTCTATTATACTGGGTGCTCAAGTTTCAAAATGAAATGCAAATCAGATATGCTATATCCCGGAAAAGTCTTCATATGCGTCTCAACACCAACTCATTCAGAACAGGAAATACTGGAAAGAGACACAAACGGCCATTTGTGAGAAATATTGCATTGCAAAACATCAAAAACTTTCGTGGCCAATAAGGGGCTCGAACCCATGACATCCGCGTTATTAGCACGGCGCTCTAACCAACTGAGCTAATCGGCCATCTTAACAACCATGGGAATAATAAGCAAGACATTCGCCTTCCACAAGGCCCTGACAAGCTGAGCTTGTCGGTTAAGCAACATGGTCGACACATGTATGCACGTGTACTGGGCACTTGTCTTTGTGTGCAAATGGATTGCTTACACCACACACGCACACACATCACACATGTGTCCGCAAAATATGGTCACCTCTTTTTCGGAAGCTAAGTATCATGCAAATCTTCACAAACACCCTTGCCCTCTGACGGCTTGGATAGAAATATAAGGAACTTGGCACTTTGACGTAGTCTTCCACAAGAACATTGAACTATTCACCAATGAGAATGGAAAGGGAAAAGGATGAACCAGAAAACCTATACATATGTATATATATACACACGGCTATGTGAAGGAAGACACTCCTTCTCTGTGCTAGTCTATTATACTGGGTGCTCAAGTTTCAAAATGAAATGCAAATCAGATATGCTATATCCCGGAAAAGTCTTCATATGCGTCTCAACACCAACTCATTCAGAACAGGAAATACTGGAAAGAGACACAAACGGCCATTTGTGAGAAATATTGCATTGCAAAACATCAAAAACTTTCGTGGCCAATATGGGGCTCGAACCCATGACATCCGCGTTATTAGCACGGCGCTCTAACCAACTGAGCTAATCGGCCATCTTAACAACCATGGGAATAACAAGCAAGACATTCGCCTTCCACAAGGCCCTGACAAGCTGAGCTTGTCGGTTAAGCAACATGGTCGACACATGTATGCACGTGTACTGGGCACTTGTCTTTGTGTGCAAATGGATTGCTTACACCACACACGCACACACACATCACACATGTGTCCGCAAAATATGGTCACCTCTTTTTCGGAAGCTAAGTATCATGCAAAACTTCACAAACACCCTTGCCCTCTGACGGCTTGGATAGAAATATAAGGAACTTGGCACTTTTACGTTGTCTTCCACTAGAACATTGAACTATTCACCAATGAGAATAGAAAGGGAAAAGGATGAACCAGAAAAAAACCTATACATATGTATATATATACACACGACTATGCGAAGGAACACACTCCTTCTCTGTGCTAGTCTATTATACTGGGTGCTCAAGTTTCAAAATGAAATGCAAATCAGATATGCTATATCCAGGAAAAGCCTTCATATGCGTCTCAACACCAACTCATTCAGAACAGGAAATACTGGAAAGAGACACAAACGGCCATTTGTGAGAAATAATGCATTGCAAAACATCAAAAACTTTCGTGGCCAATATGGGGCTCGAACCCATGACATCCGCGTTATTAGCACGGCGCTCTAACCAACTGAGCTAATCGGCCATCTTAACAACCATGGGAATAATAAGCAACACATTCGCCTTCCACAAGGCCCTGACAAGCTGAGCTTGTCGGTTAAGCAACATGGTCGACACATGTATGCACGTGTACTGGGCACTTGTCTTTCTGTGCAAATGGATTGCTTACACCACACACGCACACACACATCACACATGTGTCCGCAAAATATGGTCACCTCTTTTTCGGAAGCTAAGTATCATGCAAAACTTCACAAACACCCTTGCCCTCTGACGGCTTGGATAGAAATATAAGGAACTTGGCACTTTTACGTTGTCTTCCACTAGAACATTGAACTATTCACCAATGAGAATAGAAAGGGAAAAGGATGAACCAGAAAAAAACCTATACATATGTATATATATACACACGACTATGCGAAGGAAGACACTCCTTCTCTGTGCTAGTCTATTATACTGGGTGCTCAAGTTTCAAAATGAAATGCAAATCAGATATGCTATATCCCGGAAAAGCCTTCATATGCGTGTCAACACCAACTCATTCAGAACAGGAAATACTGGAAAGAGACACAAACGGCCATTTGTGAGAAATAATGCATTGCAAAACATCAAAAACTTTCGTGGCCAATATGGGGCTCGAACCCATGACATCCGCGTTATTAGCACGGCGCTCTAACCAACTGAGCTAATCGGCCATCTTAACAACCATGGGAATAATAAGCAACACATTCGCCTTCCACAAGGCCCTGACAAGCTGAGCTTGTCGGTTAAGCAACATGGTCGACACATGTATGCACGTGTACTGGCCACTTGCCTTTATGTGCAAATGGATTGCTTACACCACACACGCACACACATCACACATGTGTCAGCAAAATATGGTCACTTCTTTTTCGGAAGCTAAGTATCATGCAAATCTTCACAAACACCCTTGCCCTCTGACGGCTTGGATAGAAATATAAGGAACTTGGCACTTTGACGTAGTCTTCCACAAGAACATTGAACTATTCACCAATGAGAATAGAAAGGGAAAAGGATGAACCAGAAAACCTATACATATGTATATATATACACACGGCTATGCGAAGGAAGACACTCCTTCTCTGTGCTAGTCTATTATACTGGGTGCTCAAGTTTCAAAATGAAATGCAAATCAGATATGCTATATCCCGGAAAAGTCTTCATATGCGTCTCAACACCAACTCATTCAGAACAGGAAATACTGGAAAGAGACACAAACGGCCATTTGTGAGAAATATTGTACTGCAAAACATCAAAAACTTTCGTGGCCAATATGGGGCTCGAACCCATGACATCCGCGTTATTAGCACGGCGCTCTAACCAACTGAGCTAATCGGCCATCTTAACAACCATGGGAATAATAAGCAAGACATTCGCCTTCCACAAGGCCCTGACAAGCTGAGCTTGTCGGTTAAGCAACATGGTCGACACATGTATGCACGTGTACTGGGCACTTGTCTTTGTGTGCAAATGGATTGCTTACGCCACACACGCACACACATCACACATGTGTCAGCAAAATATGGTCACCTCTTTTTCGGAAGCTAAGTATCATGCAAATCTTCACAAACACCCTTGCCCTCTGACGGCTTGGATAGAAATATAAGGAACTTGGCACTTTGACGTAGTCTTCCACAAGAACATTGAACTATTCACCAATGAGAATAGAAAGGGAAAAGGATGAACCAGAAAACCTATACATATGTATATATATACACACGACTATGCGAAGGAAGACACTCCTTCTCTGTGCTAGTCTATTATACTGGGTGCTCAAGTTTCAAAATGAAATGCAAATCAGATATGCTATATCCCGGAAAAGTCTTCATATGCGTCTCAACACCAACTCATTCAGAACAGGAAATACTGGAAAGAGACACAAACGGCCATTTGTGAGAAATATTGCATTGCAAAACATCAAAAACTTTCGTGGCCAATATGGGGCTCGAACCCATGACATCCGCGTTATTAGCACGGCGCTCTAACCAACTGAGCTAATCGGCCATCCTAACAACCATGGGAATAACAAGCAAGACATTCGCCTTCCACAAGGCCCTGACAAGCTGAGCTTGTCGGTTAAGCAACATGGTCGACACATGTATGCACGTGTACTGGGCACTTGTCTTTGTGTGCAAATGGATTGCTTACACCACACACGCACACACACATCACACATGTGTCCGCAAAATATGGTCACCTCTTTTTCGGAAGCTAAGTATCATGCAAAACTTCACAAACACCCTTGCCCTCTGACGGCTTGGATAGAAATATAAGGAACTTGGCACTTTTACGTTGTCTTCCACTAGAACATTGAACTATTCACCAATGAGAATAGAAAGGGAAAAGGATGAACCAGAAAAAAACCTATACATATGTATATATATACACACGACTATGCGAAGGAACACACTCCTTCTCTGTGCTAGTCTATTATACTGGGTGCTCAAGTTTCAAAATGAAATGCAAATCAGATATGCTATATCCCGGAAAAGCCTTCATATGCGTCTCAACACCAACTCATTCAGAACAGGAAATACTGGAAAGAGACACAAACGGCCATTTGTGAGAAATAATGCATTGCAAAACATCAAAAACTTTCGTGGCCAATATGGGGCTCGAACCCATGACATCCGCGTTATTAGCACGGCGCTCTAACCAACTGAGCTAATCGGCCATCTTAACAACCATGGGAATAATAAGCAACACATTCGCCTTCCACAAGGCCCTGACAAGCTGAGCTTGTCGGTTAAGCAACATGGTCGACACATGTATGCACGTGTACTGGGCACTTGTCTTTCTGTGCAAATGGATTGCTTACACCACACACGCACACACACATCACACATGTGTCCGCAAAATATGGTCACCTCTTTTTCGGAAGCTAAGTATCATGCAAAACTTCACAAACACCCTTGCCCTCTGACGGCTTGGATAGAAATATAAGGAACTTGGCACTTTTACGTTGTCTTCCACTAGAACATTGAACTATTCACCAATGAGAATAGAAAGGGAAAAGGATGAACCAGAAAAAAACCTATACATATGTATATATATACACACGACTATGCGAAGGAAGACACTCCTTCTCTGTGCTAGTCTATTATACTGGGTGCTCAAGTTTCAAAATGAAATGCAAATCAGATATGCTATATCCCGGAAAAGCCTTCATATGCGTCTCAACACCAACTCATTCAGAACAGGAAATACTGGAAAGAGACACAAACGGCCATTTGTGAGAAATAATGCATTGCAAAACATCAAAAACTTTCGTGGCCAATATGGGGCTCGAACCCATGACATCCGCGTTATTAGCACGGCGCTCTAACCAACTGAGCTAATCGGCCATCTTAACAACCATGGGAATAATAAGCAACACATTCGCCTTCCACAAGGCCCTGACAAGCTGAGCTTGTCGGTTAAGCAACATGGTCGACACATGTATGCACGTGTACTGGCCACTTGCCTTTATGTGCAAATGGATTGCTTACACCACACACGCACACACATCACACATGTGTCAGCAAAATATGGTCACTTCTTTTTCGGAAGCTAAGTATCATGCAAATCTTCACAAACACCCTTGCCCTCTGACGGCTTGGATAGAAATATAAGGAACTTGGCACTTTGACGTAGTCTTCCACAAGAACATTGAACTATTCACCAATGAGAATAGAAAGGGAAAAGGATGAACCAGAAAACCTATACATATGTATATATATACACACGGCTATGCGAAGGAAGACACTCCTTCTCTGTGCTAGTCTATTATACTGGGTGCTCAAGTTTCAAAATGAAATGCAAATCAGATATGCTATATCCCGGAAAAGTCTTCATATGCGTCTCAACACCAACTCATTCAGAACAGGAAATACTGGAAAGAGACACAAACGGCCATTTGTGAGAAATATTGCACTGCAAAACATCAAAAACTTTCGTGGCCAATATGGGGCTCGAACCCATGACATCCGCGTTATTAGCACGGCGCTCTAACCAACTGAGCTATTCGGCCATCTTAACAACCATGGGAATAATAAGCAAGACATTCGCCTTCCACAAGGCCCTGACAAGCTGAGCTTGTCGGTTAAGCAACATGGTCGACACATGTATGCACGTGTACTGGGCACTTGTCTTTGTGTGCAAATGGATTGCTTACGCCACACACGCACACACATCACACATGTGTCAGCAAAATATGGTCACCTCTTTTTCGGAAGCTAAGTATCATGCAAATCTTCACAAACACCCTTGCCCTCTGACGGCTTGGATAGAAATATAAGGAACTTGGCACTTTGACGTAGTCTTCCACAAGAACATTGAACTATTCACCAATGAGAATAGAAAGGGAAAAGGATGAACCAGAAAACCTATACATATGTATATATATACACACGACTATGCGAAGGAAGACACTCCTTCTCTGTGCTAGTCTATTATACTGGGTGCTCAAGTTTCAAAATGAAATGCAAATCAGATATGCTATATCCCGGAAAAGTCTTCATATGCGTCTCAACACCAACTCATTCAGAACAGGAAATACTGGAAAGAGACACAAACGGCCATTTGTGAGAAATATTGCATTGCAAAACATCAAAAACTTTCGTGGCCAATATGGGGCTCGAACCCATGACATCCGCGTTATTAGCACGGCGCTCTAACCAACTGAGCTAATCGGCCATCCTAACAACCATGGGAATAACAAGCAAGACATTCGCCTTCCACAAGGCCCTGACAAGCTGAGCTTGTCGGTTAAGCAACATGGTCGACACATGTATGCACGTGTACTGGGCACTTGTCTTTGTGTGCAAATGGATTGCTTACACCACACACGCACACACACATCACACATGTGTCCGCAAAATATGGTCACCTCTTTTTCGGAAGCTAAGTATCATGCAAAACTTCACAAACACCCTTGCCCTCTGACGGCTTGGATAGAAATATAAGGAACTTGGCACTTTTACGTTGTCTTCCACTAGAACATTGAACTATTCACCAATGAGAATAGAAAGGGAAAAGGATGAACCAGAAAAAAACCTATACATATGTATATATATACACACGACTATGCGAAGGAACACACTCCTTCTCTGTGCTAGTCTATTATACTGGGTGCTCAAGTTTCAAAATGAAATGCAAATCAGATATGCTATATCCCGGAAAAGCCTTCATATGCGTGTCAACACCAACTCATTCAGAACAGGAAATACTGGAAAGAGACACAAACGGCCATTTGTGAGAAATAATGCATTGCAAAACATCAAAAACTTTCGTGGCCAATATGGGGCTCCAACCCATGACATCCGCGTTATTAGCACGGCGCTCTAACCAACTGAGCTAATCGGCCATCTTAACAACCATGGGAATAATAAGCAAGACATTCGCCTTCCACAAGGCCCTGACAAGCTGAGCTTGTCGGTTAAGCAACATGGTCGACACATGTATGCACGTGTACTGGGCACTTGTCTTTGTGTGCAAATGGATTGCTTACGCCACACACGCACACACATCACACATGTGTCCGCAAAATATGGTCACCTCTTTTTCGGAAGATAAGTATCATGCAAATCTTCACAAACACCCTTGCCCTCTGACGGCTTGGATAGAAATATAAGGAACTTGGCACTTTGACGTAGTCTTCCACAAGAACATTGAACTATTCACCAATGAGAATAGAAAGGGAAAAGGATGAACCAGAAAACCTATACATATGTATATATATACACACGGCTATGCGAAGGAAGACACTCCTTCTCTGTGCTAGTCTATTATACTGGGTGCTCAAGTTTCAAAATGAAATGCAAATCAGATATGCTATATCCCGGAAAAGTCTTCATATGCGTCTCAACACCAACTCATTCAGAACAGGAAATACTGGAAAGAGACACAAACGGCCATTTGTGAGAAATAATGCATTGCAAAACATCAAAAACTTTCGTGGCCAATATGGGGCTCGAACCCATGACATCCGCGTTATTAGCACGGCGCTCTAACCAACTGAGCTAATCGGCCATCCTAACAACCATGGGAATAACAAGCAAGACATTCGCCTTCCACAAGGCCCTGACAAGCTGAGCTTGTCGGTTAAGCAACATGGTCGACACATGTATGCACGTGTACTGGGCACTTGTCTTTGTGTGCAAATGGATTGCTTACACCACACACGCACACACACATCACACATGTGTCCGCAAAATATGGTCACCTCTTTTTCGGAAGCTAAGTATCATGCAAAACTTCACAAACACCCTTGCCCTCTGACGGCTTGGATAGAAATATAAGGAACTTGGCACTTTTACGTTGTCTTCCACTAGAACATTGAACTATTCACCAATGAGAATAGAAAGGGAAAAGGATGAACCAGAAAAAAACCTATACATATGTATATATATACACACGACTATGCGAAGGAACACACTCCTTCTCTGTGCTAGTCTATTATACTGGGTGCTCAAGTTTCAAAATGAAATGCAAATCAGATATGCTATATCCCGGAAAAGCCTTCATATGCGTGTCAACACCAACTCATTCAGAACAGGAAATACTGGAAAGAGACACAAACGGCCATTTGTGAGAAATAATGCATTGCAAAACATCAAAAACTTTCGTGGCCAATATGGGGCTCCAACCCATGACATCCGCGTTATTAGCACGGCGCTCTAACCAACTGAGCTAATCGGCCATCCTAACAACCATGGGAATAACAAGCAAGACATTCGCCTTCCACAAGGCCCTGACAAGCTGAGCTTGTCGGTTAAGCAACATGGTCGACACATGTATGCACGTGTACTGGGCACTTGTCTTTGTGTGCAAATGGATTGCTTACACCACACACGCACACACACATCACACATGTGTCCGCAAAATATGGTCACCTCTTTTTCGGAAGCTAAGTATCATGCAAAACTTCACAAACACCCTTGCCCTCTGACGGCTTGGATAGAAATATAAGGAACTTGGCACTTTTACGTTGTCTTCCACTAGAACATTGAACTATTCACCAATGAGAATAGAAAGGGAAAAGGATGAACCAGAAAAAAACCTATACATATGTATATATATACACACGACTATGCGAAGGAACACACTCCTTCTCTGTGCTAGTCTATTATACTGGGTGCTCAAGTTTCAAAATGAAATGCAAATCAGATATGCTATATCCCGGAAAAGCCTTCATATGCGTGTCAACACCAACTCATTCAGAACAGGAAATACTGGAAAGAGACACAAACGGCCATTTGTGAGAAATAATGCATTGCAAAACATCAAAAACTTTCGTGGCCAATATGGGGCTCCAACCCATGACATCCGCGTTATTAGCACGGCGCTCTAACCAACTGAGCTAATCGGCCATCTTAACAACCATGGGAATAATAAGCAAGACATTCGCCTTCCACAAGGCCCTGACAAGCTGAGCTTGTCGGTTAAGCAACATGGTCGACACATGTATGCACGTGTACTGGGCACTTGTCTTTGTGTGCAAATGGATTGCTTACGCCACACACGCACACACATCACACATGTGTCCGCAAAATATGGTCACCTCTTTTTCGGAAGATAAGTATCATGCAAATCTTCACAAACACCCTTGCCCTCTGACGGCTTGGATAGAAATATAAGGAACTTGGCACTTTGACGTAGTCTTCCACAAGAACATTGAACTATTCACCAATGAGAATAGAAAGGGAAAAGGATGAACCAGAAAACCTATACATATGTATATATATACACACGGCTATGCGAAGGAAGACACTCCTTCTCTGTGCTAGTCTATTATACTGGGTGCTCAAGTTTCAAAATGAAATGCAAATCAGATATGCTATATCCCGGAAAAGTCTTCATATGCGTCTCAACACCAACTCATTCAGAACAGGAAATACTGGAAAGAGACACAAACGGCCATTTGTGAGAAATAATGCATTGCAAAACATCAAAAACTTTCGTGGCCAATATGGGGCTCCAACCCATGACATCCGCGTTATTAGCACGGCGCTCTAACCAACTGAGCTAATCGGCCATCCTAACAACCATGGGAATAACAAGCAAGACATTCGCCTTCCACAAGGCCCTGACAAGCTGAGCTTGTCGGTTAAGCAACATGGTCGACACATGTATGCACGTGTACTGGGCACTTGTCTTTGTGTGCAAATGGATTGCTTACACCACACACGCACACACACATCACACATGTGTCCGCAAAATATGGTCACCTCTTTTTCGGAAGCTAAGTATCATGCAAAACTTCACAAACACCCTTGCCCTCTGACGGCTTGGATAGAAATATAAGGAACTTGGCACTTTTACGTTGTCTTCCACTAGAACATTGAACTATTCACCAATGAGAATAGAAAGGGAAAAGGATGAACCAGAAAAAAACCTATACATATGTATATATATACACACGACTATGCGAAGGAACACACTCCTTCTCTGTGCTAGTCTATTATACTGGGTGCTCAAGTTTCAAAATGAAATGCAAATCAGATATGCTATATCCCGGAAAAGCCTTCATATGCGTGTCAACACCAACTCATTCAGAACAGGAAATACTGGAAAGAGACACAAACGGCCATTTGTGAGAAATAATGCATTGCAAAACATCAAAAACTTTCGTGGCCAATATGGGGCTCCAACCCATGACATCCGCGTTATTAGCACGGCGCTCTAACCAACTGAGCTAATCGGCCATCTTAACAACCATGGGAATAATAAGCAAGACATTCGCCTTCCACAAGGCCCTGACAAGCTGAGCTTGTCGGTTAAGCAACATGGTCGACACATGTATGCACGTGTACTGGCCACTTGTCTTTGTGTGCAAATGGATTGCTTACGCCACACACGCACACACATCACACATGTGTCCGCAAAATATGGTCACCTCTTTTTCGGAAGCTAAATATCATGCAAATCTTCACAAACACCCTTGCCCTCTGACGGCTTGGATAGAAATATAAGGAACTTGGCACTTTGACGTAGTCTTCCACAAGAACATTGAACTATTCACCAATGAGAATAGAAAGGGAAAAGGATGAACCAGAAAACCTATACATATGTATATATATACACACGGCTATGCGAAGGAAGACACTCCTTCTCTGTGCTAGTCTATTATACTGGGTGCTCAAGTTTCAAAATGAAATGCAAATCAGATATGCTATATCCCGGAAAAGTCTTCATATGCGTCTCAACACCAACTCATTCAGAACAGGAAATACTGGAAAGAGACACAAACGGCCATTTCTGAGAAATAATGCATTGCAAAACATCAAAAACTTTCGTGGCCAATATGGGGCTCGAACCCATGACATCCGCGTTATTAGCACGGCGCTCTAACCAACTGAGCTAATCGGCCATCCTAACAACCATGGGAATAACAAGCAAGACATTCGCCTTCCACAAGGCCCTGACAAGCTGAGCTTGTCGGTTAAGCAACATGGTCGACACATGTATGCACGTGTACTGGGCACTTGTCTTTATGTGCAAATGGATTGCTTACACCACACACGCACACACATCACACATGTGTCCGCAAAATATGGTCACGTCTTTTTCGGAAGCTAAGTATCATGCAAAACTTCACAAACACCCTTGCCCTCTGACGGCTTGGATAGAAATATAAGGAACTTGGCACTTTTACGTTGTCTTCCACAAGAACATTGAACTATTCACCAATGAGAATAGAAAGGGAAAAGGATGAACCAGAAAAAAACCTATACATATGTATATATATACACACGACTATGCGAAGGAACACACTCCTTCTCTGTGCTAGTCTATTATACTGGGTGCTCAAGTTTCAAAATGAAATGCAAATCAGATATGCTATATCCCGGAAAAGCCTTCATATGCGTGTCAACACCAACTCATTCAGAACAGGAAATACTGGAAAGAGACACAAACGGCCATTTGTGAGAAATAATGCATTGCAAAACATCAAAAACTTTCGTGGCCAATATGGGGCTCGAACCCATGACATCCGCGTTATTAGCACGGCGCTCTAACCAACTGAGCTAATCGGCCATCTTAACAACCATGGGAATAATAAGCAAGACATTCGCCTTCCACAAGGCCCTGACAAGCTGAGCTTGTCGGTTAAGCAACATGGTCGACACATGTATGCACGTGTACTGGGCACTTGTCTTTGTGTGCAAATGGATTGCTTACGCCACACACGCACACACATCACACATGTGTCCGCAAAATATGGTCACCTCTTTTTCGGAAGATAAGTATCATGCAAATCTTCACAAACACCCTTGCCCTCTGACGGCTTGGATAGAAATATAAGGAACTTGGCACTTTGACGTAGTCTTCCACAAGAACATTGAACTATTCACCAATGAGAATAGAAAGGGAAAAGGATGAACCAGAAAACCTATACATATGTATATATATACACACGACTATGCGAAGGAAGACACTCCTTCTCTGTGCTAGTCTATTATACTGGGTGCTCAAGTTTCAAAATGAAATGCAAATCAGATATGCTATATCCCGGAAAAGTCTTCATATGCGTCTCAACACCAACTCATTCAGAACAGGAAATACTGGAAAGAGACACAAACGGCCATTTGTGAGAAATATTGCATTGCAAAACATCAAAAACTTTCGTGGCCAATATGGGGCTCGAACCCATGACATCCGCGTTATTAGCACGGCGCTCTAACCAACTGAGCTAATCGGCCATCCTAACAACCATGGGAATAACAAGCAAGACATTCGCCTTCCACAAGGCCCTGACAAGCTGAGCTTGTCGGTTAAGCAACATGGTCGACACATGTATGCACGTGTACTGGGCACTTGTCTTTGTGTGCAAATGGATTGCTTACACCACACACGCACACACACATCACACATGTGTCCGCAAAATATGGTCACCTCTTTTTCGGAAGCTAAGTATCATGCAAAACTTCACAAACACCCTTGCCCTCTGACGGCTTGGATAGAAATATAAGGAACTTGGCACTTTTACGTTGTCTTCCACAAGAACATTGAACTATTCACCAATGAGAATAGAAAGGGAAAAGGATGAACCAGAAAAAAACCTATACATATGTATATATATACACACGACTATGCGAAGGAACACACTCCTTCTCTGTGCTAGTCTATTATACTGGGTGCTCAAGTTTCAAAATGAAATGCAAATCAGATATGCTATATCCCGGAAAAGCCTTCATATGCGTCTCAACACCAACTCATTCAGAACAGGAAATACTGGAAAGAGACACAAACGGCCATTTGTGAGAAATATTGCATTGCAAAACATCAAAAACTTTCGTGGCCAATATGGGGCTCGAACCCATGACATCCGCGTTATTAGCACGGCGCTCTAACCAACTGAGCTAATCGGCCATCCTAACAACCATGGGAATAACAAGCAAGACATTCGCCTTCCACAAGGCCCTGACAAGCTGAGCTTGTCGGTTAAGCAACATGGTCGACACATGTATGCACGTGTACTGGGCACTTGTCTTTGTGTGCAAATGGATTGCTTACACCACACACGCACACACACATCACACATGTGTCCGCAAAATATGGTCACCTCTTTTTCGGAAGCTAAGTATCATGCAAAACTTCACAAACACCCTTGCCCTCTGACGGCTTGGATAGAAATATAAGGAACTTGGCACTTTTACGTTGTCTTCCACTAGAACATTGAACTATTCACCAATGAGAATAGAAAGGGAAAAGGATGAACCAGAAAAAAACCTATACATATGTATATATATACACACGACTATGCGAAGGAACACACTCCTTCTCTGTGCTAGTCTATTATACTGGGTGCTCAAGTTTCAAAATGAAATGCAAATCAGATATGCTATATCCCGGAAAAGCCTTCATATGCGTCTCAACACCAACTCATTCAGAACAGGAAATACTGGAAAGAGACACAAACGGCCATTTGTGAGAAATAATGCATTGCAAAACATCAAAAACTTTCGTGGCCAATATGGGGCTCGAACCCATGACATCCGCGTTATTAGCACGGCGCTCTAACCAACTGAGCTAATCGGCCATCTTAACAACCATGGGAATAATAAGCAAGACATTCGCCTTCCACAAGGCCCTGACAAGCTGAGCTTGTCGGTTAAGCAACATGGTCGACACATGTATGCACGTGTACTGGCCACTTGTCTTTGTGTGCAAATGGATTGCTTACGCCACACACGCACACACATCACACATGTGTCAGCAAAATATGGTCACCTCTTTTTCGGAAGCTAAGTATCATGCAAATCTTCACAAACACCCTTGCCCTCTGACGGCTTGGATAGAAATATAAGGAACTTGGCACTTTGACGTAGTCTTCCACAAGAACATTGAACTATTCACCAATGAGAATAGAAAGGGAAAAGGATGAACCAGAAAACCTATACATATGTATATATATACACACGACTATGCGAAGGAAGACACTCCTTCTCTGTGCTAGTCTATTATACTGGGTGCTCAAGTTTCAAAATGAAATGCAAATCAGATATGCTATATCCCGGAAAAGTCTTCATATGCGTCTCAACACCAACTCATTCAGAACAGGAAATACTGGAAAGAGACACAAACGGCCATTTGTGAGAAATATTGCATTGCAAAACATCAAAAACTTTCGTGGCCAATATGGGGCTCGAACCCATGACATCCGCGTTATTAGCACGGCGCTCTAACCAACTGAGCTAATCGGCCATCCTAACAACCATGGGAATAACAAGCAAGACATTCGCCTTCCACAAGGCCCTGACAAGCTGAGCTTGTCGGTTAAGCAACATGGTCGACACATGTATGCACGTGTACTGGGCACTTGTCTTTCTGTGCAAATGGATTGCTTACACCACACACGCACACACACATCACACATGTGTCCGCAAAATATGGTCACCTCTTTTTCGGAAGCTAAGTATCATGCAAAACTTCACAAACACCCTTGCCCTCTGACGGCTTGGATAGAAATATAAGGAACTTGGCACTTTTACGTTGTCTTCCACTAGAACATTGAACTATTCACCAATGAGAATAGAAAGGGAAAAGGATGAACCAGAAAAAAACCTATACATATGTATATATATACACACGACTATGCGAAGGAACACACTCCTTCTCTGTGCTAGTCTATTATACTGGGTGCTCAAGTTTCAAAATGAAATGCAAATCAGATATGCTATATCCCGGAAAAGCCTTCATATGCGTGTCAACACCAACTCATTCAGAACAGGAAATACTGGAAAGAGACACAAACGGCCATTTGTGAGAAATAATGCATTGCAAAACATCAAAAACTTTCGTGGCCAATATGGGGCTCGAACCCATGACATCCGCGTTATTAGCACGGCGCTCTAACCAACTGAGCTAATCGGCCATCTTAACAACCATGGGAATAATAAGCAAGACATTCGCCTTCCACAAGGCCCTGACAAGCTGAGCTTGTCGGTTAAGCAACATGGTCGACACATGTATGCACGTGTACTGGGCACTTGTCTTTGTGTGCAAATGGATTGCTTACGCCACACACGCACACACATCACACATGTGTCCGCAAAATATGGTCACCTCTTTTTCGGAAGATAAGTATCATGCAAATCTTCACAAACACCCTTGCCCTCTGACGGCTTGGATAGAAATATAAGGAACTTGGCACTTTGACGTAGTCTTCCACAAGAACATTGAACTATTCACCAATGAGAATAGAAAGGGAAAAGGATGAACCAGAAAACCTATACATATGTATATATATACACACGACTATGCGAAGGAAGACACTCCTTCTCTGTGCTAGTCTATTATACTGGGTGCTCAAGTTTCAAAATGAAATGCAAATCAGATATGCTATATCCCGGAAAAGTCTTCATATGCGTCTCAACACCAACTCATTCAGAACAGGAAATACTGGAAAGAGACACAAACGGCCATTTGTGAGAAATATTGCATTGCAAAACATCAAAAACTTTCGTGGCCAATATGGGGCTCGAACCCATGACATCCGCGTTATTAGCACGGCGCTCTAACCAACTGAGCTAATCGGCCATCCTAACAACCATGGGAATAACAAGCAAGACATTCGCCTTCCACAAGGCCCTGACAAGCTGAGCTTGTCGGTTAAGCAACATGGTCGACACATGTATGCACGTGTACTGGGCACTTGTCTTTGTGTGCAAATGGATTGCTTACACCACACACGCACACACACATCACACATGTGTCCGCAAAATATGGTCACCTCTTTTTCGGAAGCTAAGTATCATGCAAAACTTCACAAACACCCTTGCCCTCTGACGGCTTGGATAGAAATATAAGGAACTTGGCACTTTTACGTTGTCTTCCACAAGAACATTGAACTATTCACCAATGAGAATAGAAAGGGAAAAGGATGAACCAGAAAAAAACCTATACATATGTATATATATACACACGACTATGCGAAGGAACACACTCCTTCTCTGTGCTAGTCTATTATACTGGGTGCTCAAGTTTCAAAATGAAATGCAAATCAGATATGCTATATCCCGGAAAAGCCTTCATATGCGTCTCAACACCAACTCATTCAGAACAGGAAATACTGGAAAGAGACACAAACGGCCATTTGTGAGAAATATTGCATTGCAAAACATCAAAAACTTTCGTGGCCAATATGGGGCTCGAACCCATGACATCCGCGTTATTAGCACGGCGCTCTAACCAACTGAGCTAATCGGCCATCCTAACAACCATGGGAATAACAAGCAAGACATTCGCCTTCCACAAGGCCCTGACAAGCTGAGCTTGTCGGTTAAGCAACATGGTCGACACATGTATGCACGTGTACTGGGCACTTGTCTTTGTGTGCAAATGGATTGCTTACACCACACACGCACACACACATCACACATGTGTCCGCAAAATATGGTCACCTCTTTTTCGGAAGCTAAGTATCATGCAAAACTTCACAAACACCCTTGCCCTCTGACGGCTTGGATAGAAATATAAGGAACTTGGCACTTTTACGTTGTCTTCCACTAGAACATTGAACTATTCACCAATGAGAATAGAAAGGGAAAAGGATGAACCAGAAAAAAACCTATACATATGTATATATATACACACGACTATGCGAAGGAACACACTCCTTCTCTGTGCTAGTCTATTATACTGGGTGCTCAAGTTTCAAAATGAAATGCAAATCAGATATGCTATATCCCGGAAAAGCCTTCATATGCGTCTCAACACCAACTCATTCAGAACAGGAAATACTGGAAAGAGACACAAACGGCCATTTGTGAGAAATAATGCATTGCAAAACATCAAAAACTTTCGTGGCCAATATGGGGCTCGAACCCATGACATCCGCGTTATTAGCACGGCGCTCTAACCAACTGAGCTAATCGGCCATCTTAACAACCATGGGAATAATAAGCAAGACATTCGCCTTCCACAAGGCCCTGACAAGCTGAGCTTGTCGGTTAAGCAACATGGTCGACACATGTATGCACGTGTACTGGCCACTTGTCTTTGTGTGCAAATGGATTGCTTACGCCACACACGCACACACATCACACATGTGTCAGCAAAATATGGTCACCTCTTTTTCGGAAGCTAAGTATCATGCAAATCTTCACAAACACCCTTGCCCTCTGACGGCTTGGATAGAAATATAAGGAACTTGGCACTTTGACGTAGTCTTCCACAAGAACATTGAACTATTCACCAATGAGAATAGAAAGGGAAAAGGATGAACCAGAAAACCTATACATATGTATATATATACACACGACTATGCGAAGGAAGACACTCCTTCTCTGTGCTAGTCTATTATACTGGGTGCTCAAGTTTCAAAATGAAATGCAAATCAGATATGCTATATCCCGGAAAAGTCTTCATATGCGTCTCAACACCAACTCATTCAGAACAGGAAATACTGGAAAGAGACACAAACGGCCATTTGTGAGAAATATTGCATTGCAAAACATCAAAAACTTTCGTGGCCAATATGGGGCTCGAACCCATGACATCCGCGTTATTAGCACGGCGCTCTAACCAACTGAGCTAATCGGCCATCCTAACAACCATGGGAATAACAAGCAAGACATTCGCCTTCCACAAGGCCCTGACAAGCTGAGCTTGTCGGTTAAGCAACATGGTCGACACATGTATGCACGTGTACTGGGCACTTGTCTTTCTGTGCAAATGGATTGCTTACACCACACACGCACACACACATCACACATGTGTCCGCAAAATATGGTCACCTCTTTTTCGGAAGCTAAGTATCATGCAAAACTTCACAAACACCCTTGCCCTCTGACGGCTTGGATAGAAATATAAGGAACTTGGCACTTTTACGTTGTCTTCCACTAGAACATTGAACTATTCACCAATGAGAATAGAAAGGGAAAAGGATGAACCAGAAAAAAACCTATACATATGTATATATATACACACGACTATGCGAAGGAACACACTCCTTCTCTGTGCTAGTCTATTATACTGGGTGCTCAAGTTTCAAAATGAAATGCAAATCAGATATGCTATATCCCGGAAAAGTCTTCATATGCGTCTCAACACCAACTCATTCAGAACAGGAAATACTGGAAAGAGACACAAACGGCCATTTGTGAGAAATATTGCATTGCAAAACATCAAAAACTTTCGTGGCCAATATGGGGCTCGAACCCATGACATCCGCGTTATTAGCACGGCGCTCTAACCAACTGAGCTAATCGGCCATCCTAACAACCATGGGAATAACAAGCAAGACATTCGCCTTCCACAAGGCCCTGACAAGCTGAGCTTGTCGGTTAAGCAACATGGTCGACACATGTATGCACGTGTACTGGGCACTTGTCTTTGTGTGCAAATGGATTGCTTACACCACACACGCACACACACATCACACATGTGTCCGCAAAATATGGTCACCTCTTTTTCGGAAGCTAAGTATCATGCAAAACTTCACAAACACCCTTGCCCTCTGACGGCTTGGATAGAAATATAAGGAACTTGGCACTTTTACGTTGTCTTCCACTAGAACATTGAACTATTCACCAATGAGAATAGAAAGGGAAAAGGATGAACCAGAAAAAAACCTATACATATGTATATATATACACACGACTATGCGAAGGAACACACTCCTTCTCTGTGCTAGTCTATTATACTGGGTGCTCAAGTTTCAAAATGAAATGCAAATCAGATATGCTATATCCCGGAAAAGCCTTCATATGCGTCTCAACACCAACTCATTCAGAACAGGAAATACTGGAAAGAGACACAAACGGCCATTTGTGAGAAATAATGCATTGCAAAACATCAAAAACTTTCGTGGCCAATATGGGGCTCGAACCCATGACATCCGCGTTATTAGCACGGCGCTCTAACCAACTGAGCTAATCGGCCATCTTAACAACCATGGGAATAATAAGCAAGACATTCGCCTTCCACAAGGAACTGACAAGCTGAGCTTGTCGGTTAAGCAACATGGTCGACACATGTATGCACGTGTACTGGCCACTTGTCTTTGTGTGCAAATGGATTGCTTACGCCACACACGCACACACATCACACATGTGTCCGCAAAATATGGTCACCTCTTTTTCGGAAGCTAAGTATCATGCAAATCTTCACAAACACCCTTGCCCTCTGACGGCTTGGATAGAAATATAAGGAACTTGGCACTTTGACGTAGTCTTCCACAAGAACATTGAACTATTCACCAATGAGAATAGAAAGGGAAAAGGATGAACCAGAAAACCTATACATATGTATATATATACACACGGCTATGCGAAGGAAGACACTCCTTCTCTGTGCTAGTCTATTATACTGGGTGCTCAAGTTTCAAAATGAAATGCAAATCAGATATGCTATATCCCGGAAAAGTCTTCATATGCGTCTCAACACCAACTCATTCAGAACAGGAAATGCTGGAAAGAGACACAAACGGCCATTTCTGAGAAATAATGCACTGCAAAACATCAAAAACTTTCGTGGCCAATATGGGGCTCGAACCCATGACATCCGCGTTATTAGCACGGCGCTCTAACCAACTGAGCTAATCGGCCATCTTAACAACCATGGGAATAACAAGCAAGACATTCGCCTTCCACAAGGCCCTGACAAGCTGAGCTTGTCGGTTAAGCAACATGGTCGACACATGTATGCACGTGTACTGGGCACTTGTCTTTATGTGCAAATGGATTGCTTACACCACACACGCACACACATCACACATGTGTCCGCAAAATATGGTCACGTCTTTTTCGGAAGCTAAGTATCATGCAAAACTTCACAAACACCCTTGCCCTCTGACGGCTTGGATAGAAATATAAGGAACTTGGCACTTTTACGTTGTCTTCCACTAGAACATTGAACTATTCACCAATGAGAATAGAAAGGGAAAAGGATGAACCAGAAAACCTATACATATGTATATATATACACACGGCTATGCGAAGGAAGACACTCCTTCTCTGTGCTAGTCTATTATACTGGGTGCTCAAGTTTCAAAATGAAATGCAAATCAGATATGCTATATCCCGGAAAAGTCTTCATATGCGTCTCAACACCAACTCATTCAGAACAGGAAATGCTGGAAAGAGACACAAACGGCCATTTCTGAGAAATAATGCACTGCAAAACATCAAAAACTTTCGTGGCCAATATGGGGCTCGAACCCATGACATCCGCGTTATTAGCACGGCGCTCTAACCAACTGAGCTAATCGGCCATCTTAACAACCATGGGAATAACAAGCAAGACATTCGCCTTCCACAAGGCCCTGACAAGCTGAGCTTGTCGGTTAAGCAACATGGTCGACACATGTATGCACGTGTACTGGGCACTTGTCTTTATGTGCAAATGGATTGCTTACACCACACACGCACACACATCACACATGTGTCCGCAAAATATGGTCACGTCTTTTTCGGAAGCTAAGTATCATGCAAAACTTCACAAACACCCTTGCCCTCTGACGGCTTGGATAGAAATATAAGGAACTTGGCACTTTTACGTTGTCTTCCACTAGAACATTGAACTATTCACCAATGAGAATAGAAAGGGAAAAGGATGAACCAGAAAAAAACCTATACATATGTATATATATACACACGACTATGCGAAGGAACACACTCCTTCTCTGTGCTAGTCTATTATACTGGGTGCTCAAGTTTCAAAATGAAATGCAAATCAGATATGCTATATCCCGGAAAAGTCTTCATATGCGTCTCAACACCAACTCATTCAGAACAGGAAATACTGGAAAGAGACACAAACGGCCATTTGTGAGAAATAATGCATTGCAAAACATCAAAAACTTTCGTGGCCAATATGGGGCTCGAACCCATGACATCCGCGTTATTAGCACGGCGCTCTAACCAACTGAGCTAATCGGCCATCTTAACAACCATGGGAATAATAAGCAAGACATTCGCCTTCCACAAGGCCCTGACAAGCTGAGCTTGTCGGTTAAGCAACATGGTCGACACATGTATGCACGTGTACTGGGCACTTGTCTTTGTGTGCAAATGGATTGCTTACACCACACACGCACACACATCACACATGTGTCCGCAAAATATGGTCACTTCTTTTTCGGAAGCTAAGTATCATGCAAATCTTCACAAACACCCTTGCCCTCTGACGGCTTGGATAGAAATATAAGGAACTTGGCACTTTGACGTAGTCTTCCACAAGAACATTGAACTATTCACCAATGAGAATAGAAAGGGAAAAGGATGAACCAGAAAACCTATACATATGTATATATATACACACGGCTATGCGAAGGAAGACACTCCTTCTCTGTGCTAGTCTATTATACTGGGTGCTCAAGTTTCAAAATGAAATGCAAATCAGATATGCTATATCCCGGAAAAGTCTTCATATGCGTCTCAACACCAACTCATTCAGAACAGGAAATGCTGGAAAGAGACACAAACGGCCATTTCTGAGAAATAATGCACTGCAAAACATCAAAAACTTTCGTGGCCAATATGGGGCTCGAACCCATGACATCCGCGTTATTAGCACGGCGCTCTAACCAACTGAGCTAATCGGCCATCTTAACAACCATGGGAATAACAAGCAAGACATTCGCCTTCCACAAGGCCCTGACAAGCTGAGCTTGTCGGTTAAGCAACATGGTCGACACATGTATGCACGTGTACTGGGCACTTGTCTTTATGTGCAAATGGATTGCTTACACCACACACGCACACACATCACACATGTGTCCGCAAAATATGGTCACGTCTTTTTCGGAAGCTAAGTATCATGCAAAACTTCACAAACACCCTTGCCCTCTGACGGCTTGGATAGAAATATAAGGAACTTGGCACTTTTACGTTGTCTTCCACTAGAACATTGAACTATTCACCAATGAGAATAGAAAGGGAAAAGGATGAACCAGAAAACCTATACATATGTATATATATACACACGGCTATGCGAAGGAAGACACTCCTTCTCTGTGCTAGTCTATTATACTGGGTGCTCAAGTTTCAAAATGAAATGCAAATCAGATATGCTATATCCCGGAAAAGTCTTCATATGCGTCTCAACACCAACTCATTCAGAACAGGAAATGCTGGAAAGAGACACAAACGGCCATTTCTGAGAAATAATGCACTGCAAAACATCAAAAACTTTCGTGGCCAATATGGGGCTCGAACCCATGACATCCGCGTTATTAGCACGGCGCTCTAACCAACTGAGCTAATCGGCCATCTTAACAACCATGGGAATAACAAGCAAGACATTCGCCTTCCACAAGGCCCTGACAAGCTGAGCTTGTCGGTTAAGCAACATGGTCGACACATGTATGCACGTGTACTGGGCACTTGTCTTTATGTGCAAATGGATTGCTTACACCACACACGCACACACATCACACATGTGTCCGCAAAATATGGTCACGTCTTTTTCGGAAGCTAAGTATCATGCAAAACTTCACAAACACCCTTGCCCTCTGACGGCTTGGATAGAAATATAAGGAACTTGGCACTTTTACGTTGTCTTCCACTAGAACATTGAACTATTCACCAATGAGAATAGAAAGGGAAAAGGATGAACCAGAAAAAAACCTATACATATGTATATATATACACACGACTATGCGAAGGAACACACTCCTTCTCTGTGCTAGTCTATTATACTGGGTGCTCAAGTTTCAAAATGAAATGCAAATCAGATATGCTATATCCCGGAAAAGTCTTCATATGCGTCTCAACACCAACTCATTCAGAACAGGAAATACTGGAAAGAGACACAAACGGCCATTTCTGAGAAATAATGCATTGCAAAACATCAAAAACTTTCGTGGCCAATATGGGGCTCGAACCCATGACATCCGCGTTATTAGCACGGCGCTCTAACCAACTGAGCTAATCGGCCATCTTAACAACCATGGGAATAATAAGCAAGACATTCGCCTTCCACAAGGCCCTGACAAGCTGAGCTTGTCGGTTAAGCAACATGGTCGACACATGTATGCACGTGTACTGGGCACTTGTCTTTGTGTGCAAATGGATTGCTTACACCACACACGCACACACATCACACATGTGTCCGCAAAATATGGTCACTTCTTTTTCGGAAGCTAAGTATCATGCAAATCTTCACAAACACCCTTGCCCTCTGACGGCTTGGATAGAAATATAAGGAACTTGGCACTTTGACGTAGTCTTCCACAAGAACATTGAACTATTCACCAATGAGAATAGAAAGGGAAAAGGATGAACCAGAAAACCTATACATATGTATATATATACACACGGCTATGCGAAGGAAGACACTCCTTCTCTGTGCTAGTCTATTATACTGGGTGCTCAAGTTTCAAAATGAAATGCAAATCAGATATGCTATATCCCGGAAAAGTCTTCATATGCGTCTCAACACCAACTCATTCAGAACAGGAAATACTGGAAAGAGACACAAACGGCCATTTGTGAGAAATATTGCATTGCAAAACATCAAAAACTTTCGTGGCCAATATGGGGCTCGAACCCATGACATCCGCGTTATTAGCACGGCGCTCTAACCAACTGAGCTAATCGGCCATCCTAACAACCATGGGAATAACAAGCAAGACATTCGCCTTCCACAAGGCCCTGACAAGCTGAGCTTGTCGGTTAAGCAACATGGTCGACACATGTATGCACGTGTACTGGGCACTTGTCTTTCTGTGCAAATGGATTGCTTACACCACACACGCACACACACATCACACATGTGTCCGCAAAATATGGTCACGTCTTTTTCGCAAGCTAAGTATCATGCAAAACTTCACAAACACCCTTGCCCTCTGACGGCTTGGATAGAAATATAAGGAACTTGGCACTTTTACGTTGTCTTCCACTAGAACATTGAACTATTCACCAATGAGAATAGAAAGGGAAAAGGATGAACCAGAAAAAAACCTATACATATGTATATATATACACACGACTATGCGAAGGAACACACTCCTTCTCTGTGCTAGTCTATTATACTGGGTGCTCAAGTTTCAAAATGAAATGCAAATCAGATATGCTATATCCCGGAAAAGTCTTCATATGCGTCTCAACACCAACTCATTCAGAACAGGAAATACTGGAAAGAGACACAAACGGCCATTTCTGAGAAATAATGCATTGCAAAACATCAAAAACTTTCGTGGCCAATATGGGGCTCGAACCCATGACATCCGCGTTATTAGCACGGCGCTCTAACCAACTGAGCTAATCGGCCATCTTAACAACCATGGGAATAATAAGCAAGACATTCGCCTTCCACAAGGCCCTGACAAGCTGAGCTTGTCGGTTAAGCAACATGGTCGACACATGTATGCACGTGTACTGGGCACTTGTCTTTCTGTGCAAATGGATTGCTTACACCACACACGCACACACATCACACATGTGTCCGCAAAATATGGTCACTTCTTTTTCGGAAGCTAAGTATCATGCAAATCTTCACAAACACCCTTGCCCTCTGACGGCTTGGATAGAAATATAAGGAACTTGGCACTTTGACGTAGTCTTCCACAAGAACATTGAACTATTCACCAATGAGAATAGAAAGGGAAAAGGATGAACCAGAAAACCTATACATATGTATATATATACACACGGCTATGCGAAGGAAGACACTCCTTCTCTGTGCTAGTCTATTATACTGGGTGCTCAAGTTTCAAAATGAAATGCAAATCAGATATGCTATATCCCGGAAAAGCCTTCATATGCGTCTCAGCACCAACTCATTCAGAACAGGAAATACTGGAAAGAGACACAAACGGCCATTTGTGAGAAATTTTGCATTGCAAAACATCAAAAACTTTCGTGGCCAATATGGGGCTCGAACCCATGACATCCGCGTTATTAGCACGGCGCTCTAACCAACTGAGCTAATCGGCCATCTTAACAACCATGGGAATAATAAGCAAGACATTCGCCTTCCACAAGGCCCTGACAAGCTGAGCTTGTCGGTTAAGCAACATGGTCGACACATGTATGCACGTGTACTGGCCACTTGCCTTTATGTGCAAATGGATTGCTTACACCACACACGCACACACATCACACATGTGTCCGCAAAATATGGTCACTTCTTTTTCGGAAGCTAAGTATCATGCAAATCTTCACAAACACCCTTGCCCTCTGACGGCTTGGATAGAAATATAAGGAACTTGGCACTTTGACGTAGTCTTCCACAAGAACATTGAACTATTCACCAATGAGAATAGAAAGGGAAAAGGATGAACCAGAAAACCTATACATATGTATATATATACACACGACTATGCGAAGGAACACACTCCTTCTCTGTGCTAGTCTATTATACTGGGTGCTCAAGTTTCAAAATGAAATGCAAATCAGATATGCTATATCCCGGAAAAGTCTTCATATGCGTCTCAACACCAACTCATTCAGAACAGGAAATACTGGAAAGAGACACAAACGGCCATTTGTGAGAAATTTTGCATTGCAAAACATCAAAAACTTTCGTGGCCAATATGGGGCTCGAACCCACGACATCCGCGTTATTAGCACGGCGCTCTAACCAACTGAGCTAATCGGCCATCCTAACAACCATGGGAATAACAAGCAAGACATTCGCCTTCCACAAGGCCCTGACAAGCTGAGCTTGTCGGTTAAGCAACATGGTCGACACATGTATGCACGTGTACTGGGCACTTGTCTTTGTGTGCAAATGGATTGATTACACCACACACGCACACATACATCACACATGTGTCCGCAAAATATGGTCACCTCTTTTTCGGAAGATAAGTATCATGCAAAACTTCACAAACACCCTTGCCCTCTGACGGCTTGGATAGAAATATATGGAACTTGGCACTTATACGTTGTCTTCCACTAGAACATTGAACTATTCACCAATGAGAATAGAAAGGGAAAAGGATGAACCAGAAAAAACCTATACATATGTATATATATACACACGACTATGCGAAGGAACACACTCCTTCTCTGTGCTAGTCTATTATACTGGGTGCTCAAGTTTCAAAATGAAATGCAAATCAGCTATGCTATATCCCGGAAAAGCCTTCATATGCGTCTCAACACCAACTCATTCAGAACAGGAAATACTGGAAAGAGACACAAACGGCCATTTGTGAGAAATAATGCATTGCAAAACATCAAAAACTTTCGTGGCCAATATGGGGCTCGAACCCATGACATCCGCGTTATTAGCACGGCGCTCTAACCAACTGAGCTAATCGGCCATCTTAACAACCATGGGAATAATAAGCAAGACATTCGCCTTCCACAAGGCCCTGACAAGCTGAGCTTGTCGGTTAAGCAACATGGTCGACACATGTATGCACGTGTACTGGCCACTTGCCTTTATGTGCAAATGGATTGCTTACACCACACACGCACACACATCACACATGTGTCAGCAAAATATGGTCACTTCTTTTTCGGAAGCTAAGTATCATGCAAATCTTCACAAACACCCTTGCCCTCTGACGGCTTGGATAGAAATATAAGGAACTTGGCACTTTGACGTAGTCTTCCACAAGAACATTGAACTATTCACCAATGAGAATAGAAAGGGAAAAGGATGAACCAGAAAACCTATACATATGTATATATATACACACGGCTATGCGAAGGAACACACTCCTTCTCTGTGCTAGTCTATTATACTGGGTGCTCAAGTTTCAAATGAAATGCAAATCAGATATGCTATATCCCGGAAAAGTCTTCATATGCGTCTCAACACCAACTCATTCAGAACAGGAAATACTGGAAAGAGACACAAACGGCCATTTGTGAGAAATAATGCATTGCAAAACATCAAAAACTTGACAAGACATTCGCCTTCCACAAGGCCCTGACAAGCTGAGCTTGTCGGTTAAGCAACATGGTCGACACATGTATGCACGTGTACTGGGCACTTGTCTTTCTGTGCAAATGGATTGCTTACACCACACACGCACACACACATCACACATGTGTCCGCAAAATATGGTCACCTCGTTTTCGGAAGATAAGTATCATGCAAAACTTCACAAACACCCTTGCCCTCTGACGGCTTGGATAGAAATATAAGGAACTTGGCACTTTGACGTAGTCTTCCACAAGAACATTGAACTATTCACCAATGAGAATAGAAAGGGAAAAGGATGAACCAGAAAACCTATACATATGTATATATATACACACGGCTATGCGAAGGAAGACACTCCTTCTCTGTGCTAGTCTATTATACTGGGTGCTCAAGTTTCAAAATGAAATGCAAATCAGATATGCTATATCCCGGAAAAGTCTTCATATGCGTCTCAACACCAACTCATTCAGAACAGGAAATACTGGAAAGAGACACAAACGGCCATTTGTGAGAAATTTTGCATTGCAAAACATCAAAAACTTTCGTGGCCAATATATGGCTCGAACCCATGACATCCGCGTTATTAGCACGGCGCTCTAACCAACTGAGCTAATCGGCCATCTTAACAACCATGGGAATAATGAGCAAGACATTCGCCTTCCACAAGGCCCTGACAAGCTGAGCTTGTCGGTTAAGCAACATGGTCGACACATGTATGCACGTGTACTGGCCACTTGTCTTTGTGTGCAAATGGATTGCTGACGCCACTCACGCACACACATCACACATGTGTCCGCAAAATATGGTCACCTCTTTTTCGGAAGATAAGTATCATGCAAATCTTCACAAACACCCTTGCCCTCTGACGGCTTGGATAGAAATATAAGGAACTTGGCACTTTGACGTAGTCTTCCACAAGAACATTGAACTATTCACCAATGAGAATGGAAAGGGAAAAGGATGAACCAGAAAAAAACCTATACATATGTATATATATACACACGGCTATGCGAAGGAAGACACTCCTTCTCTGTGCTAGTCTATTATACTGGGTGCTCAAGTTTCAAAATGAAATGCAAATCAGATATGCTATATCCCGGAAAAGTCTTCATATGCGTCTCAACACCAACTCATTCAGAACAGGAAATACTGGAAAGAGACACAAACGGCCATTTGTGAGAAATAATGCATTGCAAAACATCAAAAACTTTCGTGGCCAATATGGGGCTCGAACCCATGACATCCGCGTTATTAGCACGGCGCTCTAACCAACTGAGCTAATCGGCCATCTTAACAACCATGGGAATAATAAGCAAGACATTCGCCTTCCACAAGGCCCTGACAAGCTGAGCTTGTCGGTTAAGCAACATGGTCGACACATGTATGCACGTGTACTGGCCACTTGTCTTTGTGTGCAAATGGATTGCTGACGCCACACACGCACACACATCACACATGTGTCCGCAAAATATGGTCACTTCTTTTTCGGAAGATAAGTATCATGCAAATCTTCACAAACACCCTTGCCCTCTGACGGCTTGGATAGAAATATAAGGAACTTGGCACTTTGACGTAGTCTTCCACAAGAACATTGAACTATTCACCAATGAGAATGGAAAGGGAAAAGGATGAACCAGAAAACCTATACATATGTATATATATACACACGGCTATGCGAAGGAAGACACTCCTTCTCTGTGCTAGTCTATTATACTGGGTGCTCAAGTTTCAAAATGAAATGCAAATCAGATATGCTATATCCCGGAAAAGTCTTCATATGCGTCTCAACACCAACTCATTCAGAACAGGAAATACTGGAAAGAGACACAAACGGCCATTTGTGAGAAATATTGCATTGCAAAACATCAAAAACTTTCGTGGCCAATATGGGGCTCGAACCCATGACATCCGCGTTATTAGCACGGCGCTCTAACCAACTGAGCTAATCGGCCATCTTAACAACCATGGGAATAACAAGCAAGACATTCGCCTTCCACAAGGCCCTGACAAGCTGAGCTTGTCGGTTAAGCAACATGGTCGACACATGTATGCACGTGTACTGGGCACTTGTCTTTGTGTGCAAATGGATTGCTTACACCACACACGCACACACACATCACACATGTGTCCGCAAAATATGGTCACGTCTTTTTCGGAAGCTAAGTATCATGCAAAACTTCACAAACACCCTTGCCCTCTGACGGCTTGGATAGAAATATAAGGAACTTGGCACTTTTACGTTGTCTTCCACTAGAACATTGAACTATTCACCAATGAGAATAGAAAGGGAAAAGGATGAACCAGAAAACCTATACATATGTATATATATACACACGACTATGCGAAGGAACACACTCCTTCTCTGTGCTAGTCTATTATACTGGGTGCTCAAGTTTCAAAATGAAATGCAAATCAGATATGCTATATCCCGGAAAAGTCTTCATATGCATCTCAACACCAACTCATTCAGAACAGGAAATACTGGAAAGAGACACAAACGGCCATTTGTGAGAAATAATGCATTGCAAAACATCAAAAACTTTCGTGGCCAATATGGGGCTCGAACCCATGACATCCGCGTTATTAGCACGGCGCTCTAACCAACTGAGCTAATCGGCCATCTTAACAACCATGGGAATAATAAGCAAGACATTCGCCTTCCACAAGGCCCTGACAAGCTGAGCTTGTCGGTTAAGCAACATGGTCGACACATGTATGCACGTGTACTGGCCACTTGTCTTTCTGTGCAAATGGATTGCTTACACCACACACGCACACACATCACACATGTGTCCGCAAAATATGGTCACTTCTTTTTCGGAAGCTAAGTATCATGCAAATCTTCACAAACACCCTTGCCCTCTGACGGCTTGGATAGAAATATAAGGAACTTGGCACTTTGACGTAGTCTTCCACTAGAACATTGAACTATTCACCAATGAGAATAGAAAGGGAAAAGGATGAACCAGAAAAAACCTATACATATGTATATATATACACACGACTATGCGAAGGAACACACTCCTTCTCTGTGCTAGTCTATTATACTGGGTGCTCAAGTTTCAAAATGAAATGCAAATCAGATATGCTATATCCCGGAAAAGCCTTCATATGCGTCTCAACACCAACTCATTCAGAACAGGAAATACTGGAAAGAGACACAAACGGCCATTTGTGAGAAATAATGCATTGCAAAACATCAAAAACTTTCGTGGCCAATATGGGGCTCGAACCCATGACATCCGCGTTATTAGCACGGCGCTCTAACCAACTGAGCTAATCGGCCATCTTAACAACCATGGGAATAAAAAGCAAGACATTCGCCTTCCACAAGGCCCTGACAAGCTGAGCTTGTCGGTTAAGCAACATGGTCGACACATGTATGCACGTGTACTGGCCACTTGCCTTTATGTGCAAATGGATTCCTTACACCACACACGCACACACATCACACATGTGTCAGCAAAATATGGTCACTTCTTTTTCGGAAGCTAAGCATCATGCAAATCTTCACAAACACCCTTGCCCTCTGACGGCTTGGATAGAAATATAAGGAACTTGGCACTTTGACGTAGTCTTCCACTAGAACATTGAACTATTCACCAATGAGAATAGAAAGGGAAAAGGATGAACCAGAAAACCTATACATATGTATATATATACACACGGCTATGCGAAGGAAGACACTCCTTCTCTGTGCTAGTCTATTATACTGGGTGCTCAAGTTTCAAAATGAAATGCAAATCAGATATGCTATATCCCGGAAAAGTCTTCATATGCGTCTCAACACCAACTCATTCAGAACAGGAAATACTGGAAAGAGACACAAACGGCCATTTGTGAGAAATAATGCATTGCAAAACATCAAAAACTTTCGTGGCCAATATATGGCTCGAACCCATGACATCCGCGTTATTAGCACGGCGCTCTAACCAACTGAGCTAATCGGCCATCTTAACAACCATGGGAATAACAAGCAAGACATTCGCCTTCCACAAGGCCCTGACAAGCTGAGCTTGTCTGTTAAGAAACATGGTCGACACATGTATGCACGTGTACTGGGCACTTGTCTTTCTGTGCAAATGGATTGCTTACACCACACACGCACACACACATCACACATGTGTCCGCAAAATATGGTCACCTCGTTTTCGGAAGATAAGTATCATGCAAAACTTCACAAACACCCTTGCCCTCTGACGGCTTGGATAGAAATATAAGGAACTTGGCACTTTGACGTAGTCTTCCACAAGAACATTGAACTATTCACCAATGAGAATAGAAAGGGAAAAGGATGAACCAGAAAACCTATACATATGTATATATATACACACGACTATGCGAAGGAACACACTCCTTCTCTGTGCTAGTCTATTATACTGGGTGCTCAAGTTTCAAAATGAAATGCAAATCAGATATGCTATATCCCGGAAAAGCCTTCATATGCGTCTCAACACCAACTCATTCAGAACAGGAAATACTGGAAAGAGACACAAACGGCCATTTGTGAGAAATAATGCATTGCAAAACATCAAAACCTTTCGTGGCCAAAATGGGACTCGAAACCATGACATTAGCGTTATTAGCACGGCGCTCTAACCAACTGAGCTAATCGGCCATCTTAACAACCATGGGAATAATAAGCAAGACATTCGCCTTCCACAAGGCCCTGACAAGCTGAGCTTGTCTGTTAAGAAACATGGTCGACACATGTATGCACGTGTACTGGGCACTTGTCTTTCTGTGCAAATGGATTGCTTACACCACACACGCACACACACATCACACATGTGTCCGCAAAATATGGTCACCTCGTTTTCGGAAGATAAGTATCATGCAAAACTTCACAAACACCCTTGCCCTCTGACGGCTTGGATAGAAATATAAGGAACTTGGCACTTTGACGTAGTCTTCCACAAGAACATTGAACTATTCACCAATGAGAATAGAAAGGGAAAAGGATGAACCAGAAAACCTATACATATGTATATATATACACACGACTATGCGAAGGAACACACTCCTTCTCTGTACTAGTCTATTATACTGGGTGCTCAAGTTTCAAAATGAAATGCAAATCAGATATGCTATATCCCGGAAAAGCCTTCATATGCGTCTCAACACCAACTCATTCAGAACAGGAAATACTGGAAAGAGACACAAACGGCCATTTGTGAGAAATAATGCATTGCAAAACATCAAAAACTTTCGTGGCCAATATGGGCTCGAACCCATGACATCCGCGTTATTAGCACGGCGCTCTAACCAACTGAGCTAATCGGCCATCTTAACAACCATGGGAATAATAAGCAAGACATTCGCCTTCCACAAGGCCCTGACAAGCTGAGCTTGTCGGTTAAGCAACATGGTCGACACATGTATGCACGTGTACTGGCCACTTGCCTTTATGTGCAAATGGATTCCTTACACCACACACGCACACACATCACACATGTGTCAGCAAAATATGGTCACTTCTTTTTCGGAAGCTAAGCATCATGCAAATCTTCACAAACACCCTTGCCCTCTGACGGCTTGGATAGAAATATAAGGAACTTGGCACTTTGACGTAGTCTTCCACAAGAACATTGAACTATTCACCAATGAGAATAGAAAGGGAAAAGGATGAACCAGAAAACCTATACATATGTATATATATACACACGGCTATGCGAAGGAAGACACTCCTTCTCTGTGCTAGTCTATTATACTGGGTGCTCAAGTTTCAAAATGAAATGCAAATCAGATATGCTATATCCCGGAAAAGTCTTCATATGCGTCTCAACACCAACTCATTCAGAACAGGAAATACTGGAAAGAGACACAAACGGCCATTTGTGAGAAATTTTGCATTGCAAAACATCAAAAACTTTCGTGGCCAATATATGGCTCGAACCCATGACATCCGCGTTATTAGCACGGCGCTCTAACCAACTGAGCTAATCGGCCATCTTAACAACCATGGGAATAACAAGCAAGACATTCGCCTTCCACAAGGCCCTGACAAGCTGAGCTTGTCGGTTAAGCAACATGGTCGACACATGTATGCACGTGTACTGGCCACTTGTCTTTGTGTGCAAATGGATTGCTGACGCCACACACGCACACACATCACACATGTGTCCGCAAAATATGGTCACCTCTTTTTCGGAAGATAAGTATCATGCAAATCTTCACAAACACCCTTGCCCTCTGACGGCTTGGATAGAAATATAAGGAACTTGGCACTTTGACGTAGTCTTCCACAAGAACATTGAACTATTCACCAATGAGAATGGAAAGGGAAAAGGATGAACCAGAAAACCTATACATATGTATATATATACACACGGCTATGCGAAGGAAGACACTCCTTCTCTGTGCTAGTCTATTATACTGGGTGCTCAAGTTTCAAAATGAAATGCAAATCAGATATGCTATATCCCGGAAAAGTCTTCATATGTGTCTCAACACCAACTCATTCAGAACAGGAAATACTGGAAAGAGACACAAACGGCCATTTGTGAGAAATAATGCATTGCAAAACATCAAAACTTTCGTGGCCAAAACGGGACTCGAACCCATGACATCCGCGTTATTAGCACGGCGCTCTAACCAACTGAGCTAATCGGCCATCTTAACAACCATGGGAATAATAAGCAAGACATTCGCCTTCCACAAGGCCCTGACAAGCTGAGCTTGTCGGTTAAGCAACATGGTCGACACATGTATGCACGTGTACTGGGCACTTGTCTTTCTGTGCAAATGGATTGCTTACACCACACACGCACACACACATCACACATGTGTCCGCAAAATATGGTCACCTCGTTTTCGGAAGATAAGTATCATGCAAAACTTCACAAACACCCTTGCCATCTGACGGCTTGGATAGAAATATACGGAACTTGGCACTTTTACGTAGTCTTCCACAAGAACATTGAACTATTCACCAATGAGAATAGAAAGGGAAAAGGATGAACCAGAAAACCTATACATATGTATATATATACACACGACTATGCGAAGGAACACACTCCTTCTCTGTGCTAGTCTATTATACTGGGTGCTCAAGTTTCAAAATGAAATGCAAATCAGATATGCTATATCCCGGAAAAGCCTTCATATGCGTCTCAACACCAACTCATTCAGAACAGGAAATACTGGAAAGAGACACAAACGGCCATTTGTGAGAAATAATGCATTGCAAAACATCAAAAACTTTCGTGGCCAAAATGGGACTCGAAACCATGACATTAGCGTTATTAGCACGGCGCTCTAACCAACTGAGCTAATCGGCCATCTTAACAACCATGGGAATAATAAGCAAGACATTCGCCTTCCACAAGGCCCTGACAAGCTGAGCTTGTCTGTTAAGCAACATGGTCGACACATGTATGCACGTGTACTGGGCACTTGTCTTTCTGTGCAAATGGATTGCTTACACCACACACGCACACACACATCACACATGTGTCCGCAAAATATGGTCACCTCGTTTTCGGAAGATAAGTATCATGCAAAACTTCACAAACACCCTTGCCCTCTGACGGCTTGGATAGAAATATAAGGAACTTGGCACTTTTACGTAGTCGTCCACAAGAACATTGAACTATTCACCAATGAGAATAGAAAGGGAAAAGGATGAAACAGAAAACCTATACATATGTATATATATACACACGACTATGCGAAGGAACACACTCCTTCTCTGTGCTAGTCTATTATACTGGGTGCTCAAGTTTCAAAATGAAATGCAAATCAGATATGCTATATCCCGGAAAAGCCTTCATATGCGTCTCAACACCAACTCATTCAGAACAGGAAATACTGGAAAGAGACACAAACGGCCATTTGTGAGAAATAATGCATTGCAAAACATCAAAAACTTTCGTGGCCAATATGGGGCTCGAACCCATGACATCCGCGTTATTAGCACGGCGCTCTAACCAACTGAGCTAATCGGCCATCTTAACAACCATGGGAATAATATGCAAGACATTCGCCTTCCACAAGGCCCTGACAAGCTGAGCTTGTCGGTTAAGCAACATGGTCGACACATGTATGCACGTGTACTGGGCACTTGTCTTTCTGTGCAAATGGATTGCTTACACCACACACGCACACACACATCACACATGTGTCCGCAAAATATGGTCACCTCGTTTTCGGAAGATAAGTATCATGCAAAACTTCACAAACACCCTTGCCCTCTGACGGCTTGGATAGAAATAAAAGGAACTTGGCACTTTTACGTAGTCGTCCACAAGAACATTGAACTATTCACCAATGAGAATAGAAAGGGAAAAGGATGAACCAGAAAACCTATACATATGTATATATATACACACGACTATGCGAAGGAACACACTCCTTCTCTGTGCTAGTCTATTATACTGGGTGTTCAAGTTTCAAAATGAAATGCAAATCAGATATGCTATATCCCGGAAAAGCCTTCATATGCGTCTCAACACCAACTCATTCAGAACAGGAAATACTGGAAAGAGACACAAACGGCCATTTGTGAGAAATAATGCATTGCAAAACATCAAAAACTTTCGTGGCCAAAATGGGACTCGAAACCATGACATTAGCGTTATTAGCACGGCGCTCTAACCAACTGAGCTAATCGGCCATCTTAACAACGATGGGAATAATAAGCAAGACATTCGCCTTCCACAAGGCCCTGACAAGCTGAGCTTGTCTGTTAAGCAACATGGTCGACACATGTATGCACGTGTACTGGGCACTTGTCTTTCTGTGCAAATGGATTGCTTACACCACACACGCACACACACATCACACATGTGTCCGCAAAATATGGTCACCTCGTTTTCGGAAGATAAGTATCATGCAAAACTTCACAAACACCCTTGCCCTCTGACGGCTTGGATAGAAATATACGGAACTTGGCACTTTTACGTAGTCGTCCACAAGAACATTGAACTATTCACCAATGAGAATAGAAAGGGAAAAGGATGAACCAGAAAACCTATACATATGTATATATATACACACGACTATGCGAAGGAACACACTCCTTCTCTGTGCTAGTCTATTATACTGGGTGTTCAAGTTTCAAAATGAAATGCAAATCAGATATGCTATATCCCGGAAAAGCCTTCATATGCGTCTCAACACCAACTCATTCAGAACAGGAAATACTGGAAAGAGACACAAACGGCCATTTGTGAGAAATAATGCATTGCAAAACATCAAAAACTTTCGTGGCCAAAATGGGACTCGAAACCATGACATTAGCGTTATTAGCACGGCGCTCTAACCAACTGAGCTAATCGGCCATCTTAACAACGATGGGAATAATAAGCAAGACATTCGCCTTCCACAAGGCCCTGACAAGCTGAGCTTGTCTGTTAAGCAACATGGTCGACACATGTATGCACGTGTACTGGGCACTTGTCTTTCTGTGCAAATGGATTGCTTACACCACACACGCACACACACATCACACATGTGTCCGCAAAATATGGTCACCTCGTTTTCGGAAGATAAGTATCATGCAAAACTTCACAAACACCCTTGCCCTCTGACGGCTTGGATAGAAATATACGGAACTTGGCACTTTTACGTAGTCGTCCACAAGAACATTGAACTATTCACCAATGAGAATAGAAAGGGAAAAGGATGAAACAGAAAACCTATACATATGTATATATATACACACGACTATGCGAAGGAACACACTCCTTCTCTGTGCTAGTCTATTATACTGGGTGCTCAAGTTTCAAAATGAAATGCAAATCAGATATGCTATATCCCGGAAAAGCCTTCATATGCGTCTCAACACCAACTCATTCAGAACAGGAAATACTGGAAAGAGACACAAACGGCCATTTGTGAGAAATAATGCATTGCAAAACATCAAAAACTTTCGTGGCCAATATGGGGCTCGAACCCATGACATCCGCGTTATTAGCACGGCGCTCTAACCAACTGAGCTAATCGGCCATCTTAACAACCATGGGAATAATATGCAAGACATTCGCCTTCCACAAGGCCCTGACAAGCTGAGCTTGTCGGTTAAGCAACATGGTCGACACATGTATGCACGTGTACTGGGCACTTGTCTTTCTGTGCAAATGGATTGCTTACACCACACACGCACACACACATCACACATGTGTCCGCAAAATATGGTCACCTCGTTTTCGGAAGATAAGTATCATGCAAAACTTCACAAACACCCTTGCCCTCTGACGGGTTGGATAGAAATATAAGGAACTTGGCACTTTTACGTAGTCTTCCACAAGAACATTGAACTATTCACCAATGAGAATAGAAAGGGAAAAGGATGAACCAGAAAACCTATACATATGTATATATATACACACGACTATGCGAAGGAACACACTCCTTCTCTGTGCTAGTCTATTATACTGGGTGCTCAAGTTTCAAAATGAAATGCAAATCAGATATGCTATATCCCGGAAAAGCCTTCATATGCGTCTCAACACCAACTCATTCAGAACAGGAAATACTGGAAAGAGACACAAACGGCCATTTGTGAGAAATAATGCATTGCAAAACATCAAAAACTTGACAAGACATTCGCCTTCCACAAGGCCCTGACAAGCTGAGCTTGTCGGTTAAGCAACATGGTCGACACATGTATGCACGTGTACTGGGCACTTGTCTTTCTGTGCAAATGGATTGCTTACACCACACACGCACACACACATCACACATGTGTCCGCAAAATATGGTCACCTCGTTTTCGGAAGATAAGTATCATGCAAAACTTCACAAACACCCTTGCCATCTGACGGCTTGGATAGAAATATACGGAACTTGGCACTTTTACGTAGTCTTCCACAAGAACATTGAACTATTCACCAATGAGAATAGAAAGGGAAAAGGATGAACCAGAAAACCTATACATATGTATATATATACACACGACTATGCGAAGGAACACACTCCTTCTCTGTGCTAGTCTATTATACTGGGTGCTCAAGTTTCAAAATGAAATGCAAATCAGATATGCTATATCCCGGAAAAGCCTTCATATGCGTCTCAACACCAACTCATTCAGAACAGGAAATACTGGAAAGAGACACAAACGACCATTTGTGAGAAATAATGCATTGCAAAACATCAAAAACTTTCGTGGCCAATATGGGGCTTGAACCCATGACATCCGCGTTATTAGCACGGCGCTCTAACCAACTGAGCTAATCGGCCATCTTAACAACCATGGGAATAATATGCAAGACATTCGCCTTCCACAAGGCCCTGACAAGCTGAGCTTGTCGGTTAAGCAACATGGTCGACACATGTATGCACGTGTACTGGGCACTTGTCTTTCTGTGCAAATGGATTGCTTACACCACACACGCACACACACATCACACATGTGTCCGCAAAATATGGTCACCTCGTTTTCGGAAGATAAGTATCATGCAAAACTTCACAAACACCCTTGCCCTCTGACGGCTTGGATAGAAATATACGGAACTTGGCACTTTTACGTAGTCTTCCACAAGAACATTGAACTATTCACCAATGAGAATAGAAAGGGAAAAGGATGAACCAGAAAACCTATACATATGTATATATATACACACGACTATGCGAAGGAACACACTCCTTCTCTGTGCTAGTCTATTATACTGGGTGCTCAAGTTTCAAAATGAAATGCAAATCAGATATGGTATATCCCGGAAAAGCCTTCATATGCGTCTCAACACCAACTCATTCAGAACAGGAAATACTGGAAAGAGACACAAACGGCCATTTGTGAGAAATAATGCATTGCAAAACATCAAAAACTTGACAAGAGATTCGCCTTCCACAAGGCCCTGACAAGCTGATCTTGTCGGTTGAGCAACATGGTCGACACATGTATGCACGTGTACTGGGCACTTGTCTTTCTGTGCAAATGGATTGCTTACACCACACACGCACACACACATCACACATGTGTCCGCAAAATATGGTCACCTCGTTTTCGGAAGATAAGTATCATGCAAAACTTCACAAACACCCTTGCCCTCTGACGGCTTGGATAGAAATATAAGGAACTTGGCACTTTTACGTAGTCTTCCACAAGAACATTGAACTATTCACCAATGAGAATAGAAAGGGAAAAGGATGAACCAGAAAACCTATACATATGTATATATATACACACGACTATGCGAAGGAACACACTCCTTCTCTGTGCTAGTCTATTATACTGGGTGCTCAAGTTTCAAAATGAAATGCAAATCAGATATGCTATATCCCGGAAAAAACTTTCGTGTTTTGCAAAACATCAAAAACTTGACAAGACATTCGCCTTCCACAAGGCCCTGACAAGCTGAGCTTGTCGGTTAAGCAACATGGTCGACACATGTATGCACGTGTACTGGGCACTTGTCTTTCTGTGCAAATGGATTGCTTACACCACACACGCACACACACATCACACATGTGTCCGCAAAATATGGTCACCTCGTTTTCGGAAGATAAGTATCATGCAAAACTTCACAAACACCCTTGCCCTCTGACGGCTTGGATAGAAATATAAGGAACTTGGCACTTTTACGTAGTCTTCCACAAGAACATTGAACTATTCACCAATGAGAATAGAAAGGGAAAAGGATGAACCAGAAAACCTATACATATGTATATATATACACACGACTATGCGAAGGAACACACTCCTTCTCTGTGCTAGTCTATTATACTGGGTGCTCAAGTTTCAAAATGAAATGCAAATCAGATATGCTATATCCCGGAAAAGCCTTCATATGCGTCTCAACACCAACTCATTCAGAACAGGAAATACTGGAAAGAGACACAAACGGCCATTTGTGAGAAATAATGCATTGCAAAACATCAAAAACTTTCGTGGCCAAAATGGGACTCGAACCCATGACATCCGCGTTATTAGCACGGCGCTCTAACCAACTGAGCTAATCGGCCATCTTAACAACCATGGGAATAATAAGCAAGACATTCGCCTTCCACAAGGCCCTGACAAGCTGAGCTTGTCTGTTAAGCAGCATGGTCGACACATGTATGCACGTGTACTGGGCACTTGTCTTTCTGTGCAAATGGATTGCTTACACCACACACGCACACACACATCACACATGTGTCCGCAAAATATGGTCACCTCGTTTTCGGAAGATAAGTATCATGCAAAACTTCACAAACACCCTTGCCCTCTGACGGCTTGGATAGAAATATACGGAATTTGGCACTTTTACGTTGTCTTCCACAAGAACATTGAACTATTCACCAATGAGAATAGAAAGGGAAAAGGATGAACCAGAAAACCTATACATATGTATATACATGCACACGACTATGCGAAGGAACACACTCCTTCTCTGTGCTAGTCTATTATACTGGGTGCTCAAGTTTCAAAATGAAATGCAAATCAGATATGCTATATCCCGGAAAAGCCTTCATATGCGTCTCAACACCAACTCATTCAGAACAGGAAATACTGGAAAGAGACACAAACGGCCATTTGTGAGAAATAATGCATTGCAAAACATCAAAAACTTTCGTGGCCAAAATAGGACTCGAACCCATGACATCCGCGTTATTAGCACGGCGCTCTAACCAACTGAGCTAATCGGCCATCTTAACAACCATGGGAATAATAAGCTAGACATTCGCCTTCCACAAGGCCCTGACAAGCTGAGCTTGTCTGTTAAGCAACATGGTCGACACATGTATGCACGTGTACTGGGCACTTGTCTTTCTGTGCAAATGGATTGCTTACACCACACACGCACACACACATCACACATGTGTCCGCAAAATATGGTCACCTCGTTTTCGGAAGATAAGTATCATGCAAAACTTCACAAACACCCTTGCCCTCTGACGGCTTGGATAGAAATATACGGAACTTGGCACTTTTATGTAGTCTTCCACAAGAACATTGAACTATTCACCAATGAGAATAGAAAGGGAAAAGGATGAACCAGAAAACCTATACATATGTATATATATACACACGACTATGCGAAGGAACACACTCCTTCTCTGTGCTAGTCTATTATACTGGGTGCTCAAGTTTCAAAATGAAATGCAAATCAGATATGCTATATCCCGGAAAAGCCTTCATATGCGTCTCAACACCAACTCATTCAGAACAGGAAATACTGGAAAGAGACACAAACGGCCATTTGTGAGAAATAATGCATTGCAAAACATCAAAAACTTGACAAGACATTCGCCTTCCACAAGGCCCTGACAAGCTGAGCTTGTCGGTTAAGCAACATGGTCGACACATGTATGCACGTGTACTGGGCACTTGTCTTTCTGTGCAAATGGATTGCTTACACCACACACGCACACACACATCACACATGTGTCCGCAAAATATGGTCACCTCGTTTTCGGAAGATAAGTATCATGCAAAACTTCACAAACACCCTTGCCCTCTGACGGCTTGGATAGAAATATACGGAACTTGGCACTTTTACGTAGTCTTCCACAAGAACATTGAACTATTCACCAATGAGAATAGAAAGGGAAAAGGATGAACCAGAAAACCTATACATATGTATATATATACACACGACTATGCGAAGGAACACACTCCTTCTCTGTGCTAGTCTATTATACTGGGTGCTCAAGTTTCAAAATGAAATGCAAATCAGATATGCTATATCCCGGAAAAGCCTTCATATGCGTCTCAACACCAACTCATTCAGAACAGGAAATACTGGAAAGAGACACAAACGGCCATTTGTGAGAAATAATGCATTGCAAAACATCAAAAACTTGACAAGACATTCGCCTTCCACAAGGCCCTGACAAGCTGAGCTTGTCGGTTAAGCAACATGGTCGACACATGTATGCACGTGTACTGGGCACTTGTCTTTCTGTGCAAATGGATTGCTTACACCACACACGCACACACACATCACACATGTGTCCGCAAAATATGGTCACCTCGTTTTCGGAAGATAAGTATCATGCAAAACTTCACAAACACCCTTGTAATCTGACGGCTTGGATAGAAATATAAGGAACTTGGCACTTTTACGTAGTCTTCCACAAGAACATTGAACTATTCACCAATGAGAATAGAAAGGGAAAAGGATGAACCAGAAAACCTATACATATGTATATATATACACACGACTATGCGAAGGAACACACTCCTTCTCTGTGCTAGTCTATTATACTGGGTGCTCAAGTTTCAAAATGAAATGCAAATCAGATATGCTATATCCCGGAAAAGCCTTCATATGCGTCTCAACACCAACTCATTCAGAACAGGAAATACTGGAAAGAGACACAAACGGCCATTTGTGAGAAATAATGCATTGCAAAACATCAAAAACTTGACAAGACATTCGCCTTCCACAAGGCCCTGACAAGCTGAGCTTGTCGGTTAAGCAACATGGTCGACACATGTATGCACGTGTACTGGGCACTTGTCTTTCTGTGCAAATGGATTGCTTACACCACACACGCACACACACATCACACATGTGTCCGCAAAATATGGTCACCTCGTTTTCGGAAGATAAGTATCATGCAAAACTTCACAAACACCCTTGCCCTCTGACGGCTTGGATAGAAATATACGGAACTTGGCACTTTTATGTAGTCTTCCACAAGAACATTGAACTATTCACCAATGAGAATAGAAAGGGAAAAGGATGAACCAGAAAACCTATACATATGTATATATATACACACGACTATGCGAAGGAACACACTCCTTCTCTGTGCTAGTCTATTATACTGGGTGCTCAAGTTTCAAAATGAAATGCAAATCAGATATGCTATATCCCGGAAAAGCCTTCATATGCGTCTCAACACCAACTCATTCAGAACAGGAAATACTGGAAAGAGACACAAACGGCCATTTGTGAGAAATAATGCATTGCAAAACATCAAAAACTTGACAAGACATTCGCCTTCCACAAGGCCCTGACAAGCTGAGCTTGTCGGTTAAGCAACATGATCGACACATGTATGCACGTGTACTGGGCACTTGTCTTTCTGTGCAAATGGATTGCTTACACCACACACGCACACACACATCACACATGTGTCCGCAAAATATGGTCACCTCGTTTTCGGAAGATAAGTATCATGCAAAACTTCACAAACACCCTTGCCCTCTGACGGCTTGGATAGAAATATACGGAACTTGGCACTTTTACGTAGTCTTCCACAAGAACATTGAACTATTCACCAATGAGAATAGAAAGGGAAAAGGATGAACCAGAAAACCTATACATATGTATATATATACACACGACTATGCGAAGGAACACACTCCTTCTCTGTGCTAGTCTATTATACTGGGTGCTCAAGTTTCAAAATGAAATGCAAATCAGATATGCTATATCCCGGAAAAGCCTTCATATGCGTCTCAACACCAACTCATTCAGAACAGGAAATACTGGAAAGAGACACAAACGGCCATTTGTGAGAAATAATGCATTGCAAAACATCAAAAACTTGACAAGACATTCGCCTTCCACAAGGCCCTGACAAGCTGAGCTTGTCGGTTAAGCAACATGGTCGACACATGTATGCACGTGTACTGGGCACTTGTCTTTCTGTGCAAATGGATTGCTTACACCACACACGCACACACACATCACACATGTGTCCGCAAAATATGGTCACCTCGTTTTCGGAAGATAAGTATCATGCAAAACTTCACAAACACCCTTGTAATCTGACGGCTTGGATAGAAATATAAGGAACTTGGCACTTTTACGTAGTCTTCCACAAGAACATTGAACTATTCACCAATGAGAATAGAAAGGGAAAAGGATGAACCAGAAAACCTATACATATGTATATATATACACACGACTATGCGAAGGAACACACTCCTTCTCTGTGCTAGTCTATTATACTGGGTGCTCAAGTTTCAAAATGAAATGCAAATCAGATATGCTATATCCCGGAAAAGCCTTCATATGCGTCTCAACACCAACTCATTCAGAACAGGAAATACTGGAAAGAGACACAAACGGCCATTTGTGAGAAATAATGCATTGCAAAACATCAAAAACTTGACAAGACATTCGCCTTCCACAAGGCCCTGACAAGCTGAGCTTGTCGGTTAAGCAACATGGTCGACACATGTATGCACGTGTACTGGGCACTTGTCTTTCTGTGCAAATGGATTGCTTACACCACACACGCACACACACATCACACATGTGTCCGCAAAATATGGTCACCTCGTTTTCGGAAGATAAGTATCATGCAAAACTTCACAAACACCCTTGCCCTCTGACGGCTTGGATAGAAATATAAGGAACTTGGCACTTTTACGTAGTCTTCCACAAGAACATTGAACTATTCACCAATGAGAATAGAAAGGGAAAAGGATGAACCAGAAAACCTATACATATGTATATATATACACACGACTATGCGAAGGAACACACTCCTTCTCTGTGCTAGTCTATTATACTGGGTGCTCAAGTTTCAAAATGAAATGCAAATCAGATATGGTATATCCCGTAAAAGCCTTCATATGCGTCTCAACACCAACTCATTCAGAACAGGAAATACTGGAAAGAGACACAAACGGCCATTTGTGAGAAATAATGCATTGCAAAACATCAAAAACTTTCGTGTTTTGCAAAACATCAAAAACTTGACAAGACATTCGCCTTCCACAAGGCCCTGACAAGCTGAGCTTGTCGGTTAAGCAACATGGTCGACACATGTATGCACGTGTACTGGGCACTTGTCTTTCTGTGCAAATGGATTGCTTACACCACACACGCACACACACATCACACATGTGTCCGCAAAATATGGTCACCTCGTTTTCGGAAGATAAGTATCATGCAAAACTTCACAAACACCCTTGCCCTCTGACGGCTTGGATAGAAATATAAGGAACTTGGCACTTTTACGTAGTCTTCCACAAGAACATTGAACTATTCACCAATGAGAACAGAAAGGGAAAAGGATGAACCAGAAAACCTATACACATGTATATATATACACACGACTATGCGAAGGAACACACTCCTTCTCTGTGCTAGTCTATTATACTGGGTGCTCAAGTTTCAAAATGAAATGCAAATCAGATATGCTATATCCCGGAAAAGCCTTCATATGCGTCTCAACACCAACTCATTCAGAACAGGAAATACTGGAAAGAGACACAAACGGCCATTTGTGAGAAATAATGCATTGCAAAACATCAAAAACTTTCGTGGCCAAAATGGGACTCGAACCCATGACATCCGCGTTATTAGCACGGCGCTCTAACCAACTGAGCTAATCGGCCATCTTAACAACCATGGGAATAATAAGCAAGACATTCGCCTTCCACAAGGCCCTGACAAGCTGAGCTTGTCGGTTAAGCAACATGGTCGACACATGTATGCACGTGTACTGGGCACTTGTCTTTCTGTGCAAATGGATTGCTTACACCACACACGCACACACACATCACACATGTGTCCGCAAAATATGGTCACCTCGTTTTCGGAAGATAAGTATCATGCAAAACTTCACAAACACCCTTGCCCTCTGACGGCTTGGATAGAAATATACGGAACTTGGCACTTTTACGTAGTCTTCCACAAGAACATTGAACTATTCACCAATGAGAATAGAAAGGGAAAAGGATGAACCAGAAAACCTATACATATGTATATATATACACACGACTATGCGAAGGAACACACTCCTTCTCTGTGCTAGTCTATTATACTGGGTGCTCAAGTTTCAAAATGAAATGCAAATCAGATATGCTATATCCCGGAAAAGCCTTCATATGCGTCTCAACACCAACTCATTCAGAACAGGAAATACTGGAAAGAGACACAAACGGCCATTTGTGAGAAATAATGCATTGCAAAACATCAAAAACTTGACAAGACATTCGCCTTCCACAAGGCCCTGACAAGCTGAGCTTGTCGGTTAAGCAACATGGTCGACACATGTATGCACGTGTACTGGGCACTTGTCTTTCTGTGCAAATGGATTGCTTACACCACACACGCACACACACATCACACATGTGTCCGCAAAATATGGTCACCTCGTTTTCGGAAGATAAGTATCATGCAAAACTTCACAAACACCCTTGCCCTCTGACGGCTTGGATAGAAATATACGGAACTTGGCACTTTTACGTAGTCTTCCACAAGAACATTGAACTATTCACCAATGAGAATAGAAAGGGAAAAGGATGAACCAGAAAACCTATACATATGTATATATATACACACGACTATGCGAAGGAACACACTCCTTCTCTGTGCTAGTCTATTATACTGGGTGCTCAAGTTTCAAAATGAAATGCAAATCAGATATGCTATATCCCGGAAAAGCCTTCATATGCGTCTCAACACCAACTCATTCAGAACAGGAAATACTGGAAAGAGACACAAACGGCCATTTGTGAGAAATAATGCATTGCAAAACATCAAAAACTTGACAAGACATTCGCCTTCCACAAGGCCCTGACAAGCTGAGCTTGTCGGTTAAGCAACATGGTCGACACATGTATGCACGTGTACTGGGCACTTGTCTTTCTGTGCAAATGGATTGCTTACACCACACACGCACACACACATCACACATGTGTCCGCAAAATATGGTCACCTCGTTTTCGGAAGATAAGTATCATGCAAAACTTCACAAACACCCTTGCCCTCTGACGGCTTGGATAGAAATATACGGAACTTGGCACTTTTACGTAGTCTTCCACAAGAACATTGAACTATTCACCAATGAGAATAGAAAGGGAAAAGGATGAACCAGAAAACCTATACATATGTATATATATACACACGACTATGCGAAGGAACACACTCCTTCTCTGTGCTAGTCTATTATACTGGGTGCTCAAGTTTCAAAATGAAATGCAAATCAGATATGCTATATCCCGGAAAAGCCTTCATATGCGTCTCAACACCAACTCATTCAGAACAGGAAATACTGGAAAGAGACACAAACGGCCATTTGTGAGAAATAATGCATTGCAAAACATCAAAAACTTGACAAGACATTCGCCTTCCACAAGGCCCTGACAAGCTGAGCTTGTCGGTTAAGCAACATGGTCGACACATGTATGCACGTGTACTGGGCACTTGTCTTTCTGTGCAAATGGATTGCTTACACCACACACGCACACACACATCACACATGTGTCCGCAAAATATGGTCACCTCGTTTTCGGAAGATAAGTATCATGCAAAACTTCACAAACACCCTTGTAATCTGACGGCTTGGATAGAAATATAAGGAACTTGGCACTTTTACGTAGTCTTCCACAAGAACATTGAACTATTCACCAATGAGAATAGAAAGGGAAAAGGATGAACCAGAAAACCTATACATATGTATATATATACACACGACTATGCGAAGGAACACACTCCTTCTCTGTGCTAGTCTATTATACTGGGTGCTCAAGTTTCAAAATGAAATGCAAATCAGATATGCTATATCCCGGAAAAGCCTTCATATGCATCTCAACACCAACTCATTCAGAACAGGAAATACTGGAAAGAGACACAAACGGCCATTTGTGAGAAATAATGCATTGCAAAACATCAAAAACTTGACAAGACATTCGCCTTCCACAAGGCCCTGACAAGCTGAGCTTGTCGGTTAAGCAACATGGTCGACACATGTATGCACGTGTACTGGGCACTTGTCTTTCTGTGCAAATGGATTGCTTACACCACACACGCACACACACATCACACATGTGTCCGCAAAATATGGTCACCTCGTTTTCGGAAGATAAGTATCATGCAAAACTTCACAAACACCCTTATAATCTGACGGCTTGGATAGAAATATAAGGAACTTGGCACTTTTACGTAGTCTTCCACAAGAACATTGAACTATTCACCAATGAGAATAGAAAGGGAAAAGGATGAACCAGAAAACCTATACATATGTATATATATACACACGACTATGCGAAGGAACACACTCCTTCTCTGTGCTAGTCTATTATACTGGGTGCTCAAGTTTCAAAATGAAATGCAAATCAGATATGCTATATCCCGGAAAAGCCTTCATATGCGTCTCAACACCAACTCATTCAGAACAGGAAATACTGGAAAGAGACACAAACGGCCATTTGTGAGAAATAATGCATTGCAAAACATCAAAAACTTTCGTGTTTTGCAAAACATCAAAAACTTGACAAGACATTCGCCTTCCACAAGGCCCTGACAAGCTGAGCTTGTCGGTTAAGCAACATGGTCGACACATGTATGCACGTGTACTGGGCACTTGTCTTTCTGTGCAAATGGATTGCTTACACCACACACGCACACACACATCACACATGTGTCCGCAAAATATGGTCACCTCGTTTTCGGAAGATAAGTATCATGCAAAACTTCACAAACACCATTGCCCTCTGACGGCTTGGATAGAAATATACTGAACTTGGCACTTTTACGTAGTCTTCCACAAGAACATTGAACTATTCACCAATGAGAATAGAAAGGGAAAAGGATGAACCAGAAAACCTATACATATGTATATATATACACACGACTATGCGAAGGAACACACTCCTTCTCTGTGCTAGTCTATTATACTGGGTGCTCAAGTTTCAAAATGAAATGCAAATCAGATATGCTATATCCCGGAAAAGCCTTCATATGCGTCTCAACACCAACTCATTCAGAACAGGAAATACTGGAAAGAGACACAAACGGCCATTTGTGAGAAATAATGCATTGCAAAACATCAAAAACTTGACAAGACATTCGCCTTCCACAAGGCCCTGACAAGCTGAGCTTGTCGGTTAAGCAACATGGTCGACACATGTATGCACGTGTACTGGGCACTTGTCTTTCTGTGCAAATGGATTGCTTACACCACACACGCACACACACATCACACATGTGTCCGCATAATATGGTCACCTCGTTTTCGGAAGATAAGTATCATGCAAAACTTCACAAACACCCTTGCCCTCTGACGGCTTGGATAGAAATATAAGGAACTTGGCACTTTTACGTAGTCTTCCACAAGAACATTGAACTATTCACCAATGAGAATAGAAAGGGAAAAGGATGAACCAGAAAACCTATACACATGTATATATATACACACGACTATGCGAAGGAACACACTCCTTCTCTGTGCTAGTCTATTATACTGGGTGCTCAAGTTTCAAAATGAAATGCAAATCAGATATGCTATATCCCGGAAAAGCCTTCATATGCGTCTCAACACCAACTCATTCAGAACAGGAAATACTGGAAAGAGACACAAACGGCCATTTGTGAGAAATAATGCATTGCAAAACATCAAAAACTTTCGTGGCCAATATGGGGGTCGAACCCATGACATCCGCGTTATTAGCACGACGCTCTAACCAACTGAACTAATCGGCCATCTTAACAACCATGGGAATAATAAGCAAGACATTCGCCTTCCACAAGGCCCTGACAAGCTGAGCTTGTCTGTTAAGCAACATGGTCGACACATGTATGCACGTGTACTGGGCACTTGTCTTTCTGTGCAAATGGATTGCTTACACCACACACGCACACACACATCACACATGTGTCCGCAAAATATGGTCACCTCGTTTTCGGAAGATAAGTATCATGCAAAACTTCACAAACACCCTTGCCCTCTGACGGCTTGGATAGAAATATAAGGAACTTGGCACTTTTACGTAGTCTTCCACAAGAACATTGAACTATTCACCAATGAGAATAGAAAGGGAAAAGGATGAACCAGAAAACCTATACATATGTATATATATACACACGACTATGCGAAGGAACACACTCCTTCTCTGTGCTAGTCTATTATACTGGGTGCTCAAGTTTCAAAATGAAATGCAAATCAGATATGCTATATCCCGGAAAAGCCTTCATATGCGTCTCAACACCAACTCATTCAGAACAGGAAATACTGGAAAGAGACACAAACGGCCATTTGTGAGAAATAATGCACTGCAAAACATCAAAAACTTTCGTGGCCTATTGGGGCTCGAACCCATGACATCCGCGTTATTAGCACGGCGCTCTAACCAACTGAGCTAATCGGCCATCTTAACAACCGTGGGAACAATAAGCAAGACATTCGCCTTCCACAAGGCCCTGACAAGCTGAGCTTGTCGGTTAAGCAACATGGTCGACACATGTATGCACGTGTACTGGGCACTTGTCTTTCTGTGCAAATGGATTGCTTACACCACACACGCACACGCACATCACACATGTGTCCGCAAAATATGGTCACCTCGTTTTCGGAAGATAAGTATCATGCAAAACTTCACAAACACCCTTGCCCTCTGACGGCTTGGATAGAAATATAAGGAACTTGGCACTTTTATGTAGTCTTCCACAAGAACATTGAACTATTCACCAATGAGAATAGAAAGGGAAAAGGATGAACCAGAAAACCTATACATATGTATATATATACACACGACTATGCGAAGGAACACACTCCTTCTCTGTGCTAGTCTATTATACTGGGTGCTCAAGTTTCAAAATGAAATGCAAATCAGATATGCTATATCCCGGAAAAGCCTTCATATGCGTCTCAACACCAACTCATTCAGAACAGGAAATACTGGAAAGAGACACAAACGGCCATTTGTGAGAAATAATGCATTGCAAAACATCAAAAACTTGACAAGACATTCGCCTTCCACAAGGCCCTGACAAGCTGAGCTTGTCGGTTAAGCAACATGGTCGACACATGTATGCACGTGTACTGGGCACTTGTCTTTCTGTGCAAATGGATTGCTTACACCACACACGCACACGCACATCACACATGTGTCCGCATAATATGGTCACCTCGTTTTCGGAAGATAAGTATCATGCAAAACTTCACAAACACCCTTGCCCTCTGACGGCTTCGATAGAAATATAAGGAACTTGGCACTTTTACGTAGTCTTCCACAAGAACATTGAACTATTCACCAATGAGAATAGAAAGGGAAAAGGATGAACCAGAAAACCTATACATATGTATATATATACACACGACTATGCGAAGGAACACACTCCTTCTCTGTGCTAGTCTATTATACTGGGTGCTCAAGTTTCAAAATGAAATGCAAATCAGATATGCTATATCCCGGAAAAGCCTTCATATGCGTCTCAACACCAACTCATTCAGAACAGGAAATACTGGAAAGAGACACAAACGGCCATTTGTGAGAAATAATGCACTGCAAAACATCAAAAACTTTCGTGGCCTATTGGGGCTCGAACCCATGACATCCGCGTTATTAGCACGGCGCTCTAACCAACTGAGCTAATCGGCCATCTTAACAACCGTGGGAACAATAAGCAAGACATTCGCCTTCCACAAGGCCCTGACAAGCTGAGCTTGTCGGTTAAGCAACATGGTCGACACATGTATGCACGTGTACTGGGCACTTGTCTTTCTGTGCAAATGGATTGCTTACACCACACACGCACACGCACATCACACATGTGTCCGCAAAATATGGTCACCTCGTTTTCGGAAGATAAGTATCATGCAAAACTTCACAAACACCCTTGCCCTCTGACGGCTTGGATAGAAATATAAGGAACTTGGCACTTTTATGTAGTCTTCCACAAGAACATTGAACTATTCACCAATGAGAATAGAAAGGGAAAAGGATGAACCAGAAAACCTATACATATGTATATATATACACACGACTATGCGAAGGAACACACTCCTTCTCTGTGCTAGTCTATTATACTGGGTGCTCAAGTTTCAAAATGAAATGCAAATCAGATATGCTATATCCCGGAAAAGCCTTCATATGCGTCTCAACACCAACTCATTCAGAACAGGAAATACTGGAAAGAGACACAAACGGCCATTTGTGAGAAATAATGCATTGCAAAACATCAAAAACTTGACAAGACATTCGCCTTCCACAAGGCCCTGACAAGCTGAGCTTGTCGGTTAAGCAACATGGTCGACACATGTATGCACGTGTACTGGGCACTTGTCTTTCTGTGCAAATGGATTGCTTACACCACACACGCACACGCACATCACACATGTGTCCGCATAATATGGTCACCTCGTTTTCGGAAGATAAGTATCATGCAAAACTTCACAAACACCCTTGCCCTCTGACGGCTTCGATAGAAATATAAGGAACTTGGCACTTTTACGTAGTCTTCCACAAGAACATTGAACTATTCACCAATGAGAATAGAAAGGGAAAAGGATGAACCAGAAAACCTATACATATGTATATATATACACACGACTATGCGAAGGAACACACTCCTTCTCTGTGCTAGTCTATTATACTGGGTGCTCAAGTTTCAAAATGAAATGCAAATCAGATATGCTATATCCCGGAAAAGCCTTCATATGCGTCTCAACACCAACTCATTCAGAACAGGAAATACTGGAAAGAGACACAAACGGCCATTTGTGAGAAATAATGCATTGCAAAACATCAAAAACTTTCGTGGCCAATATGGGACTCGAACCCATGACATCCGCGTTATTAGCACGGCGCTCTAACCAACTGAGCTAATCGGCCATCTGAACAACCATGGGAATAATAAGCAAGACATTCGCCTTCCACAAGGCCCTGACAAGCTGAGCTTGTCTGTTAAGCAACATGGTCGACACATGTATGCACGTGTACTGGGCACTTGTCTTTCTGTGCAAATGGATTGCTTACACCACACACGCACACACACATCACACATGTGTCCGCAAAATATGGTCACCTCGTTTTCGGAAGATAAGTATCATGCAAAACTTCACAAACACCCTTGCCCTCTGACGGCTTGGATAGAAATATAAGGAACTTGGCACTTTTACGTAGTCTTCCACAAGAACATTGAACTATTCACCAATGAGAATAGAAAGGGAAAAGGATGAACCAGAAAACCTATACATATGTATATATATACACACGACTATGCGAAGGAACACACTCCTTCTCTGTGCTAGTCTATTATACTGGGTGCTCAAGTTTCAAAATGAAATGCAAATCAGATATGCTATATCCCGGAAAAGCCTTCATATGCGTCTCAACACCAACTCATTCAGAACAGGAAATACTGGAAAGAGACACAAACGGCCATTTGTGAGAAATAATGCACTGCAAAACATCAAAAACTTTCGTGGCCTATTGGGGCTCGAACCCATGACATCCGCGTTATTAGCACGGCGCTCTAACCAACTGAGCTAATCGGCCATCTTAACAACCGTGGGAACAATAAGCAAGACATTCGCCTTCCACAAGGCCCTGACAAGCTGAGCTTGTCGGTTAAGCAACATGGTCGACACATGTATGCACGTGTACTGGGCACTTGTCTTTCTGTGCAAATGGATTGCTTACACCACACACGCACACGCACATCACACATGTGTCCGCAAAATATGGTCACCTCGTTTTCGGAAGATAAGTATCATGCAAAACTTCACAAACACCCTTGCCCTCTGACGGCTTGGATAGAAATATAAGGAACTTGGCACTTTTATGTAGTCTTCCACAAGAACATTGAACTATTCACCAATGAGAATAGAAAGGGAAAAGGATGAACCAGGAAACCTATACATATGTATATATATACACACGACTATGCGAAGGAACACACTCCTTCTCTGTGCTAGTCTATTATACTGGGTGCTCAAGTTTCAAAATGAAATGCAAATCAGATATGCTATATCCCGGAAAAGCCTTCATATGCGTCTCAACACCAACTCATTCAGAACAGGAAATACTGGAAAGAGACACAAACGGCCATTTGTGAGAAATAATGCATTGCAAAACATCAAAAACTTGACAAGACATTCGCCTTCCACAAGGCCCTGACAAGCTGAGCTTGTCGGTTAAGCAACATGGTCGACACATGTATGCACGTGTACTGGGCACTTGTCTTTCTGTGCAAATGGATTGCTTACACCACACACGCACACACACATCACACATGTGTCCGCATAATATGGTCACCTCGTTTTCGGAAGATAAGTATCATGCAAAACTTCACAAACACCCTTGCCCTCTGACGGCTTGGATAGAAATATAAGGAACTTGGCACTTTTACGTAGTCTTCCACAAGAACATTGAACTATTCACCAATGAGAATAGAAAGGGAAAAGGATGAACCAGAAAACCTATACATATGTATATATATACACACGACTATGCGAAGGAACACACTCCTTCTCTGTGCTAGTCTATTATACTGGGTGCTCAAGTTTCAAAATGAAATGCAAATCAGATATGCTATATCCCGGAAAAGCCTTCATATGCGTCTCAACACCAACTCATTCAGAACAGGAAATACTGGAAAGAGACACAAACGGCCATTTGTGAGAAATAATGCACTGCAAAACATCAAAAACTTTCGTGGCCTATTGGGGCTCGAACCCATGACATCCGCGTTATTAGCACGGCGCTCTAACCAACTGAGCTAATCGGCCATCTTAACAACCGTGGGAATAATAAGCAAGACATTCGCCTTCCACAAGGCCCTGACAAGCTGAGCTTGTCAGTTAAGCAACATGGTCGACACATGTATGCACGTGTACTGGGCACTTGTCTTTCTGTGCAAATGGATTGCTTACACCACACACGCACACACACATCACACATGTGTCCGCAAAATATGGTCACCTCGTTTTCGGAAGATAAGTATCATGCAAAACTTCACAAACACCCTTGCCCTCTGACGGCTTGGACAGAAATATAAGGAACTTGGCACTTTTATGTAGTCTTCCACAAGAACATTGAACTATTCACCAATGAGAATAGAAAGGGAAAAGGATGAACCAGAAAACCTATACATATGTATATATATACACACGACTATGCGAAGGAACACACTCCTTCTCTGTGCTAGTCTATTATACTGGGTGCTCAAGTTTCAAAATGAAATGCAAATCAGATATGCTATATCCCGGAAAAGCCTTCATATGCGTCTCAACACCAACTCATTCAGAACAGGAAATACTGGAAAGAGACACAAACGGCCATTTGTGAGAAATAATGCATTGCAAAACATCAAAAACTTGACAAGACATTCGCCTTCCACAAGGCCCTGACAAGCTGAGTTTGTCGGTTAAGCAACATGGTCGACACATGTATGCACGTGTACTGGGCACTTGTCTTTCTGTGCAAATGGATTGCTTACACCACACACGCACACACACATCACACATGTGTCCGCATAATATGGTCACCTCGTTTTCGGAAGATAAGTATCATGCAAAACTTCACAAACACCCTTGCCCTCTGACGGCTTGGATAGAAATATAAGGAACTTGGCACTTTTACGTAGTCTTCCACAAGAACATTGAACTATTCACCAATGAGAATAGAAAGGGAAAAGGATGAACCAGAAAACCTATACATATGTATATATATACACACGACTATGCGAAGGAACACACTCCTTCTCTGTGCTAGTCTATTATACTGGGTGCTCAAGTTTCAAAATGAAATGCAAATCAGATATGCTATATCCCGGAAAAGCCTTCATATGCGTCTCAACACCAACTCATTCAGAACAGGAAATACTGGAAAGAGACACAAACGGCCATTTGTGAGAAATAATGCATTGCAAAACATCAAAAACTTGACAAGACATTCGCCTTCCACAAGGCCCTGACAAGCTGAGCTTGTCGGTTAAGCAACATGGTCGACACATGTATGCACGTGTACTGGGCACTTGTCTTTCTGTGCAAATGGATTGCTTACACCACACACGCACACACACATCACACATGTGTCCGCATAATATGGTCACCTCGTTTTCGGAAGATAAGTATCATGCAAAACTTCACAAACACCCTTGCCCTCTGACGGCTTGGATAGAAATATAAGGAACTTGGCACTTTTACGTAGTCTTCCACAAGAACATTGAACTATTCACCAATGAGAATAGAAAGGGAAAAGGATGAACCAGAAAACCTATACATATGTATATATATACACACGACTATGCGAAGGAACACACTCCATCTCTGTGCTAGTCTATTATACTGGGTGCTCAAGTTTCAAAATGAAATGCAAATCAGATATGCTATATCCCGGAAAAGCCTTCATATGCGTCTCAACACCAACTCATTCAGAACAGGAAATACTGGAAAGAGACACAAACGGCCATTTGTGAGAAATAATGCATTGCAAAACATCAAAAACTTTCGTGGCCAATATGGGGCTCGAACCCATGACATCCGCGTTATTAGCACGGCGCTCTAACCAACTGAGCTAATCGGCCATCTTAACAACCATGGGAATAATAAGCAATACATTCGCCTTCCACAAGGCCCTGACAAGCTGAGCTTGTCAGTTAAGCAACATGGTCGACACATGTATGCACGTGTACTGGGCACTTGTCTTTCTGTGCAAATGGATTGCTTACACCACACACGCACACACACATCACACATGTGTCCGCAAAATATGGTCACCTCGTTTTCGGAAGATAAGTATCATGCAAAACTTCACAAACACCCTTGCCCTCTGACGGCTTGGATAGAAATATAAGGAACTTGGCACTTTTATGTAGTCTTCCACAAGAACATTGAACTATTCACCAATGAGAATAGAAAGGGAAAAGGATGAACCAGAAAACCTATACATATGTATATATATACACACGACTATGCGAAGGAACACACTCCTTCTCTGTGCTAGTCTATTATACTGGGTGCTCAAGTTTCAAAATGAAATGCAAATCAGATATGCTATATCCCGGAAAAGCCTTCATATGCGTCTCAACACCAACTCATTCAGAACAGGAAATACTGGAAAGAGACACAAACGGCCATTTGTGAGAAATAATGCATTGCAAAACATCAAAAACTTTCTTGAACAACATGGGGCTCGAACCCATGACATCCGCGTTATTAGCACGGCGCTCTAACCAACTGAGCTAATCGGCCATCTTAACAACCATGGGAATAATAAGCAAGACATTCGCCTTCCACAAGGCCCTGACAAGCTGAGCTTGTCAGTTAAGCAACATGGTCGACACATGTATGCACGTGTACTGGGCACTTGTCTTTCTGTGCAAATGGATTGCTTACACCACACACGCACACACACATCACACATGTGTCCGCAAAATATGGTCACCTCGTTTTCGGAAGATAAGTATCATGCAAAACTTCACAAACACCCTTGCCCTCTGACGGCTTCGATAGAAATATAAGGAACTTGGCACTTTTACGTAGTCTTCCACAAGAACATTGAACTATTCACCAATGAGAATAGAAAGGGAAAAGGATGAACCAGAAAACCTATACATATGTATATATATACACACGACTATGCGAAGGAACACACTCCTTCTCTGTGCTAGTCTATTATACTGGGTGCTCAAGTTTCAAAATGAAATGCAAATCAGATATGCTATATCCCGGAAAAGCCTTCATATGCGTCTCAACACCAACTCATTCAGAACAGGAAATACTGGAAAGAGACACAAACGGCCATTTGTGAGAAATAATGCATTGCAAAACATCAAAAACTTTCGTGGACAACATGGGGCTCGAACCCATGACATCCGCGTTATTAGCACGGCGCTCTAACCAACTGAGCTAATCGGCCATCTTAACAACCATGGGAATAATAAGCAAGACATTCGCCTTCCACAAGGCCCTGACAAGCTGAGCTTGTCGGTTAAGCAACATGGTCGACACATGTATGCACGTGTACTGGGCACTTGTCTTTCTGTGCAAATGGATTGCTTACACCACACACGCACACACACATCACACATGTGTCCGCATAATATGGTCACCTCGTTTTCGGAAGATAAGTATCATGCAAAACTTCACAAACACCCTTGCCCTCTGACGGCTTCGATAGAAATATAAGGAACTTGGCACTTTTACGTAGTCTTCCACAAGAACATTGAACTATTCACCAATGAGAATAGAAAGGGAAAAGGATGAAGCAGAAAACCTATACATATGTATATATATACACACGACTATGCGAAGGAACACACTCCTTCTCTGTGCTAGTCTATTATACTGGGTGCTCAAGTTTCAAAATGAAATGCAAATCAGATATGCTATATCCCGGAAAAGCCTTCATATGCGTCTCAACACCAACTCATTCAGAACAGGAAATACTGGAAAGAGACACAAACGGCCATTTGTGAGAAATAATGCATTGCAAAACATCAAAAACTTTCGTGGCCAATATGGGGCTCGAACCCATGACATCCGCGTTATTAGCACGGCGCTCTAACCAACTGAGCTAATCGGCCATCTTAACAACCATGGGAATAATAAGCAAGACATTCGCCTTCCACAAGGCCCTGACAAGCTGAGCTTGTCGGTTAAGCAACATGGTCGACACATGTATGCACGTGTACTGGGCACTTGTCTTTCTGTGCAAATGGATTGCTTACACCACACACGCACACACACATCACACATGTGTCCGCAAAATATGGTCACCTCGTTTTCGGAAGATAAGTATCATGCAAAACTTCACAAACACCCTTGCCCTCTGACGGCTTGGATAGAAATATAAGGAACTTGGCACTTTTACGTAGTCTTCCACAAGAACATTGAACTATTCACCAATGAGAATAGAAAGGGAAAAGGATGAAGCAGAAAACCTATACATATGTATATATATACACACGACTATGCGAAGGAACACACTCCTTCTCTGTGCTAGTCTATTATACTGGGTGCTCAAGTTTCAAAATGAAATGCAAATCAGATATGCTATATCCCGGAAAAGCCTTCATATGCGTCTCAACACCAACTCATTCAGAACAGGAAATACTGGAAAGAGACACAAACGGCCATTTGTGAGAAATAATGCATTGCAAAACATCAAAAACTTTCGTGGCCAATATGGGGCTCGAACCCATGACATCCGCGTGATTAGCACGGCGCTCTAACCAACTGAGCTAATCGGCCATCTTAACAACCATGGGAATAATAAGCAAGACATTCGCCTTCCACAAGGCCCTGACAAGCTGAGCTTGTCGGTTAAGCAACATGGTCGACACATGTATGCACGTGTACTGGGCACTTGTCTTTCTGTGCAAATGGATTGCTTACACCACACACGCACACACACATCACACATGTGTCCGCAAAATATGGTCACCTCGTTTTCGGAAGATAAGTATCATGCAAAACTTCACAAACACCCTTGCCCTCTGACGGCTTGGATAGAAATATAAGGAACTTGGCACTTTTACGTAGTCTTCCACAAGAACATTGAACTATTCACCAATGAGAATAGAAAGGGAAAAGGATGAACCAGAAAACCTATACATATGTATATATATACACACGACTATGCGAAGGAACACACTCCTTCTCTGTGCTAGTCTATTATACTGGGTGCTCAAGTTTCAAAATGAAATGCAAATCAGATATGCTATATCCCGGAAAAGCCTTCATATGCGTCTCAACACCAACTCATTCAGAACAGGAAATACTGGAAAGAGACACAAACGGCCATTTGTGAGAAATAATGCATTGCAAAACATCAAAAACTTTCGTGGCCAATATGGGGCTCGAACCCATGACATCCGCGTGATTAGCACGGCGCTCTAACCAACTGAGCTAATCGGCCATCTTAACAACCATGGGAATAATAAGCAAGACATTCGCCTTCCACAAGGCCCTGACAAGCAGAGCTTGTCGGTTAAGCAACATGGTCGACACATGTATGCACGTGTACTGGGCACTTGTCTTTCTGTGCAAATGGATTGCCTACACCACACACGCACACACACATCACACATGTGTCCGCATAATATGGTCACCTCGTTTTCGGAAGATAAGTATCATGCAAAACTTCACAAACACCCTTGCCCTCTGACGGCTTGGATAGAAATATAAGGAACTTGGCACTTTTACGTAGTCTTCCACAAGAACATTGAACTATTCACCAATGAGAATAGAAAGGGAAAAGGATGAACCAGAAAACCTATACATATGTATATATATACACACGACTATGCGAAGGAACACACTCCTTCTCTGTGCTAGTCTATTATACTGGGTGCTCAAGTTTCAAAATGAAATGCAAATCAGATATGCTATATCCCGGAAAAGCCTTCATATGCGTCTCAACACCAACTCATTCAGAACAGGAAATACTGGAAAGAGACACAAACGGCCATTTGTGAGAAATAATGCATTGCAAAACATCAAAAACTTTCGTGGCCAATATGGGGCTCGAACCCATGACATCCGCGTTATTAGCACGGCGCTCTAACCAACTGAGCTAATCGGCCATCTTAACAACCATGGGAATAATAAGCAAGACATTCGCCTTCCACAAGGCCCTGACAAGCTGAGCTTGTCGGTTAAGCAACATGGTCGACACATGTATGCACGTGTACTGGGCACTTGTCTTTCTGTGCAAATGGATTGCTTACACCACACACGCACACACACATCACACATGTGTCCGCAAAATATGGTCACCTCGTTTTCGGAAGATAAGTATCATGCAAAACTTCACAAACACCCTTGCCCTCTGACGGCTTGGATAGAAATATAAGGAACTTGGCACTTTTACGTAGTCTTCCACAAGAACATTGAACTATTCACCAATGAGAATAGAAAGGGAAAAGGATGAAGCAGAAAACCTATACATATGTATATATATACACACGACTATGCGAAGGAACACACTCCTTCTCTGTGCTAGTCTATTATACTGGGTGCTCAAGTTTCAAAATGAAATGCAAATCAGATATGCTATATCCCGGAAAAGCCTTCATATGCGTCTCAACACCAACTCATTCAGAACAGGAAATACTGGAAAGAGACACAAACGGCCATTTGTGAAAAATAATGCATTGCAAAACATCAAAAACTTGACAAGAGATTCGCCTTCCACAAGGCCCTGACAAGCTGAGCTTGTCGGTTAAGCAACATGGTCGACACATGTATGCACGTGTACTGGGCACTTGTCTTTGTGTGCAAATGCACTGCTTACACCACACACGCACACACACATCACACATGTGTCCGCAAAATATGGTCACCTCGTTTTCGGAAGATAAGTATCATGCAAAACTTCACAAACACCCTTGCCCTCTGACGGCTTGGATAGAAATATAAGGAACTTGGCACTTTTACGTAGTCTTCCACAAGAACATTGAACTATTCACCAATGAGAATAGAAAGGGAAAAGGATGAACCAGAAAACCTATACATATGTATATATATACACACGACTATGCGAAGGAACACACTCCTTCTCTGTGCTAGTCTATTATACTGGGTGCTCAAGTTTCAAAATGAAATGCAAATCAGATATGCTATATCCCGGAAAAGCCTTCAAATGCGTCTCAACACCAACTCATTCAGAACAGGAAATACTGGAAAGAGACACAAACGGCCATTTGTGAGAAATAATGCATTGCAAAACATCAAAAACTTTCGTGGCCAATATGGGGCTCGAACCCATGACATCCGCGTTATTAGCACGGCGCTCTAACCAACTGAGCTAATCGGCCATCTTAACAACCATGGGAATAATAAGCAAGACATTCGCCTTCCACAAGGCCCTGACAAGCTGAGCTTGTCGGTTAAGCAACATGGTCGACACATGTATGCACGTGTACTGGGCACTTGTCTTTCTGTGCAAATGGATTGCTTACACCACACACGCACACACACATCACACATGTGTCCGCATAATATGGTCACCTCGTTTTCGGAAGATAAGTATCATGCAAAACTTCACAAACACCCTTGCCCTCTGACGGCTTGGATAGAAATATAAGGAACTTGGCACTTTTACGTAGTCTTCCACAAGAACATTGAACTATTCACCAATGAGAATAGAAAGAGTAAAGGATGAACCAGAAAACCTATACATATGTATATATATACACACGACTATGCGAAGGAACACACTCCTTCTCTGTGCTAGTCTATTATACTGGGTGCTCAAGTTTCAAAATGAAATGCAAATCAGATATGCTATATCCCGGAAAAGCCTTCATATGCGTCTCAACACCAACTCATTCAGAACAGGAAATACTGGAAAGAGACACAAACGGCCATTTGTGAGAAATAATGCATTGCAAAACATCAAAAACTTTCGTGGCCAATATGGGGCTCGAACCCATGACATCCGCGTTATTAGCACGGCGCTCTAACCAACTGAGCTAATCGGCCATCTTAACAACCATGGGAATAATAAGCAAGACATTCGCCTTCCACAAGGCCCTGACAAGCTGAGCTTGTCGGTTAAGCAACATGGTCGACACATGTATGCACGTGTACTGGGCACTTGTCTTTCTGTGCAAATGGATTCCTTACACCACACACGCACACGCACACACACATCACACATGTGCCCGCAAAATATGGTCACCTCTTTTTCGGAAGATAAGTATCATGCAAAACTTCACAAACACCCTTGCCCTCTGACGGCTTGGATAGAAATATAAGGAACTTGGCACTTTTACGTAGTCTTCCACAAGAACATTGAACTATTCACCAATGAGAATAGAAAGGGAAAAGGATGAACCAGAAAACCTATACATATGTATATATATACACACGACTATGCGAAGGAACACACTCCTTCTCTGTGCTAGTCTATTATACTGGGTGCTCAAGTTTCAAAATGAAATGCAAATCAGATATGCTATATCCCGGAAAAGCCTTCATATGCGTCTCAACACCAACTCATTCAGAACAGGAAATACTGGAAAGAGACACAAACGGCCATTTGTGAGAAATAATGCATTGCAAAACATCAAAAACTTTCGTGGCCAATATGGGGCTCGAACCCATGACATCCGCGTTATTAGCACGGCGCTCTAACCAACTGAGCTAATCGGCCATCTTAACAACCATGGGAATAATAAGCAAGACATTCGCCTTCCACAAGGCCCTGACAAGCTGAGCTCGTCGGTTAAGCAACATGGTCGACACATGTATGCACGTGTACTGGGCACTTGTCTTTCTGTGCAAATGGATTGCCTACACCACACACGCACACACACATCACACATGTGTCCGCATAATATGGTCACCTCGTTTTCGGAAGATAAGTATCATGCAAAACTTCACAAACACCCTTGCCCTCTGACGGCTTGGATAGAAATATAAGGAACTTGGCACTTTTACGTAGTCTTCCACAAGAACATTGAACTATTCACCAATGAGAATAGAAAGGGAAAAGGATGAACCAGAAAACCTATACATATGTATATATATACACACGACTATGCGAAGGAACACACTCCTTCTCTGTGCTAGTCTATTATACTGGGTGCTCAAGTTTCAAAATGAAATGCAAATCAGATATGCTATATCCCGGAAAAGCCTTCATATGCGTCTCAACACCAACTCATTCAGAACAGGAAATACTGGAAAGAGACACAAACGGCCATTTGTGAGAAATAATGCATTGCAAAACATCAAAAACTTTCGTGGCCAATATGGGGCTCGAACCCATGACATCCGCGTTATTAGCACGGCGCTCTAACCAACTGAGCTAATCGGCCATCTTAACAACCATGGGAATAATAAGCAAGACATTCGCCTTCCACAAGGCCCTGACAAGCTGAGCTTGTCGGTTAAGCAACATGGTCGACACATGTATGCACGTGTACTGGGCACTTGTCTTTCTGTGCAAATGGATTGCTTACACCACACACGCACACACACATCACACATGTGTCCGCAAAATATGGTCACCTCGTTTTCGGAAGATAAGTATCATGCAAAACTTCACAAACACCCTTGCCCTCTGACGGCTTGGATAGAAATATAAGGAACTTGGCACTTTTACGTAGTCTTCCACAAGAACATTGAACTATTCACCAATGAGAATAGAAAGGGAAAAGGATGAAGCAGAAAACCTATACATATGTATATATATACACACGACTATGCGAAGGAACACACTCCTTCTCTGTGCTAGTCTATTATACTGGGTGCTCAAGTTTCAAAATGAAATGCAAATCAGATATGCTATATCCCGGAAAAGCCTTCATATGCGTCTCAACACCAACTCATTCAGAACAGGAAATACTGGAAAGAGACACAAACGGCCATTTGTGAAAAATAATGCATTGCAAAACATCAAAAACTTGACAAGAGATTCGCCTTCCACAAGGCCCTGACAAGCTGAGCTTGTCGGTTAAGCAACATGGTCGACACATGTATGCACGTGTACTGGGCACTTGTCTTTGTGTGCAAATGCACTGCTTACACCACACACGCACACACACATCACACATGTGTCCGCAAAATATGGTCACCTCGTTTTCGGAAGATAAGTATCATGCAAAACTTCACAAACACCCTTGCCCTCTGACGGCTTGGATAGAAATATAAGGAACTTGGCACTTTTACGTAGTCTTCCACAAGAACATTGAACTATTCACCAATGAGAATAGAAAGGGAAAAGGATGAACCAGAAAACCTATACATATGTATATATATACACACGACTATGCGAAGGAACACACTCCTTCTCTGTGCTAGTCTATTATACTGGGTGCTCAAGTTTCAAAATGAAATGCAAATCAGATATGCTATATCCCGGAAAAGCCTTCAAATGCGTCTCAACACCAACTCATTCAGAACAGGAAATACTGGAAAGAGACACAAACGGCCATTTGTGAGAAATAATGCATTGCAAAACATCAAAAACTTTCGTGGCCAATATGGGGCTCGAACCCATGACATCCGCGTTATTAGCACGGCGCTCTAACCAACTGAGCTAATCGGCCATCTTAACAACCATGGGAATAATAAGCAAGACATTCGCCTTCCACAAGGCCCTGACAAGCTGAGCTTGTCGGTTAAGCAACATGGTCGACACATGTATGCACGTGTACTGGGCACTTGTCTTTCTGTGCAAATGGATTGCTTACACCACACACGCACACACACATCACACATGTGTCCGCATAATATGGTCACCTCGTTTTCGGAAGATAAGTATCATGCAAAACTTCACAAACACCCTTGCCCTCTGACGGCTTGGATAGAAATATAAGGAACTTGGCACTTTTACGTAGTCTTCCACAAGAACATTGAACTATTCACCAATGAGAATAGAAAGAGTAAAGGATGAACCAGAAAACCTATACATATGTATATATATACACACGACTATGCGAAGGAACACACTCCTTCTCTGTGCTAGTCTATTATACTGGGTGCTCAAGTTTCAAAATGAAATGCAAATCAGATATGCTATATCCCGGAAAAGCCTTCATATGCGTCTCAACACCAACTCATTCAGAACAGGAAATACTGGAAAGAGACACAAACGGCCATTTGTGAGAAATAATGCATTGCAAAACATCAAAAACTTTCGTGGCCAATATGGGGCTCGAACCCATGACATCCGCGTTATTAGCACGGCGCTCTAACCAACTGAGCTAATCGGCCATCTTAACAACCATGGGAATAATAAGCAAGACATTCGCCTTCCACAAGGCCCTGACAAGCTGAGCTTGTCGGTTAAGCAACATGGTCGACACATGTATGCACGTGTACTGGGCACTTGTCTTTCTGTGCAAATGGATTCCTTACACCACACACGCACACGCACACACACATCACACATGTGCCCGCAAAATATGGTCACCTCTTTTTCGGAAGATAAGTATCATGCAAAACTTCACAAACACCCTTGCCCTCTGACGGCTTGGATAGAAATATAAGGAACTTGGCACTTTTACGTAGTCTTCCACAAGAACATTGAACTATTCACCAATGAGAATAGAAAGGGAAAAGGATGAACCAGAAAACCTATACATATGTATATATATACACACGACTATGCGAAGGAACACACTCCTTCTCTGTGCTAGTCTATTATACTGGGTGCTCAAGTTTCAAAATGAAATGCAAATCAGATATGCTATATCCCGGAAAAGCCTTCATATGCGTCTCAACACCAACTCATTCAGAACAGGAAATACTGGAAAGAGACACAAACGGCCATTTGTGAGAAATAATGCATTGCAAAACATCAAAAACTTTCGTGGCCAATATGGGGCTCGAACCCATGACATCCGCGTTATTAGCACGGCGCTCTAACCAACTGAGCTAATCGGCCATCTTAACAACCATGGGAATAATAAGCAAGACATTCGCCTTCCACAAGGCCCTGACAAGCTGAGCTCGTCGGTTAAGCAACATGGTCGACACATGTATGCACGTGTACTGGGCACTTGTCTTTCTGTGCAAATGGATTGCTTACACCACACACGCACACACACATCACACATGTGTCCGCAATACATGGTCACCTCGTTTTCGGAAGATAAGTATCATGCAAAACTTCACAAACACCCTTGCCCTCTGACGGCTTGGATAGAAATATAAGGAACTTGGCACTTTTACGTAGTCTTCCACAAGAACATTGAACTATTCACCAATGAGAATAGAAAGAGTAAAGGATGAACCAGAAAACCTATACATATGTATATATATACACACGACTATGCGAAGGAACACACTCCTTCTCTGTGCTAGTCTATTATACTGGGTGCTCAAGTTTCAAAATGAAATGCAAATCAGATATGCTATATCCCGGAAAAGCCTTCATATGCGTCTCAACACCAACTCATTCAGAACAGGAAATACTGGAAAGAGACACAAACGGCCATTTGTGAGAAATAATGCATTGCAAAACATCAAAAACTTTCGTGGCCAATATGGGGCTCGAACCCATGACATCCGCGTTATTAGCACGGCGCTCTAACCAACTGAGCTAATCGGCCATCTTAACAACCATGGGAATAATAAGCAAGACATTCGCCTTCCACAAGGCCCTGACAAGCTGAGCTTGTCGGTTAAGCAACATGGTCGACACATGTATGCACGTGTACTGGGCACTTGTCTTTCTGTGCAAATGGATTGCTTACACCACACACGCACACGCACACGCACACACACATCACACATGTGTCCGCAAAATAAGGTCACCTCGTTTTCGGAAGATAAGTATCATGCAAAACTTCACAAACACCCTTTCCCTCTGACGGCTTGGATAGAAATATAAGGAACTTGGCACTTTTACGTAGTCTTCCACAAGAACATTGAACTATTCACCAATGAGAATAGAAAGGGAAAAGGATGAACCAGAAAACCTATACATATGTATATATATACACACGACTATGCGAAGGAACACACTCCTTCTCTGTGCTAGTCTATTATACTGGGTGCTCAAGTTTCAAAATGAAATGCAAATCAGATATGCTATATCCCGGAAAAGCCTTCATATGCGTCTCAACACCAACTCATTCAGAACAGGAAATACTGGAAAGAGACACAAACGGCCATTTGTGAGAAATAATGCATTGCAAAACATCAAAAACTTTCGTGGCCAATATGGGGCTCGAACCCATGACATCCGCGTTATTAGCACGGCGCTCTAACCAACTGAGCTAATCGGCCATCTTAGCAACCAAGGGAATAATAAGCAAGACATTCGCCTTCCACAAGGCCCTGACAAGCTGAGCTTGTCGGTTAAGCAACATGGTCGACACATGTATGCACGTGTACTGGGCACTTGTCTTTCTGTGCAAATGGACTGCTTACACCACACACGCACACACACATCACACATGTGTCCGCAATACATGGTCACCTCGTTTTCGGAAGATAAGTATCATGCAAAACTTCACAAACATCCTTGCCCTCTGACGGCTTGGATAGAAATATAAGGAACTTGGCACTTTTACGTAGTCTTCCACAAGAACATTGAACTATTCACCAATGAGAATAGAAAGGGAAAAGGATGAACCAGAAAACCTATACATATGTATATATATACACACGACTATGCGAAGGAACACACTCCTTCTCTGTGCTAGTCTATTATACTGGGTGCTCAAGTTTCAAAATGAAATGCAAATCAGATATGCTATATCCCGGAAAGCCTTCAAATGCGTCTCAACACCAACTCATTCAGAACAGGAAATACTGGAAAGAGACACAAACGGCCATTTGTGAGAAATAATGCATTGCAAAACATCAAAAACTTTCGTGGCCAATATGGGGCTCGAACCCATGACATCCGCGTTATTAGCACGGCGCTCTAACCAACTGAGCTAATCGGCCATCTTAACAACCATGGGAATAATAAGCAAGACATTCGCCTTCCACAAGGCCCTGACAAGCTGAGCTCGTCGGTTAAGCAACATGGTCGACACATGTATGCACGTGTACTGGGCACTTGTCTTTCTGTGCAAATGGATTGCTTACACCACACACGCACACGCACACACACATCACACATGTGTCCGCAAAATATGGTCACCTCGTTTTCGGAAGATAAGTATCATGCAAAACTTCACAAACACCCTTGCCCTCTGACGGCTTGGATAGAAATATAAGGAACTTGGCACTTTTACGTAGTCTTCCACAAGAACATTGAACTATTCACCAATGAGAATAGAAAGGGAAAAGGATGAACCAGAAAACCTATACATATGTATATATATACACACGACTATGCGAAGGAACACACTCCTTCTCTGTGCTAGTCTATTATACTGGGTGCTCAAGTTTCAAAATGAAATGCAAATCAGATATGCTATATCCCGGAAAAGCCTTCATATGCGTCTCAACACCAACTCATTCAGAACAGGAAATACTGGAAAGAGACACAAACGGCCATTTGTGAGAAATAATGCATTGCAAAACATCAAAAACTTTCGTGGCCAATATGGGGCTCGAACCCATGACATCCGCGTTATTAGCACGGCGCTCTAACCAACTGAGCTAATCGGCCATCTTAACAACCATGGGAATAATAAGCAAGACATTCGCCTTCCACAAGGCCCTGACAAGCTGAGCTTGTCGGTTAAGCAACATGGTCGACACATGTATGCACGTGTACTGGGCACTTGTCTTTCTGTGCAAATGGATTGCTTACACCACACACGCACACGCACACACACATCACACATGTGTCCGCAAAATATGGTCACCTCGTTTTCGGAAGATAAGTATCATGCAAAACTTCACAATCACCCTTGCCCTCTGACGGCTTGGATAGAAATATAAGGAACTTGGCACTTTTACGTAGTCTTCCACAAGAACATTGAACTATTCACCAATGAGAATAGAAAGGAAAAAGGATGAACCAGAAAACCTATACATATGTATATATATACACACGACTATGCGAAGGAACACACTCCTTCTCTGTGCTAGTCTATTATACTGGGTGCTCAAGTTTCAAAATGAAATGCAAATCAGATATGCTATATCCCGGAAAAGCCTTCATATGCGTCTCAACACCAACTCATTCAGAACAGGAAATACTGGAAAGAGACACAAACGGCCATTTGTGAGAAATAATGCATTGCAAAACATCAAAAACTTGACAAGAGATTAGCCTTCCACAAGGCCCTGACAAGCTGAGCTTGTCGGTTAAGCAACATGGTCGACACATGTATGCACGTGTACTGGACACTTGTCTTTCTGTGCAAATGGATTGCTTACACCACACACGCACACACACATCACACATGTGTCCGCAAAATATGGTCACCTCGTTTTCGGAAGATAAGTATCATGCAAAACTTCACAAACACCCTTGCCCTCTGACGGCTTGGATAGAAATATAAGGAACTTGGCACTTTTACGTAGTCTTCCACAAGAACATTGAACTATTCACCAATGAGAATAGAAAGGGAAAAGGATGAACCAGAAAACCTATACATATGTATATATATACACACGACTATGCGAAGGAACACACTCCTTCTCTGTGCTAGTCTATTATACTGGGTGCTCAAGTTTCAAAATGAAATGCAAATCAGATATGCTATATCCCGGAAAGCCTTCAAATGCGTCTCAACACCAACTCATTCAGAACAGGAAATACTGGAAAGAGACACAAACGGCCATTTGTGAGAAATAATGCATTGCAAAACATCAAAAACTTTCGTGGCCAATATGGGGCTCGAACCAATGACATCCGCGTTATTAGCACGGCGCTCTAACCAACTGAGCTAATCGGCCATCTTAACAACCATGGGAATAATAAGCAAGACATTCGCCTTCCACAAGGCCCTGACAAGCTGAGCTCGTCGGTTAAGCAACATGGTCGACACATGTATGCACGTGTACTGGGCACTTGTCTTTCTGTGCAAATGGATTGCTTACACCACACACGCACACGCACACGCACACACACATCACACATGTGTCCGCAAAATATGGTCACCTCGTTTTCGGAAGATAAGTATCATGCAAAACTTCACAATCACCCTTGCCCTCTGACGGCTTGGATAGAAATATAAGGAACTTGGCACTTTTACGTAGTCTTCCACAAGAACATTGAACTATTCACCAATGAGAATAGAAAGGGAAAAGGATGAACCAGAAAACCTATACATATGTATATATATACACACGACTATGCGAAGGAACACACTCCTTCTCTGTGCTAGTCTATTATACTGGGTGCTCAAGTTTCAAAATGAAATGCAAATCAGATATGCTATATCCCGGAAAAGCCTTCATATGCGTCTCAACACCAACTCATTCAGAACAGGAAATACTGGAAAGAGACACAAACGGCCATTTGTGAGAAATAATGCATTGCAAAACATCAAAAACTTTCGTGGCCAATATGGGGCTCGAACCCATGACATCCGCGTTATTAGCACGGCGCTCTAACCAACTGAGCTAATCGGCCATCTTAACAACCATGGGAATAATAAGCAAGACATTCGCCTTCCACAAGGCCCTGACAAGCTGAGCTTGTCGGTTAAGCAACATGGTCGACACATGTATGCACGTGTACTGGGCACTTGTCTTTCTGTGCAAATGGATTGCTTACACCACACACGCACACGCACACGCACACACACATCACACATGTGTCCGCAAAATATGGTCACCTCGTTTTCGGAAGATAAGTATCATGCAAAACTTCACAAACACCCTTGCCCTCTGACGGCTTGGATAGAAATATAAGGAACTTGGCACTTTTACGTAGTCTTCCACAAGAACATTGAACTATTCACCAATGAGAATAGAAAGGAAAAAGGATGAACCAGAAAACCTATACATATGTATATATATACACACGACTATGCGAAGGAACACACTCCTTCTCTGTGCTAGTCTATTATACTGGGTGCTCAAGTTTCAAAATGAAATGCAAATCAGATATGCTATATCCCGGAAAAGCCTTCATATGCGTCTCAACACCAACTCATTCAGAACAGGAAATACTGGAAAGAGACACAAACGGCCATTTGTGAGAAATAATGCATTGCAAAACATCAAAAACTTGACAAGAGATTTGCCTTCCACAAGGCCCTGACAAGCTGAGCTTGTCGGTTAAGCAACATGGTCGACACATGTATGCACGTGTACTGGACACTTGTCTTTCTGTGCAAATGGATTGCTTACACCACACACGCACACACACATCACACATGTGTCCGCAAAATATGGTCACCTCGTTTTCGGAAGATAAGTATCATGCAAAACTTCACAAACACCCTTGCCCTCTGACGGCTTGGATAGAAATATAAGGAACTTGGCACTTTTACGTAGTCTTCCACAAGAACATTGAACTATTCACCAATGAGAATAGAAAGGAAAAAGGATGAACCAGAAAACCTATACATATGTATATATATACACACGACTATGCGAAGGAACACACTCCTTCTCTGTGCTAGTCTATTATACTGGGTGCTCAAGTTTCAAAATGAAATGCAAATCAGATATGCTATATCCCGGAAAAGCCTTCATATGCGTCTCAACACCAACTCATTCAGAACAGGAAATACTGGAAAGAGACACAAACGGCCATTTGTGAGAAATAATGCATTGCAAAACATCAAAAACTTGACAAGAGATTTGCCTTCCACAAGGCCCTGACAAGCTGAGCTTGTCGGTTAAGCAACATGGTCGACACATGTATGCACGTGTACTGGACACTTGTCTTTCTGTGCAAATGGATTGCTTACACCACACACGCACACACACATCACACATGTGTCCGCAAAATATGGTCACCTCGTTTTCGGAAGATAAGTATCATGCAAAACTTCACAAACACCCTTGCCCTCTGACGGCTTGGATAGAAATATAAGGAACTTGGCACTTTTACGTAGTCTTCCACAAGAACATTGAACTATTCACCAATGAGAATAGAAAGGGAAAAGGATGAACCAGAAAACCTATACATATGTATATATATACACACGACTATGCGAAGGAACACACTCCTTCTCTGTGCTAGTCTATTATACTGGGTGCTCAAGTTTCAAAATGAAATGCAAATCAGATATGCTATATCCCGGAAAAGCCTTCATATGCGTCTCAACACCAACTCATTCAGAACAGGAAATACTGGAAAGAGACACAAACGGCCATTTGTGAGAAATAATGCATTGCAAAACATCAAAAACTTTCGTGGCCAATATGGGGCTCGAACCCATGACATCCGCGTTATTAGCACGGCGCTCTAACCAACTGAGCTAATCGGCCATCTTAACAACCATGGGAATAATAAGCAAGACATTCGCCTTCCACAAGGCCCTGACAAGCTGAGCTTGTCGGTTAAGCAACATGGTCGACACATGTATGCACGTGTACTGGGCACTTGTCTTTCTGTGCAAATGGATTGCTTACACCACACACGCACACGCACACACACATCACACATGTGTCCGCAAAATATGGTCACCTCGTTTTCGGAAGATAAGTATCATGCAAAACTTCACAAACACCCTTGCCCTCTGACGGCTTGGATAGAAATATAAGGAACTTGGCACTTTTACGTAGTCTTCCACAAGAACATTGAACTATTCACCAATGAGAATAGAAAGGAAAAAGGATGAACCAGAAAACCTATACATATGTATATATATACACACGACTATGCGAAGGAACACACTCCTTCTCTGTGCTAGTCTATTATACTGGGTGCTCAAGTTTCAAAATGAAATGCAAATCAGATATGCTATATCCCGGAAAAGCCTTCATATGCGTCTCAACACCAACTCATTCAGAACAGGAAATACTGGAAAGAGACACAAACGGCCATTTGTGAGAAATAATGCATTGCAAAACATCAAAAACTTGACAAGAGATTTGCCTTCCACAAGGCCCTGACAAGCTGAGCTTGTCGGTTAAGCAACATGGTCGACACATGTATGCACGTGTACTGGACACTTGTCTTTCTGTGCAAATGGATTGCTTACACCACACACGCACACACACATCACACATGTGTCCGCAAAATATGGTCACCTCGTTTTCGGAAGATAAGTATCATGCAAAACTTCACAAACACCCTTGCCCTCTGACGGCTTGGATAGAAATATAAGGAACTTGGCACTTTTACGTAGTCTTCCACAAGAACATTGAACTATTCACCAATGAGAATAGAAAGGGAAAAGGATGAACCAGAAAACCTATACATATGTATATATATATACACACGACTATGCGAAGGAACACACTCCTTCTCTGTGCTAGTCTATTATACTGGGTGCTCAAGTTTCAAAATGAAATGCAAATCAGCTATGCTATATCCCGGAAAAGCCTTCATATGCGTCTCAACACCAACTCATTCAGAACAGGAAATACTGGAAAGAGACACAAACGGCCATTTGTGAGAAATAATGCATTGCAAAACATCAAAAACTTTCGTGGCCAATATGGGGCTCGAACCCATGACATCCGCGTTATTAGCACGGCGCTCTAACCAACTGAGCTAATCGGCCATCTTAGCAACCAAGGGAATAATAAGCAAGACATTCGCCTTCCACAAGGCCCTGACAAGCTGAGCTCGTCGGTTAAGCAACATGGTCGACACATGTATGCACGTGTACTGGGCACTTGTCTTTCTGTGCAAATGGACTGCTTACACCACACACGCACACACACATCACACATGTGTCCGCAATACATGGTCACCTCGTTTTCGGAAGATAAGTATCATGCAAAACTTCACAAACACCCTTGCCCTCTGACGGCTTGGATAGAAATATAAGGAACTTGGCACTTTTACGTAGTCTTCCACAAGAACATTGAACTATTCACCAATGAGAATAGAAAGGGAAAAGGATGAACCAGAAAACCTATACATATGTATATATATACACACGACTATGCGAAGGAACACACTCCTTCTCTGTGCTAGTCTATTATACTGGGTGCTCAAGTTTCAAAATGAAATGCAAATCAGATATGCTATATCCCGGAAAGCCTTCAAATGCGTCTCAACACCAACTCATTCAGAACAGGAAATACTGGAAAGAGACACAAACGGCCATTTGTGAGAAATAATGCATTGCAAAACATCAAAAACTTTCGTGGCCAATATGGGGCTCGAACCCATGACATCCGCGTTATTAGCACGGCGCTCTAACCAACTGAGCTAATCGGGCATCTTAACAACCATGGGAATAATAAGCAAGACATTCGCCTTCCACAAGGCCCTGACAAGCTGAGCTCGTCGGTTAAGCAACATGGTCGACACATGTATGCACGTGTACTGGGCACTTGTCTTTCTGTGCAAATGGATTGCTTACACCACACACGCACACGCACACACACATCACACATGTGTCCGCAAAATATGGTCACCTCGTTTTCGGAAGATAAGTATCATGCAAAACTTCACAAACACCCTTGCCCTCTGACGGCTTGGATAGAAATATAAGGAACTTGGCACTTTTACGTAGTCTTCCACAAGAACATTGAACCATTCACCAATGAGAATAGAAAGGAAAAAGGATGAACCAGAAAACCTATACATATGTATATATATACACACGACTATGCGAAGGAACACACTCCTTCTCTGTGCTAGTCTATTATACTGGGTGCTCAAGTTTCAAAATGAAATGCAAATCAGATATGCTATATCCCGGAAAAGCCTTCATATGCGTCTCAACACCAACTCATTCAGAACAGGAAATACTGGAAAGAGACACAAACGGCCATTTGTGAGAAATAATGCATTGCAAAACATCAAAAACTTGACAAGAGATTTGCCTTCCACAAGGCCCTGACAAGCTGAGCTTGTCGGTTAAGCAACATGGTCGACACATGTATGCACGTGTACTGGACACTTGTCTTTCTGTGCAAATGGATTGCTTACACCACACACGCACACACACATCACACATGTGTCCGCAATACATGGTCACCTCGTTTTCGGAAGATAAGTATCATGCAAAACTTCACAAACACCCTTGCCCTCTGACGGCTTGGATAGAAATATAAGGAACTTGGCACTTTTACGTAGTCTTCCACAAGAACATTGAACTATTCACCAATGAGAATAGAAAGGGAAAAGGATGAACCAGACAACCTATACATATGTATATATATATACACACGACTATGCGAAGGAACACACTCCTTCTCTGTGCTAGTCTATTATACTGGGTGCTCAAGTTTCAAAGTGAAATGCAAATCAGCTATGCTATATCCCGGAAAAGCCTTCATATGCGTCTCAACACCAACTCATTCAGAACAGGAAATACTGGAAAGAGACACAAACGGCCATTTGTGAGAAATAATGCATTGCAAAACATCAAAAACTTTCGTGGCCAATATGGGGCTCGAACCCATGACATCCGCGTTATTAGCACGGCGCTCTAACCAACTGAGCTAATCGGCCATCTTAACAACCAAGGGAATAATAAGCAAGACATTCGCCTTCCACAAGGCCCTGACAAGCTGAGCTTGTCGGTTAAGCAACATGGTCGACACATGTATGCACGTGTACTGGGCACTTGTCTTTCTGTGCAAATGGATTGCTTACACCACACACGAACACACACATCACACATGTGTCCGCAAAATATGGTCACCTCGTTTTCGGAAGATAAGTATCATGCAAAACTTCACAAACACCCTTGCCCTCTGACGGCTTGGATAGAAATATAAGGAACTTGGCACTTTTACGTAGTCTTCCACAAGAACATTGAACTATTCACCAATGAGAATAGAAAGGGAAAAGGATGAACCAGAAAACCTATACATATGTATATATATATATATATACACACGACTATGCGAAGGAACACACTCCTTCTCTGTGCTAGTCTATTATACTGGGTGCTCAAGTTTCAAAGTGAAATGCAAATCAGCTATGCTATATCCCGGAAAAGCCTTCATATGCGTCTCAACACCAACTCATTCAGAACAGGAAATACTGGAAAGAGACACAAACGGCCATTTGTGAGAAATAATGCATTGCAAAACATCAAAAACTTTCGTAGCCAATATGGGGCTCGAACCCATGACATCCGCGTTATTAGCACGGCGCTCTAACCAACTGAGCTAATCGGCCATCTTAGCAACCAAGGGAATAATAAGCAAGACATTCGCCTTCCACAAGGCCCTGACAAGCTGAGCTTGTCGGTTAAGCAACATGGTCGACACATGTATGCACGTGTACTGGGCACTTGTCTTTCTGTGCAAATGGACTGCTTACACCACACACGCACACACACATCACACATGTGTCCGCAAAATATGGTCACCTCGTTTTCGGAAGATAAGTATCATGCAAAACTTCACAAACACCCTTGCCCTCTGACGGCTTGGATAGAAATATAAGGAACTTGGCACTTTTACGTAGTCTTCCACAAGAACATTGAACTATTCACCAATGAGAATAGAAAGGGAAAAGGATGAACCAGAAAACCTATACATATGTATATATATATATATATATATATACACACGACTATGCGAAGGAACACACTCCTTCTCTGTGCTAGTCTATTATACTGGGTGCTCAAGTTTCAAAATGAAATGCAAATCAGCTATGCTATATCCCGGAAAAGCCTTCATATGCGTCTCAACACCAACTCATTCAGAACAGGAAATACTGGAAAGAGACACAAACGGCCATTTGTGAGAAATAATGCATTGCAAAACATCAAAAACTTTCGTAGCCAATATGGGGCTCGAACCCATGACATCCGCGTTATTAGCACGGCGCTCTAACCAACTGAGCTAATCGGCCATCTTAGCAACCAAGGGAATAATAAGCAAGACATTCGCCTTCCACAAGGCCCTGACAAGCTGAGCTTGTCGGTTAAGCAACATGGTCGACACATGTATGCACGTGTACTGGGCACTTGTCTTTCTGTGCAAATGGATTGCTTACACCACACACGCACACACACATCACACATGTGTCCGCAAAATATGGTCACCTCGTTTTCGGAAGATAAGTATCATGCAAAACTTCACAAACACCCTTGCCCTCTGACGGCTTGGATAGAAATATAAGGAACTTGGCACTTTTACGTAGTCTTCCACAAGAACATTGAACTATTCACCAATGAGAATAGAAAGGGAAAAGGATGAACCAGAAAACCTATACATATGTATATATATACACACGACTATGCGAAGGAACACACTCCTTCTCTGTGCTAGTCTATTATACTGGGTGCTCAAGTTTCAAAATGAAATGCAAATCAGATATGCTATATCCCGGAAAAGCCTTCATATGCGTCTCAACACCAACTCATTCAGAACAGGAAATACTGGAAAGAGACACAAACGGCCATTTCTGAGAAATAATGCATTGCAAAACATCAAAAACTTTCGTGGCCAATATGGGGCTCGAACCCATGACATCCGCGTTATTAGCACGGCGCTCTAACCAACTGAGCTAATCGGCCATCTTAACAACCAAGGGAATAATAAGCAAGACATTCGCCTTCCACAAGGCCCTGACAAGCTGAGCTTGTCGGTTAAGCAACATGGTCGACACATGTATGCACGTGTACTGGGCACTTGTCTTTCTGTGCAAATGGATTGCTTACACCACACACGCACACACACATCACACATGTGTCCGCAAAATATGGTCACCTCGTTTTCGGAAGATAAGTATCATGCAAAACTTCACAAACACCCTTGCCCTCTGACGGCTTGGATAGAAATATAAGGAACTTGGCACTTTTACGTAGTCTTCCACAAGAACATTGAACTATTCACCAATGAGAATAGAAAGGGAAAAGGATGAACCAGAAAACCTATACATATGTATATATATACACACGACTATGCGAAGGAACACACTCCTTCTCTGTGCTAGTCTATTATACTGGGTGCTCAAGTTTCAAAATGAAATGCAAATCAGATATGCTATATCCCGGAAAGCCTTCAAATGCGTCTCAACACCAACTCATTCAGAACAGGAAATACTGGAAAGAGACACAAACGGCCATTTGTGAGAAATAATGCATTGCAAAACATCAAAAACTTTCGTGGCCAATATGGGGCTCGAACCCATGACATCCGCGTTATTAGCACGGCGCTCTAACCAACTGAGCTAATCGGGCATCTTAACAACCATGGGAATAATAAGCAAGACATTCGCCTTCCACAAGGCCCTGACAAGCTGAGCTCGTCGGTTAAGCAACATGGTCGACACATGTATGCACGTGTACTGGGCACTTGTCTTTCTGTGCAAATGGATTGCTTACACCACACACGCACACGCACACACACATCACACATGTGTCCGCAAAATATGGTCACCTCGTTTTCGGAAGATAAGTATCATGCAAAACTTCACAAACACCCTTGCCCTCTGACGGCTTGGATAGAAATATAAGGAACTTGGCACTTTTACGTAGTCTTCCACAAGAACATTGAACCATTCACCAATGAGAATAGAAAGGAAAAAGGATGAACCAGAAAACCTATACATATGTATATATATACACACGACTATGCGAAGGAACACACTCCTTCTCTGTGCTAGTCTATTATACTGGGTGCTCAAGTTTCAAAATGAAATGCAAATCAGATATGCTATATCCCGGAAAAGCCTTCATATGCGTCTCAACACCAACTCATTCAGAACAGGAAATACTGGAAAGAGACACAAACGGCCATTTGTGAGAAATAATGCATTGCAAAACATCAAAAACTTTCGTGGCCAATATGGGGCTCGAACCCATGACATCCGCGTTATTAGCACGGCGCTCTAACCAACTGAGCTAATCGGGCATCTTAACAACCATGGGAATAATAAGCAAGACATTCGCCTTCCACAAGGCCCTGACAAGCTGAGCTCGTCGGTTAAGCAACATGGTCGACACATGTATGCACGTGTACTGGGCACTTGTCTTTCTGTGCAAATGGATTGCTTACACCACACACGCACACGCACACACACATCACACATGTGTCCGCAAAATATGGTCACCTCGTTTTCGGAAGATAAGTATCATGCAAAACTTCACAAACACCCTTGCCCTCTGACGGCTTGGATAGAAATATAAGGAACTTGGCACTTTTACGTAGTCTTCCACAAGAACATTGAACCATTCACCAATGAGAATAGAAAGGAAAAAGGATGAACCAGAAAACCTATACATATGTATATATATACACACGACTATGCGAAGGAACACACTCCTTCTCTGTGCTAGTCTATTATACTGGGTGCTCAAGTTTCAAAATGAAATGCAAATCAGATATGCTATATCCCGGAAAAGCCTTCATATGCGTCTCAACACCAACTCATTCAGAACAGGAAATACTGGAAAGAGACACAAACGGCCATTTGTGAGAAATAATGCATTGCAAAACATCAAAAACTTGACAAGAGATTTGCCTTCCACAAGGCCCTGACAAGCTGAGCTTGTCGGTTAAGCAACATGGTCGACACATGTATGCACGTGTACTGGACACTTGTCTTTCTGTGCAAATGGATTGCTTACACCACACACGCACACACACATCACACATGTGTCCGCAATACATGGTCACCTCGTTTTCGGAAGATAAGTATCATGCAAAACTTCACAAACACCCTTGCCCTCTGACGGCTTGGATAGAAATATAAGGAACTTGGCACTTTTACGTAGTCTTCCACAAGAACATTGAACTATTCACCAATGAGAATAGAAAGGGAAAAGGATGAACCAGACAACCTATACATATGTATATATATATACACACGACTATGCGAAGGAACACACTCCTTCTCTGTGCTAGTCTATTATACTGGGTGCTCAAGTTTCAAAGTGAAATGCAAATCAGCTATGCTATATCCCGGAAAAGCCTTCATATGCGTCTCAACACCAACTCATTCAGAACAGGAAATACTGGAAAGAGACACAAACGGCCATTTGTGAGAAATAATGCATTGCAAAACATCAAAAACTTTCGTGGCCAATATGGGGCTCGAACCCATGACATCCGCGTTATTAGCACGGCGCTCTAACCAACTGAGCTAATCGGCCATCTTAACAACCAAGGGAATAATAAGCAAGACATTCGCCTTCCACAAGGCCCTGACAAGCTGAGCTTGTCGGTTAAGCAACATGGTCGACACATGTATGCACGTGTACTGGGCACTTGTCTTTCTGTGCAAATGGATTGCTTACACCACACACGAACACACACATCACACATGTGTCCGCAAAATATGGTCACCTCGTTTTCGGAAGATAAGTATCATGCAAAACTTCACAAACACCCTTGCCCTCTGACGGCTTGGATAGAAATATAAGGAACTTGGCACTTTTACGTAGTCTTCCACAAGAACATTGAACTATTCACCAATGAGAATAGAAAGGGAAAAGGATGAACCAGAAAACCTATACATATGTATATATATATATATATACACACGACTATGCGAAGGAACACACTCCTTCTCTGTGCTAGTCTATTATACTGGGTGCTCAAGTTTCAAAGTGAAATGCAAATCAGCTATGCTATATCCCGGAAAAGCCTTCATATGCGTCTCAACACCAACTCATTCAGAACAGGAAATACTGGAAAGAGACACAAACGGCCATTTGTGAGAAATAATGCATTGCAAAACATCAAAAACTTTCGTAGCCAATATGGGGCTCGAACCCATGACATCCGCGTTATTAGCACGGCGCTCTAACCAACTGAGCTAATCGGCCATCTTAGCAACCAAGGGAATAATAAGCAAGACATTCGCCTTCCACAAGGCCCTGACAAGCTGAGCTTGTCGGTTAAGCAACATGGTCGACACATGTATGCACGTGTACTGGGCACTTGTCTTTCTGTGCAAATGGACTGCTTACACCACACACGCACACACACATCACACATGTGTCCGCAAAATATGGTCACCTCGTTTTCGGAAGATAAGTATCATGCAAAACTTCACAAACACCCTTGCCCTCTGACGGCTTGGATAGAAATATAAGGAACTTGGCACTTTTACGTAGTCTTCCACAAGAACATTGAACTATTCACCAATGAGAATAGAAAGGGAAAAGGATGAACCAGAAAACCTATACATATGTATATATATATATATATATATATACACACGACTATGCGAAGGAACACACTCCTTCTCTGTGCTAGTCTATTATACTGGGTGCTCAAGTTTCAAAATGAAATGCAAATCAGCTATGCTATATCCCGGAAAAGCCTTCATATGCGTCTCAACACCAACTCATTCAGAACAGGAAATACTGGAAAGAGACACAAACGGCCATTTGTGAGAAATAATGCATTGCAAAACATCAAAAACTTTCGTAGCCAATATGGGGCTCGAACCCATGACATCCGCGTTATTAGCACGGCGCTCTAACCAACTGAGCTAATCGGCCATCTTAGCAACCAAGGGAATAATAAGCAAGACATTCGCCTTCCACAAGGCCCTGACAAGCTGAGCTTGTCGGTTAAGCAACATGGTCGACACATGTATGCACGTGTACTGGGCACTTGTCTTTCTGTGCAAATGGATTGCTTACACCACACACGCACACACACATCACACATGTGTCCGCAAAATATGGTCACCTCGTTTTCGGAAGATAAGTATCATGCAAAACTTCACAAACACCCTTGCCCTCTGACGGCTTGGATAGAAATATAAGGAACTTGGCACTTTTACGTAGTCTTCCACAAGAACATTGAACTATTCACCAATGAGAATAGAAAGGGAAAAGGATGAACCAGAAAACCTATACATATGTATATATATACACACGACTATGCGAAGGAACACACTCCTTCTCTGTGCTAGTCTATTATACTGGGTGCTCAAGTTTCAAAATGAAATGCAAATCAGATATGCTATATCCCGGAAAAGCCTTCATATGCGTCTCAACACCAACTCATTCAGAACAGGAAATACTGGAAAGAGACACAAACGGCCATTTCTGAGAAATAATGCATTGCAAAACATCAAAAACTTTCGTGGCCAATATGGGGCTCGAACCCATGACATCCGCGTTATTAGCACGGCGCTCTAACCAACTGAGCTAATCGGCCATCTTAACAACCAAGGGAATAATAAGCAAGACATTCGCCTTCCACAAGGCCCTGACAAGCTGAGCTTGTCGGTTAAGCAACATGGTCGACACATGTATGCACGTGTACTGGGCACTTGTCTTTCTGTGCAAATGGATTGCTTACACCACACACGCACACACACATCACACATGTGTCCGCAAAATATGGTCACCTCGTTTTCGGAAGATAAGTATCATGCAAAACTTCACAAACACCCTTGCCCTCTGACGGCTTGGATAGAAATATAAGGAACTTGGCACTTTTGCGTAGTCTTCCACAAGAACATTGAACTATTCACCAATGAGAATAGAAAGGGAAAAGGATGAACCAGAAAACCTATACATATGTATATATATACACACGACTATGCGAAGGAACACACTCCTTCTCTGTGCTAGTCTATAATACTGGGTGCTCAAGTTTCAAAATGAAATGCAAATCAGATATGCTATATCCCGGAAAGCCTTCAAATGCGTCTCAACACCAACTCATTCAGAACAGGAAATACTGGAAAGAGACACAAACGGCCATTTGTGAGAAATAATGCATTGCAAAACATCAAAAACTTTCGTGGCCAATATGGGGCTCGAACCCATGACATCCGCGTTATTAGCACGGCGCTCTAACCAACTGAGCTAATCGGCCATCTTAACAACCATGGGAATAATAAGCAAGACATTCGCCTTCCACAAGGCCCTGACAAGCTGAGCTCGTCGGTTAAGCAACATGGTCGACACATGTATGCACGTGTACTGGGCACTTGTCTTTCTGTGCAAATGGACTGCTTACACCACACACGCACACACACATCACACATGTGTCCGGAATACATGGTCACCTCGTTTTCGGAAGATAAGTATCATGCAAAACTTCACAAACACCCTTGCCCTCTGACGGCTTGGATAGAAATATAAGGAACTTGGCACTTTTACGTAGTCTTCCACAAGAACATTGAACTATTCACCAATGAGAATAGAAAGGGAAAAGGATGAACCAGAAAACCTATACATATGTATATATATACACACGACTATGCGAAGGAACACACTCCTTCTCTGTGCTAGTCTATTATACTGGGTGCTCAAGTTTCAAAATGAAATGCAAATCAGATATGCTATATCCCGGAAAAGCCTTCATATGCGTCTCAACACCAACTCATTCAGAACAGGAAATACTGGAAAGAGACACAAACGGCCATTTCTGAGAAATAATGCATTGCAAAACATCAAAAACTTTCGTGGCCAATATGGGGCTCGAACCCATGACATCCGCGTTATTAGCACGGCGCTCTAACCAACTGAGCTAATCGGCCATCTTAACAACCAAGGGAATAATAAGCAAGACATTCGCCTTCCACAAGGCCCTGACAAGCTGAGCTTGTCGGTTAAGCAACATGGTCGACACATGTATGCACGTGTACTGGGCACTTGTCTTTCTGTGCAAATGGATTGCTTACACCACACACGCACACACACATCACACATGTGTCCGCAAAATATGGTCACCTCGTTTTCGGAAGATAAGTATCATGCAAAACTTCACAAACACCCTTGCCCTCTGACGGCTTGGATAGAAATATAAGGAACTTGGCACTTTTGCGTAGTCTTCCACAAGAACATTGAACTATTCACCAATGAGAATAGAAAGGGAAAAGGATGAACCAGAAAACCTATACATATGTATATATATACACACGACTATGCGAAGGAACACACTCCTTCTCTGTGCTAGTCTATAATACTGGGTGCTCAAGTTTCAAAATGAAATGCAAATCAGATATGCTATATCCCGGAAAGCCTTCAAATGCGTCTCAACACCAACTCATTCAGAACAGGAAATACTGGAAAGAGACACAAACGGCCATTTGTGAGAAATAATGCATTGCAAAACATCAAAAACTTTCGTGGCCAATATGGGGCTCGAACCCATGACATCCGCGTTATTAGCACGGCGCTCTAACCAACTGAGCTAATCGGCCATCTTAACAACCATGGGAATAATAAGCAAGACATTCGCCTTCCACAAGGCCCTGACAAGCTGAGCTCGTCGGTTAAGCAACATGGTCGACACATGTATGCACGTGTACTGGGCACTTGTCTTTCTGTGCAAATGGACTGCTTACACCACACACGCACACACACATCACACATGTGTCCGGAATACATGGTCACCTCGTTTTCGGAAGATAAGTATCATGCAAAACTTCACAAACACCCTTGCCCTCTGACGGCTTGGATAGAAATATAAGGAACTTGGCACTTTTACGTAGTCTTCCACAAGAACATTGAACTATTCACCAATGAGAATAGAAAGGGAAAAGGATGAACCAGAAAACCTATACATATGTATATATATACACACGACTATGCGAAGGAACACACTCCTTCTCTGTGCTAGTCTATTATACTGGGTGCTCAAGTTTCAAAATGAAATGCAAATCAGATATGCTATATCCCGGAAAAGCCTTCATATGCGTCTCAACACCAACTCATTCAGAACAGGAAATACTGGAAAGAGACACAAACGGCCATTTGTGAGAAATAATGCATTGCAAAACATCAAAAACTTTCGTGGCCAATATGGGGCTCGAACCCATGACATCCGCGTTAATAGCACGGCGCTCTAACCAACTGAGCTAATCGGCCATCTTAACAACCATGGGAATAATAAGCAAGACATTCGCCTTCCACAAGGCCCTGACAAGCTGAGCTCGTCGGTTAAGCAACATGGTCGACACATGTATGCACGTGTACTGGGCACTTGTCTTTCTGTGCAAATGGATTGCTTACACCACACACGCACACGCACACACACATCACACATGTGTCCGCAAAATATGGTCACCTCGTTTTCGGAAGATAAGTATCATGCAAAACTTCACAAACACCCTTGCCCTCTGACGGCTTGGATAGAAATATAAGGAACTTGGCACTTTTACGTAGTCTTCCACAAGAACATTGAACTATTCACCAATGAGAATAGAAAGGGAAAAGGATGAACCAGAAAACCTATACATATGTATATATATACACACGACTATGCGAAGGAACACACTCCTTCTCTGTGCTAGTCTATTATACTGGGTGCTCAAGTTTCAAAATGAAATGCAAATCAGATATGCTATATCCCGGAAAAGCCTTCATATGCGTCTCAACACCAACTCATTCAGAACAGGAAATACTGGAAAGAGACACAAACGGCCATTTGTGAGAAATAATGCATTGCAAAACATCAAAAACTTTCGTGGCCAATATGGGGCTCGAACCCATGACATCCGCGTTATTAGCACGGCGCTCTAACCAACTGAGCTAATCGGCCATCTTAACAACCATGGGAATAATAAGCAATACATTCGCCTTCCACAAGGCCCTGACAAGCTGAGCTTGTCGGTTAAGCAACATGGTCGACACATGTATGCACGTGTACTGGGCACTTGTCTTTCTGTGCAAATGGATTGCTTACACCACACACGCACACGCACACACACATCACACATGTGTCCGCAAAATATGGTCACCTCGTTTTCGGAAGATAAGTATCATGCAAAACTTCACAAACACCCTTGCCCTCTGACGGCTTGGATAGAAATATAAGGAACTTGGCACTTTTACGTAGTCTTCCACAAGAACATTGAACTATTCACCAATGAGAATAGAAAGGGAAAAGGATGAACCAGAAAACCTATACATATGTATATATATATATATATATACACACGACTATGCGAAGGAACACACTCCTTCTCTGTGCTAGTCTATTATACTGGGTGCTCAAGTTTCAAAATGAAATGCAAATCAGATATGCTATATCCCGGAAAAGCCTTCATATGCGTCTCAACACCAACTCATTCAGAACAGGAAATACTGGAAAGAGACACAAACGGCCATTTGTGAGAAATAATGCATTGCAAAACATCAAAAACTTTCGTGGCCAATATGGGGCTCGAACCCATGACATCCGCGTTATTAGCACGGCGCTCTAACCAACTGAGCTAATCGGCCATCTTAGCAACCAAGGGAATAATAAGCAAGACATTCGCCTTCCACAAGGCCCTGACAAGCTGAGCTTGTCGGTTAAGCAACATGGTCGACACATGTATGCACGTGTACTGGGCACTTGTCTTTCTGTGCAAATGGATTGCTTACACCACACACGCACACGCACACACACATCACACATGTGTCCGCAAAATATGGTCACCTCGTTTTCGGAAGATAAGTATCATGCAAAACTTCACAAACACCCTTGCCCTCTGACGGCTTGGATAGAAATATAAGGAACTTGGCACTTTTACGTAGTCTTCCACAAGAACATTGAACTATTCACCAATGAGAATAGAAAGGGAAAAGGATGAACCAGAAAACCTATACATATGTATATATATACACACGACTATGCGAAGGAACACACTCCTTCTCTGTGCTAGTCTATTATACTGGGTGCTCAAGTTTCAAAATGAAATGCAAATCAGATATGCTATATCCCGGAAAAGCCTTCATATGCGTCTCAACACCAACTCATTCAGAACAGGAAATACTGGAAAGAGACACAAACGGCCATTTGTGAGAAATAATGCATTGCAAAACATCAAAAACTTTCGTGGCCAATATGGGGCTCGAACCCATGACATCCGCGTTATTAGCACGGCGCTCTAACCAACTGAGCTAATCGGCCATCTTAACAACCATGGGAATAATAAGCAATACATTCGCCTTCCACAAGGCCCTGACAAGCTGAGCTTGTCGGTTAAGCAACATGGTCGACACATGTATGCACGTGTACTGGGCACTTGTCTTTCTGTGCAAATGGATTGCTTACACCACACACGCACAGGCACACACACATCACACATGTGTCCGCAAAATATGGTCACCTCGTTTTCGGAAGATAAGTATCATGCAAAACTTCACAAACACCCTTGCCCTCTGACGGCTTGGATAGAAATATAAGGAACTTGGCACTTTTACGTAGTCTTCCACAAGAACATTGAACTATTCACCAATGAGAATAGAAAGGGAAAAGGATGAACCAGAAAACCTATACATATGTATATATATATATATATATACACACGACTATGCGAAGGAACACACTCCTTCTCTGTGCTAGTCTATTATACTGGGTGCTCAAGTTTCAAAATGAAATGCAAATCAGATATGCTATATCCCGGAAAAGCCTTCATATGCGTCTCAACACCAACTCATTCAGAACAGGAAATACTGGAAAGAGACACAAACGGCCATTTCTGAGAAATAATGCATTGCAAAACATCAAAAACTTTCGTTGCCAATATGGGGCTCGAACCCATGACATCCGCGTTATTAGCACGGCGCTCTAACCAACTGAGCTAATCGGCCATCTTAGCAACCAAGGGAATAATAAGCAAGACATTCGCCTTCCACAAGGCCCTGACAAGCTGAGCTTGTCGGTTAAGCAACATGGTCGACACATGTATGCACGTGTACTGGGCACTTGTCTTTCTGTGCAAATGGACTGCTTACACCACACACGCACACACACATCACACATGTGTCCGCAAAATATGGTCACCTCGTTTTCGGAAGATAAGTATCATGCAAAACTTCACAAACACCCTTGCCCTCTGACGGCTTGGATAGAAATATAAGGAACTTGGCACTTTTACGTAGTCTTCCACAAGAACATTGAACTATTCACCAATGAGAATAGAAAGGGAAAAGGATGAACCAGAAAACCTATACATATGTATATATATACACACGACTATGCGAAGGAACACACTCCTTCTCTGTGCTAGTCTATTATACTGGGTGCTCAAGTTTCAAAATGAAATGCAAATCAGATATGCTATATCCCGGAAAAGCCTTCATATGCGTCTCAACACCAACTCATTCAGAACAGGAAATACTGGAAAGAGACACAAACGGCCATTTGTGAGAAATAATGCATTGCAAAACATCAAAAACTTTCGTGGCCAATATGGGGCTCGAACCCATGACATCCGCGTTATTAGCACGGCGCTCTAACCAACTGAGCTAATCGGCCATCTTAACAACCATGGGAATAATAAGCAAGACATTCGCCTTCCACAAGGCCCTGACAAGCTGAGCTTGTCGGTTAAGCAACATGGTCGACACATGTATGCACGTGTACTGGGCACTTGTCTTTCTGTGCAAATGGATTGCTTACACCACACACGCACACACACATCACACATGTGTCCGCAAAATATGGTCACCTCGTTTTCGGAAGATAAGTATCATGCAAAACTTCACAAACACCCTTGCCCTCTGACGGCTTGGATAGAAATATAAGGAACTTGGCACTTTTACGTAGTCTTCCACAAGAACATTGAACTATTCACCAATGAGAATAGAAAGGGAAAAGGATGAACCAGAAAACCTATACATATGTATATATATATATACACACGACTATGCGAAGGAACACACTCCTTCTCTGTGCTAGTCTATTATACTGGGTGCTCAAGTTTCAAAATGAAATGCAAATCAGATATGCTATATCCCGGAAAAGCCTTCATATGCGTCTCAACACCAACTCATTCAGAACAGGAAATACTGGAAAGAGACACAAACGGCCATTTGTGAGAAATAATGCATTGCAAAACATCAAAAACTTTCGTGGCCAATATGGGGCTCGAACCCATGACATCCGCGTTATTAGCACGGCGCTCTAACCAACTGAGCTAATCGGCCATCTTAGCAACCAAGGGAATAATAAGCAAGACATTCGCCTTCCACAAGGCCCTGACAAGCTGAGCTTGTCGGTTAAGCAACATGGTCGACACATGTATGCACGTGTACTGGGCACTTGTCTTTCTGTGCAAATGGACTGCTTACACCACACACGCACACACACATCACACATGTGTCCGCAATACATGGTCACCTCGTTTTCGGAAGATAAGTATCATGCAAAACTTCACAAACATCCTTGCCCTCTGACGGCTTGGATAGAAATATAAGGAACTTGGCACTTTTACGTAGTCTTCCACAAGAACATTGAACTATTCACCAATGAGAATAGAAAGGGAAAAGGATGAACCAGAAAACCTATACATATGTATATATATACACACGACTATGCGAAGGAACACACTCCTTCTCTGTGCTAGTCTATTATACTGGGTGCTCAAGTTTCAAAATGAAATGCAAATCAGATATGCTATATCCCGGAAAAGCCTTCATATGCGTCTCAACACCAACTCATTCAGAACAGGAAATACTGGAAAGAGACACAAACGGCCATTTGTGAGAAATAATGCATTGCAAAACATCAAAAACTTTCGTGGCCAATATGGGGCTCGAACCCATGACATCCGCGTTATTAGCACGGCGCTCTAACCAACTGAGCTAATCGGCCATCTTAGCAACCAAGGGAATAATAAGCAAGACATTCGCCTTCCACAAGGCCCTGACAAGCTGAGCTTGTCGGTTAAGCAACATGGTCGACACATGTATGCACGTGTACTGGGCACTTGTCTTTCTGTGCAAATGGATTGCTTACACCACACACGCACACGCACACACACATCACACATGTGTCCGCAAAATATGGTCACCTCGTTTTCGGAAGATAAGTATCATGCAAAACTTCACAAACACCCTTGCCCTCTGACGGCTTGGATAGAAATATAAGGAACTTGGCACTTTTACGTAGTCTTCCACAAGAACATTGAACTATTCACCAATGAGAATAGAAAGGGAAAAGGATGAACCAGAAAACCTATACATATGTATATATATACACACGACTATGCGAAGGAACACACTCCTTCTCTGTGCTAGTCTATTATACTGGGTGCTCAAGTTTCAAAATGAAATGCAAATCAGATATGCTATATCCCGGAAAAGCCTTCATATGCGTCTCAACACCAACTCATTCAGAACAGGAAATACTGGAAAGAGACACAAACGGCCATTTGTGAGAAATAATGCATTGCAAAACATCAAAAACTTTCGTGGCCAATATGGGGCTCGAACCCATGACATCCGCGTTATTAGCACGGCGCTCTAACCAACTGAGCTAATCGGCCATCTTAACAACCATGGGAATAATAAGCAATACATTCGCCTTCCACAAGGCCCTGACAAGCTGAGCTTGTCGGTTAAGCAACATGGTCGACACATGTATGCACGTGTACTGGGCACTTGTCTTTCTGTGCAAATGGATTGCTTACACCACACACGCACAGGCACACACACATCACACATGTGTCCGCAAAATATGGTCACCTCGTTTTCGGAAGATAAGTATCATGCAAAACTTCACAAACACCCTTGCCCTCTGACGGCTTGGATAGAAATATAAGGAACTTGGCACTTTTACGTAGTCTTCCACAAGAACATTGAACTATTCACCAATGAGAATAGAAAGGGAAAAGGATGAACCAGAAAACCTATACATATGTATATATATATATATATATACACACGACTATGCGAAGGAACACACTCCTTCTCTGTGCTAGTCTATTATACTGGGTGCTCAAGTTTCAAAATGAAATGCAAATCAGATATGCTATATCCCGGAAAAGCCTTCATATGCGTCTCAACACCAACTCATTCAGAACAGGAAATACTGGAAAGAGACACAAACGGCCATTTCTGAGAAATAATGCATTGCAAAACATCAAAAACTTTCGTTGCCAATATGGGGCTCGAACCCATGACATCCGCGTTATTAGCACGGCGCTCTAACCAACTGAGCTAATCGGCCATCTTAGCAACCAAGGGAATAATAAGCAAGACATTCGCCTTCCACAAGGCCCTGACAAGCTGAGCTTGTCGGTTAAGCAACATGGTCGACACATGTATGCACGTGTACTGGGCACTTGTCTTTCTGTGCAAATGGACTGCTTACACCACACACGCACACACACATCACACATGTGTCCGCAAAATATGGTCACCTCGTTTTCGGAAGATAAGTATCATGCAAAACTTCACAAACACCCTTGCCCTCTGACGGCTTGGATAGAAATATAAGGAACTTGGCACTTTTACGTAGTCTTCCACAAGAACATTGAACTATTCACCAATGAGAATAGAAAGGGAAAAGGATGAACCAGAAAACCTATACATATGTATATATATACACACGACTATGCGAAGGAACACACTCCTTCTCTGTGCTAGTCTATTATACTGGGTGCTCAAGTTTCAAAATGAAATGCAAATCAGATATGCTATATCCCGGAAAAGCCTTCATATGCGTCTCAACACCAACTCATTCAGAACAGGAAATACTGGAAAGAGACACAAACGGCCATTTGTGAGAAATAATGCATTGCAAAACATCAAAAACTTTCGTGGCCAATATGGGGCTCGAACCCATGACATCCGCGTTATTAGCACGGCGCTCTAACCAACTGAGCTAATCGGCCATCTTAACAACCATGGGAATAATAAGCAAGACATTCGCCTTCCACAAGGCCCTGACAAGCTGAGCTTGTCGGTTAAGCAACATGGTCGACACATGTATGCACGTGTACTGGGCACTTGTCTTTCTGTGCAAATGGATTGCTTACACCACACACGCACACACACATCACACATGTGTCCGCAAAATATGGTCACCTCGTTTTCGGAAGATAAGTATCATGCAAAACTTCACAAACACCCTTGCCCTCTGACGGCTTGGATAGAAATATAAGGAACTTGGCACTTTTACGTAGTCTTCCACAAGAACATTGAACTATTCACCAATGAGAATAGAAAGGGAAAAGGATGAACCAGAAAACCTATACATATGTATATATATATATATACACACGACTATGCGAAGGAACACACTCCTTCTCTGTGCTAGTCTATTATACTGGGTGCTCAAGTTTCAAAATGAAATGCAAATCAGATATGCTATATCCCGGAAAAGCCTTCATATGCGTCTCAACACCAACTCATTCAGAACAGGAAATACTGGAAAGAGACACAAACGGCCATTTGTGAGAAATAATGCATTGCAAAACATCAAAAACTTTCGTGGCCAATATGGGGCTCGAACCCATGACATCCGCGTTATTAGCACGGCGCTCTAACCAACTGAGCTAATCGGCCATCTTAGCAACCAAGGGAATAATAAGCAAGACATTCGCCTTCCACAAGGCCCTGACAAGCTGAGCTTGTCGGTTAAGCAACATGGTCGACACATGTATGCACGTGTACTGGGCACTTGTCTTTCTGTGCAAATGGACTGCTTACACCACACACGCACACACACATCACACATGTGTCCGCAATACATGGTCACCTCGTTTTCGGAAGATAAGTATCATGCAAAACTTCACAAACATCCTTGCCCTCTGACGGCTTGGATAGAAATATAAGGAACTTGGCACTTTTACGTAGTCTTCCACAAGAACATTGAACTATTCACCAATGAGAATAGAAAGGGAAAAGGATGAACCAGAAAACCTATACATATGTATATATATACACACGACTATGCGAAGGAACACACTCCTTCTCTGTGCTAGTCTATTATACTGGGTGCTCAAGTTTCAAAATGAAATGCAAATCAGATATGCTATATCCCGGAAAGCCTTCAAATGCGTCTCAACACCAACTCATTCAGAACAGGAAATACTGGAAAGAGACACAAACGGCCATTTGTGAGAAATAATGCATTGCAAAACATCAAAAACTTTCGTGGCCAATATGGGGCTCGAACCCATGACATCCGCGTTATTAGCACGGCGCTCTAACCAACTGAGCTAATCGGCCATCTTAACAACCATGGGAATAATAAGCAAGACATTCGCCTTCCACAAGGCCCTGACAAGCTGAGCTCGTCGGTTAAGCAACATGGTCGACACATGTATGCACGTGTACTGGGCACTTGTCTTTCTGTGCAAATGGACTGCTTACACCACACACGCACACACACATCACACATGTGTCCGGAATACATGGTCACCTCGTTTTCGGAAGATAAGTATCATGCAAAACTTCACAAACACCCTTGCCCTCTGACGGCTTGTATAGAAATATAAGGAACTTGGCACTTTTACGTAGTCTTCCACAAGAACATTGAACTATTCACCAATGAGAATAGAAAGGGAAAAGGATGAACCAGAAAACCTATACATATGTATATATATACACACGACTATGCGAAGGAACACACTCCTTCTCTGTGCTAGTCTATTATACTGGGTGCTCAAGTTTCAAAATGAAATGCAAATCAGATATGCTATATCCCGGAAAAGCCTTCATATGCGTCTCAACACCAACTCATTCAGAACAGGAAATACTGGAAAGAGACACAAACGGCCATTTGTGAGAAATAATGCATTGCAAAACATCAAAAAGTTTCGTGGCCAATATGGGGCTCGAACCCATGACATCCGCGTTATTAGCACGGCGCTCTAACCAACTGAGCTAATCGGCCATCTTAACAACCATGGGAATAATAAGCAAGACATTCGCCTTCCACAAGGCCCTGACAAGCTGAGCTCGTCGGTTAAGCAACATGGTCGACACATGTATGCACGTGTACTGGGCACTTGTCTTTCTGTGCAAATGGATTGCTTACACCACACACGCACACGCACACACACATCACACATGTGTCCGCAAAAGATGGTCACCTCGTTTTCGGAAGATAAGTATCATGCAAAACTTCACAAACACCCTTGCCCTCTGACGGCTTGGATAGAAATATAAGGAACTTGGCACTTTTACGTAGTCTTCCACAAGAACATTGAACTATTCACCAATGAGAATAGAAAGGGAAAAGGATGAACCAGAAAACCTATACATATGTATATATATACACACGACTATGCGAAGGAACACACTCCTTCTCTGTGCTAGTCTATTATACTGGGTGCTCAAGTTTCAAAATGAAATGCAAATCAGATATGCTATATCCCGGAAAAGCCTTCATATGCGTCTCAACACCAACTCATTCAGAACAGGAAATACTGGAAAGAGACACAAACGGCCATTTGTGAGAAATAATGCATTGCAAAACATCAAAAACTTGACAAGAGATTTGCCTTCCACAAGGCCCTGACAAGCTGAGCTTGTCGATTAAGCAACATGGTCGACACATGTATGCACGTGTACTGGACACTTGTCTTTCTGTGCAAATGGATTGCTTACACCACACACGCACACACACATCACACATGTGTCCGCAAAATATGGTCACCTCGTTTTCGGAAGATAAATATCATGCAAAACTTCACAAACACCCTTGCCCTCTGACGGCTTGGATAGAAATATAAGGAACTTGGCACTTTTACGTAGTCTTCCACAAGAACATTGAACTATTCACCAATGAGAATAGAAAGGGAAAAGGATGAACCAGACAACCTATACATATGTATATATATATATACACACGACTATGCGAAGGAACACACTCCTTCTCTGTGCTAGTCTATTATACTGGGTGCTCAAGTTTCAAAGTGAAATGCAAATCAGCTATGCTATATCCCGGAAAAGCCTTCATATGCGTCTCAACACCAACTCATTCAGAACAGGAAATACTGGAAAGAGACACAAACGGCCATTTGTGAGAAATAATGCATTGCAAAACATCAAAAACTTTCGTAGCCAATATGGGGCTCGAACCCATGACATCCGCGTTATTAGCACGGCGCTCTAACCAACTGAGCTAATCGGCCATCTTAGCAACCAAGGGAATAATAAGCAAGACATTCGCCTTCCACAAGGCCCTGACAAGCTGAGCTTGTCGGTTAAGCAACATGGTCGACACATGTATGCACGTGTACTGGGCACTTGTCTTTCTGTGCAAATGGACTGCTTACACCACACACGCACACACACATCACACATGTGTCCGCAAAATATGGTCACCTCGTTTTCGGAAGATAAGTATCATGCAAAACTTCACAAACACCCTTGCCCTCTGACGGCTTGGATAGAAATATAAGGAACTTGGCACTTTTACGTAGTCTTCCACAAGAACATTGAACTATTCACCAATGAGAATAGAAAGGGAAAAGGATGAACCAGAAAACCTATACATATGTATATATATACACACGACTATGCGAAGGAACACACTCCTTCTCTGTGCTAGTCTATTATACTGGGTGCTCAAGTTTCAAAATGAAATGCAAATCAGATATGCTATATCCCGGAAAAGCCTTCATATGCGTCTCAACACCAACTCATTCAGAACAGGAAATACTGGAAAGAGACACAAACGGCCATTTGTGAGAAATAATGCATTGCAAAACATCAAAAACTTTCGTGGCCAATATGGGGCTCGAACCCATGACATCCGCGTTATTAGCACGGCGCTCTAACCAACTGAGCTAATCGGCCATCTTAACAACCAAGGGAATAATAAGCAAGACATTCGCCTTCCACATGGCCCTGACAAGCTGAGCTTGTCGGTTAAGCAACATGGTCGACACATGTATGCACGTGTACTGGGCACTTGTCTTTCTGTGCAAATGGATTGCTTACACCACACACGCACACACACATCACACATGTGTCCGCAAAATATGGTCACCTCGTTTTCGGAAGATAAGTATCATGCAAAACTTCACAAACACCCTTGCCCTCTGACGGCTTGGATAGAAATATAAGGAACTTGGCACTTTTACGTAGTCTTCCACAAGAACATTGAACTATTCACCAATGAGAATAGAAAGGGAAAAGGATGAACCAGAAAACCTATACATATGTATATATATACACACGACTATGCGAAGGAACACACTCCTTCTCTGTGCTAGTCTATTATACTGGGTGCTCAAGTTTCAAAATGAAATGCAAATCAGCTATGCTATATCCCGGAAAAGCCTTCATATGCGTCTCAACACCAACTCATTCAGAACAGGAAATACTGGAAAGAGACACAAACGGCCATTTGTGAGAAATAATGCATTGCAAAACATCAAAAACTTTCGTGGCCAATATGGGGCTCGAACCCATGACATCCGCGTTATTAGCACGGCGCTCTAACCAACTGAGCTAATCGGCCATCTTAGCAACCAAGGGAATAATAAGCAAGACATTCGCCTTCCACAAGGCCCTGACAAGCTGAGCTTGTCGGTTAAGCAACATGGTCGACACATGTATGCACGTGTACTGGGCACTTGTCTTTCTGTGCAAATGGACTGCTTACACCACACACGCACACACACATCACACATGTGTCCGCAAAATATGGTCACCTCGTTTTCGGAAGATAAGTATCATGCAAAACTTCACACCCTTGCCCTCTGACGGCTTGGATAGAAATATAAGGAACTTGGCACTTTTACGTAGTCTTCCACAAGAACATTGAACTATTCACCAATGAGAATAGAAAGTGAAAAGGATGAACCAGAAAACCTATACATATGTATATATATACACACGACTATGCGAAGGAACACACTCCTTCTCTGTGCTAGTCTATTATACTGGGTGCTCAAGTTTCAAAATGAAATGCAAATCAGATATGCTATATCCCGGAAAAGCCTTCATATGCGTCTCAACACCAACTCATTCAGAACAGGAAATACTGGAAAGAGACACAAACGGCCATTTGTGAGAAATAATGCATTGCAAAACATCAAAAACTTTCGTGGCCAATATGGGGCTCGAACCCATGACATCCGCGTTATTAGCACGGCGCTCTAACCAACTGAGCTAATCGGCCATCTTAACAACCATGGGAATAATAAGCAATACATTCGCCTTCCACAAGGCCCTGACAAGCTGAGCTTGTCGGTTAAGCAACATGGTCGACACATGTATGCACGTGTACTGGGCACTTGTCTTTCTGTGCAAATGGATTGCTTACACCACACACGCACACACACATCACACATGTGTCCGCAAAATATGGTCACCTCGTTTTCGGAAGATAAGTATCATGCAAAACTTCACAAACACCCTTGCCCTCTGACGGCTTGGATAGAAATATAAGGATCTTGGCACTTTTACGTAGTCTTCCACAAGAACATTGAACTATTCACCAATGAGAATAGAAAGGGAAAAGGATGAAGCAGAAAACCTATACATATGTATATATATACACACGACTATGCGAAGGAACACACTCCTTCTCTGTGCTAGTCTATTATACTGGGTGCTCAACTTTCAAAATGAAATACAAATCAGATATGCTATATCCCGGAAAAGCCTTCATATGCGTCTCAACACCAACTCATTCAGAACAGGAAATACTGGAAAGAGACACAAACGGCCATTTGTGAGAAATAATGCATTGCAAAACATCAAAAACTTTCGTGGCCAATATGGGGCTCGAACCCATGACATCCGCGTTATTAGCACGGCGCTCTAACCAACTGAGCTAATCGGCCATTTTAACAACCATGGGAATAATAAGCAAGACATTCGCCTTCCACAAGGCCCTGACAAGCTGAGCTTGTCGGTTAAGCAACATGGTCGACACATGTATGCACGTGTACTGGGCACTTGTCTTTCTGTGCAAATGGATTGCTTACACCACACACGCACACACACATCACACATGTGTCCGCAAAATATGGTCACCTCGTTTTCGGAAGATAAGTATCATGCAAAACTTCACAAACACCCTTGCCCTCTGACGGCTTAGACAGAAATATAAGGAACTTGGCACTTTTACGTAGTCTTCCACAAGAACATTGAACTATTCACCAATGAGAATAGAAAGGGAAAAGGATGAACCAGAAAACCTATACATATGTATATATATACACACGACTATGCGAAGGAACACACTCCTTCTCTGTGCTAGTCTATTATACTGGGTGCTCAAGTTTCAAAATGAAATGCAAATCAGATATGCTATATCCCGGAAAAGCCTTCATATGCGTCTCAACACCAACTCATTCAGAACAGGAAATACTGGAAAGAGACACAAACGGCCATTTGTGAGAAATAATGCATTGCAAAACATCAAAAACTTTCGTGGCCAATATGGGGCTCGAACCCATGACATCCGCGTTATTAGCACGGCGCTCTAACCAACTGAGCTAATCGGCCATCTTAACAACCATGGGAATAATAAGCAATACATTCGCCTTCCACATGGCCCTGACAAGCTGAGCTTGTCGGTTAAGCAACATGGTCGACACATGTATGCACGTGTACTGGGCACTTGTCTTTCTGTGCAAATGGATTGCTTACACCACACACGCACACACACATCACACATGTGTCCGCAAAATATGGTCACCTCGTTTTCGGAAGATAAGTATCATGCAAAACTTCACAAACACCCTTGCCCTCTGACGGCTTGGATAGAAATATACGGATCTTGGCACTTTTACGTAGTCTTCCACAAGAACATTGAACTATTCACCAATGAGAATAGAAAGGGAAAAGGATGAACCAGAAAACCTATACATATGTATATATATACACACGACTATGCGAAGGAACACACTCCTTCTCTGTGCTAGTCTATTATACTGGGTGCTCAAGTTTCAAAATGAAATGCAAATCAGATATGCTACATAGCGGAAAAGCCTTCATATGCGTCTCAACACCAACTCATTCAGAACAGGAAATACTGGAAAGAGACACAAACGGCCATTTGTGAGAAATAATGCATTGCAAAACATCAAAAACTTTCGTGGCCAATATGGGGCTCGAACCCATGACATCCGCGTTATTAGCACGGCGCTCTAACCAACTGACCTAATCGGCCATCTTAGCAACCAAGGGAATAATAAGCAAGACATTCGCCTTCCACAAGGCCCTGACAAGCTGAGCTTGTCGGTTAAGCAACATGGTCGACACATGTATGCACGTGTACTGGGCACTTGTCTTTCTGTGCAAATGGATTGCTTACACCACACACGCACACACACATCACACATGTGTCCGCAAAATATGGTCACCTCGTTTTCGGAAGATAAGTATCATGCAAAACTTCACAAACACCCTTGCCCTCTGACGGCTTGGATAGAAATATAAGGAACTTGGCACTTTTACGTAGTCTTCCACAAGAACATTGAACTATTCACCAATGAGAATAGAAAGGGAAAAGGATGAACCAGAAAACCTACACATATGTATATATATACACACGACTATGCGAAGGAACACACTCCTTCTCTGTGCTAGTCTATTATACTGGGTGCTCAACTTTCAAAATGAAATACAAATCAGATATGCTATATCCCGGAAAAGCCTTCATATGCGTCTCAACACCAACTCATTCAGAACAGGAAATACTGGAAAGAGACACAAACGGCCATTTGTGAGAAATAATGCATTGCAAAACATCAAAAACTTTCGTGGCCAATATGGGGCTCGAACCCATGACATCCGCGTTATTAGCACGGAGCTCTAACCAACTGAGCTAATCGGCCATCTTAGCAACCATGGGAATAATAAGCAAGACATTCGCCTTCCACAAGGCCCTGACAAGCTGAGCTTGTCGGTTAAGCAACATGGTCGACACATGTATGCACGTGTACTGGGCACTTGTCTTTCTGTGCAAATGGATTGCTTACACCACACACGCACACACACATCACACATGTGTCCGCAAAATATGGTCACCTCGTTTTAGGAAGATAAGTATCATCCAAAACTTCACAAACACCCTTGCCCTCTGACGGCTTGGATAGAAATATAAGGAACTTGGCACTTTTACGTAGTCTTCCACAAGAACATTGAACTATTCACCAATGAGAATAGAAAGGGAAAAGGATGAACCAGAAAACCTACACATATGTATATATATACACACGACTATGCGAAGGAACACACTCCTTCTCTGTGCTAGTCTATTATACTGGGTGCTCAAGTTTCAAAATGAAATACAAATCAGATATGCTATATCCCGGAAAAGCCTTCATATGCGTCTCAACACCAACTCATTCAGAACAGGAAATACTGGAAAGAGACACAAACGGCCATTTGTGAGAAATAATGCATTGCAAAACATCAAAAACTTTCGTGGCCAATATGGGGCTCGAACCCATGACATCCGCGTTATTAGCACGGCGCTCTAACCAACTGAGCTAATCGGCCATCTTAGCAACCAAGGGAATAATAAGCAAGACATTCGCCTTCCACAAGGCCCTGACAAGCTGAGCTCGTCGGTTAAGCAACATGGTCGACACATGTATGCACGTGTACTGGGCACTTGTCTTTCTGTGCAAATGGATTGCTTACACCACACACGCACACACACATCACACATGTGTCCGCAAAATATGGTCACCTCGTTTTCGGAAGATAAGTATCATGCAAAACTTCACAAACACCCTTGCCCTCTGACGGCTTGGATAGAAATATAAGGAACTTGGCACTTTTACGTAGTCTTCCACAAGAACATTGAACTATTCACCAATGAGAATAGAAAGGGAAAAGGATGAACCAGAAAACCTACACATATGTATATATATACACACGACTATGCGAAGGAACACACTCCTTCTCTGTGCTAGTCTATTATACTGGGTGCTCAACTTTCAAAATGAAATACAAATCAGATATGCTATATCCCGGAAAAGCCTTCATATGCGTCTCAACACCAACTCATTCAGAACAGGAAATACTGGAAAGAGACACAAACGGCCATTTGTGAGAAATAATGCATTGCAAAACATCAAAAACTTTCGTGGCCAATATGGGGCTCGAACCCATGACATCCCCGTTATTAGCACGGCGCTCTAACCAACTGAGCTAATCGGCCATCTTAACAACCATGGGAATAATAAGCAAGACATTCGCCTTCCACAAGGCCCTGACAAGCTGAGCTTGTCGGTTAAGCAACATGGTCGACACATGTATGCACGTGTACTGGGCACTTGTCTTTCTGTGCAAATGGATTGCTTACACCACACACGCACACACACATCACACATGTGTCCGCAAAATATGGTCACCTCGTTTTCGGAAGATAAGTATCATGCAAAACTTCACAAACACCCTTGCCCTCTGACGGCTTAGACAGAAATATAAGGAACTTGGCACTTTTACGTAGTCTTCCACAAGAACATTGAACTATTCACCAATGAGAATAGAAAGGGAAAAGGATGAACCAGAAAACCTATACATATGTATATATATACACACGACTATGCGAAGGAACACACTCCTTCTCTGTGCTAGTCTATTATACTGGGTGCTCAAGTTTCAAAATGAAATGCAAATCAGATATGCTATATCCCGGAAAAGCCTTCATATGCGTCTCAACACCAACTCATTCAGAACAGGAAATACTGGAAAGAGACACAAACGGCCATTTGTGAGAAATAATGCATTGCAAAACATCAAAAACTTTCGTGGCCAATATGGGGCTCGAACCCATGACATCCGCGTTATTAGCACGGCGCTCTAACCAACTGAGCTAATCGGCCATCTTAACAACCATGGGAATAATAAGCAATACATTCGCCTTCCACAAGGCCCTGACAAGCTGAGCTTGTCGGTTAAGCAACATGGTCGACACATGTATGCACGTGTACTGGGCACTTGTCTTTCTGTGCAAATGGATTGCTTACACCACACACGCACACACACATCACACATGTGTCCGCAAAATATGGTCACCTCGTTTTCGGAAGATAAGTATCATGCAAAACTTCACAAACACCCTTGCCCTCTGACGGCTTGGATAGAAATATACGGATCTTGGCACTTTTACGTAGTCTTCCACAAGAACATTGAACTATTCACCAATGAGAATAGAAAGGGAAAAGGATGAACCAGAAAACCTATACATATGTATATATATACACACGACTATGCGAAGGAACACACTCCTTCTCTGTGCTAGTCTATTATACTGGGTGCTCAAGTTTCAAAATGAAATGCAAATCAGATATGCTACATAGCGGAAAAGCCTTCATATGCGTCTCAACACCAACTCATTCAGAACAGGAAATACTGGAAAGAGACACAAACGGCCATTTGTGAGAAATAATGCATTGCAAAACATCAAAAACTTTCGTGGCCAATATGGGGCTCGAACCCATGACATCCCCGTTATTAGCACGGCGCTCTAACCAACTGACCTAATCGGCCATCTTAGCAACCAAGGGAATAATAAGCAAGACATTCGCCTTCCACAAGGCCCTGACAAGCTGAGCTTGTCGGTTAAGCAACATGGTCGACACATGTATGCACGTGTACTGGGCACTTGTCTTTCTGTGCAAATGGATTGCTTACACCACACACGCACACACACATCACACATGTGTCCGCAAAATATGGTCACCTCGTTTTCGGAAGATAAGTATCATGCAAAACTTCACAAACACCCTTGCCCTCTGACGGCTTAGACAGAAATATAAGGAACTTGGCACTTTTACGTAGTCTTCCACAAGAACATTGAACTATTCACCAATGAGAATAGAAAGGGAAAAGGATGAACCAGAAAACCTATACATATGTATATATATACACACGACTATGCGAAGGAACACACTCCTTCTCTGTGCTAGTCTATTATACTGGGTGCTCAAGTTTCAAAATGAAATGCAAATCAGATATGCTATATCCCGGAAAAGCCTTCATATGCGTCTCAACACCAACTCATTCAGAACAGGAAATACTGGAAAGAGACACAAACGGCCATTTGTGAGAAATAATGCATTGCAAAACATCAAAAACTTTCGTGGCCAATATGGGGCTCGAACCCATGACATCCGCGTTATTAGCACGGCGCTCTAACCAACTGAGCTAATCGGCCATCTTAACAACCATGGGAATAATAAGCAATACATTCGCCTTCCACAAGGCCCTGACAAGCTGAGCTTGTCGGTTAAGCAACATGGTCGACACATGTATGCACGTGTACTGGGCACTTGTCTTTCTGTGCAAATGGATTGCTTACACCACACACGCACACACACATCACACATGTGTCCGCAAAATATGGTCACCTCGTTTTCGGAAGATAAGTATCATGCAAAACTTCACAAACACCCTTGCCCTCTGACGGCTTGGATAGAAATATAAGGAACTTGGCACTTTTACGTAGTCTTCCACAAGAACATTGAACTATTCACCAATGAGAATAGAAAGGGAAAAGGATGAACCAGAAAACCTACACATATGTATATATATACACACGACTATGCGAAGGAACACACTCCTTCTCTGTGCTAGTCTATTATACTGGGTGCTCAACTTTCAAAATGAAATACAAATCAGATATGCTATATCCCGGAAAAGCCTTCATATGCGTCTCAACACCAACTCATTCAGAACAGGAAATACTGGAAAGAGACACAAACGGCCATTTGTGAGAAATAATGCATTGCAAAACATCAAAAACTTTCGTGGCCAATATGGGGCTCGAACCCATGACATCCGCGTTATTAGCACGGCGCTCTAACCAACTGAGCTAATCGGCCATCTTAGCAACCAAGGGAATAATAAGCAAGACATTCGCCTTCCACAAGGCCCTGACAAGCTGAGCTTGTCGGTTAAGCAACATGGTCGACACATGTATGCACGTGTACTGGGCACTTGTCTTTCTGTGCAAATGGATTGCTTACACCACACACGCACACACACATCACACATGTGTCCGCAAAATATGGTCACCTCGTTTTCGGAAGATAAGTATCATGCAAAACTTCACAAACACCCTTGCCCTCTGACGGCTTGGATAGAAATATAAGGAACTTGGCACTTTTACGTAGTCTTCCACAAGAACATTGAACTATTCACCAATGAGAATAGAAAGGGAAAAGGATGAACCAGAAAACCTACACATATGTATATATATACACACGACTATGCGAAGGAACACACTCCTTCTCTGTGCTAGTCTATTATACTGGGTGCTCAAGTTTCAAAATGAAATACAAATCAGATATGCTATATCCCGGAAAAGCCTTCATATGCGTCTCAACACCAACTCATTCAGAACAGGAAATACTGGAAAGAGACACAAACGGCCATTTGTGAGAAATAATGCATTGCAAAACATCAAAAACTTTCGTGGCCAATATGGGGCTCGAACCCATGACATCCGCGTTATTAGCACGGCGCTCTAACCAACTGAGCTAATCGGCCATCTTAGCAACCATGGGAATAATAAGCAAGACATTCGCCTTCCAGAAGGCCCTGACAAGCTGAGCTTGTCGGTTAAGCAACATGGTCGACACATGTATGCACGTGTACTGGGCACTTGTCTTTCTGTGCAAATGGATTGCTTACACCACACACGCACACACACATCACACATGTGTCCGCAAAATATGGTCACCTCGTTTTCGGAAGATAAGTATCATGCAAAACTTCACAAACACCCTTGCCCTCTGACGGCTTGGATAGAAATATACGGATCTTGGCACTTTTACGTAGTCTTCCACAAGAACATTGAACTATTCACCAATGAGAATAGAAAGGGAAAAGGATGAACCAGAAAACCTACACATATGTATATATATACACACGACTATGCGAAGGAACACACTCCTTCTCTGTGCTAGTCTATTATACTGGGTGCTCAAGTTTCAAAATGAAATACAAATCAGATATGCTATATCCCGGAAAAGCCTTCATATGCGTCTCAACACCAACTCATTCAGAACAGGAAATACTGGAAAGAGACACAAACGGCCATTTGTGAGAAATAATGCATTGCAAAACTTTCGTGGCCAATATGGGGCTCGAACCCATGACATCCGCGTTATTAGCACGGCGCTCTAACCAACTGAGCTAATCGGCCATCTTAACAACCATGGGAATAATAAGCAAGACATTCGCCTTCCACAAGGCCCTGACAAGCTGAGCTTGTCGGTTAAGCAACATGGTCGACACATGTATGCACGTGTACTGGGCACTTGTCTTTCTGTGCAAATGGATTGCTTACACCACACACGCACACACACATCACACATGTGTCCGCAAAATATGGTCACCTCGTTTTCGGAAGATAAGTATCATGCAAAACTTCACAAACACCCTTGCCCTCTGACGGCTTAGACAGAAATATAAGGAACTTGGCACTTTTACGTAGTCTTCCACAAGAACATTGAACTATTCACCAATGAGAATAGAAAGGGAAAAGGATGAACCAGAAAACCTATACATATGTATATATATACACACGACTATGCGAAGGAACACACTCCTTCTCTGTGCTAGTCTATTATACTGGGTGCTCAAGTTTCAAAATGAAATGCAAATCAGATATGCTATATCCCGGAAAAGCCTTCATATGCGTCTCAACACCAACTCATTCAGAACAGGAAATACTGGAAAGAGACACAAACGGCCATTTGTGAGAAATAATGCATTGCAAAACATCAAAAACTTTCGTGGCCAATATGGGGCTCGAACCCATGACATCCGCGTTATTAGCACGGCGCTCTAACCAACTGAGCTAATCGGCCATCTTAACAACCATGGGAATAATAAGCAATACATTCGCCTTCCACAAGGCCCTGACAAGCTGATCTTGTCGGTTAAGCAACATGGTCGACACATGTATGCACGTGTACTGGGCACTTGTCTTTCTGTGCAAATGGATTGCTTACACCACACACGCACACACACATCACACATGTGTCCGCAAAATATGGTCACCTCGTTTTCGGAAGATAAGTATCATGCAAAACTTCACAAACACCCTTGCCCTCTGACGGCTTGGATAGAAATATACGGATCTTGGCACTTTTACGTAGTCTTCCACAAGAACATTGAACTATTCACCAATGAGAATAGAAAGGGAAAAGGATGAACCAGAAAACCTATACATATGTATATATATACACACGACTATGCGAAGGAACACACTCCTTCTCTGTGCTAGTCTATTATACTGGGTGCTCAAGTTTCAAAATGAAATGCAAATCAGATATGCTACATAGCGGAAAAGCCTTCATATGCGTCTCAACACCAACTCATTCAGAACAGGAAATACTGGAAAGAGACACAAACGGCCATTTGTGAGAAATAATGCATTGCAAAACATCAAAAACTTTCGTGGCCAATATGGGGCTCGAACCCATGACATCCGCGTTATTAGCACGGCGCTCTAACCAACTGAGCTAATCGGCCATCTTAACAACCATGGGAATAATAAGCAATACATTCGCCTTCCACAAGGCCCTGACAAGCTGAGCTTGTCGGTTAAGCAACATGGTCGACACATGTATGCACGTGTACTGGGCACTTGTCTTTCTGTGCAAATGGATTGCTTACACCACACACGCACACACACATCACACATGTGTCCGCAAAATATGGTCACCTCGTTTTCGGAAGATAAGTATCATGCAAAACTTCACAAACACCCTTGCCCTCTGACGGCTTGGATAGAAATATACGGATCTTGGCACTTTTACGTAGTCTTCCACAAGAACATTGAACTATTCACCAATGAGAATAGAAAGGGAAAAGGATGAACCAGAAAACCTACACATATGTATATATATACACACGACTATGCGAAGGAACACACTCCTTCTCTGTGCTAGTCTATTATACTGGGTGCTCAACTTTCAAAATGAAATACAAATCAGATATGCTATATCCCGGAAAAGCCTTCATATGCGTCTCAACACCAACTCATTCAGAACAGGAAATACTGGAAAGAGACACAAACGGCCATTTGTGAGAAATAATGCATTGCAAAACATCAAAAACTTTCGTGGCCAATATGGGGCTCGAACCCATGACATCCGCGTTATTAGCACGGCGCTCTAACCAACTGAGCTAATCGGCCATCTTAGCAACCATGGGAATAATAAGCAAGACATTCGCCTTCCACAAGGCCCTGACAAGCTGAGCTTGTCGGTTAAGCAACATGGTCGACACATGTATGCACGTGTACTGGGCACTTGTCTTTCTGTGCAAATGGATTGCTTACACCACACACGCACACACACATCACACATGTGTCCGCAAAATATGGTCACCTCGTTTTCGGAAGATAAGTATCATGCAAAACTTCACAAACACCCTTGCCCTCTGACGGCTTGGATAGAAATATAAGGAACTTGGCACTTTTACGTAGTCTTCCACAAGAACATTGAACTATTCACCAATGAGAATAGAAAGGGAAAAGGATGAACCAGAAAACCTACACATATGTATATATATACACACGACTATGCGAAGGAACACACTCCTTCTCTGTGCTAGTCTATTATACTGGGTGCTCAAGTTTCAAAATGAAATACAAATCAGATATGCTATATCCCGGAAAAGCCTTCATATGCGTCTCAACACCAACTCATTCAGAACAGGAAATACTGGAAAGAGACACAAACGGCCATTTGTGAGAAATAATGCATTGCAAAACATCAAAAACTTTCGTGGCCAATATGGGGCTCGAACCCATGATATCCGCGTTATTAGCACGGCGCTCTAACCAACTGAGCTAATCGGCCATCTTAGCAACCAAGGGAATAATAAGCAAGACATTCGCCTTCCACAAGGCCCTGACAAGCTGAGCTTGTCGGTTAAGCAACATGGTCGACACATGTATGCACGTGTACTGGGCACTTGTCTTTCTGTGCAAATGGATTGCTTACACCACACACGCACACACACATCACACATGTGTCCGCAAAATATGGTCACCTCGTTTTCGGAAGATAAGTATCATGCAAAACTTCACAAACACCCTTGCCCTCTGACGGCTTGGATAGAAATATAAGGAACTTGGCACTTTTACGTAGTCTTCCACAAGAACATTGAACTATTCACCAATGAGAATAGAAAGGGAAAAGGATGAACCAGAAAACCTATACATATGTATATATATACACACGACTATGCGAAGGAACACACTCCTTCTCTGTGCTAGTCTATTATACTGGGTGCTCAAGTTTCAAAATGAAATGCAAATCAGATATGCTATATCCCGGAAAAGCCTTCATATGCGTCTCAACACCAACTCATTCAGAACAGGAAATACTGGAAAGAGACACAAACGGCCATTTGTGAGAAATAATGCATTGCAAAACATCAAAAACTTTCGTGGCCAATATGGGGCTCGAACCCATGACATCCGCGTTATTAGCACGGCGCTCTAACCAACTGAGCTAATCGGCCATCTTAACAACCAAGGGAATAATAAGCAATACATTCGCCTTCCACAAGGCCCTGACAAGCTGAGCTTGTCGGTTAAGCAACATGGTCGACACATGTATGCACGTGTACTGGGCACTTGTCTTTCTGTGCAAATGGATTGCTTACACCACACACGCACACACACATCACACATGTGTCCGCAAAATATGGTCACCTCGTTTTCGGAAGATAAGTATCATGCAAAACTTCACAAACACCCTTGCCCTCTGACGGCTTGGATAGAAATATACGGATCTTGGCACTTTTACGTAGTCTTCCACAAGAACATTGAACTATTCACCAATGAGAATAGAAAGGGAAAAGGATGAACCAGAAAACCTATACATATGTATATATATACACACGACTATGCGAAGGAACACACTCCTTCTCTGTGCTAGTCTATTATACTGGGTGCTCAAGTTTCAAAATGAAATGCAAATCAGATATGCTATATCCCGGAAAAGCCTTCATATGCGTCTCAACACCAACTCATTCAGAACAGGAAATACTGGAAAGAGACACAAACGGCCATTTGTGAGAAATAATGCATTGCAAAACATCAAAAACTTTCGTGGCCAATATGGGGCTCGAACCCATGACATCCGCGTTATTAGCACGGCGCTCTAACCAACTGAGCTAATCGGCCATCTTAACAACCATGGGAATAATAAGCAATACATTCGCCTTCCACAAGGCCCTGACAAGCTGAGCTTGTCGGTTAAGCAACATGGTCGACACATGTATGCACGTGTACTGGGCACTTGTCTTTCTGTGCAAATGGATTGCTTACACCACACACGCACACACACATCACACATGTGTCCGCAAAATATGGTCACCTCGTTTTCGGAAGATAAGTATCATGCAAAACTTCACAAACACCCTTGCCCTCTGACGGCTTGGATAGAAATATACGGATCTTGGCACTTTTACGTAGTCTTCCACAAGAACATTGAACTATTCACCAATGAGAATAGAAAGGGAAAAGGATGAACCAGAAAACCTATACATATGTATATATATACACACGACTATGCGAAGGAACACACTCCTTCTCTGTGCTAGTCTATTATACTGGGTGCTCAAGTTTCAAAATGAAATGCAAATCAGATATGCTACATAGCGGAAAAGCCTTCATATGCGTCTCAACACCAACTCATTCAGAACAGGAAATACTGGAAAGAGACACAAACGGCCATTTGTGAGAAATAATGCATTGCAAAACATCAAAAACTTTCGTGGCCAATATGGGGCTCGAACCCATGACATCCGCGTTATTAGCACGGCGCTCTAACCAACTGAGCTAATCGGCCATCTTAGCAACCAAGGGAATAATAAGCAAGACATTCGCCTTCCACAAGGCCCTGACAAGCTGAGCTTGTCGGTTAAGCAACATGGTCGACACATGTATGCACGTGTACTGGGCACTTGTCTTTCTGTGCAAATGGATTGCTTACACCACACACGCACACACACATCACACATGTGTCCGCAAAATATGGTCACCTCGTTTTCGGAAGATAAGTATCATGCAAAACTTCACAAACACCCTTGCCCTCTGACGGCTTGGATAGAAATATAAGGAACTTGGCACTTTTACGTAGTCTTCCACAAGAACATTGAACTATTCACCAATGAGAATAGAAAGGGAAAAGGATGAACCAGAAAACCTACACATATGTATATATATACACACGACTATGCGAAGGAACACACTCCTTCTCTGTGCTAGTCTATTATACTGGGTGCTCAACTTTCAAAATGAAATACAAATCAGATATGCTATATCCCGGAAAAGCCTTCATATGCGTCTCAACACCAACTCATTCAGAACAGGAAATACTGGAAAGAGACACAAACGGCCATTTGTGAGAAATAATGCATTGCAAAACATCAAAAACTTTCGTGGCCAATATGGGGCTCGAACCCATGACATCCGCGTTATTAGCACGGCGCTCTAACCAACTGAGCTAATCGGCCATCTTAGCAACCATGGGAATAATAAGCAAGACATTCGCCTTCCACAAGGCCCTGACAAGCTGAGCTTGTCGGTTAAGCAACATGGTCGACACATGTATGCACGTGTACTGGGCACTTGTCTTTCTGTGCAAATGGATTGCTTACACCACACACGCACACACACATCACACATGTGTCCGCAAAATATGGTCACCTCGTTTTCGGAAGATAAGTATCATGCAAAACTTCACAAACACCCTTGCCCTCTGACGGCTTGGATAGAAATATAAGGAACTTGGCACTTTTACGTAGTCTTCCACAAGAACATTGAACTATTCACCAATGAGAATAGAAAGGGAAAAGGATGAACCAGAAAACCTACACATATGTATATATATACACACGACTATGCGAAGGAACACACTCCTTCTCTGTGCTAGTCTATTATACTGGGTGCTCAAGTTTCAAAATGAAATACAAATCAGATATGCCATATCCCGGAAAAGCCTTCATATGCGTCTCAACACCAACTCATTCAGAACAGGAAATACTGGAAAGAGACACAAACGGCCATTTGTGAGAAATAATGCATTGCAAAACATCAAAAACTTTCGTGGCCAATATGGGGCTCGAACCCATGACATCCGCGTTATTAGCACGGCGCTCTAACCAACTGAGCTAATCGGCCATCTTAGCAACCAAGGGAATAATAAGCAAGACATTCGCCTTCCACAAGGCCCTGACAAGCTGAGCTTGTCGGTTAAGCAACATGGTCGACACATGTATGCACGTGTACTGGGCACTTGTCTTTCTGTGCAAATGGATTGCTTACACCACACACGCACACACACATCACACATGTGTCCGCAAAATATGGTCACCTCGTTTTCGGAAGATAAGTATCATGCAAAACTTCACAAACACCCTTGCCCTCTGACGGCTTGGATAGAAATATAAGGAACTTGGCACTTTTACGTAGTCTTCCACAAGAACATTGAACTATTCACCAATGAGAATAGAAAGGGAAAAGGATGAACCAGAAAACCTATACATATGTATATATATACACACGACTATGCGAAGGAACACACTCCTTCTCTGTGCTAGTCTATTATACTGGGTGCTCAAGTTTCAAAATGAAATGCAAATCAGATATGCTATATCCCGGAAAAGCCTTCATATGCGTCTCAACACCAACTCATTCAGAACAGGAAATACTGGAAAGAGACACAAACGGCCATTTGTGAGAAATAATGCATTGCAAAACATCAAAAACTTTCGTGGCCAATATGGGGCTCGAACCCATGACATCCGCGTTATTAGCACGGCGCTCTAACCAACTGAGCTAATCGGCCATCTTAGCAACCATGGGAATAATAAGCAAGACATTCGCCTTCCACAAGGCCCTGACAAGCTGAGCTTGTCGGTTAAGCAACATGGTCGACACATGTATGCACGTGTACTGGGCACTTGTCTTTCTGTGCAAATGGATTGCTTACACCACACACGCACACACACATCACACATGTGTCCGCAAAATATGGTCACCTCGTTTTCGGAAGATAAGTATCATGCAAAACTTCACAAACACCCTTGCCCTCTGACGGCTTGGATAGAAATATAAGGAACTTGGCACTTTTACGTAGTCTTCCACAAGAACATTGAACTATTCACCAATGAGAATAGAAAGGGAAAAGGATGAACCAGAAAACCTATACATATGTATATATATATACACACGACTATGCGAAGGAACACACTCCTTCTCTGTGCTAGTCTATTATACTGGGTGCTCAAGTTTCAAAATGAAATGCAAATCAGCTATGCTATATCCCGGAAAAGCCTTCATATGCGTCTCAACACCAACTCATTCAGAACAGGAAATACTGGAATGAGACACAAACGGCCATTTGTGAGAAATAATGCATTGCAAAACATCAAAAACTTTCGTGGCCAATATGGGGCTCGAACCCATGACATCCGCGTTATTAGCACGGCGCTCTAACCAACTGAGCTAATCGGCCATCTTAGCAACCAAGGGAATAATAAGCAAGACATTCGCCTTCCACATGGCCCTGACAAGCTGAGATCGTCGGTTAAGCAACATGGTCGACACATGTATGCACGTGTACTGGGCACTTGTCTTTCTGTGCAAATGGATTGCTTACACCACACACGCACACACACATCACACATGTGTCCGCAAAATATGGTCACCTCGTTTTCGGAAGATAAGTATCATGCAAAACTTCACAAACACCCTTGCCCTCTGACGGCTTGGATAGAAATATAAGGAACTTGGCACTTTTACGTAGTCTTCCACAAGAACATTGAACTATTCACCAATGAGAATAGAAAGGGAAAAGGATGAACCAGAAAACCTATACATATGTATATATATATACACACGACTATGCGAAGGAACACACTCCTTCTCTGTGCTAGTCTATTATACTGGGTGCTCAAGTTTCAAAATGAAATGCAAATCAGCTATGCTATATCCCGGAAAAGCCTTCATATGCGTCTCAACACCAACTCATTCAGAACAGGAAATACTGGAATGAGACACAAACGGCCATTTGTGAGAAATAATGCATTGCAAAACATCAAAAACTTTCGTGGCCAATATGGGGCTCGAACCCATGACATCCGCGTTATTAGCACGGCGCTCTAACCAACTGAGCTAATCGGCCATCTTAGCAACCAAGGGAATAATAAGCAAGACATTCGCCTTCCACATGGCCCTGACAAGCTGAGCTTGTCGGTTAAGCAACATGGTCGACACATGTATGCACGTGTACTGGGCACTTGTCTTTCTGTGCAAATGGATTGCTTACACCACACACGCACACACACATCACACATGTGTCCGCAAAATATGGTCACCTCGTTTTCGGAAGATAAGTATCATGCAAAACTTCACAAACACCCTTGCCCTCTGACGGCTTAGACAGAAATATACGGAACTTGGCACTTTTACGTAGTCTTCCACAAGAACATTGAACTATTCACCAATGAGAATAGAAAGGGAAAAGGATGAACCAGAAAACCTATACATATGTATATATATATACACACGACTATGCGAAGGAACACACTCCTTCTCTGTGCTAGTCTATTATACTGGGTGCTCAAGTTTCAAAATGAAATGCAAATCAGATATGCTATATCCCGGAAAAGCCTTCATATGCGTCTCAACACCAACTCATTCAGAACAGGAAATACTGGAAAGAGACACAAACGGCCATTTGTGAGAAATAATGCATTGCAAAACATCAAAAACTTTCGTGGCCAATATGGGGCTCGAACCCATGACATCCGCGTTATTAGCACGGCGCTCTAACCAACTGAGCTAATCGGCCATCTTAACAACCATGGGAATAATAAGCAATACATTCGCCTTCCACAAGGCCCTGACAAGCTGAGCTTGTCGGTTAAGCAACATGGTCGACACATGTATGCACGTGTACTGGGCACTTGTCTTTCTGTGCAAATGGATTGCTTACACCACACACGCACACACACATCACACATGTGTCCGCAAAATATGGTCACCTCGTTTTCGGAAGATAAGTATCATGCAAAACTTCACAAACACCCTTGCCCTCTGACGGCTTGGATAGAAATATACGGAACTTGGCACTTTTACGTAGTCTTCCACAAGAACATTGAACTATTCACCAATGAGAATAGAAAGGGAAAAGGATGAACCAGAAAACCTATACATATGTATATATATACACACGACTATGCGAAGGAACACACTCCTTCTCTGTGCTAGTCTATTATACTGGGTGCTCAAGTTTCAAAATGAAATGCAAATCAGATATGCTACATCCCGGAAAAGCCTTCATATGCGTCTCAACACCAACTCATTCAGAACAGGAAATACTGGAAAGAGACACAAACGGCCATTTGTGAGAAATAATGCATTGCAAAACATCAAAAACTTTCGTGGCCAATATGGGGCTCGAACCCATGACATCCGCGTTATTAGCACGGCGCTCTAACCAACTGACCTAATCGGCCATCTTAACAACCATGGGAATAATAAGCAATACATTCGCCTTCCACAAGGCCCTGACAAGCTGAGCTTGTCGGTTAAGCAACATGGTCGACACATGTATGCACGTGTACTGGGCACTTGTCTTTCTGTGCAAATGGATTGCTTACACCACACACGCACACGCACACACACATCACACATGTGCCCGCAAAATATGGTCACCTCGTTTTCGGAAGATAAGTATCATGCAAAACTTCACAAACACCCTTGCCCTCTGACGGCTTGGATAGAAATATAAGGAACTTGGCACTTTTACGTAGTCTTCCACAAGAACATTGAACTATTCACCAATGAGAATAGAAAGGGAAAAGGATGAACCAGAAAACCTATACATATGTATATATATACACACGACTATGCGAAGGAACACACTCCTTCTCTGTGCTAGTCTATTATACTGGGTGCTCAAGTTTCAAAATGAAATGCAAATCAGATATGCTACATCCCGGAAAAGCCTTCATATGCGTCTCAACACCAACTCATTCAGAACAGGAAATACTGGAAAGAGACACAAACGGCCATTTGTGAGAAATAATGCATTGCAAAACATCAAAAACTTGACAAGAGATTCGCCTTCCACAAGGCCCTGACAAGCTGAGCATGTCGGTTAAGCAACATGGTCGACACATGTATGCACGTGTACTGGGCACTTGTCTTTCTGTGCAAATGGATTGCTTACACCACACACGCACACACACATCACACATGTGTCCGCAAAATATGGTCACCTCGTTTTCGGAAGATAAGTATCATGCAAAACTTCACAAACACCCTTGCCCTCTGACGGCTTGGATAGAAATATAAGGAACTTGGCACTTTTACGTAGTCTTCCACAAGAACATTGAACTATTCACCAATGAGAATAGAAAGGGAAAAGGATGAACCAGAAAACCTATACATATGTATATATATATACACACGACTATGCGAAGGAACACACTCCTTCTCTGTGCTAGTCTATTATACTGGGTGCTCAAGTTTCAAAATGAAATGCAAATCAGATATGCTATATCCCGGAAAAGCCTTCATATGCGTCTCAACACCAACTCATTCAGAACAGGAAATACTGGAAAGAGACACAAACGGCCATTTGTGAGAAATAATGCATTGCAAAACATCAAAAACTTGACAAGAGATTCGCCTTCCACAAGGCCCTGACAAGCTGAGCATGTCGGTTAAGCAACATGGTCGACACATGTATGCACGTGTACTGGGCACTTGTCTTTCTGTGCAAATGGATTGCTTACACCACACACGCACACACACATCACACATGTGTCCGCAAAATATGGTCACCTCGTTTTCGGAAGATAAGTATCATGCAAAACTTCACAAACACCCTTGCCCTCTGACGGCTTGGATAGAAATATAAGGAACTTGGCACTTTTACGTAGTCTTCCACAAGAACATTGAACTATTCACCAATGAGAATAGAAAGGGAAAAGGATGAACCAGAAAACCTATACATATGTATATATATATACACACGACTATGCGAAGGAACACACTCCTTCTCTGTGCTAGTCTATTATACTGGGTGCTCAAGTTTCAAAATGAAATGCAAATCAGCTATGCTATATCCCGGAAATGCCTCCATATGCGTCTCAACACCAACTCATTCAGAACAGGAAATACTGGAATGAGACACAAACGGCCATTTGTGAGAAATAATGCATTGCAAAACATCAAAAACTTTCGTGGCCAATATGGGGCTCGAACCCATGACATCCGCGTTATTAGCACGGCGCTCTAACCAACTGAGCTAATCGGCCATCTTAACAACCGTGGGAATAATAAGCAAGACATTCGCCTTCCACAAGGCCCTGACAAGCTGAGCTTGTCGGTTAAGCAACATGGTCGACACATGTATGCACGTGTACTGGGCACTTGTCTTTCTGTGCAAATGGATTGCTTACACCACACACGCACACGCACACACACATCACACATGTGCCCGCAAAATATGGTCACCTCGTTTTCGGAAGATAAGTATCATGCAAAACTTCACAAACACCCTTGCCCTCTGACGGCTTGGATAGAAATATAAGGAACTTGGCACTTTTACGTAGTCTTCCACAAGAACATTGAACTATTCACCAATGAGAATAGAAAGGGAAAAGGATGAACCAGAAAACCTATACATATGTATATATATATACACACGACTATGCGAAGGAACACACTCCTTCTCTGTGCTAGTCTATTATACTGGGTGCTCAAGTTTCAAAATGAAATGCAAATCAGATATGCTATATCCCGGAAAAGCCTTCATATGCGTCTCAACACCAACTCATTCAGAACAGGAAATACTGGAAAGAGACACAAACGGCCATTTGTGAGAAATAATGCATTGCAAAACATCAAAAACTTGACAAGAGATTCGCCTTCCACAAGGCCCTGACAAGCTGAGCATGTCGGTTAAGCAACATGGTCGACACATGTATGCACGTGTACTGGGCACTTGTCTTTCTGTGCAAATGGATTGCTTACACCACACACGCACACACACATCACACATGTGTCCGCAAAATATGGTCACCTCGTTTTCGGAAGATAAGTATCATGCAAAACTTCACAAACACCCTTGCCCTCTGACGGCTTGGATAGAAATATAAGGAACTTGGCACTTTTACGTAGTCTTCCACAAGAACATTGAACTATTCACCAATGAGAATAGAAAGGGAAAAGGATGAACCAGAAAACCTATACATATGTATATATATATACACACGACTATGCGAAGGAACACACTCCTTCTCTGTGCTAGTCTATTATACTGGGTGCTCAAGTTTCAAAATGAAATGCAAATCAGATATGCTATATCCCGGAAATGCCTTCATATGCGTCTCAACACCAACTCATTCAGAACAGGAAATACTGGAAAGAGACACAAACGGCCATTTGTGAGAAATAATGCATTGCAAAACATCAAAAACTTTCGTGGCCAATATGGGGCTCGAACCCATGACATCCGCGTTATTAGCACGGCGCTCTAACCAACTGAGCTAATCGGCCATCTTAACAACCGTGGGAATAATAAGCAAGACATTCGCCTTCCACAAGGCCCTGACAAGCTGAGCTTGTCGGTTAAGCAACATGGTCGACACATGTATGCACGTGTACTGGGCACTTGTCTTTCTGTGCAAATGGATTGCTTACACCACACACGCACACGCACACACACATCACACATGTGCCCGCAAAATATGGTCACCTCGTTTTCGGAAGATAAGTATCATGCAAAACTTCACAAACACCCTTGCCCTCTGACGGCTTGGATAGAAATATAAGGAACTTGGCACTTTTACGTAGTCTTCCACAAGAACATTGAACTATTCACCAATGAGAATAGAAAGGGAAAAGGATGAACCAGAAAACCTATACATATGTATATATATATACACACGACTATGCGAAGGAACACACTCCTTCTCTGTGCTAGTCTATTATACTGGGTGCTCAAGTTTCAAAATGAAATGCAAATCAGATATGCTATATCCCGGAAAAGCCTTCATATGCGTCTCAACACCAACTCATTCAGAACAGGAAATACTGGAAAGAGACACAAACGGCCATTTGTGAGAAATAATGCATTGCAAAACATCAAAAACTTTCGTGGCCAATATGGGGCTCGAACCCATGACATCCGCGTTATTAGCACGGCGCTCTAACCAACTGAGCTAATCGGCCATCTTAACAACCGTGGGAATAATAAGCAAGACATTCGCCTTCCACAAGGCCCTGACAAGCTGAGCTTGTCGGTTAAGCAACATGGTCGACACATGTATGCACGTGTACTGGGCACTTGTCTTTCTGTGCAAATGGATTGCTTACACCACACACGCACACACACATCACACATGTGTCCGCAAAATATGGTCACCTCGTTTTCGGAAGATAAGTATCATGCAAAACTTCACAAACACCCTTGCCCTCTGACGGCTTGGATAGAAATATAAGGAACTTGGCACTTTTACGTAGTCTTCCACAAGAACATTGAACTATTCACCAATGAGAATAGAAAGGGAAAAGGATGAACCAGAAAACCTATACATATGTATATATATATACACACGACTATGCGAAGGAACACACTCCTTCTCTGTGCTAGTCTATTATACTGGGTGCTCAAGTTTCAAAATGAAATGCAAATCAGATATGCTATATCCCGGAAAAGCCTTCATATGCGTCTCAACACCAACTCATTCAGAACAGGAAATACTGGAAAGAGACACAAACGGCCATTTGTGAGAAATAATGCATTGCAAAACATCAAAAACTTTCGTGGCCAATATGGGGCTCGAACCCATGACATCCGCGTTATTAGCACGGCGCTCTAACCAACTGAGCTAATCGGCCATCTTAACAACCATGGGAATAATAAGCAAGACATTCGCCTTCCACAAGGCCCTGACAAGCTGAGCTTGTCTGTTAAGCAACATGGTCGACACATGTATGCACGTGTACTGGGCACTTGTCTTTCTGTGCAAATGGATTGCTTACACCACACACGCACACACACATCACACATGTGTCCGCAATACATGGTCACCTCGTTTTCGGAAGATAAGTATCATGCAAAACTTCACAAACACCCTTGCCCTCTGACGGCTTGGATAGAAATATAAGGAACTTGGCACTTTTACGTAGTCTTCCACAAGAACATTGAACTATCCACCAATGAGAATAGAAAGGGAAAAGGATGAACCAGAAAACCTATACATATGTATATATATATACACACGACTATGCGAAGGAACACACTCCTTCTCTGTGCTAGTCTATTATACTGGGTGCTCAAGTTTCAAAATGAAATGCAAATCAGATATGCTATATCCCGGAAAAGCCTTCATATGCGTCTCAACACCAACTCATTCAGAACAGGAAATACTGGAAAGAGACACAAACGGCCATTTGTGAGAAATAATGCATTGCAAAACATCAAAAACTTTCGTGGCCAATATGGGGCTCGAACCCATGACATCTGCGTTATTAGCACGGCGCTCTAACCAACTGAGCTAATCGGCCATCTTAACAACCATGGGAATAATAAGCAAGACATTCGCCTTCCACAAGGCCCTGACAAGCTGAGCTTGTCTGTTAAGCAACATGGTCGACACATGTATGCACGTGTACTGGGCACTTGTCTTTCTGTGCAAATGGATTGCTTACACCACACACGGATACACACATCACACATGTGTCCGCAATACATGGTCACCTCGTTTTCGGAAGATAAGTATCATGCAAAACTTCACAAACACCGTTGCCCTCTGACGGCTTGGATAGAAATATAAGGAACTTGGCACTTTTACGTAGTCTTCCACAAGAACATTGAACTATTCACCAATGAGAATAGAAAGGGAAAAGGATGAACCAGAAAACCTATACATATGTATATATATATACACACGACTATGCGAAGGAACACACTCCTTCTCTGTGCTAGTCTATTATACTGGGTGCTCAAGTTTCAAAATGAAATGCAAATCAGATATGCTATATCCCGGAAAAGCCTTCATATGCGTCTCAACACCAACTCATTCAGAACAGGAAATACTGGAAAGAGACACAAACGGCCATTTGTGAGAAATAATGCATTGCAAAACATCAAAAACTTTCGTGGCCAATATGGGGCTCGAACCCATGACATCCGCGTTATTAGCACGGCGCTCTAACCAACTGAGCTAATCGGCCATCTTAACAACCATGGGAATAATAAGGAAGACATTCGCCTTCCACAAGGCCCTGACAAGCTGAGCTTGTCGGTTAAGCAACATGGTCGACACATGTATGCACGTGTACTGGGCACTTGTCTTTCTGTGCAAATGGATTGCTTACACCACACACGCACACACACATCACACATGTGTCCGCAATACATGGTCACCTCGTTTTCGGAAGATAAGTATCATGCAAAACTTCACAAACACCCTTGCCCTCTGACGGCTTGGATAGAAATATAAGGAACTTGGCACTTTTACGTAGTCTTCCACAAGAACATTGAACTATTCACCAATGAGAATAGAAAGGGAAAAGGATGAACCAGAAAACCTATACATATGTATATATATATACACACGACTATGCGAAGGAACACACTCCTTCTCTGTGCTAGTCTATTATACTGGGTGCTCAAGTTTCAAAATGAAATGCAAATCAGATATGCTATATCCCGGAAAAGCCTTCATATGCGTCTCAACACCAACTCATTCAGAACAGGAAATACTGGAAAGAGACACAAACGGCCATTTGTGAGAAATAATGCATTGCAAAACATCAAAAACTTTCGTGGCCAATATGGGGCTCGAACCCATGACATCCGCGTTATTAGCACGGCGCTCTAACCAACTGAGCTAATCGGCCATCATAACAACCATGGGAATAATAAGCAAGACATTCGCCTTCCACAAGGCCCTGACAAGCTGAGCTTGTCGGTTAAGCAACATGGTCGACACATGTATGCACGTGTACTGGGCACTTGTCTTTCTGTGCAAATGGATTGCGTACACCACACACGCACACACACATCACACATGTGTCCGCAAAATATGGTCACCTCGTTTTCGGAAGATAAGTATCATGCAAAACGTCACAAACACCCTTGCCCTCTGACGGCTTGGATAGAAATATAAGGAACTTGGCACTTTTACGTAGTCTTCCACAAGAACATTGAACTATTCACCAATGAGAATAGAAAGGGAAAAGGATGAACCAGAAGACCTATACATATGTATATATATATACACACGACTATGCGAAGGAACACACTCCTTCTCTGTGCTAGTCTATTATACTGGGTGCTCAAGTTTCAAAATGAAATGCAAATCAGATATGCTATATCCCGGAAAAGCCTTCATATGCGTCTCAACACCAACTCATTCAGAACAGGAAATACTGGAAAGAGACACAAACGGCCATTTGTGAGAAATAATGCATTGCAAAACATCAAAAACTTTCGTGGCCAATATGGGGCTCGAACCCATGACATCCGCGTTATTAGCACGGCGCTCTAACCAACTGAGCTAATCGGCCATCTTAACAACCATGGGAATAATAAGCAAGACATTCGCCTTCCACAAGGCCCTGACAAGCTGAGCTTGTCGGTTAAGCAACATGGTCGACACATGTATGCACGTGTACTGGGCACTTGTCTTTCTGTGCAAATGGATTGCGTACACCACACACGCACACACACATCACACATGTGTCCGCAAAATATGGTCACCTCGTTTTCGGAAGATAAGTATCATGCAAAACGTCACAAACACCCTTGCCCTCTGACGGCTTGGATAGAAATATAAGGAACTTGGCACTTTTACGTAGTCTTCCACAAGAACATTGAACTATTCACCAATGAGAATAGAAAGGGAAAAGGATGAACCAGAAAACCTATACATATGTATATATATATACACACGACTATGCGAAGGAACACACTCCTTCTCTGTGCTAGTCTATTATACTGGGTGCTCAAGTTTCAAAATGAAATGCAAATCAGATATGCTATATCCCGGAAAAGCCTTCATATGCGTCTCAACACCAACTCATTCAGAACAGGAAATACTGGAAAGAGACACAAACGGCCATTTGTGAGAAATAATGCATTGCAAAACATCAAAAACTTTCGTGGCCAATATGGGGCTCGAACCCATGACATCCGCGTTATTAGCACGGCGCTCTAACCAAATGAGCTAATCGGCCATCTTAACAACCATGGGAATAATAAGCAAGACATTCGCCTTCCACAAGGCCCTGACAAGCTGAGCTTGTCGGTTAAGCAACATGGTCGACACATGTATGCACATGTACTGGGCACTTGTCTTTCTGTGCAAATGGATTGCTTACACCACACACGCACACACACATCACACATGTGTCCGCAATACATGGTCACCTCGTTTTCGGAAGATAAGTATCATGCAAAACTTCACAAACACCCTTGCCCTCTGACGGCTTGGATAGAAATATAAGGAACTTGGCACTTTTACGTAGTCTTCCACAAGAACATTGAACTATTCACCAATGAGAATAGAAAGGGAAAAGGATGAACCAGAAAACCTATACATATGTATATATATACACACGACTATGCGAAGGAACACACTCCTTCTCTGTGCTAGTCTATTATACTGGGTGCTCAAGTTTCAAAATGAAATGCAAATCAGATATGCTATATCCCGGAAAAGCCTTCATATGCGTCTCAACACCAACTCATTCAGAACAGGAAATACTGGAAAGAGACACAAACGGCCATTTGTGAGAAATAATGCATTGCAAAACATCAAAAACTTTCGTGTTTTGCAAAACATCAAAAACTTGACAAGACATTCGCCTTCCACAAGGCCCTGACAAGCTGAGCTTGTCGGTTAAGCAACATGGTCCACACATGTATGCACGTGTACTGGGCACTTGTCTTTCTGTGCAAATGGATTGCGTACACCACACACGCACACACACATCACACATGTGTCCGCAAAATATGGTCACCTCGTTTTCGGAAGATAAGTATCATGCAAAACTTCACAAACACCCTTGCCCTCTGACGGCTTGGATAGAAATATAAGGAACTTGGCACTTTTACGTAGTCTTCCACAAGAACATTGAACTATTCACCAATGAGAATAGAAAGGGAAAAGGATGAACCAGAAAACCTATACATATGTATATATATATATACACACGACTATGCGAAGGAACACACTCCTTCTCTGTGCTAGTCTATTATACTGGGTGCTCAAGTTTCAAAATGAAATGCAAATCAGATATGCTATATCCCGGAAAAGCCTTCATATGCGTCTCAACACCAACTCATTCAGAACAGGAAATACTGGAAAGAGACACAAACGGCCATTTGTGAGAAATAATGCATTGCAAAACATCAAAAACTTTCGTGGCCAATATGGGGCTCGAACCCATGACATCCGCGTTATTAGCACGCCGCTCTAACCAACTGAGCTAATCGGCCATCTTAACAACCAAGGGAATAATAAGCAAGACATTCGCCTTCCACAAGGCCCTGACAAGCTGAGCTTGTCGGTTAAGCAACATGGTCGACACATGTATGCACATGTACTGGGCACTTGTCTTTCTGTGCAAATGGATTGCTTACACCACACACGCACACACACATCACACATGTGTCCGCAATACATGGTCACCTCGTTTTCGGAAGATAAGTATCATGCAAAACTTCACAAACACCCTTGCCCTCTGACGGCTTGGATAGAAATATAAGGAACTTGGCACTTTTACGTAGTCTTCCACAAGAACATTGAACTATTCACCAATGAGAATAGAAAGGGAAAAGGATGAACCAGAAAACCTATACATATGTATATATATACACACGACTATGCGAAGGAACACACTCCTTCTCTGTGCTAGTCTATTATACTGGGTGCTCAAGTTTCAAAATGAAATGCAAATCAGATATGCTATATCCCGGAAAAGCCTTCATATGCGTCTCAACACCAACTCATTCAGAACAGGAAATACTGGAAAGAGACACAAACGGCCATTTGTGAGAAATAATGCATTGCAAAACATCAAAAACTTTCGTGGCCAATATGGGGCTCGAACCCATGACATCCGCATTACTAGCACGGCGCTCTAACCAACTGAGCTAATCGGCCATCTTAACAACCATGGGAATAATAAGCAAGACATTCGCCTTCCACAAGGCCCTGACAAGCTGAGCTTGTCGGTTAAGCAACATGGTCGACACATGTATGCACGTGTACTGGGCACTTGTCTTTCTGTGCAAATGGATTGCTTACACCACACACGCACACACACATCACACATGTGTCCGCAATACATGGTCACCTCGTTTTCGGAAGATAAGTATCATGCAAAACTTCACAAACACCCTTGCCCTCTGACGGCTTGGATAGAAATATAAGGAACTTGGCACTTTTACGTAGTCTTCCACAAGAACATTGAACTATTCACCAATGAGAATAGAAAGGGAAAAGGATGAACCAGAAAACCTATACATATGTATATATATACACACGACTATGCGAAGGAACACACTCCTTCTCTGTGCTAGTCTATTATACTGGGTGCTCAAGTTTCAAAATGAAATGCAAATCAGATATGCTATATCCCGGAAAAGCCTTCATATGCGTCTCAACACCAACTCATTCAGAACAGGAAATACTGGAAAGAGACACAAACGGCCATTTGTGAGAAATAATGCATTGCAAAACATCAAAAACTTTCGTGGCCAATATGGGGCTCGAACCCATGACATCCGCATTACTAGCACGGCGCTCTAACCAACTGAGCTAATCGGCCATCTTAACAACCATGGGAATAATAAGCAAGACATTCGCCTTCCACAAGGCCCTGACAAGCTGAGCTTGTCGGTTAAGCAACATGGTCGACACATGTATGCACGTGTACTGGGCACTTGTCTTTCTGTGCAAATGGATTGCTTACACCACACACGCACACACACATCACACATGTGTCCGCAATACATGGTCACCTCGTTTTCGGAAGATAAGTATCATGCAAAACTTCACAAACACCCTTGCCCTCTGACGGCTTGGATAGAAATATAAGGAACTTGGCACTTTTACGTAGTCTTCCACAAGAACATTGAACTATTCACCAATGAGAATAGAAAGGGAAAAGGATGAACCAGAAAACCTATACATATGTATATATATACACACGACTATGCGAAGGAACACACTCCTTCTCTGTGCTAGTCTATTATACTGGGTGCTCAAGTTTCAAAATGAAATGCAAATCAGATATGCTATATCCCGGAAAAGCCTTCATATGCGTCTCAACACCAACTCATTCAGAACAGGAAATACTGGAAAGAGACACAAACGGCCATTTGTGAGAAATAATGCATTGCAAAACATCAAAAACTTTCGTGGCCAATATGGGGCTCGAACCCATGACATCCGCGTTATTAGCACGGCGCTCTAACCAACTGAGCTAATCGGCCATCTTAACAACCAAGGGAATAATAAGCAAGACATTCGCCTTCCACAAGGCCCTGACAAGCTGAGCTTGTCGGTTAAGCAACATGGTCGACACATGTATGCACGTGTACTGGGCACTTGTCTTTCTGTGCAAATGGATTGCTTACACCACACACGCACACACACATCACACATGTGTCCGCAATACATGGTCACCTCGTTTTCGGAAGATAAGTATCATGCAAAACTTCACAAACACCCTTGCCCTCTGACGGCTTGGATAGAAATATAAGGAACTTGGCACTTTTACGTAGTCTTCCACAAGAACATTGAACTATTCACCAATGAGAATAGAAAGGGAAAAGGATGAACCAGAAAACCTATCCATATGTATATATATACACACGACTATGCGAAGGAACACACTCCTTCTCTGTGCTAGTCTATTATACTGGGTGCTCAAGTTTCAAAATGAAATGCAAATCAGATATGCTATATCCCGGAAAAGCCTTCATATGCGTCTCAACACCAACTCATTCAGAACAGGAAATACTGGAAAGAGACACAAACGGCCATTTGTGAGAAATAATGCATTGCAAAACATCAAAGACTTTCGTGGCCAATATGGGGCTCGAACCCATGACATCCGCATTATTAGCACGGCGCTCTAACCAACTGAGCTAATCGGCCATCTCAACAACCATGGGAATAATAAGCAAGACATTCGCCTTCCACAAGGCCCTGACAAGCTGAGCTTGTCTGTTAAGCAACATGGTCGACACATGTATGCACGTGTACTGGGCACTTGTCTTTCTGTGCAAATGGATTGCTTACACCACACACGCACACACACATCACACATGTGTCCGCAAAATATGGTCACCTCGTTTTCGGAAGATAAGTATCATGCAAAACTTCACAAACACCCTTGCCCTCTGACGGCTTGGATAGAAATATAAGGAACTTGGCACTTTTACGTAGTCTTCCACAAGAACATTGAACTATTCACCAATGAGAATAGAAAGGGAAAAGGATGAAGCAGAAAACCTATACATATGTATACATATACACACGACTATGCGAAGGAACACACTCCTTCTCTGTGCTAGTCTATTATACTGGGTGCTCAAGTTTCAAAATGAAATGCAAATCAGATATGCTATATCCCGGAAAAGCCTTCATATGCGTCTCAACACCAACTCATTCAGAACAGGAAATACTGGAAAGAGACACAAACGGCCATTTGTGAGAAATAATGCATTGCAAAACATCAAAAACTTTCGTGGCCAATATGGGGCTCGAACCCATGACATCCGCCTTATTAGCACGGCGCTCTAACCAACTGAGCTAATCGGCCATCTTAACAACCAAGGGAATAATAAGCAAGACATTCGCCTTCCACAAGGCCCTGACAAGCTGAGCTTGTCGGTTAAGCAACATGGTCGACACATGTATGCACGTGTACTGGGCACTTGTCTTTCTGTGCAAATGGATTGCTTACACCACACACGCACACACACATCACACATGTGTCCGCAATACATGGTCACCTCGTTTTCGGAAGATAAGTATCATGCAAAACTTCACAAACACCCTTGCCCTCTGACGGCTTGGATAGAAATATAAGGAACTTGGCACTTTTACGTAGTCTTCCACAAGAACATTGAACTATTCACCAATGAGAATAGAAAGGGAAAAGGATGAACCAGAAAACCTATCCATATGTATATATATACACACGACTATGCGAAGGAACACACTCCTTCTCTGTGCTAGTCTATTATACTGGGTGCTCAAGTTTCAAAATGAAATGCAAATCAGATATGCTATATCCCGGAAAAGCCTTCATATGCGTCTCAACACCAACTCATTCAGAACAGGAAATACTGGAAAGAGACACAAACGGCCATTTGTGAGAAATAATGCATTGCAAAACATCAAAGACTTTCGTGGCCAATATGGGGCTCGAACCCATGACATCCGCATTATTAGCACGGCGCTCTAACCAACTGAGCTAATCGGCCATCTCAACAACCATGGGAATAATAAGCAAGACATTCGCCTTCCACAAGGCCCTGACAAGCTGAGCTTGTCTGTTAAGCAACATGGTCGACACATGTATGCACGTGTACTGGGCACTTGTCTTTCTGTGCAAATGGATTGCTTACACCACACACGCACACACACATCACACATGTGTCCGCAAAATATGGTCACCTCGTTTTCGGAAGATAAGTATCATGCAAAACTTCACAAACACCCTTGCCCTCTGACGGCTTGGATAGAAATATAAGGAACTTGGCACTTTTACGTAGTCTTCCACAAGAACATTGAACTATTCACCAATGAGAATAGAAAGGGAAAAGGATGAACCAGAAAACCTATACATATGTATACATATACACACGACTATGCGAAGGAACACACTCCTTCTCTGTGCTAGTCTATTATACTGGGTGCTCAAGTTTCAAAATGAAATGCAAATCAGATATGCTATATCCCGGAAAAGCCTTCATATGCGTCTCAACACCAACTCATTCAGAACAGGAAATACTGGAAAGAGACACAAACGGCCATTTGTGAGAAATAATGCATTGCAAAACATCAAAAACTTTCGTGGCCAATATGGGGCTCGAACCCATGACATCCGCGTTATTAGCACGGCGCTCTAACCAACTGAGCTAATCGGCCATCTTAACAACCATGGGAATAATAAGCAAGACATTCGCCTTCCACAAGGCCCTGACAAGCTGAGCTTGTCGGTTAAGCAACATGGTCGACACATGTATGCACGTGTACTGGGCACTTGTCTTTCTGTGCAAATGGATTGCTTACACCACACACGCACACACACATCACACATGTGTCCGCAATACATGGTCACCTCGTTTTCGGAAGATAAGTATCATGCAAAACTTCACAAACACCCTTGCCCTCTGACGGCTTGGATAGAAATATAAGGAACTTGGCACTTTTACGTAGTCTTCCACAAGAACATTGAACTATTCACCAATGAGAATAGAAAGGGAAAAGGATGAACCAGAAAACCTATACATATGTATATATATACACACGACTATGCGAAGGAACACACTCCTTCTCTGTGCTAGTCTATTATACTGGGTGCTCAAGTTTCAAAATGAAATGCAAATCAGATATGCTATATCCCGGAAAAGCCTTCATATGCGTCTCAACACCAACTCATTCAGAACAGGAAATACTGGAAAGAGACACAAACGGCCATTTGTGAGAAATAATGCATTGCAAAACATCAAAAACTTTCGTGGCCAATATGGGGCTCGAACCCATGACATCCGCGTTATTAGCACGGCGCTCTAACCAACTGAGCTAATCGGCCATCTCAACAACCATGGGAATAATAAGCAAGACATTCGCCTTCCACAAGGCCCTGACAAGCTGAGCTTGTCGGTTAAGCAACATGGTCGACACATGTATGCACGTGTACTGGGCACTTGTCTTTCTGTGCAAATGGATTGCTTACACCACACACGCACACACACATCACACATGTGTCCGCAATACATGGTCACCTCGTTTTCGGAAGATCAACTTCACAAACACCCTTGCCTTCTGACGGCTTGGATAGAAATATAAGGAACTTGGCACTTTTACGTAGTCTTCCACAAGAACATTGAACTATTCACCAATGAGAATAGAAAGGGAAAAGGATGAACCAAAAACCTATACATATGTATATATATACACACGACTATGCGAAGGAACACACTCCTTCTCTGTGCTAGTCTATTATACTGGGTGCTCAAGTTTCAAAATGAAATGCAAATCAGATATGCTATATCCCGGAAAAGCCTTCATATGCGTCTCAACACCAACTCATTCAGAACAGGAAATACTGGAAAGAGACACAAACGGCCATTTGTGAGAAATAATGCATTGCAAAACATCAAAAACTTTCGTGGCCAATATGGGGCTCGAACCCATGACATCCGCCTTATTAGCACGGCGCTCTAACCAACTGAGCTAATCGGCCATCTTAACAACCATGGGAATAATAAGCAAGACATTCGCCTTCCACAAGGCCCTGACAAGCTGAGCTTGTCTGTTAAGCAACATGGTCGACACATGTATGCACGTGTACTGGGCACTTGTCTTTCTGTGCAAATGGATTGCTTACACCACACACGCACACACACATCACACATGTGTCCGCAATACATGGTCACCTCGTTTTCGGAAGATAAGTATCATGCAAAACTTCACAAACACCCTTGCCCTCTGACGGCTTGGATAGAAATATAAGGAACTTGGCACTTTTACGTAGTCTTCCACAAGAACATTGAACTATTCACCAATGAGAATAGAAAGGGAAAAGGATGAACCAGAAGACCTATACATATGTATATATATATACACACGACTATGCGAAGGAACACACTCCTTCTCTGTGCTAGTCTATTATACTGGGTGCTCAAGTTTCAAAATGAAATGCAAATCAGATATGCTATATCCCGGAAAAGCCTTCATATGCGTCTCAACACCAACTCATTCAGAACAGGAAATACTGGAAAGAGACACAAACGGCCATTTGTGAGAAATAATGCATTGCAAAACATCAAAAACTTTCGTGGCCAATATGGGGCTCGAACCCATGACATCCGCCTTATTAGCACGGCGCTCTAACCAACTGAGCTAATCGGCCATCTTAACAACCATGGGAATAATAAGCAAGACATTCGCCTTCCACAAGGCCCTGACAAGCTGAGCTTGTCGGTTAAGCAACATGGTCGACACATGTATGCACGTGTACTGGGCACTTGTCTTTCTGTGCAAATGGATTGCTTACACCACACACGCACACACACATCACACATGTGTCCGCAATACATGGTCACCTCGTTTTCGGAAGATAAGTATCATGCAAAACTTCACAAACACCCTTGCCCTCTGACGGCTTGGATAGAAATATAAGGAACTTGGCACTTTTACGTAGTCTTCCACAAGAACATTGAACTATTCACCAATGAGAATAGAAAGGGAAAAGGATGAACCAGAAAACCTATACATATGTATATATATACACACGACTATGCGAAGGAACACACTCCTTCTCTGTGCTAGTCTATTATACTGGGTGCTCAAGTTTCAAAATGAAATGCAAATCAGATATGCTATATCCCGGAAAAGCCTTCATATGCGTCTCAACACCAACTCATTCAGAACAGGAAATACTGGAAAGAGACACAAACGGCCATTTGTGAGAAATAATGCATTGCAAAACATCAAAAACTTTCGTGGCCAATATGGGGCTCGAACCCATGACATCCGCCTTATTAGCACGGCGCTCTAACCAACTGAGCTAATCGGCCATCTCAACAACCATGGGAATAATAAGCAAGACATTCGCCTTCCACAAGGCCCTGACAAGCTGAGCTTGTCGGTTAAGCAACATGGTCGACACATGTATGCACGTGTACTGGGCACTTGTCTTTCTGTGCAAATGGATTGCTTACACCACACACGCACACACACATCACACATGTGTCCGCAATACATGGTCACCTCGTTTTCGGAAGATCAACTTCACAAACACCCTTGCCCTCTGACGGCTTGGATAGAAATATAAGGAACTTGGCACTTTTACGTAGTCTTCCACAAGAACATTGAACTATTCACCAATGAGAATAGAAAGGGAAAAGGATGAACCAAAAACCTATACATATGTATATATATACACACGACTATGCGAAGGAACACACTCCTTCTCTGTGCTAGTCTATTATACTGGGTGCTCAAGTTTCAAAATGAAATGCAAATCAGATATGCTATATCCCGGAAAAGCCTTCATATGCGTCTCAACACCAACTCATTCAGAACAGGAAATACTGGAAAGAGACACAAACGGCCATTTGTGAGAAATAATGCATTGCAAAACATCAAAAACTTTCGTGGCCAATATGGGGCTCGAACCCATGACATCCGCCTTATTAGCACGGCGCTCTAACCAACTGAGCTAATCGGCCATCTTAACAACCATGGGAATAATAAGCAAGACATTCGCCTTCCACAAGGCCCTGACAAGCTGAGCTTGTCTGTTAAGCAACATGGTCGACACATGTATGCACGTGTACTGGGCACTTGTCTTTCTGTGCAAATGGATTGCTTACACCACACACGCACACACACATCACACATGTGTCCGCAATACATGGTCACCTCGTTTTCGGAAGATCAACTTCACAAACACCCTTGCCTTCTGACGGCTTGGATAGAAATATAAGGAACTTGGCACTTTTACGTAGTCTTCCACAAGAACATTGAACTATTCACCAATGAGAATAGAAAGGGAAAAGGATGAACCAGAAAACCTATACATATGTATATATATACACACGACTATGCGAAGGAACACACTCCTTCTCTGTGCTAGTCTATTATACTGGGTGCTCAAGTTTCAAAATGAAATGCAAATCAGATATGCTATATCCCGGAAAAGCCTTCATATGCGTCTCAACACCAACTCATTCAGAACAGGAAATACTGGAAAGAGACACAAACGGCCATTTGTGAGAAATAATGCATTGCAAAACATCAAAAACTTTCGTGGCCAATATGGGGCTCGAACCCATGACATCCGCCTTATTAGCACGGCGCTCTAACCAACTGAGCTAATCGGCCATCTTAACAACCATGGGAATAATAAGCAAGACATTCGCCTTCCACAAGGCCCTGACAAGCTGAGCTTGTCGGTTAAGCAACATGGTCGACACATGTATGCACGTGTACTGGGCACTTGTCTTTCTGTGCAAATGGATTGCTTACACCACACACGCACACACACATCACACATGTGTCCGCAATACATGGTCACCTCGTTTTCGGAAGATAAGTATCATGCAAAACTTCACAAACACCCTTGCCCTCTGACGGCTTGGATAGAAATATAAGGAACTTGGCACTTTTACGTAGTCTTCCACAAGAACATTGAACTATTCACCAATGAGAATAGAAAGGGAAAAGGATGAACCAGAAAACCTATACATATGTATATATATACACACGACTATGCGAAGGAACACACTCCTTCTCTGTGCTAGTCTATTATACTGGGTGCTCAAGTTTCAAAATGAAATGCAAATCAGATATGCTATATCCCGGAAAAGCCTTCATATGCGTCTCAACACCAACTCATTCAGAACAGGAAATACTGGAAAGAGACACAAACGGCCATTTGTGAGAAATAATGCATTGCAAAACATCAAAAACTTTCGTGGCCAATATGGGGCTCGAACCCATGACATCCGCCTTATTAGCACGGCGCTCTAACCAACTGAGCTAATCGGCCATCTCAACAACCATGGGAATAATAAGCAAGACATTCGCCTTCCACAAGGCCCTGACAAGCTGAGCTTGTCGGTTAAGCAACATGGTCGACACATGTATGCACGTGTACTGGGCACTTGTCTTTCTGTGCAAATGGATTGCTTACACCACACACGCACACACACATCACACATGTGTCCGCAATACATGGTCACCTCGTTTTCGGAAGATCAACTTCACAAACACCCTTGCCCTCTGACGGCTTGGATAGAAATATAAGGAACTTGGCACTTTTACGTAGTCTTCCACAAGAACATTGAACTATTCACCAATGAGAATAGAAAGGGAAAAGGATGAACCAAAAACCTATACATATGTATATATATACACACGACTATGCGAAGGAACACACTCCTTCTCTGTGCTAGTCTATTATACTGGGTGCTCAAGTTTCAAAATGAAATGCAAATCAGATATGCTATATCCCGGAAAAGCCTTCATATGCGTCTCAACACCAACTCATTCAGAACAGGAAATACTGGAAAGAGACACAAACGGCCATTTGTGAGAAATAATGCATTGCAAAACATCAAAAACTTTCGTGGCCAATATGGGGCTCGAACCCATGACATCCGCCTTATTAGCACGGCGCTCTAACCAACTGAGCTAATCGGCCATCTTAACAACCATGGGAATAATAAGCAAGACATTCGCCTTCCACAAGGCCCTGACAAGCTGAGCTTGTCTGTTAAGCAACATGGTCGACACATGTATGCACGTGTACTGGGCACTTGTCTTTCTGTGCAAATGGATTGCTTACACCACACACGCACACACACATCACACATGTGTCCGCAATACATGGTCACCTCGTTTTCGGAAGATAAGTATCATGCAAAACTTCACAAACACCCTTGCCCTCTGACGGCTTGGATAGAAATATAAGGAACTTGGCACTTTTACGTAGTCTTCCACAAGAACATTGAACTATTCACCAATGAGAATAGAAAGGGAAAAGGATGAACCAGAAGACCTATACATATGTATATATATATACACACGACTATGCGAAGGAACACACTCCTTCTCTGTGCTAGTCTATTATACTGGGTGCTCAAGTTTCAAAATGAAATGCAAATCAGATATGCTATATCCCGGAAAAGCCTTCATATGCGTCTCAACACCAACTCATTCAGAACAGGAAATACTGGAAAGAGACACAAACGGCCATTTGTGAGAAATAATGCATTGCAAAACATCAAAAACTTTCGTGGCCAATATGGGGCTCGAACCCATGACATCCGCCTTATTAGCACGGCGCTCTAACCAACTGAGCTAATCGGCCATCTTAACAACCATGGGAATAATAAGCAAGACATTCGCCTTCCACAAGGCCCTGACAAGCTGAGCTTGTCGGTTAAGCAACATGGTCGACACATGTATGCACGTGTACTGGGCACTTGTCTTTCTGTGCAAATGGATTGCTTACACCACACACGCACACACACATCACACATGTGTCCGCAATACATGGTCACCTCGTTTTCGGAAGATAAGTATCATGCAAAACTTCACAAACACCCTTGCCCTCTGACGGCTTGGATAGAAATATAAGGAACTTGGCACTTTTACGTAGTCTTCCACAAGAACATTGAACTATTCACCAATGAGAATAGAAAGGGAAAAGGATGAACCAGAAAACCTATACATATGTATATATATACACACGACTATGCGAAGGAACACACTCCTTCTCTGTGCTAGTCTATTATACTGGGTGCTCAAGTTTCAAAATGAAATGCAAATCAGATATGCTATATCCCGGAAAAGCCTTCATATGCGTCTCAACACCAACTCATTCAGAACAGGAAATACTGGAAAGAGACACAAACGGCCATTTGTGAGAAATAATGCATTGCAAAACATCAAAAACTTTCGTGGCCAATATGGGGCTCGAACCCATGACATCCGCCTTATTAGCACGGCGCTCTAACCAACTGAGCTAATCGGCCATCTCAACAACCATGGGAATAATAAGCAAGACATTCGCCTTCCACAAGGCCCTGACAAGCTGAGCTTGTCGGTTAAGCAACATGGTCGACACATGTATGCACGTGTACTGGGCACTTGTCTTTCTGTGCAAATGGATTGCTTACACCACACACGCACACACACATCACACATGTGTCCGCAATACATGGTCACCTCGTTTTCGGAAGATCAACTTCACAAACACCCTTGCCCTCTGACGGCTTGGATAGAAATATAAGGAACTTGGCACTTTTACGTAGTCTTCCACAAGAACATTGAACTATTCACCAATGAGAATAGAAAGGGAAAAGGATGAACCAAAAACCTATACATATGTATATATATACACACGACTATGCGAAGGAACACACTCCTTCTCTGTGCTAGTCTATTATACTGGGTGCTCAAGTTTCAAAATGAAATGCAAATCAGATATGCTATATCCCGGAAAAGCCTTCATATGCGTCTCAACACCAACTCATTCAGAACAGGAAATACTGGAAAGAGACACAAACGGCCATTTGTGAGAAATAATGCATTGCAAAACATCAAAAACTTTCGTGGCCAATATGGGGCTCGAACCCATGACATCCGCCTTATTAGCACGGCGCTCTAACCAACTGAGCTAATCGGCCATCTTAACAACCATGGGAATAATAAGCAAGACATTCGCCTTCCACAAGGCCCTGACAAGCTGAGCTTGTCTGTTAAGCAACATGGTCGACACATGTATGCACGTGTACTGGGCACTTGTCTTTCTGTGCAAATGGATTGCTTACACCACACACGCACACACACATCACACATGTGTCCGCAATACATGGTCACCTCGTTTTCGGAAGATAAGTATCATGCAAAACTTCACAAACACCCTTGCCCTCTGACGGCTTGGATAGAAATATAAGGAACTTGGCACTTTTACGTAGTCTTCCACAAGAACATTGAACTATTCACCAATGAGAATAGAAAGGGAAAAGGATGAACCAGAAAACCTATACATATGTATATATATATACACACGACTATGCGAAGGAACACACTCCTTCTCTGTGCTAGTCTATTATACTGGGTGCTCAAGTTTCAAAATGAAATGCAAATCAGATATGCTATATCCCGGAAAAGCCTTCATATGCGTCTCAACACCAACTCATTCAGAACAGGAAATACTGGAAAGAGACACAAACGGCCATTTGTGAGAAATAATGCATTGCAAAACATCAAAAACTTTCGTGGCCAATATGGGGCTCGAACCCATGACATCCGCCTTATTAGCACGGCGCTCTAACCAACTGAGCTAATCGGCCATCTTAACAACCATGGGAATAATAAGCAAGACATTCGCCTTCCACAAGGCCCTGACAAGCTGAGCTTGTCGGTTAAGCAACATGGTCGACACATGTATGCACGTGTACTGGGCACTTGTCTTTCTGTGCAAATGGATTGCTTACACCACACACGCACACACACATCACACATGTGTCCGCAATACATGGTCACCTCTTTTTCGGAAGATCAACTTCACAAACACCCTTGCCCTCTGACGGCTTGGATAGAAATATAAGGAACTTGGCACTTTTACGTAGTCTTCCACAAGAACATTGAACTATTCACCAATGAGAATAGAAAGGGAAAAGGATGAAGCAAAAACCTATACATATGTATATATATATACACACGACTATGCGAAGGAACACACTCCTTCTCTGTGCTAGTCTATTATACTGGGTGCTCAAGTTTCAAAATGAAATGCAAATCAGATATGCTATATCCCGGAAAAGCCTTCATATGCGTCTCAACACCAACTCATTCAGAACAGGAAATACTGGAAAGAGACACAAACGGCCATTTGTGAGAAATAATGCATTGCAAAACATCAAAAACTTTCGTGGCCAATATGGGGCTCGAACCCATGACATCCGCCTTATTAGCACGGCGCTCTAACCAACTGAGCTAATCGGCCATCTTAACAACCATGGGAATAATAAGCAAGACATTCGCCTTCCACAAGGCCCTGACAAGCTGAGCTTGTCGGTTAAGCAACATGGTCGACACATGTATGCACGTGTACTGGGCACTTGTCTTTCTGTGCAAATGGATTGCTTACACCACACACGCACACACACATCACACATGTGTCCGCAATACATGGTCACCTCGTTTTCGGAAGATAAGTATCATGCAAAACTTCACAAACACCCTTGCCCTCTGACGGCTTGGATAGAAATATAAGGAACTTGGCACTTTTACGTAGTCTTCCACAAGAACATTGAACTATTCACCAATGAGAATAGAAAGGGAAAAGGATGAACCAGAAGACCTATACATATGTATATATATATACACACGACTATGCGAAGGAACACACTCCTTCTCTGTGCTAGTCTATTATACTGGGTGCTCAAGTTTCAAAATGAAATGCAAATCAGATATGCTATATCCCGGAAAAGCCTTCATATGCGTCTCAACACCAACTCATTCAGAACAGGAAATACTGGAAAGAGACACAAACGGCCATTTGTGAGAAATAATGCATTGCAAAACATCAAAAAACTTTCGTGGCCAATATGGGGCTCGAACCCATGACATCCGCGTTATTAGCACGGCGCTCTAACCAACTGAGCTAATCGGCCATCTTAACAACCATGGGAATAATAAGCAAGACATTCGCCTTCCACAAGGCCCTGACAAGCTGAGCTTGTCGGTTAAGCAACATGGTCGACACATGTATGCACGTGTACTGGGCACTTGTCTTTCTGTGCAAATGGATTGCTTACACCACACACGCACACACACATCACACATGTGTCCGCAATACATGGTCACCTCGTTTTCGGAAGATAAGTATCATGCAAAACTTCACAAACACCCTTGCCCTCTGACGGCTTGGATAGAAATATAAGGAACTTGGCACTTTTACGTAGTCTTCCACAAGAACATTGAACTATTCACCAATGAGAATAGAAAGGGAAAAGGATGAACCAGAAAACCTATACATATGTATATATATACACACGACTATGCGAAGGAACACACTCCTTCTCTGTGCTAGTCTATTATACTGGGTGCTCAAGTTTCAAAATGAAATGCAAATCAGATATGCTATATCCCGGAAAAGCCTTCATATGCGTCTCAACACCAACTCATTCAGAACAGGAAATACTGGAAAGAGACACAAACGGCCATTTGTGAGAAATAATGCATTGCAAAACATCAAAAACTTTCGTGGCCAATATGGGGCTCGAACCCATGACATCCGCGTTATTAGCACGGCGCTCTAACCAACTGAGCTAATCGGCCATCTTAACAACCATGGGAATAATAAGCAAGACATTCGCCTTCCACAAGGCCCTGACAAGCTGAGCTTGTCGGTTAAGCAACATGGTCGACACATGTATGCACGTGTACTGGGCACTTGTCTTTCTGTGCAAATGGATTGCTTACACCACACACGCACACACACATCACACATGTGTCCGCAATACATGGTCACCTCTTTTTCGGAAGATCAACTTCACAAACACCCTTGCCCTCTGACGGCTTGGATAGAAATATAAGGAACTTGGCACTTTTACGTAGTCTTCCACAAGAACATTGAACTATTCACCAATGAGAATAGAAAGGGAAAAGGATGAACCAAAAACCTATACATATGTATATATATACACACGACTATGCGAAGGAACACACTCCTTCTCTGTGCTAGTCTATTATACTGGGTGCTCAAGTTTCAAAATGAAATGCAAATCAGATATGCTATATCCCGGAAAAGCCTTCATATGCGTCTCAACACCAACTCATTCAGAACAGGAAATACTGGAAAGAGACACAAACGGCCATTTGTGAGAAATAATGCATTGCAAAACATCAAAAACTTTCGTGGCCAATATGGGGCTCGAACCCATGACATCCGCCTTATTAGCACGGCGCTCTAACCAACTGAGCTAATCGGCCATCTTAACAACCGTGGGAATAATAAGCAAGACATTCGCCTTCCACAAGGCCCTGACAAGCTGAGCTTGTCTGTTAAGCAACATGGTCGACACATGTATGCACGTGTACTGGGCACTTGTCTTTCTGTGCAAATGGATTGCTTACACCACACACGCACACACACATCACACATGTGTCCGCAATACATGGTCACCTCGTTTTCGGAAGATAAGTATCATGCAAAACTTCACAAACACCCTAGCCCTCTGACGGCTTGGATAGAAATATAAGGAACTTGGCACTTTTACGTAGTCTTCCACAAGAACATTGAACTATTCACCAATGAGAATAGAAAGGGAAAAGGATGAACCAGAAGACCTATACATATGTATATATATATACACACGACTATGCGAAGGAACACACTCCTTCTCTGTGCTAGTCTATTATACTGGGTGCTCAAGTTTCAAAATGAAATGCAAATCAGATATGCTATATCCCGGAAAAGCCTTCATATGCGTCTCAACACCAACTCATTCAGAACAGGAAATACTGGAAAGAGACACAAACGGCCATTTGTGAGAAATAATGCATTGCAAAACATCAAAAACTTTCGTGGCCAATATGGGGCTCGAACCCATGACATCCGCCTTATTAGCACGGCGCTCTAACCAACTGAGCTAATCGGCCATCTTAACAACCATGGGAATAATAAGCAAGACATTCGCCTTCCACAAGGCCCTGACAAGCTGAGCTTGTCGGTTAAGCAACATGGTCGACACATGTATGCACGTGTACTGGGCACTTGTCTTTCTGTGCAAATGGATTGCTTACACCACACACGCACACACACATCACACATGTGTCCGCAATACATGGTCACCTCGTTTTCGGAAGATAAGTATCATGCAAAACTTCACAAACACCCTTGCCCTCTGACGGCTTGGATAGAAATATAAGGAACTTGGCACTTTTACGTAGTCTTCCACAAGAACATTGAACTATTCACCAATGAGAATAGAAAGGGAAAAGGATGAACCAGAAAACCTATACATATGTATATATATACACACGACTATGCGAAGGAACACACTCCTTCTCTGTGCTAGTCTATTATACTGGGTGCTCAAGTTTCAAAATGAAATGCAAATCAGATATGCTATATCCCGGAAAAGCCTTCATATGCGTCTCAACACCAACTCATTCAGAACAGGAAATACTGGAAAGAGACACAAACGGCCATTTGTGAGAAATAATGCATTGCAAAACATCAAAAACTTTCGTGGCCAATATGGGGCTCGAACCCATGACATCCGCCTTATTAGCACGGCGCTCTAACCAACTGAGCTAATCGGCCATCTCAACAACCATGGGAATAATAAGCAAGACATTCGCCTTCCACAAGGCCCTGACAAGCTGAGCTTGTCGGTTAAGCAACATGGTCGACACATGTATGCACGTGTACTGGGCACTTGTCTTTCTGTGCAAATGGATTGCTTACACCACACACGCACACACACATCACACATGTGTCCGCAATACATGGTCACCTCTTTTTCGGAAGATCAACTTCACAAACACCCTTGCCCTCTGACGGCTTGGATAGAAATATAAGGAACTTGGCACTTTTACGTAGTCTTCCACAAGAACATTGAACTATTCACCAATGAGAATAGAAAGGGAAAAGGATGAAGCAAAAACCTATACATATGTATATATATATACACACGACTATGCGAAGGAACACACTCCTTCTCTGTGCTAGTCTATTATACTGGGTGCTCAAGTTTCAAAATGAAATGCAAATCAGATATGCTATATCCCGGAAAAGCCTTCATATGCGTCTCAACACCAACTCATTCAGAACAGGAAATACTGGAAAGAGACACAAACGGCCATTTGTGAGAAATAATGCATTGCAAAACATCAAAAACTTTCGTGGCCAATATGGGGCTCGAACCCATGACATCCGTGTTATTAGCACGGCGCTCTAACCAACTGAGCTAATCGGCCATCTTAACAACCATGGGAATAATAAGCAAGACATTCGCCTTCCACAAGGCCCTGACAAGCTGAGCTTGTCGGTTAAGCAACATGGTCGACACATGTATGCACGTGTACTGGGCACTTGTCTTTCTGTGCAAATGGATTGCTTACACCACACACGCACACACACATCACACATGTGTCCGCAATACATGGTCACCTCGTTTTCGGAAGATAAGTATCATGCAAAACTTCACAAACACCCTTGCCCTCTGACGGCTTGGATAGAAATATAAGGAACTTGGCACTTTTACGTAGTCTTCCACAAGAACATTGAACTATTCACCAATGAGAATAGAAAGGGAAAAGGATGAACCAGAAAACCTATACATATGTATATATATACACACGACTATGCGAAGGAACACACTCCTTCTCTGTGCTAGTCTATTATACTGGGTGCTCAAGTTTCAAAATGAAATGCAAATCAGATATGCTATATCCCGGAAAAGCCTTCATATGCGTCTCAACACCAACTCATTCAGAACAGGAAATACTGGAAAGAGACACAAACGGCCATTTGTGAGAAATAATGCATTGCAAAACATCAAAAACTTTCGTGGCCAATATGGGGCTCGAACCCATGACATCCGCCTTATTAGCACGGCGCTCTAACCAACTGAGCTAATCGGCCATCTCAACAACCATGGGAATAATAAGCAAGACATTCGCCTTCCACAAGGCCCTGACAAGCTGAGCTTGTCGGTTAAGCAACATGGTCGACACATGTATGCACGTGTACTGGGCACTTGTCTTTCTGTGCAAATGGATTGCTTACACCACACACGCACACACACATCACACATGTGTCCGCAATACATGGTCACCTCTTTTTCGGAAGATCAACTTCACAAACACCCTTGCCCTCTGACGGCTTGGATAGAAATATAAGGAACTTGGCACTTTTACGTAGTCTTCCACAAGAACATTGAACTATTCACCAATGAGAATAGAAAGGGAAAAGGATGAAGCAAAAACCTATACATATGTATATATATATACACACGACTATGCGAAGGAACACACTCCTTCTCTGTGCTAGTCTATTATACTGGGTGCTCAAGTTTCAAAATGAAATGCAAATCAGATATGCTATATCCCGGAAAAGCCTTCATATGCGTCTCAACACCAACTCATTCAGAACAGGAAATACTGGAAAGAGACACAAACGGCCATTTGTGAGAAATAATGCATTGCAAAACATCAAAAACTTTCGTGGCCAATATGGGGCTCGAACCCATGACATCCGTGTTATTAGCACGGCGCTCTAACCAACTGAGCTAATCGGCCATCTTAACAACCATGGGAATAATAAGCAAGACATTCGCCTTCCACAAGGCCCTGACAAGCTGAGCTTGTCGGTTAAGCAACATGGTCGACACATGTATGCACGTGTACTGGGCACTTGTCTTTCTGTGCAAATGGATTGCTTACACCACACACGCACACACACATCACACATGTGTCCGCAATACATGGTCACCTCGTTTTCGGAAGATAAGTATCATGCAAAACTTCACAAACACCCTTGCCCTCTGACGGCTTGGATAGAAATATAAGGAACTTGGCACTTTTACGTAGTCTTCCACAAGAACATTGAACTATTCACCAATGAGAATAGAAAGGGAAAAGGATGAACCAGAAAACCTATACATATGTATATATATACACACGACTATGCGAAGGAACACACTCCTTCTCTGTGCTAGTCTATTATACTGGGTGCTCAAGTTTCAAAATGAAATGCAAATCAGATATGCTATATCCCGGAAAAGCCTTCATATGCGTCTCAACACCAACTCATTCAGAACAGGAAATACTGGAAAGAGACACAAACGGCCATTTGTGAGAAATAATGCATTGCAAAACATCAAAAACTTTCGTGGCCAATATGGGGCTCGAACCCATGACATCCGCCTTATTAGCACGGCGCTCTAACCAACTGAGCTAATCGGCCATCTCAACAACCATGGGAATAATAAGCAAGACATTCGCCTTCCACAAGGCCCTGACAAGCTGAGCTTGTCGGTTAAGCAACATGGTCGACACATGTATGCACGTGTACTGGGCACTTGTCTTTCTGTGCAAATGGATTGCTTACACCACACACGCACACACACATCACACATGTGTCCGCAATACATGGTCACCTCTTTTTCGGAAGATCAACTTCACAAACACCCTTGCCCTCTGACGGCTTGGATAGAAATATAAGGAACTTGGCACTTTTACGTAGTCTTCCACAAGAACATTGAACTATTCACCAATGAGAATAGAAAGGGAAAAGGATGAAGCAAAAACCTATACATATGTATATATATATACACACGACTATGCGAAGGAACACACTCCTTCTCTGTGCTAGTCTATTATACTGGGTGCTCAAGTTTCAAAATGAAATGCAAATCAGATATGCTATATCCCGGAAAAGCCTTCATATGCGTCTCAACACCAACTCATTCAGAACAGGAAATACTGGAAAGAGACACAAACGGCCATTTGTGAGAAATAATGCATTGCAAAACATCAAAAACTTTCGTGGCCAATATGGGGCTCGAACCCATGACATCCGCGTTATTAGCACGGCGCTCTAACCAACTGAGCTAATCGGCCATCTTAACAACCATGGGAATAATAAGCAAGACATTCGCCTTCCACAAGGCCCTGACAAGCTGAGCTTGTCGGTTAAGCAACATGGTCGACACATGTATGCACGTGTACTGGGCACTTGTCTTTCTGTGCAAATGGATTGCTTACACCACACACGCACACACACATCACACATGTGTCCGCAATACATGGTCACCTCTTTTTCGGAAGATCAACTTCACAAACACCCTTGCCCTCTGACGGCTTGGATAGAAATATAAGGAACTTGGCACTTTTACGTAGTCTTCCACAAGAACATTGAACTATTCACCAATGAGAATAGAAAGGGAAAAGGATGAAGCAAAAACCTATACATATGTATATATATATACACACGACTATGCGAAGGAACACACTCCTTCTCTGTGCTAGTCTATTATACTGGGTGCTCAAGTTTCAAAATGAAATGCAAATCAGATATGCTATATCCCGGAAAAGCCTTCATATGCGTCTCAACACCAACTCATTCAGAACAGGAAATACTGGAAAGAGACACAAACGGCCATTTGTGAGAAATAATGCATTGCAAAACATCAAAAACTTTCGTGGCCAATATGGGGCTCGAACCCATGACATCCGCGTTATTAGCACGGCGCTCTAACCAACTGAGCTAATCGGCCATCTTAACAACCATGGGAATAATAAGCAAGACATTCGCCTTCCACAAGGCCCTGACAAGCTGAGCTTGTCGGTTAAGCAACATGGTCGACACATGTATGCACGTGTACTGGGCACTTGTCTTTCTGTGCAAATGGATTGCTTACACCACACACGCACACACACATCACACATGTGTCCGCAATACATGGTCACCTCGTTTTCGGAAGATAAGTATCATGCAAAACTTCACAAACACCCTTGCCCTCTGACGGCTTGGATAGAAATATAAGGAACTTGGCACTTTTACGTAGTCTTCCACAAGAACATTGAACTATTCACCAATGAGAATAGAAAGGGAAAAGGATGAACCAGAAGACCTATACATATGTATATATATATACACACGACTATGCGAAGGAACACACTCCTTCTCTGTGCTAGTCTATTATACTGGGTGCTCAAGTTTCAAAATGAAATGCAAATCAGATATGCTATATCCCGGAAAAGCCTTCATATGCGTCTCAACACCAACTCATTCAGAACAGGAAATACTGGAAAGAGACACAAACGGCCATTTGTGAGAAATAATGCATTGCAAAACATCAAAAACTTTCGTGGCCAATATGGGGCTCGAACCCATGACATCCGCCTTATTAGCACGGCGCTCTAACCAACTGAGCTAATCGGCCATCTTAACAACCATGGGAATAATAAGCAAGACATTCGCCTTCCACAAGGCCCTGACAAGCTGAGCTTGTCGGTTAAGCAACATGGTCGACACATGTATGCACGTGTACTGGGCACTTGTCTTTCTGTGCAAATGGATTGCTTACACCACACACGCACACACACATCACACATGTGTCCGCAATACATGGTCACCTCGTTTTCGGAAGATAAGTATCATGCAAAACTTCACAAACACCCTTGCCCTCTGACGGCTTGGATAGAAATATAAGGAACTTGGCACTTTTACGTAGTCTTCCACAAGAACATTGAACTATTCACCAATGAGAATAGAAAGGGAAAAGGATGAACCAGAAAACCTATACATATGTATATATATACACACGACTATGCGAAGGAACACACTCCTTCTCTGTGCTAGTCTATTATACTGGGTGCTCAAGTTTCAAAATGAAATGCAAATCAGATATGCTATATCCCGGAAAAGCCTTCATATGCGTCTCAACACCAACTCATTCAGAACAGGAAATACTGGAAAGAGACACAAACGGCCATTTGTGAGAAATAATGCATTGCAAAACATCAAAAACTTTCGTGGCCAATATGGGGCTCGAACCCATGACATCCGCCTTATTAGCACGGCGCTCTAACCAACTGAGCTAATCGGCCATCTCAACAACCATGGGAATAATAAGCAAGACATTCGCCTTCCACAAGGCCCTGACAAGCTGAGCTTGTCGGTTAAGCAACATGGTCGACACATGTATGCACGTGTACTGGGCACTTGTCTTTCTGTGCAAATGGATTGCTTACACCACACACGCACACACACATCACACATGTGTCCGCAATACATGGTCACCTCTTTTTCGGAAGATCAACTTCACAAACACCCTTGCCCTCTGACGGCTTGGATAGAAATATAAGGAACTTGGCACTTTTACGTAGTCTTCCACAAGAACATTGAACTATTCACCAATGAGAATAGAAAGGGAAAAGGATGAACCAAAAACCTATACATATGTATATATATATACACACGACTATGCGAAGGAACACACTCCTTCTCTGTGCTAGTCTATTATACTGGGTGCTCAAGTTTCAAAATGAAATGCAAATCAGATATGCTATATCCCGGAAAAGCCTTCATATGCGTCTCAACACCAACTCATTCAGAACAGGAAATACTGGAAAGAGACACAAACGGCCATTTGTGAGAAATAATGCATTGCAAAACATCAAAAACTTTCGTGGCCAATATGGGGCTCGAACCCATGACATCCGCGTTATTAGCACGGCGCTCTAACCAACTGAGCTAATCGGCCATCTTAACAACCATGGGAATAATAAGCAAGACATTCGCCTTCCACAAGGCCCTGACAAGCTGAGCTTGTCGGTTAAGCAACATGGTCGACACATGTATGCACGTGTACTGGGCACTTGTCTTTCTGTGCAAATGGATTGCTTACACCACACACGCACACACACATCACACATGTGTCCGCAATACATGGTCACCTCGTTTTCGGAAGATAAGTATCATGCAAAACTTCACAAACACCCTTGCCCTCTGACGGCTTGGATAGAAATATAAGGAACTTGGCACTTTTACGTAGTCTTCCACAAGAACATTGAACTATTCACCAATGAGAATAGAAAGGGAAAAGGATGAACCAGAAGACCTATACATATGTATATATATATACACACGACTATGCGAAGGAACACACTCCTTCTCTGTGCTAGTCTATTATACTGGGTGCTCAAGTTTCAAAATGAAATGCAAATCAGATATGCTATATCCCGGAAAAGCCTTCATATGCGTCTCAACACCAACTCATTCAGAACAGGAAATACTGGAAAGAGACACAAACGGCCATTTGTGAGAAATAATGCATTGCAAAACATCAAAAACTTTCGTGGCCAATATGGGGCTCGAACCCATGACATCCGCCTTATTAGCACGGCGCTCTAACCAACTGAGCTAATCGGCCATCTTAACAACCATGGGAATAATAAGCAAGACATTCGCCTTCCACAAGGCCCTGACAAGCTGAGCTTGTCGGTTAAGCAACATGGTCGACACATGTATGCACGTGTACTGGGCACTTGTCTTTCTGTGCAAATGGATTGCTTACACCACACACGCACACACACATCACACATGTGTCCGCAATACATGGTCACCTCGTTTTCGGAAGATAAGTATCATGCAAAACTTCACAAACACCCTTGCCCTCTGACGGCTTGGATAGAAATATAAGGAACTTGGCACTTTTACGTAGTCTTCCACAAGAACATTGAACTATTCACCAATGAGAATAGAAAGGGAAAAGGATGAACCAGAAAACCTATACATATGTATATATATACACACGACTATGCGAAGGAACACACTCCTTCTCTGTGCTAGTCTATTATACTGGGTGCTCAAGTTTCAAAATGAAATGCAAATCAGATATGCTATATCCCGGAAAAGCCTTCATATGCGTCTCAACACCAACTCATTCAGAACAGGAAATACTGGAAAGAGACACAAACGGCCATTTTTGAGAAATAATGCATTGCAAAACATCAAAAACTTTCGTGGCCAATATCGGGCTCGAACCCATGACATCCGCCTTATTAGCACGGCGCTCTACCCAACTGAGCTAATCGGCCATCTTAACAACCATGGGAATAATAAGCAAGACATTCGCCTTCCACAAGGCCCTGACAAGCTGAGCTTGTCGGTTAAGCAACATGGTCGACACATGTATGCACGTGTACTGGGCACTTGTCTTTCTGTGCAAATGGATTGCTTACACCACACACGCACACACACATCACACATGTGTCCGCAATACATGGTCACCTCGTTTTCGGAAGATAAGTATCATGCAAAACTTCACAAACACCCTTGCCCTCTGACGGCTTGGATAGAAATATAAGGAACTTGGCACTTTTACGTAGTCTTCCACAAGAACATTGAACTATTCACCAATGAGAATAGAAAGGGAAAAGGATGAACCAGAAAACCTATACATATGTATATATATACACACGACTATGCGAAGGAACACACTCCTTCTCTGTGCTAGTCTATTATACTGGGTGCTCAAGTTTCAAAATGAAATGCAAATCAGATATGCTATATCCCGGAAAAGCCTTCATATGCGTCTCAACACCAACTCATTCAGAACAGGAAATACTGGAAAGAGACACAAACGGCCATTTGTGAGAAATAATGCATTGCAAAACATCAAAAACTTTCGTGGCCAATATGGGGCTCGAACCCATGACATCCGCGTTATTAGCACGGCGCTCTACCCAACTGAGCTAATCGGCCATCTTAACAACCATGGGAATAATAAGCAAGACATTCGCCTTCCACAAGGCCCTGACAAGCTGAGCTTGTCGGTTAAGCAACATGGTCGACACATGTATGCACGTGTACTGGGCACTTGTCTTTCTGTGCAAATGGATTGCTTACACCACACACGCACACACACATCACACATGTGTCCGCAATACATGGTCACCTCGTTTTCGGAAGATAAGTATCATGCAAAACTTCACAAACACCCTTGCCCTCTGACGGCTTGGATAGAAATATAAGGAACTTGGCACTTTTACGTAGTCTTCCACAAGAACATTGAACTATTCACCAATGAGAATAGAAAGGGAAAAGGATGAACCAGAAAACCTATACATATGTATATATATACACACGACTATGCGAAGGAACACACTCCTTCTCTGTGCTAGTCTATTATACTGGGTGCTCAAGTTTCAAAATGAAATGCAAATCAGATATGCTATATCCCGGAAAAGCCTTCATATGCGTCTCAACACCAACTCATTCAGAACAGGAAATACTGGAAAGAGACACAAACGGCCATTTGTGAGAAATAATGCATTGCAAAACATCAAAAACTTTCGTGGCCAATATGGGGCTCGAACCCATGACATCCGCGTTATTAGCACGGCGCTCTAACCAACTGAGCTAATCGGCCATCTCAACAACCATGGGAATAATAAGCAAGACATTCGCCTTCCACAAGGCCCTGACAAGCTGAGCTTGTCGGTTAAGCAACATGGTCGACACATGTATGCACGTGTACTGGGCACTTGTCTTTCTGTGCAAATGGATTGCTTACACCACACACGCACACACACATCACACATGTGTCCGCAATACATGGTCACCTCTTTTTCGGAAGATCAACTTCACAAACACCCTTGCCCTCTGACGGCTTGGATAGAAATATAAGGAACTTGGCACTTTTACGTAGTCTTCCACAAGAACATTGAACTAATCACCAATGAGAATAGAAAGGGAAAAGGATGAACCAGAAAACCTATACATATGTATATATATACACACGACTATGCGAAGGAACACACTTCTTCTCTGTGCTAGTCTATTATACTGGGTGCTCAAGTTTCAAAATGAAATGCAAATCAGCTATGCTATATCCCGGAAAAGCCTTCATATGTGTCTCAACACCAACTCATTCAGAACAGGAAATACTGGAAAGAGACACAAACGGCCATTTGTGAGAAATAATGCATTGCAAAACATCAAAAACTTTCGTGGCCAATATGGGGCTCGAACCCATGACATCCGCCTTATTAGCACGGCGCTCTAACCAACTGAGCTAATCGGCCATCTCAACAACCATGGGAATAATAAGCAAGACATTCGCCTTCCACAAGGCCCTGACAAGCTGAGCTTGTCGGTTAAGCAACATGGTCGACACATGTATGCACGTGTACTGGGCACTTGTCTTTCTGTGCAAATGGATTGCTTACACCACACACGCACACACACATCACACATGTGTCCGCAATACATGGTCACCTCGTTTTCGGAAGATAAGTATCATGCAAAACTTCACAAACACCCTTGCCCTCTGACGGCTTGGATAGAAATATAAGGAACTTGGCACTTTTACGTAGTCTTCCACAAGAACATTGAACTATTCACCAATGAGAATAGAAAGGGAAAAGGATGAACCAGAAAACCTATACATATGTATATATATACACACGACTATGCGAAGGAACACACTCCTTCTCTGTGCTAGTCTATTATACTGGGTGCTCAAGTTTCAAAATGAAATGCAAATCAGATATGCTATATCCCGGAAAAGCCTTCATATGCGTCTCAACACCAACTCATTCAGAACAGGAAATACTGGAAAGAGACACAAACGGCCATTTGTGAGAAATAATGCATTGCAAAACATCAAAAACTTTCGTGGCCAATATGGGGCTCGAACCCATGACATCCGCATTATTAGCACGGCGCTCTAACCAACTGAGCTAATCGGCCATCTTAACAACCATGGGAATAATAAGCAAGACATTCGCCTTCCACAAGGCCCTGACAAGCTGAGCTTGTCGGTTAAGCAACATGGTCGACACATGTATGCACGTGTACTGGGCACTTGTCTTTCTGTGCAAATGGATTGCTTACACCACACACGCACACACACATCACACATGTGTCCGCAATACATGGTCACCTCTTTTTCGGAAGATAAGTATCATGCAAAACTTCACAAACACCCTTGCCCTCTGACGGCTTGGATAGAAATATAAGGAACTTGGCACTTTTACGTAGTCTTCCACAAGAACATTGAACTATTCACCAATGAGAATAGAAAGGGAAAAGGATGAACCAGAAAACCTATACATATGTATATATATACACACGACTATGCGAAGGAACACACTTCTTCTCTGTGCTAGTCTATTATACTGGGTGCTCAAGTTTCAAAATGAAATGCAAATCAGATATGCTATATCCCGGAAAAGCCTTCATATGCGTCTCAACACCAACTCATTCAGAACAGGAAATACTGGAAAGAGACACAAACGGCCATTTGTGAGAAATAATGCATTGCAAAACATCAAAAACTTTCGTGGCCAATATGGGGCTCGAACCCATGACATCCGCGTTATTAGCACGGCGCTCTAACCAACTGAGCTAATCGGCCATCTTAACAACCATGGGAATAATAAGCAAGACATTCGCCTTCCACAAGGCCCTGACAAGCTGAGCTTGTCGGTTAAGCAACATGGTCGACACATGTATGCACGTGTACTGGGCACTTGTCTTTCTGTGCAAATGGATTGCTTACACCACACACGCACACACACATCACACATGTGTCCGCAATACATGGTCACCTCGTTTTCGGAAGATCAACTTCACAAACACCCTTGCCCTCTGACGGCTTGGATAGAAATATAAGGAACTTGGCACTTTTACGTAGTCTTCCACAAGAACATTGAACTATTCACCAATGAGAATAGAAAGGGAAAAGGATGAACCAGAAAACCTATACATATGTATATATATACACACGACTATGCGAAGGAACACACTCCTTCTCTGTGCTAGTCTATTATACTGGGTGCTCAAGTTTCAAAATGAAATGCAAATCAGATATGCTATATCCCGGAAAAGCCTTCATATGCGTCTCAACACCAACTCATTCAGAACAGGAAATACTGGAAAGAGACACAAACGGCCATTTGTGAGAAATAATGCATTGCAAAACATCAAAAACTTTCGTGGCCAATATGGGGCTCGAACCCATGACATCCGCGTTATTAGCACGGCGCTCTAACCAACTGAGCTAATCGGCCATCTTAACAACCATGGGAATAATAAGCAAGACATTCGCCTTCCACAAGGCCCTGACAAGCTGAGCTTGTCGGTTAAGCAACATGGTCGACACATGTATGCACGTGTACTGGGCACTTGTCTTTCTGTGCAAATGGATTGCTTACACCACACACGCACACACACATCACACATGTGTCCACAATACATGGTCACCTCGTTTTCGGAAGATCAACTTCACAAACACCCTTGCCCTCTGACGGCTTGGATAGAAATATAAGGAACTTGGCACTTTTACGTAGTCTTCCACAAGAACATTGAACTATTCACCAATGAGAATAGAAAGGGAAAAGGATGAACCAGAAAACCTATACATATGTATATATATACACACGACTATGCGAAGGAACACACTCCTTCTCTGTGCTAGTCTATTATACTGGGTGCTCAAGTTTCAAAATGAAATGCAAATCAGATATGCTATATCCCGGAAAAGCCTTCATATGCGTCTCAACACCAACTCATTCAGAACAGGAAATACTGGAAAGAGACACAAACGGCCATTTGTGAGAAATAATGCATTGCAAAACATCAAAAACTTTCGTGGCCAATATGGGGCTCGAACCCATGACATCCGCGTTATTAGCACGGCGCTCTAACCAACTGAGCTAATCGGCCATCTTAACAACCATGGGAATAATAAGCAAGACATTCGCCTTCCACAAGGCCCTGACAAGCTGAGCTTGTCGGTTAAGCAACATGGTCGACACATGTATGCACGTGTACTGGGCACTTGTCTTTCTGTGCAAATGGATTGCTTACACCACACACGCACACACACATCACACATGTGTCCGCAATACATGGTCACCTCGTTTTCGGAAGATAAGTATCATGCAAAACTTCACAAACACCCTTGCCCTCTGACGGCTTGGATAGAAATATAAGGAACTTGGCACTTTTACGTAGTCTTCCACAAGAACATTGAACTATTCACCAATGAGAATAGAAAGGGAAAAGGATGAACCAGAAAACCTATACATATGTATATATATACACACGACTATGCGAAGGAACACACTCCTTCTCTGTGCTAGTCTATTATACTGGGTGCTCAAGTTTCAAAATGAAATGCAAATCAGATATGCTATATCCCGGAAAAGCCTTCATATGCGTCTCAACACCAACTCATTCAGAACAGGAAATACTGGAAAGAGACACAAACGGCCATTTGTGAGAAATAATGCATTGCAAAACATCAAAAACTTTCGTGGCCAATATGGGGCTCGAACCCATGACATCCGCGTTATTAGCACGGCGCTCTACCCAACTGAGCTAATCGGCCATCTTAACAACCATGGGAATAATAAGCAAGACATTCGCCTTCCACAAGGCCCTGACAAGCTGAGCTTGTCGGTTAAGCAACATGGTCGACACATGTATGCACGTGTACTGGGCACTTGTCTTTCTGTGCAAATGGATTGCTTACACCACACACGCACACACACATCACACATGTGTCCGCAATACATGGTCACCTCGTTTTCGGAAGATAAGTATCATGCAAAACTTCACAAACACCCTTGCCCTCTGACGGCTTGGATAGAAATATAAGGAACTTGGCACTTTTACGTAGTCTTCCACAAGAACATTGAACTATTCACCAATGAGAATAGAAAGGGAAAAGGATGAACCAGAAAACCTATACATATGTATATATATACACACGACTATGCGAAGGAACACACTCCTTCTCTGTGCTAGTCTATTATACTGGGTGCTCAAGTTTCAAAATGAAATGCAAATCAGATATGCTATATCCCGGAAAAGCCTTCATATGCGTCTCAACACCAACTCATTCAGAACAGGAAATACTGGAAAGAGACACAAACGGCCATTTGTGAGAAATAATGCATTGCAAAACATCAAAAACTTTCGTGGCCAATATGGGGCTCGAACCCATGACATCCGCGTTATTAGCACGGCGCTCTAACCAACTGAGCTAATCGGCCATCTTAACAACCATGGGAATAATAAGCAAGACATTCGCCTTCCACAAGGCCCTGACAAGCTGAGCTTGTCGGTTAAGCAACATGGTCGACACATGTATGCACGTGTACTGGGCACTTGTCTTTCTGTGCAAATGGATTGCTTACACCACACACGCACACACACATCACACATGTGTCCGCAATACATGGTCACCTCGTTTTCGGAAGATAAGTATCATGCAAAACTTCACAAACACCCTTGCCCTCTGACGGCTTGGATAGAAATATAAGGAACTTGGCACTTTTACGTAGTCTTCCACAAGAACATTGAACTATTCACCAATGAGAATAGAAAGGGAAAAGGATGAACCAGAAAACCTATACATATGTATATATATACACACGACTATGCGAAGGAACACACTCCTTCTCTGTGCTAGTCTATTATACTGGGTGCTCAAGTTTCAAAATGAAATGCAAATCAGATATGCTATATCCCGGAAAAGCCTTCATATGCGTCTCAACACCAACTCATTCAGAACAGGAAATACTGGAAAGAGACACAAACGGCCATTTGTGAGAAATAATGCATTGCAAAACATCAAAAACTTTCGTGGCCAATATGGGGCTCGAACCCATGACATCCGCGTTATTAGCACGGCGCTCTAACCAACTGAGCTAATCGGCCATCTCAACAACCATGGGAATAATAAGCAAGACATTCGCCTTCCACAAGGCCCTGACAAGCTGAGCTTGTCGGTTAAGCAACATGGTCGACACATGTATGCACGTGTACTGGGCACTTGTCTTTCTGTGCAAATGGATTGCTTACACCACACACGCACACACACATCACACATGTGTCCGCAATACATGGTCACCTCTTTTTCGGAAGATCAACTTCACAAACACCCTTGCCCTCTGACGGCTTGGATAGAAATATAAGGAACTTGGCGCTTTTACGTAGTCTTCCACAAGAACATTGAACTATTCACCAATGAGAATAGAAAGGGAAAAGGATGAACCAGAAAACCTATACATATGTATATACAGTATGGTTCAAAATTATTGAGAATAGCTAAAGCATTTCATATTATTAAACGAGAACAAATCAGATAAAATTGAATGTATTGTGAAAGTGAACTGACCTTTTCATGTTGTGTAGGTAACAATTTAATATTTTATCAAGTCTCCTTGAGCTTCACGGCACAGTCTAAGACGGGTAGGCATACTTCCTATCAGAGAGGTTAGTGTCTCGTGAGTTATGCTGTCCCAGTATAGGACCACTTCTCTCTTCATGTCTTCAATTTTTGTCAACCCCTTTTGATTCACACATTCCTTCATCATCCCCCAAGTGTTCTCAATGGGATTTAAGTCAGGACTATATGCAGGAAATGGTAATGCAGTCACATTTTTCTCCTGAAACCACTGCTTGGCATGTTTTGCGGTGTGTTTAGGATCATTATCTTGCTGCAAAATCCAGTCATTTCCATAAAACACATGTGCACTTGGAAGGAGAAAATTATCTAATATGTTAGTGTAGCGTTGACTTGTCAGATTTCCCTCAAACACACGCAGCGGGGTCGTTCCTAATAAGGATATCCCTCCCCATACATGAAACTTTGGGCTGTATTTAGGTCGTCGATACAACGGTGCTGACGCAGACTTTGTCCATATTTTCACATTACTGGGATATACCCATATTGAGCTTTCATCAGTAAAAATCACATTTTCTCAGTCAAAGTTTTCATGTGCCAAACACCACTCAATACGCCTGTCTTTATGTTCTTGTTTCATGAGAGGAGAAGGAATTCCAGTCTTTTTCTCCCATCCAAGATCAATCAAATTTCTTCTAACTGTAGATTTTGATACAACTGTTGATCCCCTTTCTATCATTTCATACCTGATGTTGGAGATGCTTGCCCTTTGCTTTTTAGACGCTAAAATTCCCAGCCGGACGCGATCTGAGAAGTCCAATTTTCTGGGTCTCCCTGCTCCTTTCTGGTGCCCAAAATCCTTTCCCTCTTTAAAATTCTTCCTAATCCTATACACAGTAGAAAGAGGAGTTCCTGTTCTCTCTGCCAATGTATTTACATCATCAATTCCTTGATTACACAACTCAAAAATCAACCTTCTTTTATCTTCAGCAGACATTGTTGACAGTGCTGAGGAAAATGACGTCTGCTACAAATTCAGGGGGGGTAACTCAAATTGTACTATACTCAGTAGGCCAAGATGAGTTACCTCCCTTATACCATTACTTAGTTTTAAGTATCAGTGAATCAGTTGAGGTGTTAAGATAGCTCAAAGTAAGAAGAAAAATTCTCAATAATTATGAACCAGACTATATATACACACGACTATGCGAAGGAACACACTCCTTCTCTGTGCTAGTCTATTATACTGGGTGCTCAAGTTTCAAAATGAAATGCAAATCAGCTATGCTATATCCCGGAAAAGCCTTCATATGTGTCTCAACACCAACTCATTCAGAACAGGAAATACTGGAAAGAGACACAAACGGCCATTTGTGAGAAATAATGCATTGCAAAACATCAAAAACTTTCGTGGCCAATATGGGTCTCGAACCCATGACATCCGCGTTATTAGCACGGCGCTCTAACCAACTGAGCTAATCGGCCATCTTAACAACCATGGGAATAATAAGCAAGACATTCGCCTTCCACAAGGCCCTGACAAGCTGAGCTTGTCGGTTAAGCAACATGGTCGACACATGTATGCACGTGTACTGGGCACTTGTCTTTCTGTGCAAATGGATTGCTTACACCACACACGCACACACACATCACACATGTGTCCGCAATACATGGTCACCTCGTTTTCGGAAGATAAGTATCATGCAAAACTTCACAAACACCCTTGCCCTCTGACGGCTTGGATAGAAATATAAGGAACTTGGCACTTTTACGTAGTCTTCCACAAGAACATTGAACTATTCACCAATGAGAATAGAAAGGGAAAAGGATGAACCAGAAAACCTATACATATGTATATATATACACACGACTATGCGAAGGAACACACTCCTTCTCTGTGCTAGTCTATTATACTGGGTGCTCAAGTTTCAAAATGAAATGCAAATCAGATATGCTATATCCCGGAAAAGCCTTCATATGCGTCTCAACACCAACTCATTCAGAACAGGAAATACTGGAAAGAGACACAAACGGCCATTTGTGAGAAATAATGCATTGCAAAACATCAAAAACTTTCGTGGCCAATATGGGGCTCGAACCCATGACATCCGCATTATTAGCACGGCGCTCTAACCAACTGAGCTAATCGGCCATCTTAACAACCATGGGAATAATAAGCAAGACATTCGCCTTCCACAAGGCCCTGACAAGCTGAGCTTGTCGGTTAAGCAACATGGTCGACACATGTATGCACGTGTACTGGGCACTTGTCTTTCTGTGCAAATGGATTGCTTACACCACACACGCACACACACATCACACATGTGTCCGCAATACATGGTCACCTCTTTTTCGGAAGATAAGTATCATGCAAAACTTCACAAACACCCTTGCCCTCTGACGGCTTGGATAGAAATATAAGGAACTTGGCACTTTTACGTAGTCTTCCACAAGAACATTGAACTATTCACCAATGAGAATAGAAAGGGAAAAGGATGAACCAGAAAACCTATACATATGTATATATATACACACGACTATGCGAAGGAACACACTTCTTCTCTGTGCTAGTCTATTATACTGGGTGCTCAAGTTTCAAAATGAAATGCAAATCAGATATGCTATATCCCGGAAAAGCCTTCATATGCGTCTCAACACCAACTCATTCAGAACAGGAAATACTGGAAAGAGACACAAACGGCCATTTGTGAGAAATAATGCATTGCAAAACATCAAAAACTTTCGTGGCCAATATGGGGCTCGAACCCATGACATCCGCGTTATTAGCACGGCGCTCTAACCAACTGAGCTAATCGGCCATCTTAACAACCATGGGAATAATAAGCAAGACATTCGCCTTCCACAAGGCCCTGACAAGCTGAGCTTGTCGGTTAAGCAACATGGTCGACACATGTATGCACGTGTACTGGGCACTTGTCTTTCTGTGCAAATGGATTGCTTACACCACACACGCACACACACATCACACATGTGTCCGCAATACATGGTCACCTCGTTTTTGGAAGATCAACTTCACAAACACCCTTGCCCTCTGACGGCTTGGATAGAAATATAAGGAACTTGGCACTTTTACGTAGTCTTCCACAAGAACATTGAACTATTCACCAATGAGAATAGAAAGGGAAAAGGATGAACCAGAAAACCTATACATATGTATATATATACACACGACTATGCGAAGGAACACACTCCTTCTCTGTGCTAGTCTATTATACTGGGTGCTCAAGTTTCAAAATGAAATGCAAATCAGATATGCTATATCCCGGAAAAGCCTTCATATGCGTCTCAACACCAACTCATTCAGAACAGGAAATACTGGAAAGAGACACAAACGGCCATTTGTGAGAAATAATGCATTGCAAAACATCAAAAACTTTCGTGGCCAATATGGGGCTCGAACCCATGACATCCGCATTATTAGCACGGCGCTCTAACCAACTGAGCTAATCGGCCATCTTAACAACCATGGGAATAATAAGCAAGACATTCGCCTTCCACAAGGCCCTGACAAGCTGAGCTTGTCGGTTAAGCAACATGGTCGACACATGTATGCACGTGTACTGGGCACTTGTCTTTCTGTGCAAATGGATTGCTTACACCACACACGCACACACACATCACACATGTGTCCGCAATACATGGTCACCTCGTTTTCGGAAGATAAGTATCATGCAAAACTTCACAAACACCCTTGCCCTCTGACGGCTTGGATAGAAATATAAGGAACTTGGCACTTTTACGTAGTCTTCCACAAGAACATTGAACTATTCACCAATGAGAATAGAAAGGGAAAAGGATGAACCAGAAAACCTATACATATGTATATATATACACACGACTATGCGAAGGAACACACTTCTTCTCTGTGCTAGTCAATTATACTGGGTGCTCAAGTTTCAAAATGAAATGCAAATCAGATATGCTATATCCCGGAAAAGCCTTCATATGCGTCTCAACACCAACTCATTCAGAACAGGAAATACTGGAAAGAGACACAAACGGCCATTTGTGAGAAATAATGCATTGCAAAACATCAAAAACTTTCGTGGCCAATATGGGGCTCGAACCCATGACATCCGCGTTATTAGCACGGCGCTCTACCCAACTGAGCTAATCGGCCATCTTAACAACCATGGGAATAATAAGCAAGACATTCGCCTTCCACAAGGCCCTGACAAGCTGAGCTTGTCGGTTAAGCAACATGGTCGACACATGTATGCACGTGTACTGGGCACTTGTCTTTCTGTGCAAATGGATTGCTTACACCACACACGCACACACACATCACACATGTGTCCGCAATACATGGTCACCTCGTTTTCGGAAGATAAGTATCATGCAAAACTTCACAAACACCCTTGCCCTCTGACGGCTTGGATAGAAATATAAGGAACTTGGCACTTTTACGTAGTCTTCCACAAGAACATTGAACTATTCACCAATGAGAATAGAAAGGGAAAAGGATGAACCAGAAAACCTATACATATGTATATATATACACACGACTATGCGAAGGAACACACTCCTTCTCTGTGCTAGTCTATTATACTGGGTGCTCAAGTTTCAAAATGAAATGCAAATCAGATATGCTATATCCCGGAAAAGCCTTCATATGCGTCTCAACACCAACTCATTCAGAACAGGAAATACTGGAAAGAGACACAAACGGCCATTTGTGAGAAATAATGCATTGCAAAACATCAAAAACTTTCGTGGCCAATATGGGGCTCGAACCCATGACATCCGCGTTATTAGCACGGCGCTCTAACCAACTGAGCTAATCGGCCATCTTAACAACCATGGGAATAATAAGCAAGACATTCGCCTTCCACAAGGCCCTGACAAGCTGAGCTTGTCGGTTAAGCAACATGGTCGACACATGTATGCACGTGTACTGGGCACTTGTCTTTCTGTGCAAATGGATTGCTTACACCACACACGCACACACACATCACACATGTGTCCGCAATACATGGTCACCTCGTTTTCGGAAGATAAGTATCATGCAAAACTTCACAAACACCCTTGCCCTCTGACGGCTTGGATAGAAATATAAGGAACTTGGCACTTTTACGTAGTCTTCCACAAGAACATTGAACTATTCACCAATGAGAATAGAAAGGGAAAAGGATGAACCAGAAAACCTATACATATGTATATATATACACACGACTATGCGAAGGAACACACTCCTTCTCTGTGCTAGTCTATTATACTGGGTGCTCAAGTTTCAAAATGAAATGCAAATCAGATATGCTATATCCCGGAAAAGCCTTCATATGCGTCTCAACACCAACTCATTCAGAACAGGAAATACTGGAAAGAGACACAAACGGCCATTTGTGAGAAATAATGCATTGCAAAACATCAAAAACTTTCGTGGCCAATATGGGGCTCGAACCCATGACATCCGCGTTATTAGCACGGCGCTCTAACCAACTGAGCTAATCGGCCATCTTAACAACCATGGGAATAATAAGCAAGACATTCGCCTTCCACAAGGCCCTGACAAGCTGAGCTTGTCGGTTAAGCAACATGGTCGACACATGTATGCACGTGTACTGGGCACTTGTCTTTCTGTGCAAATGGATTGCTTACACCACACACGCACACACACATCACACATGTGTCCGCAATACATGGTCACCTCGTTTTCGGAAGATAAGTATCATGCAAAACTTCACAAACACCCTTGCCCTCTGACGGCTTGGATAGAAATATAAGGAACTTGGCACTTTTACGTAGTCTTCCACAAGAACATTGAACTATTCACCAATGAGAATAGAAAGGGAAAAGGATGAACCAGAAAACCTATACATATGTATATATATACACACGACTATGCGAAGGAACACACTCCTTCTCTGTGCTAGTCTATTATACTGGGTGCTCAAGTTTCAAAATGAAATGCAAATCAGATATGCTATATCCCGGAAAAGCCTTCATATGCGTCTCAACACCAACTCATTCAGAACAGGAAATACTGGAAAGAGACACAAACGGCCATTTGTGAGAAATAATGCATTGCAAAACATCAAAAACTTTCGTGGCCAATATGGGGCTCGAACCCATGACATCCGCGTTATTAGCACGGCGCTCTAACCAACTGAGCTAATCGGCCATCTTAACAACCATGGGAATAATAAGCAAGACATTCGCCTTCCACAAGGCCCTGACAAGCTGAGCTTGTCGGTTAAGCAACATGGTCGACACATGTATGCACGTGTACTGGGCACTTGTCTTTCTGTGCAAATGGATTGCTTACACCACACACGCACACACACATCACACATGTGTCCGCAATACATGGTCACCTCGTTTTCGGAAGATAAGTATCATGCAAAACTTCACAAACACCCTTGCCCTCTGACGGCTTGGATAGAAATATAAGGAACTTGGCACTTTTACGTAGTCTTCCACAAGAACATTGAACTATTCACCAATGAGAATAGAAAGGGAAAAGGATGAACCAGAAAACCTATACATATGTATATATATACACACGACTATGCGAAGGAACACACTCCTTCTCTGTGCTAGTCTATTATACTGGGTGCTCAAGTTTCAAAATGAAATGCAAATCAGATATGCTATATCCCGGAAAAGCCTTCATATGCGTCTCAACACCAACTCATTCAGAACAGGAAATACTGGAAAGAGACACAAACGGCCATTTGTGAGAAATAATGCATTGCAAAACATCAAAAACTTTCGTGGCCAATATGGGGCTCGAACCCATGACATCCGCGTTATTAGCACGGCGCTCTAACCAACTGAGCTAATCGGCCATCTCAACAACCATGGGAATAATAAGCAAGACATTCGCCTTCCACAAGGCCCTGACAAGCTGAGCTTGTCGGTTAAGCAACATGGTCGACACATGTATGCACGTGTACTGGGCACTTGTCTTTCTGTGCAAATGGATTGCTTACACCACACACGCACACACACATCACACATGTGTCCGCAATACATGGTCACCTCTTTTTCGGAAGATCAACTTCACAAACACCCTTGCCCTCTGACGGCTTGGATAGAAATATAAGGAACTTGGCGCTTTTACGTAGTCTTCCACAAGAACATTGAACTATTCACCAATGAGAATAGAAAGGGAAAAGGATGAACCAGAAAACCTATACATATGTATATACAGTATGGTTCAAAATTATTGAGAATAGCTAAAGCATTTCATATTATTAAACGAGAACAAATCAGATAAAATTGAATGTATTGTGAAAGTGAACTGACCTTTTCATGTTGTGTAGGTAACAATTTAATATTTTATCAAGTCTCCTTGAGCTTCACGGCACAGTCTAAGACGGGTAGGCATACTTCCTATCAGAGAGGTTAGTGTCTCGTGAGTTATGCTGTCCCAGTATAGGACCACTTCTCTCTTCATGTCTTCAATTTTTGTCAACCCCTTTTGATTCACACATTCCTTCATCATCCCCCAAGTGTTCTCAATGGGATTTAAGTCAGGACTATATGCAGGAAATGGTAATGCAGTCACATTTTTCTCCTGAAACCACTGCTTGGCATGTTTTGCGGTGTGTTTAGGATCATTATCTTGCTGCAAAATCCAGTCATTTCCATAAAACACATGTGCACTTGGAAGGAGAAAATTATCTAATATGTTAGTGTAGCGTTGACTTGTCAGATTTCCCTCAAACACACGCAGCGGGGTCGTTCCTAATAAGGATATCCCTCCCCATACATGAAACTTTGGGCTGTATTTAGGTCGTCGATACAACGGTGCTGACGCAGACTTTGTCCATATTTTCACATTACTGGGATATACCCATATTGAGCTTTCATCAGTAAAAATCACATTTTCTCAGTCAAAGTTTTCATGTGCCAAACACCACTCAATACGCCTGTCTTTATGTTCTTGTTTCATGAGAGGAGAAGGAATTCCAGTCTTTTTCTCCCATCCAAGATCAATCAAATTTCTTCTAACTGTAGATTTTGATACAACTGTTGATCCCCTTTCTATCATTTCATACCTGATGTTGGAGATGCTTGCCCTTTGCTTTTTAGACGCTAAAATTCCCAGCCGGACGCGATCTGAGAAGTCCAATTTTCTGGGTCTCCCTGCTCCTTTCTGGTGCCCAAAATCCTTTCCCTCTTTAAAATTCTTCCTAATCCTATACACAGTAGAAAGAGGAGTTCCTGTTCTCTCTGCCAATGTATTTACATCATCAATTCCTTGATTACACAACTCAAAAATCAACCTTCTTTTATCTTCAGCAGACATTGTTGACAGTGCTGAGGAAAATGACGTCTGCTACAAATTCAGGGGGGGTAACTCAAATTGTACTATACTCAGTAGGCCAAGATGAGTTACCTCCCTTATACCATTACTTAGTTTTAAGTATCAGTGAATCAGTTGAGGTGTTAAGATAGCTCAAAGTAAGAAGAAAAATTCTCAATAATTATGAACCAGACTATATATACACACGACTATGCGAAGGAACACACTCCTTCTCTGTGCTAGTCTATTATACTGGGTGCTCAAGTTTCAAAATGAAATGCAAATCAGCTATGCTATATCCCGGAAAAGCCTTCATATGTGTCTCAACACCAACTCATTCAGAACAGGAAATACTGGAAAGAGACACAAACGGCCATTTGTGAGAAATAATGCATTGCAAAACATCAAAAACTTTCGTGGCCAATATGGGTCTCGAACCCATGACATCCGCGTTATTAGCACGGCGCTCTAACCAACTGAGCTAATCGGCCATCTTAACAACCATGGGAATAATAAGCAAGACATTCGCCTTCCACAAGGCCCTGACAAGCTGAGCTTGTCGGTTAAGCAACATGGTCGACACATGTATGCACGTGTACTGGGCACTTGTCTTTCTGTGCAAATGGATTGCTTACACCACACACGCACACACACATCACACATGTGTCCGCAATACATGGTCACCTCGTTTTCGGAAGATAAGTATCATGCAAAACTTCACAAACACCCTTGCCCTCTGACGGCTTGGATAGAAATATAAGGAACTTGGCACTTTTACGTAGTCTTCCACAAGAACATTGAACTATTCACCAATGAGAATAGAAAGGGAAAAGGATGAACCAGAAAACCTATACATATGTATATATATACACACGACTATGCGAAGGAACACACTCCTTCTCTGTGCTAGTCTATTATACTGGGTGCTCAAGTTTCAAAATGAAATGCAAATCAGATATGCTATATCCCGGAAAAGCCTTCATATGCGTCTCAACACCAACTCATTCAGAACAGGAAATACTGGAAAGAGACACAAACGGCCATTTGTGAGAAATAATGCATTGCAAAACATCAAAAACTTTCGTGGCCAATATGGGGCTCGAACCCATGACATCCGCCTTATTAGCACGGCGCTCTAACCAACTGAGCTAATCGGCCATCTTAACAACCATGGGAATAATAAGCAAGACATTCGCCTTCCACAAGGCCCTGACAAGCTGAGCTTGTCGGTTAAGCAACATGGTCGACACATGTATGCACGTGTACTGGGCACTTGTCTTTCTGTGCAAATGGATTGCTTACACCACACACGCACACACACATCACACATGTGTCCGCAATACATGGTCACCTCTTTTTCGGAAGATAAGTATCATGCAAAACTTCACAAACACCCTTGCCCTCTGACGGCTTGGATAGAAATATAAGGAACTTGGCACTTTTACGTAGTCTTCCACAAGAACATTGAACTATTCACCAATGAGAATAGAAAGGGAAAAGGATGAACCAGAAAACCTATACATATGTATATATATACACACGACTATGCGAAGGAACACACTTCTTCTCTGTGCTAGTCTATTATACTGGGTGCTCAAGTTTCAAAATGAAATGCAAATCAGATATGCTATATCCCGGAAAAGCCTTCATATGCGTCTCAACACCAACTCATTCAGAACAGGAAATACTGGAAAGAGACACAAACGGCCATTTGTGAGAAATAATGCATTGCAAAACATCAAAAACTTTCGTGGCCAATATGGGGCTCGAACCCATGACATCCGCGTTATTAGCACGGCGCTCTAACCAACTGAGCTAATCGGCCATCTTAACAACCATGGGAATAATAAGCAAGACATTCGCCTTCCACAAGGCCCTGACAAGCTGAGCTTGTCGGTTAAGCAACATGGTCGACACATGTATGCACGTGTACTGGGCACTTGTCTTTCTGTGCAAATGGATTGCTTACACCACACACGCACACACACATCACACATGTGTCCGCAATACATGGTCACCTCGTTTTTGGAAGATCAACTTCACAAACACCCTTGCCCTCTGACGGCTTGGATAGAAATATAAGGAACTTGGCACTTTTACGTAGTCTTCCACAAGAACATTGAACTATTCACCAATGAGAATAGAAAGGGAAAAGGATGAACCAGAAAACCTATACATATGTATATATATACACACGACTATGCGAAGGAACACACTCCTTCTCTGTGCTAGTCTATTATACTGGGTGCTCAAGTTTCAAAATGAAATGCAAATCAGATATGCTATATCCCGGAAAAGCCTTCATATGCGTCTCAACACCAACTCATTCAGAACAGGAAATACTGGAAAGAGACACAAACGGCCATTTGTGAGAAATAATGCATTGCAAAACATCAAAAACTTTCGTGGCCAATATGGGGCTCGAACCCATGACATCCGCATTATTAGCACGGCGCTCTAACCAACTGAGCTAATCGGCCATCTTAACAACCATGGGAATAATAAGCAAGACATTCGCCTTCCACAAGGCCCTGACAAGCTGAGCTTGTCGGTTAAGCAACATGGTCGACACATGTATGCACGTGTACTGGGCACTTGTCTTTCTGTGCAAATGGATTGCTTACACCACACACGCACACACACATCACACATGTGTCCGCAATACATGGTCACCTCGTTTTCGGAAGATAAGTATCATGCAAAACTTCACAAACACCCTTGCCCTCTGACGGCTTGGATAGAAATATAAGGAACTTGGCACTTTTACGTAGTCTTCCACAAGAACATTGAACTATTCACCAATGAGAATAGAAAGGGAAAAGGATGAACCAGAAAACCTATACATATGTATATATATACACACGACTATGCGAAGGAACACACTCCTTCTCTGTGCTAGTCTATTATACTGGGTGCTCAAGTTTCAAAATGAAATGCAAATCAGATATGCTATATCCCGGAAAAGCCTTCATATGCGTCTCAACACCAACTCATTCAGAACAGGAAATACTGGAAAGAGACACAAACGGCCATTTGTGAGAAATAATGCATTGCAAAACATCAAAAACTTTCGTGGCCAATATGGGGCTCGAACCCATGACATCCGCGTTATTAGCACGGCGCTCTACCCAACTGAGCTAATCGGCCATCTTAACAACCATGGGAATAATAAGCAAGACATTCGCCTTCCACAAGGCCCTGACAAGCTGAGCTTGTCGGTTAAGCAACATGGTCGACACATGTATGCACGTGTACTGGGCACTTGTCTTTCTGTGCAAATGGATTGCTTACACCACACACGCACACACACATCACACATGTGTCCGCAATACATGGTCACCTCGTTTTCGGAAGATAAGTATCATGCAAAACTTCACAAACACCCTTGCCCTCTGACGGCTTGGATAGAAATATAAGGAACTTGGCACTTTTACGTAGTCTTCCACAAGAACATTGAACTATTCACCAATGAGAATAGAAAGGGAAAAGGATGAACCAGAAAACCTATACATATGTATATATATACACACGACTATGCGAAGGAACACACTCCTTCTCTGTGCTAGTCTATTATACTGGGTGCTCAAGTTTCAAAATGAAATGCAAATCAGATATGCTATATCCCGGAAAAGCCTTCATATGCGTCTCAACACCAACTCATTCAGAACAGGAAATACTGGAAAGAGACACAAACGGCCATTTGTGAGAAATAATGCATTGCAAAACATCAAAAACTTTCGTGGCCAATATGGGGCTCGAACCCATGACATCCGCGTTATTAGCACGGCGCTCTAACCAACTGAGCTAATCGGCCATCTTAACAACCATGGGAATAATAAGCAAGACATTCGCCTTCCACAAGGCCCTGACAAGCTGAGCTTGTCGGTTAAGCAACATGGTCGACACATGTATGCACGTGTACTGGGCACTTGTCTTTCTGTGCAAATGGATTGCTTACACCACACACGCACACACACATCACACATGTGTCCGCAATACATGGTCACCTCGTTTTCGGAAGATAAGTATCATGCAAAACTTCACAAACACCCTTGCCCTCTGACGGCTTGGATAGAAATATAAGGAACTTGGCACTTTTACGTAGTCTTCCACAAGAACATTGAACTATTCACCAATGAGAATAGAAAGGGAAAAGGATGAACCAGAAAACCTATACATATGTATATATATACACACGACTATGCGAAGGAACACACTCCTTCTCTGTGCTAGTCTATTATACTGGGTGCTCAAGTTTCAAAATGAAATGCAAATCAGATATGCTATATCCCGGAAAAGCCTTCATATGCGTCTCAACACCAACTCATTCAGAACAGGAAATACTGGAAAGAGACACAAACGGCCATTTGTGAGAAATAATGCATTGCAAAACATCAAAAACTTTCGTGGCCAATATGGGGCTCGAACCCATGACATCCGCGTTATTAGCACGGCGCTCTAACCAACTGAGCTAATCGGCCATCTTAACAACCATGGGAATAATAAGCAAGACATTCGCCTTCCACAAGGCCCTGACAAGCTGAGCTTGTCGGTTAAGCAACATGGTCGACACATGTATGCACGTGTACTGGGCACTTGTCTTTCTGTGCAAATGGATTGCTTACACCACACACGCACACACACATCACACATGTGTCCGCAATACATGGTCACCTCGTTTTCGGAAGATAAGTATCATGCAAAACTTCACAAACACCCTTGCCCTCTGACGGCTTGGATAGAAATATAAGGAACTTGGCACTTTTACGTAGTCTTCCACAAGAACATTGAACTATTCACCAATGAGAATAGAAAGGGAAAAGGATGAACCAGAAAACCTATACATATGTATATATATACACACGACTATGCGAAGGAACACACTCCTTCTCTGTGCTAGTCTATTATACTGGGTGCTCAAGTTTCAAAATGAAATGCAAATCAGATATGCTATATCCCGGAAAAGCCTTCATATGCGTCTCAACACCAACTCATTCAGAACAGGAAATACTGGAAAGAGACACAAACGGCCATTTGTGAGAAATAATGCATTGCAAAACATCAAAAACTTTCGTGGCCAATATGGGGCTCGAACCCATGACATCCGCGTTATTAGCACGGCGCTCTACCCAACTGAGCTAATCGGCCATCTTAACAACCATGGGAATAATAAGCAAGACATTCGCCTTCCACAAGGCCCTGACAAGCTGAGCTTGTCGGTTAAGCAACATGGTCGACACATGTATGCACGTGTACTGGGCACTTGTCTTTCTGTGCAAATGGATTGCTTACACCACACACGCACACACACATCACACATGTGTCCGCAATACATGGTCACCTCGTTTTCGGAAGATAAGTATCATGCAAAACTTCACAAACACCCTTGCCCTCTGACGGCTTGGATAGAAATATAAGGAACTTGGCACTTTTACGTAGTCTTCCACAAGAACATTGAACTATTCACCAATGAGAATAGAAAGGGAAAAGGATGAACCAGAAAACCTATACATATGTATATATATACACACGACTATGCGAAGGAACACACTCCTTCTCTGTGCTAGTCTATTATACTGGGTGCTCAAGTTTCAAAATGAAATGCAAATCAGATATGCTATATCCCGGAAAAGCCTTCATATGCGTCTCAACACCAACTCATTCAGAACAGGAAATACTGGAAAGAGACACAAACGGCCATTTGTGAGAAATAATGCATTGCAAAACATCAAAAACTTTCGTGGCCAATATGGGGCTCGAACCCATGACATCCGCGTTATTAGCACGGCGCTCTAACCAACTGAGCTAATCGGCCATCTTAACAACCATGGGAATAATAAGCAAGACATTCGCCTTCCACAAGGCCCTGACAAGCTGAGCTTGTCGGTTAAGCAACATGGTCGACACATGTATGCACGTGTACTGGGCACTTGTCTTTCTGTGCAAATGGATTGCTTACACCACACACGCACACACACATCACACATGTGTCCGCAATACATGGTCACCTCGTTTTCGGAAGATAAGTATCATGCAAAACTTCACAAACACCCTTGCCCTCTGACGGCTTGGATAGAAATATAAGGAACTTGGCACTTTTACGTAGTCTTCCACAAGAACATTGAACTATTCACCAATGAGAATAGAAAGGGAAAAGGATGAACCAGAAAACCTATACATATGTATATATATATACACACGACTATGCGAAGGAACACACTCCTTCTCTGTGCTAGTCTATTATACTGGGTGCTCAAGTTTCAAAATGAAATGCAAATCAGATATGCTATATCCCGGAAAAGCCTTCATATGCGTCTCAACACCAACTCATTCAGAACAGGAAATACTGGAAAGAGACACAAACGGCCATTTGTGAGAAATAATGCATTGCAAAACATCAAAAACTTTCGTGGCCAATATGGGGCTCGAACCCATGACATCCGCGTTATTAGCACGGCGCTCTAACCAACTGAGCTAATCGGCCATCTTAACAACCATGGGAATAATAAGCAAGACATTCGCCTTCCACAAGGCCCTGACAAGCTGAGCTTGTCGGTTAAGCAACATGGTCGACACATGTATGCACGTGTACTGGGCACTTGTCTTTCTGTGCAAATGGATTGCTTACACCACACACGCACACACACATCACACATGTGTCCGCAATACATGGTCACCTCGTTTTCGGAAGATAAGTATCATGCAAAACTTCACAAACACCCTTGCCCTCTGACGGCTTGGATAGAAATATAAGGAACTTGGCACTTTTACGTAGTCTTCCACAAGAACATTGAACTATTCACCAATGAGAATAGAAAGGGAAAAGGATGAACCAGAAAACCTATACATATGTATATATATATACACACGACTATGCGAAGGAACACACTCCTTCTCTGTGCTAGTCTATTATACTGGGTGCTCAAGTTTCAAAATGAAATGCAAATCAGATATGCTATATCCCGGAAAAGCCTTCATATGCGTCTCAACACCAACTCATTCAGAACAGGAAATACTGGAAAGAGACACAAACGGCCATTTGTGAGAAATAATGCATTGCAAAACATCAAAAACTTTCGTGGCCAATATGGGGCTCGAACCCATGACATCCGCGTTATTAGCACGGCGCTCTAACCAACTGAGCTAATCGGCCATCTTAACAACCATGGGAATAATAAGCAAGACATTCGCCTTCCACAAGGCCCTGACAAGCTGAGCTTGTCGGTTAAGCAACATGGTCGACACATGTATGCACGTGTACTGGGCACTTGTCTTTCTGTGCAAATGGATTGCTTACACCACACACGCACACACACATCACACATGTGTCCGCAATACATGGTCACCTCGTTTTCGGAAGATAAGTATCATGCAAAACTTCACAAACACCCTTGCCCTCTGACGGCTTGGATAGAAATATAAGGAACTTGGCACTTTTACGTAGTCTTCCACAAGAACATTGAACTATTCACCAATGAGAATAGAAAGGGAAAAGGATGAACCAGAAAACCTATACATATGTATATATATACACACGACTATGCGAAGGAACACACTCCTTCTCTGTGCTAGTCTATTATACTGGGTGCTCAAGTTTCAAAATGAAATGCAAATCAGATATGCTATATCCCGGAAAAGCCTTCATATGCGTCTCAACACCAACTCATTCAGAACAGGAAATACTGGAAAGAGACACAAACGGCCATTTGTGAGAAATAATGCATTGCAAAACATCAAAAACTTTCGTGGCCAATATGGGGCTCGAACCCATGACATCCGCGTTATTAGCACGGCGCTCTACCCAACTGAGCTAATCGGCCATCTTAACAACCATGGGAATAATAAGCAAGACATTCGCCTTCCACAAGGCCCTGACAAGCTGAGCTTGTCGGTTAAGCAACATGGTCGACACATGTATGCACGTGTACTGGGCACTTGTCTTTCTGTGCAAATGGATTGCTTACACCACACACGCACACACACATCACACATGTGTCCGCAATACATGGTCACCTCGTTTTCGGAAGATAAGTATCATGCAAAACTTCACAAACACCCTTGCCCTCTGACGGCTTGGATAGAAATATAAGGAACTTGGCACTTTTACGTAGTCTTCCACAAGAACATTGAACTATTCACCAATGAGAATAGAAAGGGAAAAGGATGAACCAGAAAACCTATACATATGTATATATATACACACGACTATGCGAAGGAACACACTCCTTCTCTGTGCTAGTCTATTATACTGGGTGCTCAAGTTTCAAAATGAAATGCAAATCAGATATGCTATATCCCGGAAAAGCCTTCATATGCGTCTCAACACCAACTCATTCAGAACAGGAAATACTGGAAAGAGACACAAACGGCCATTTGTGAGAAATAATGCATTGCAAAACATCAAAAACTTTCGTGGCCAATATGGGGCTCGAACCCATGACATCCGCGTTATTAGCACGGCGCTCTAACCAACTGAGCTAATCGGCCATCTCAACAACCATGGGAATAATAAGCAAGACATTCGCCTTCCACAAGGCCCTGACAAGCTGAGCTTGTCGGTTAAGCAACATGGTCGACACATGTATGCACGTGTACTGGGCACTTGTCTTTCTGTGCAAATGGATTGCTTACACCACACACGCACACACACATCACACATGTGTCCGCAATACATGGTCACCTCTTTTTCGGAAGATCAACTTCACAAACACCCTTGCCCTCTGACGGCTTGGATAGAAATATAAGGAACTTGGCACTTTTACGTAGTCTTCCACAAGAACATTGAACTATTCACCAATGAGAATAGAAAGGGAAAAGGATGAACCAGAAAACCTATACATATGTATATATATACACACGACTATGCGAAGGAACACACTCCTTCTCTGTGCTAGTCTATTATACTGGGTGCTCAAGTTTCAAAATGAAATGCAAATCAGATATGCTATATCCCGGAAAAGCCTTCATATGCGTCTCAACACCAACTCATTCAGAACAGGAAATACTGGAAAGAGACACAAACGGCCATTTGTGAGAAATAATGCATTGCAAAACATCAAAAACTTTCGTGGCCAATATGGGGCTCGAACCCATGACATCCGCGTTATTAGCACGGCGCTCTAACCAACTGAGCTAATCGGCCATCTTAACAACCATGGGAATAATAAGCAAGACATTCGCCTTCCACAAGGCCCTGACAAGCTGAGCTTGTCGGTTAAGCAACATGGTCGACACATGTATGCACGTGTACTGGGCACTTGTCTTTCTGTGCAAATGGATTGCTTACACCACACACGCACACACACATCACACATGTGTCCGCAATACATGGTCACCTCGTTTTCGGAAGATAAGTATCATGCAAAACTTCACAAACACCCTTGCCCTCTGACGGCTTGGATAGAAATATAAGGAACTTGGCACTTTTACGTAGTCTTCCACAAGAACATTGAACTATTCACCAATGAGAATAGAAAGGGAAAAGGATGAACCAGAAAACCTATACATATGTATATATATACACACGACTATGCGAAGGAACACACTCCTTCTCTGTGCTAGTCTATTATACTGGGTGCTCAAGTTTCAAAATGAAATGCAAATCAGATATGCTATATCCCGGAAAAGCCTTCATATGCGTCTCAACACCAACTCATTCAGAACAGGAAATACTGGAAAGAGACACAAACGGCCATTTGTGAGAAATAATGCATTGCAAAACATCAAAAACTTTCGTGGCCAATATGGGGCTCGAACCCATGACATCCGCGTTATTAGCACGGCGCTCTAACCAACTGAGCTAATCGGCCATCTCAACAACCATGGGAATAATAAGCAAGACATTCGCCTTCCACAAGGCCCTGACAAGCTGAGCTTGTCGGTTAAGCAACATGGTCGACACATGTATGCACGTGTACTGGGCACTTGTCTTTCTGTGCAAATGGATTGCTTACACCACACACGCACACACACATCACACATGTGTCCGCAATACATGGTCACCTCTTTTTCGGAAGATCAACTTCACAAACACCCTTGCCCTCTGACGGCTTGGATAGAAATATAAGGAACTTGGCACTTTTACGTAGTCTTCCACAAGAACATTGAACTATTCACCAATGAGAATAGAAAGGGAAAAGGATGAACCAGAAAACCTATACATATGTATATATATACACACGACTATGCGAAGGAACACACTCCTTCTCTGTGCTAGTCTATTATACTGGGTGCTCAAGTTTCAAAATGAAATGCAAATCAGCTATGCTATATCCCGGAAAAGCCTTCATATGTGTCTCAACACCAACTCATTCAGAACAGGAAATACTGGAAAGAGACACAAACGGCCATTTGTGAGAAATAATGCATTGCAAAACATCAAAAACTTTCGTGGCCAATATGGGGCTCGAACCCATGACATCCGCGTTATTAGCACGGCGCTCTAACCAACTGAGCTAATCGGCCATCTTAACAACCATGGGAATAATAAGCAAGACATTCGCCTTCCACAAGGCCCTGACAAGCTGAGCTTGTCGGTTAAGCAACATGGTCGACACATGTATGCACGTGTACTGGGCACTTGTCTTTCTGTGCAAATGGATTGCTTACACCACACACGCACACACACATCACACATGTGTCCGCAATACATGGTCACCTCGTTTTCGGAAGATAAGTATCATGCAAAACTTCACAAACACCCTTGCCCTCTGACGGCTTGGATAGAAATATAAGGAACTTGGCACTTTTACGTAGTCTTCCACAAGAACATTGAACTATTCACCAATGAGAATAGAAAGGGAAAAGGATGAACCAGAAAACCTATACATATGTATATATATACACACGACTATGCGAAGGAACACACTCCTTCTCTGTGCTAGTCTATTATACTGGGTGCTCAAGTTTCAAAATGAAATGCAAATCAGCTATGCTATATCCCGGAAAAGCCTTCATATGTGTCTCAACACCAACTCATTCAGAACAGGAAATACTGGAAAGAGACACAAACGGCCATTTGTGAGAAATAATGCATTGCAAAACATCAAAAACTTTCGTGGCCAATATGGGGCTCGAACCCATGACATCCGCGTTATTAGCACGGCGCTCTAACCAACTGAGCTAATCGGCCATCTCAACAACCATGGGAATAATAAGCAAGACATTCGCCTTCCACAAGGCCCTGACAAGCTGAGCTTGTCGGTTAAGCAACATGGTCGACACATGTATGCACGTGTACTGGGCACTTGTCTTTCTGTGCAAATGGATTGCTTACACCACACACGCACACACACATCACACATGTGTCCGCAATACATGGTCACCTCTTTTTCGGAAGATCAACTTCACAAACACCCTTGCCCTCTGACGGCTTGGATAGAAATATAAGGAACTTGGCACTTTTACGTAGTCTTCCACAAGAACATTGAACTATTCACCAATGAGAATAGAAAGGGAAAAGGATGAACCAGAAAACCTATACATATGTATATATATACACACGACTATGCGAAGGAACACACTCCTTCTCTGTGCTAGTCTATTATACTGGGTGCTCAAGTTTCAAAATGAAATGCAAATCAGCTATGCTATATCCCGGAAAAGCCTTCATATGTGTCTCAACACCAACTCATTCAGAACAGGAAATACTGGAAAGAGACACAAACGGCCATTTGTGAGAAATAATGCATTGCAAAACATCAAAAACTTTCGTGGCCAATATGGGGCTCGAACCCATGACATCCGCGTTATTAGCACGGCGCTCTAACCAACTGAGCTAATCGGCCATCTTAACAACCATGGGAATAATAAGCAAGACATTCGCCTTCCACAAGGCCCTGACAAGCTGAGCTTGTCGGTTAAGCAACATGGTCGACACATGTATGCACGTGTACTGGGCACTTGTCTTTCTGTGCAAATGGATTGCTTACACCACACACGCACACACACATCACACATGTGTCCGCAATACATGGTCACCTCGTTTTCGGAAGATAAGTATCATGCAAAACTTCACAAACACCCTTGCCCTCTGACGGCTTGGATAGAAATATAAGGAACTTGGCACTTTTACGTAGTCTTCCACAAGAACATTGAACTATTCACCAATGAGAATAGAAAGGGAAAAGGATGAACCAGAAAACCTATACATATGTATATATATACACACGACTATGCGAAGGAACACACTCCTTCTCTGTGCTAGTCTATTATACTGGGTGCTCAAGTTTCAAAATGAAATGCAAATCAGATATGCTATATCCCGGAAAAGCCTTCATATGCGTCTCAACACCAACTCATTCAGAACAGGAAATACTGGAAAGAGACACAAACGGCCATTTGTGAGAAATAATGCATTGCAAAACATCAAAAACTTTCGTGGCCAATATGGGGCTCGAACCCATGACATCCGCGTTATTAGCACGGCGCTCTAACCAACTGAGCTAATCGGCCATCTTAACAACCATGGGAATAATAAGCAAGACATTCGCCTTCCACAAGGCCCTGACAAGCTGAGCTTGTCGGTTAAGCAACATGGTCGACACATGTATGCACGTGTACTGGGCACTTGTCTTTCTGTGCAAATGGATTGCTTACACCACACACGCACACACACATCACACATGTGTCCGCAATACATGGTCACCTCTTTTTCGGAAGATAAGTATCATGCAAAACTTCACAAACACCCTTGCCCTCTGACGGCTTGGATAGAAATATAAGGAACTTGGCACTTTTACGTAGTCTTCCACAAGAACATTGAACTATTCACCAATGAGAATAGAAAGGGAAAAGGATGAACCAGAAAACCTATACATATGTATATATATACACACGACTATGCGAAGGAACACACTTCTTCTCTGTGCTAGTCTATTATACTGGGTGCTCAAGTTTCAAAATGAAATGCAAATCAGATATGCTATATCCCGGAAAAGCCTTCATATGCGTCTCAACACCAACTCATTCAGAACAGGAAATACTGGAAAGAGACACAAACGGCCATTTGTGAGAAATAATGCATTGCAAAACATCAAAAACTTTCGTGGCCAATATGGGGCTCGAACCCATGACATCCGCGTTATTAGCACGGCGCTCTAACCAACTGAGCTAATCGGCCATCTTAACAACCATGGGAATAATAAGCAAGACATTCGCCTTCCACAAGGCCCTGACAAGCTGAGCTTGTCGGTTAAGCAACATGGTCGACACATGTATGCACGTGTACTGGGCACTTGTCTTTCTGTGCAAATGGATTGCTTACACCACACACGCACACACACATCACACATGTGTCCGCAATACATGGTCACCTCGTTTTCGGAAGATCAACTTCACAAACACCCTTGCCCTCTGACGGCTTGGATAGAAATATAAGGAACTTGGCACTTTTACGTAGTCTTCCACAAGAACATTGAACTATTCACCAATGAGAATAGAAAGGGAAAAGGATGAACCAGAAAACCTATACATATGTATATATATACACACGACTACGCGAAGGAACACACTCCTTCTCTGTGCTAGTCTATTATACTGGGTGCTCAAGTTTCAAAATGAAATGCAAATCAGATATGCTATATCCCGGAAAAGCCTTCATATGCGTCTCAACACCAACTCATTCAGAACAGGAAATACTGGAAAGAGACACAAACGGCCATTTGTGAGAAATAATGCATTGCAAAACATCAAAAACTTTCGTGGCCAATATGGGGCTCGAACCCATGACATCCGCGTTATTAGCACGGCGCTCTAACCAACTGAGCTAATCGGCCATCTTAACAACCATGGGAATAATAAGCAAGACATTCGCCTTCCACAAGGCCCTGACAAGCTGAGCTTGTCGGTTAAGCAACATGGTCGACACATGTATGCACGTGTACTGGGCACTTGTCTTTCTGTGCAAATGGATTGCTTACACCACACACGCACACACACATCACACATGTGTCCGCAATACATGGTCACCTCGTTTTCGGAAGATAAGTATCATGCAAAACTTCACAAACACCCTTGCCCTCTGACGGCTTGGATAGAAATATAAGGAACTTGGCACTTTTACGTAGTCTTCCACAAGAACATTGAACTATTCACCAATGAGAATAGAAAGGGAAAAGGATGAACCAGAAAACCTATACATATGTATATATATACACACGACTATGCGAAGGAACACACTCCTTCTCTGTGCTAGTCTATTATACTGGGTGCTCAAGTTTCAAAATGAAATGCAAATCAGATATGCTATATCCCGGAAAAGCCTTCATATGCGTCTCAACACCAACTCATTCAGAACAGGAAATACTGGAAAGAGACACAAACGGCCATTTGTGAGAAATAATGCATTGCAAAACATCAAAAACTTTCGTGGCCAATATGGGGCTCGAACCCATGACATCCGCGTTATTAGCACGGCGCTCTAACCAACTGAGCTAATCGGCCATCTTAACAACCATGGGAATAATAAGCAAGACATTCGCCTTCCACAAGGCCCTGACAAGCTGAGCTTGTCGGTTAAGCAACATGGTCGACACATGTATGCACGTGTACTGGGCACTTGTCTTTCTGTGCAAATGGATTGCTTACACCACACACGCACACACACATCACACATGTGTCCGCAATACATGGTCACCTCGTTTTCGGAAGATAAGTATCATGCAAAACTTCACAAACACCCTTGCCCTCTGACGGCTTGGATAGAAATATAAGGAACTTGGCACTTTTACGTAGTCTTCCACAAGAACATTGAACTATTCACCAATGAGAATAGAAAGGGAAAAGGATGAACCAGAAAACCTATACATATGTATATATATACACACGACTATGCGAAGGAACACACTCCTTCTCTGTGCTAGTCTATTATACTGGGTGCTCAAGTTTCAAAATGAAATGCAAATCAGATATGCTATATCCCGGAAAAGCCTTCATATGCGTCTCAACACCAACTCATTCAGAACAGGAAATACTGGAAAGAGACACAAACGGCCATTTGTGAGAAATAATGCATTGCAAAACATCAAAAACTTTCGTGGCCAATATGGGGCTCGAACCCATGACATCCGCGTTATTAGCACGGCGCTCTAACCAACTGAGCTAATCGGCCATCTTAACAACCATGGGAATAATAAGCAAGACATTCGCCTTCCACAAGGCCCTGACAAGCTGAGCTTGTCGGTTAAGCAACATGGTCGACACATGTATGCACGTGTACTGGGCACTTGTCTTTCTGTGCAAATGGATTGCTTACACCACACACGCACACACACATCACACATGTGTCCGCAATACATGGTCACCTCGTTTTCGGAAGATAAGTATCATGCAAAACTTCACAAACACCCTTGCCCTCTGACGGCTTGGATAGAAATATAAGGAACTTGGCACTTTTACGTAGTCTTCCACAAGAACATTGAACTATTCACCAATGAGAATAGAAAGGGAAAAGGATGAACCAGAAAACCTATACATATGTATATATATACACACGACTATGCGAAGGAACACACTCCTTCTCTGTGCTAGTCTATTATACTGGGTGCTCAAGTTTCAAAATGAAATGCAAATCAGATATGCTATATCCCGGAAAAGCCTTCATATGCGTCTCAACACCAACTCATTCAGAACAGGAAATACTGGAAAGAGACACAAACGGCCATTTGTGAGAAATAATGCATTGCAAAACATCAAAAACTTTCGTGGCCAATATGGGGCTCGAACCCATGACATCCGCGTTATTAGCACGGCGCTCTAACCAACTGAGCTAATTGGCCATCTTAACAACCATGGGAATAATAAGCAAGACATTCGCCTTCCACAAGGCCCTGACAAGCTGAGCTTGTCGGTTAAGCAACATGGTCGACACATGTATGCACGTGTACTGGGCACTTGTCTTTCTGTGCAAATGGATTGCTTACACCACACACGCACACACACATCACACATGTGTCCGCAATACATGGTCACCTCGTTTTCGGAAGATAAGTATCATGCAAAACTTCACAAACACCCTTGCCCTCTGACGGCTTGGATAGAAATATAAGGAACTTGGCACTTTTACGTAGTCTTCCACAAGAACATTGAACTATTCACCAATGAGAATAGAAAGGGAAAAGGATGAACCAGAAAACCTATACATATGTATATATATACACACGACTATGCGAAGGAACACACTCCTTCTCTGTGCTAGTCTATTATACTGGGTGCTCAAGTTTCAAAATGAAATGCAAATCAGATATGCTATATCCCGGAAAAGCCTTCATATGCGTCTCAACACCAACTCATTCAGAACAGGAAATACTGGAAAGAGACACAAACGGCCATTTGTGAGAAATAATGCATTGCAAAACATCAAAAACTTTCGTGGCCAATATGGGGCTCGAACCCATGACATCCGCGTTATTAACACGGCGCTCTAACCAACTGAGCTAATCGGCCATCTTAACAACCATGGGAATAATAAGCAAGACATTCGCCTTCCACAAGGCCCTGACAAGCTGAGCTTGTCGGTTAAGCAACATGGTCGACACATGTATGCACGTGTACTGGGCACTTGTCTTTCTGTGCAAATGGATTGCTTACACCACACACGCACACACACATCACACATGTGTCCGCAATACATGGTCACCTCGTTTTCGGAAGATCAACTTCACAAACACCCTTGCCCTCTGACGGCTTGGATAGAAATATAAGGAACTTGGCACTTTTACGTAGTCTTCCACAAGAACATTGAACTATTCACCAATGAGAATAGAAAGGGAAAAGGATGAACCAGAAAACCTATACATATGTATATATATACACACGACTATGCGAAGGAACACACTCCTTCTCTGTGCTAGTCTATTATACTGGGTGCTCAAGTTTCAAAATGAAATGCAAATCAGATATGCTATATCCCGGAAAAGCCTTCATATGCGTCTCAACACCAACTCATTCAGAACAGGAAATACTGGAAAGAGACACAAACGGCCATTTGTGAGAAATAATGCATTGCAAAACATCAAAAACTTTCGTGGCCAATATGGGGCTCGAACCCATGACATCCGCGTTATTAGCACGGCGCTCTAACCAACTGAGCTAATTGGCCATCTTAACAACCATGGGAATAATAAGCAAGACATTCGCCTTCCACAAGGCCCTGACAAGCTGAGCTTGTCGGTTAAGCAACATGGTCGACACATGTATGCACGTGTACTGGGCACTTGTCTTTCTGTGCAAATGGATTGCTTACACCACACACGCACACACACATCACACATGTGTCCGCAATACATGGTCACCTCGTTTTCGGAAGATCAACTTCACAAACACCCTTGCCCTCTGACGGCTTGGATAGAAATATAAGGAACTTGGCACTTTTACGTAGTCTTCCACAAGAACATTGAACTATTCACCAATGAGAATAGAAAGGGAAAAGGATGAACCAGAAAACCTATACATATGTATATATATACACACGACTATGCGAAGGAACACTCCTTCTCTGTGCTAGTCTATTATACTGGGTGCTCAAGTTTCAAAATGAAATGCAAATCAGATATGCTATATCCCGGAAAAGCCTTCATATGCGTCTCAACACCAACTCATTCAGAACAGGAAATACTGGAAAGAGACACAAACGGCCATTTGTGAGAAATAATGCATTGCAAAACATCAAAAACTTTCGTGGCCAATATGGGGCTCGAACCCATGACATCCGCGTTATTAGCACGGCGCTCTAACCAACTGAGCTAATCGGCCATCTTAACAACCATGGGAATAATAAGCAAGACATTCGCCTTCCACAAGGCCCTGACAAGCTGAGCTTGTCGGTTAAGCAACATGGTCGACACATGTATGCACGTGTACTGGGCACTTGTCTTTCTGTGCAAATGGATTGCTTACACCACACACGCACACACACATCACACATGTGTCCGCAATACATGGTCACCTCGTTTTCGGAAGATAAGTATCATGCAAAACTTCACAAACACCCTTGCCCTCTGACGGCTTGGATAGAAATATAAGGAACTTGGCACTTTTACGTAGTCTTCCACAAGAACATTGAACTATTCACCAATGAGAATAGAAAGGGAAAAGGATGAACCAGAAAACCTATACATATGTATATATATACACACGACTATGCGAAGGAACACACTCCTTCTCTGTGCTAGTCTATTATACTGGGTGCTCAAGTTTCAAAATGAAATGCAAATCAGATATGCTATATCCCGGAAAAGCCTTCATATGCGTCTCAACACCAACTCATTCAGAACAGGAAATACTGGAAAGAGACACAAACGGCCATTTGTGAGAAATAATGCATTGCAAAACATCAAAAACTTTCGTGGCCAATATGGGGCTCGAACCCATGACATCCGCGTTATTAGCACGGCGCTCTAACCAACTGAGCTAATCGGCCATCTTAACAACCATGGGAATAATAAGCAAGACATTCGCCTTCCACAAGGCCCTGACAAGCTGAGCTTGTCGGTTAAGCAACATGGTCGACACATGTATGCACGTGTACTGGGCACTTGTCTTTCTGTGCAAATGGATTGCTTACACCACACACGCACACACACATCACACATGTGTCCGCAATACATGGTCACCTCGTTTTCGGAAGATCAACTTCACAAACACCCTTGCCCTCTGACGGCTTGGATAGAAATATAAGGAACTTGGCACTTTTACGTAGTCTTCCACAAGAACATTGAACTATTCACCAATGAGAATAGAAAGGGAAAAGGATGAACCAGAAAACCTATACATATGTATATATATACACACGACTATGCGAAGGAACACACTTCTTCTCTGTGCTAGTCTATTATACTGGGTGCTCAAGTTTCAAAATGAAATGCAAATCAGATATGCTATATCCCGGAAAAGCCTTCATATGCGTCTCAACACCAACTCATTCAGAACAGGAAATACTGGAAAGAGACACAAACGGCCATTTGTGAGAAATAATGCATTGCAAAACATCAAAAACTTTCGTGGCCAATATGGGGCTCGAACCCATGACATCCGCGTTATTAGCACGGCGCTCTAACCAACTGAGCTAATTGGCCATCTTAACAACCATGGGAATAATAAGCAAGACATTCGCCTTCCACAAGGCCCTGACAAGCTGAGCTTGTCGGTTAAGCAACATGGTCGACACATGTATGCACGTGTACTGGGCACTTGTCTTTCTGTGCAAATGGATTGCTTACACCACACACGCACACACACATCACACATGTGTCCGCAATACATGGTCACCTCGTTTTCGGAAGATCAACTTCACAAACACCCTTGCCCTCTGACGGCTTGGATAGAAATATAAGGAACTTGGCACTTTTACGTAGTCTTCCACAAGAACATTGAACTATTCACCAATGAGAATAGAAAGGGAAAAGGATGAACCAGAAAACCTATACATATGTATATATATACACACGACTATGCGAAGGAACACACTCCTTCTCTGTGCTAGTCTATTATACTGGGTGCTCAAGTTTCAAAATGAAATGCAAATCAGATATGCTATATCCCGGAAAAGCCTTCATATGCGTCTCAACACCAACTCATTCAGAACAGGAAATACTGGAAAGAGACACAAACGGCCATTTGTGAGAAATAATGCATTGCAAAACATCAAAAACTTTCGTGGCCAATATGGGGCTCGAACCCATGACATCCGCGTTATTAGCACGGCGCTCTAACCAACTGAGCTAATCGGCCATCTTAACAACCATGGGAATAATAAGCAAGACATTCGCCTTCCACAAGGCCCTGACAAGCTGAGCTTGTCGGTTAAGCAACATGGTCGACACATGTATGCACGTGTACTGGGCACTTGTCTTTCTGTGCAAATGGATTGCTTACACCACACACGCACACACACATCACACATGTGTCCGCAATACATGGTCACCTCGTTTTCGGAAGATCAACTTCACAAACACCCTTGCCCTCTGACGGCTTGGATAGAAATATAAGGAACTTGGCACTTTTACGTAGTCTTCCACAAGAACATTGAACTATTCACCAATGAGAATAGAAAGGGAAAAGGATGAACCAGAAAACCTATACATATGTATATATATACACACGACTATGCGAAGGAACACACTTCTTCTCTGTGCTAGTCTATTATACTGGGTGCTCAAGTTTCAAAATGAAATGCAAATCAGATATGCTATATCCCGGAAAAGCCTTCATATGCGTCTCAACACCAACTCATTCAGAACAGGAAATACTGGAAAGAGACACAAACGGCCATTTGTGAGAAATAATGCATTGCAAAACATCAAAAACTTTCGTGGCCAATATGGGGCTCGAACCCATGACATCCGCGTTATTAGCACGGCGCTCTAACCAACTGAGCTAATTGGCCATCTTAACAACCATGGGAATAATAAGCAAGACATTCGCCTTCCACAAGGCCCTGACAAGCTGAGCTTGTCGGTTAAGCAACATGGTCGACACATGTATGCACGTGTACTGGGCACTTGTCTTTCTGTGCAAATGGATTGCTTACACCACACACGCACACACACATCACACATGTGTCCGCAATACATGGTCACCTCGTTTTCGGAAGATCAACTTCACAAACACCCTTGCCCTCTGACGGCTTGGATAGAAATATAAGGAACTTGGCACTTTTACGTAGTCTTCCACAAGAACATTGAACTATTCACCAATGAGAATAGAAAGGGAAAAGGATGAACCAGAAAACCTATACATATGTATATATATACACACGACTATGCGAAGGAACACACTCCTTCTCTGTGCTAGTCTATTATACTGGGTGCTCAAGTTTCAAAATGAAATGCAAATCAGATATGCTATATCCCGGAAAAGCCTTCATATGCGTCTCAACACCAACTCATTCAGAACAGGAAATACTGGAAAGAGACACAAACGGCCATTTGTGAGAAATAATGCATTGCAAAACATCAAAAACTTTCGTGGCCAATATGGGGCTCGAACCCATGACATCCGCGTTATTAGCACGGCGCTCTAACCAACTGAGCTAATCGGCCATCTTAACAACCATGGGAATAATAAGCAAGACATTCGCCTTCCACAAGGCCCTGACAAGCTGAGCTTGTCGGTTAAGCAACATGGTCGACACATGTATGCACGTGTACTGGGCACTTGTCTTTCTGTGCAAATGGATTGCTTACACCACACACGCACACACACATCACACATGTGTCCGCAATACATGGTCACCTCGTTTTCGGAAGATAAGTATCATGCAAAACTTCACAAACACCCTTGCCCTCTGACGGCTTGGATAGAAATATAAGGAACTTGGCACTTTTACGTAGTCTTCCACAAGAACATTGAACTATTCACCAATGAGAATAGAAAGGGAAAAGGATGAACCAGAAAACCTATACATATGTATATATATACACACGACTATGCGAAGGAACACACTCCTTCTCTGTGCTAGTCTATTATACTGGGTGCTCAAGTTTCAAAATGAAATGCAAATCAGATATGCTATATCCCGGAAAAGCCTTCATATGCGTCTCAACACCAACTCATTCAGAACAGGAAATACTGGAAAGAGACACAAACGGCCATTTGTGAGAAATAATGCATTGCAAAACATCAAAAACTTTCGTGGCCAATATGGGGCTCGAACCCATGACATCCGCGTTATTAGCACGGCGCTCTAACCAACTGAGCTAATCGGCCATCTTAACAACCATGGGAATAATAAGCAAGACATTCGCCTTCCACAAGGCCCTGACAAGCTGAGCTTGTCGGTTAAGCAACATGGTCGACACATGTATGCACGTGTACTGGGCACTTGTCTTTCTGTGCAAATGGATTGCTTACACCACACACGCACACACACATCACACATGTGTCCGCAATACATGGTCACCTCGTTTTCGGAAGATAAGTATCATGCAAAACTTCACAAACACCCTTGCCCTCTGACGGCTTGGATAGAAATATAAGGAACTTGGCACTTTTACGTAGTCTTCCACAAGAACATTGAACTATTCACCAATGAGAATAGAAAGGGAAAAGGATGAACCAGAAAACCTATACATATGTATATATATACACACGACTATGCGAAGGAACACACTCCTTCTCTGTGCTAGTCTATTATACTGGGTGCTCAAGTTTCAAAATGAAATGCAAATCAGATATGCTATATCCCGGAAAAGCCTTCATATGCGTCTCAACACCAACTCATTCAGAACAGGAAATACTGGAAAGAGACACAAACGGCCATTTGTGAGAAATAATGCATTGCAAAACATCAAAAACTTTCGTGGCCAATATGGGGCTCGAACCCATGACATCCGCGTTATTAGCACGGCGCTCTAACCAACTGAGCTAATCGGCCATCCTAACAACCATGGGAATAATAAGCAAGACATTCGCCTTCCACAAGGCCCTGACAAGCTGAGCTTGTCGGTTAAGCAACATGGTCGACACATGTATGCACGTGTACTGGGCACTTGTCTTTCTGTGCAAATGGATTGCTTACACCACACACGCACACACACATCACACATGTGTCCGCAATACATGGTCACCTCGTTTTCGGAAGATCAACTTCACAAACACCCTTGCCCTCTGACGGCTTGGATAGAAATATAAGGAACTTGGCACTTTTACGTAGTCTTCCACAAGAACATTGAACTATTCACCAATGAGAATAGAAAGGGAAAAGGATGAACCAGAAAACCTATACATATGTATATATATACACACGACTATGCGAAGGAACACACTCCTTCTCTGTGCTAGTCTATTATACTGGGTGCTCAAGTTTCAAAATGAAATGCAAATCAGATATGCTATATCCCGGAAAAGCCTTCATATGCGTCTCAACACCAACTCATTCAGAACAGGAAATACTGGAAAGAGACACAAACGGCCATTTGTGAGAAATAATGCATTGCAAAACATCAAAAACTTTCGTGGCCAATATGGGGCTCGAACCCATGACATCCGCGTTATTAGCACGGCGCTCTAACCAACTGAGCTAATCGGCCATCTTAACAACCATGGGAATAATAAGCAAGACATTCGCCTTCCACAAGGCCCTGACAAGCTGAGCTTGTCGGTTAAGCAACATGGTCGACACATGTATGCATGTGTACTGGGCACTTGTCTTTCTGTGCAAATGGATTGCTTACACCACACACGCACACACACATCACACATGTGTCCGCAATACATGGTCACCTCGTTTTCGGAAGATCAACTTCACAAACACCCTTGCCCTCTGACGGCTTGGATAGAAATATAAGGAACTTGGCACTTTTACGTAGTCTTCCACAAGAACATTGAACTATTCACCAATGAGAATAGAAAGGGAAAAGGATGAACCAGAAAACCTATACATATGTATATATATACACACGACTATGCGAAGGAACACACTCCTTCTCTGTGCTAGTCTATTATACTGGGTGCTCAAGTTTCAAAATGAAATGCAAATCAGATATGCTATATCCCGGAAAAGCCTTCATATGCGTCTCAACACCAACTCATTCAGAACAGGAAATACTGGAAAGAGACACAAACGGCCATTTGTGAGAAATAATGCATTGCAAAACATCAAAAACTTTCGTGGCCAATATGGGGCTCGAACCCATGACATCCGCGTTATTAGCACGGCGCTCTAACCAACTGAGCTAATCGGCCATCTTAACAACCATGGGAATAATAAGCAAGACATTCGCCTTCCACAAGGCCCTGACAAGCTGAGCTTGTCGGTTAAGCAACATGGTCGACACATGTATGCACGTGTACTGGGCACTTGTCTTTCTGTGCAAATGGATTGCTTACACCACACACGCACACACACATCACACATGTGTCCGCAATACATGGTCACCTCGTTTTCGGAAGATAAGTATCATGCAAAACTTCACAAACACCCTTGCCCTCTGACGGCTTGGATAGAAATATAAGGAACTTGGCACTTTTACGTAGTCTTCCACAAGAACATTGAACTATTCACCAATGAGAATAGAAAGGGAAAAGGATGAACCAGAAAACCTATACACATGTATATATATACACACGACTATGCGAAGGAACACACTCCTTCTCTGTGCTAGTCTATTATACTGGGTGCTCAAGTTTCAAAATGAAATGCAAATCAGATATGCTATATCCCGGAAAAGCCTTCATATGCGTCTCAACACCAACTCATTCAGAACAGGAAATACTGGAAAGAGACACAAACGGCCATTTGTGAGAAATAATGCATTGCAAAACATCAAAAACTTTCGTGGCCAATATGGGGCTCGAACCCATGACATCCGCGTTATTAGCACGGCGCTCTAACCAACTGAGCTAATCGGCCATCTTAACAACCGTGGGAATAATAAGCAAGACATTCGCCTTCCACAAGGCCCTGACAAGCTGAGCTTGTCGGTTAAGCAACATGGTCGACACATGTATGCACGTGTACTGGGCACTTGTCTTTCTGTGCAAATGGATTGCTTACACCACACACGCACACACACATCACACATGTGTCCGCAATACATGGTCACCTCTTTTTCGGAAGATCAACTTCACAAACACCCTTGCCCTCTGACGGCTTGGATAGAAATATAAGGAACTTGGCACTTTTACGTAGTCTTCCACAAGAACATTGAACTATTCACCAATGAGAATAGAAAGGGAAAAGGATGAACCAGAAAACCTATACATATGTATATATATACACACGACTATGCGAAGGAACACACTCCTTCTCTGTGCTAGTCTATTATACTGGGTGCTCAAGTTTCAAAATGAAATGCAAATCAGATATGCTATATCCCGGAAAAGCCTTCATATGCGTCTCAACACCAACTCATTCAGAACAGGAAATACTGGAAAGAGACACAAACGGCCATTTGTGAGAAATAATGCATTGCAAAACATCAAAAACTTTCGTGGCCAATATGGGGCTCGAACCCATGACATCCGCGTTATTAGCACGGCGCTCTAACCAACTGAGCTAATCGGCCATCTTAACAACCATGGGAATAATAAGCAAGACATTCGCCTTCCACAAGGCCCTGACAAGCTGAGCTTGTCGGTTAAGCAACATGGTCGACACATGTATGCACGTGTACTGGGCACTTGTCTTTCTGTGCAAATGGATTGCTTACACCACACACGCACACACACATCACACATGTGTCCGCAATACATGGTCACCTCGTTTTCGGAAGATAAGTATCATGCAAAACTTCACAAACACCCTTGCCCTCTGACGGCTTGGATAGAAATATAAGGAACTTGGCACTTTTACGTAGTCTTCCACAAGAACATTGAACTATTCACCAATGAGAATAGAAAGGGAAAAGGATGAACCAGAAAACCTATACATATGTATATATATACACACGACTATGCGAAGGAACACACTCCTTCTCTGTGCTAGTCTATTATACTGGGTGCTCAAGTTTCAAAATGAAATGCAAATCAGATATGCTATATCCCGGAAAAGCCTTCATATGCGTCTCAACACCAACTCATTCAGAACAGGAAATACTGGAAAGAGACACAAACGGCCATTTGTGAGAAATAATGCATTGCAAAACATCAAAAACTTTCGTGGCCAATATGGGGCTCGAACCCATGACATCCGCGTTATTAGCACGGCGCTCTAACCAACTGAGCTAATCGGCCATCTTAACAACCATGGGAATAATAAGCAAGACATTCGCCTTCCACAAGGCCCTGACAAGCTGAGCTTGTCGGTTAAGCAACATGGTCGACACATGTATGCACGTGTACTGGGCACTTGTCTTTCTGTGCAAATGGATTGCTTACACCACACACGCACACACACATCACACATGTGTCCGCAATACATGGTCACCTCGTTTTCGGAAGATAAGTATCATGCAAAACTTCACAAACACCCTTGCCCTCTGACGGCTTGGATAGAAATATAAGGAACTTGGCACTTTTACGTAGTCTTCCACAAGAACATTGAACTATTCACCAATGAGAATAGAAAGGGAAAAGGATGAACCAGAAAACCTATACATATGTATATATATACACACGACTATGCGAAGGAACACACTCCTTCTCTGTGCTAGTCTATTATACTGGGTGCTCAAGTTTCAAAATGAAATGCAAATCAGATATGCTATATCCCGGAAAAGCCTTCATATGCGTCTCAACACCAACTCATTCAGAACAGGAAATACTGGAAAGAGACACAAACGGCCATTTGTGAGAAATAATGCATTGCAAAACATCAAAAACTTTCGTGGCCAATATGGGGCTCGAACCCATGACATCCGCGTTATTAGCACGGCGCTCTAACCAACTGAGCTAATCGGCCATCTTAACAACCATGGGAATAATAAGCAAGACATTCGCCTTCCACAAGGCCCTGACAAGCTGAGCTTGTCGGTTAAGCAACATGGTCGACACATGTATGCACGTGTACTGGGCACTTGTCTTTCTGTGCAAATGGATTGCTTACACCACACACGCACACACACATCACACATGTGTCCGCAATACATGGTCACCTCTTTTTCGGAAGATCAACTTCACAAACACCCTTGCCCTCTGACGGCTTGGATAGAAATATAAGGAACTTGGCACTTTTACGTAGTCTTCCACAAGAACATTGAACTATTCACCAATGAGAATAGAAAGGGAAAAGGATGAACCAGAAAACCTATACATATGTATATATATACACACGACTATGCGAAGGAACACACTCCTTCTCTGTGCTAGTCTATTATACTGGGTGCTCAAGTTTCAAAATGAAATGCAAATCAGATATGCTATATCCCGGAAAAGCCTTCATATGCGTCTCAACACCAACTCATTCAGAACAGGAAATACTGGAAAGAGACACAAACGGCCATTTGTGAGAAATAATGCATTGCAAAACATCAAAAACTTTCGTGGCCAATATGGGGCTCGAACCCATGACATCCGCGTTATTAGCACGGCGCTCTAACCAACTGAGCTAATCGGCCATCTTAACAACCATGGGAATAATAAGCAAGACATTCGCCTTCCACAAGGGCCTGACAAGCTGAGCTTGTCGGTTAAGCAACATGGTCGACACATGTATGCACGTGTACTGGGCACTTGTCTTTCTGTGCAAATGGATTGCTTACACCACACACGCACACACACATCACACATGTGTCCGCAATACATGGTCACCTCGTTTTCGGAAGATAAGTATCATGCAAAACTTCACAAACACCCTTGCCCTCTGACGGCTTGGATAGAAATATAAGGAACTTGGCACTTTTACGTAGTCTTCCACAAGAACATTGAACTATTCACCAATGAGAATAGAAAGGGAAAAGGATGAACCAGAAAACCTATACATATGTATATATATACACACGACTATGCGAAGGAACACACTCCTTCTCTGTGCTAGTCTATTATACTGGGTGCTCAAGTTTCAAAATGAAATGCAAATCAGATATGCTATATCCCGGAAAAGCCTTCATATGCGTCTCAACACCAACTCATTCAGAACAGGAAATACTGGAAAGAGACACAAACGGCCATTTGTGAGAAATAATGCATTGCAAAACATCAAAAACTTTCGTGGCCAATATGGGGCTCGAACCCATGACATCCGCGTTATTAGCACGGCGCTCTAACCAACTGAGCTAATCGGCCATCTTAACAACCATGGGAATAATAAGCAAGACATTCGCCTTCCACAAGGCCCTGACAAGCTGAGCTTGTCGGTTAAGCAACATGGTCGACACATGTATGCACGTGTACTGGGCACTTGTCTTTCTGTGCAAATGGATTGCTTACACCACACACGCACACACACATCACACATGTGTCCGCAATACATGGTCACCTCGTTTTCGGAAGATAAGTATCATGCAAAACTTCACAAACACCCTTGCCCTCTGACGGCTTGGATAGAAATATAAGGAACTTGGCACTTTTACGTAGTCTTCCACAAGAACATTGAACTATTCACCAATGAGAATAGAAAGGGAAAAGGATGAACCAGAAAACCTATACATATGTATATATATACACACGACTATGCGAAGGAACACACTCCTTCTCTGTGCTAGTCTATTATACTGGGTGCTCAAGTTTCAAAATGAAATGCAAATCAGATATGCTATATCCCGGAAAAGCCTTCATATGCGTCTCAACACCAACTCATTCAGAACAGGAAATACTGGAAAGAGACACAAACGGCCATTTGTGAGAAATAATGCATTGCAAAACATCAAAAACTTTCGTGGCCAATATGGGGCTCGAACCCATGACATCCGCGTTATTAGCACGGCGCTCTAACCAACTGAGCTAATCGGCCATCTTAACAACCATGGGAATAATAAGCAAGACATTCGCCTTCCACAAGGCCCTGACAAGCTGAGCTTGTCGGTTAAGCAACATGGTCGACACATGTATGCATGTGTACTGGGCACTTGTCTTTCTGTGCAAATGGATTGCTTACACCACACACGCACACACACATCACACATGTGTCCGCAATACATGGTCACCTCGTTTTCGGAAGATAAGTATCATGCAAAACTTCACAAACACCCTTGCCCTCTGACGGCTTGGATAGAAATATAAGGAACTTGGCACTTTTACGTAGTCTTCCACAAGAACATTGAACTATTCACCAATGAGAATAGAAAGGGAAAAGGATGAACCAGAAAACCTATACATATGTATATATATACACACGACTATGCGAAGGAACACACTCCTTCTCTGTGCTAGTCTATTATACTGGGTGCTCAAGTTTCAAAATGAAATGCAAATCAGATATGCTATATCCCGGAAAAGCCTTCATATGCGTCTCAACACCAACTCATTCAGAACAGGAAATACTGGAAAGAGACACAAACGGCCATTTGTGAGAAATAATGCATTGCAAAACATCAAAAACTTTCGTGGCCAATATGGGGCTCGAACCCATGACATCCGCGTTATTAGCACGGCGCTCTAACCAACTGAGCTAATCGGCCATCTTAACAACCATGGGAATAATAAGCAAGACATTCGCCTTCCACAAGGGCCTGACAAGCTGAGCTTGTCGGTTAAGCAACATGGTCGACACATGTATGCATGTGTACTGGGCACTTGTCTTTCTGTGCAAATGGATTGCTTACACCACACACGCACACACACATCACACATGTGTCCGCAATACATGGTCACCTCGTTTTCGGAAGATAAGTATCATGCAAAACTTCACAAACACCCTTGCCCTCTGACGGCTTGGATAGAAATATAAGGAACTTGGCACTTTTACGTAGTCTTCCACAAGAACATTGAACTATTCACCAATGAGAATAGAAAGGGAAAAGGATGAACCAGAAAACCTATACATATGTATATATATACACACGACTATGCGAAGGAACACACTTCTTCTCTGTGCTAGTCTATTATACTGGGTGCTCAAGTTTCAAAATGAAATGCAAATCAGATATGCTATATCCCGGAAAAGCCTTCATATGCGTCTCAACACCAACTCATTCAGAACAGGAAATACTGGAAAGAGACACAAACGGCCATTTGTGAGAAATAATGCATTGCAAAACATCAAAAACTTTCGTGGCCAATATGGGGCTCGAACCCATGACATCCGCGTTATTAGCACGGCGCTCTAACCAACTGAGCTAATCGGCCATCTTAACAACCATGGGAATAAATAAGCAAGACATTCGCCTTCCACAAGGCCCTGACAAGCTGAGCTTGTCGGTTAAGCAACATGGTCGACACATGTATGCACGTGTACTGGGCACTTGTCTTTCTGTGCAAATGGATTGCTTACACCACACACGCACACACACATCACACATGTGTCCGCAATACATGGTCACCTCGTTTTCGGAAGATCAACTTCACAAACACCCTTGCCCTCTGACGGCTTGGATAGAAATATAAGGAACTTGGCACTTTTACGTAGTCTTCCACAAGAACATTGAACTATTCACCAATGAGAATAGAAAGGGAAAAGGATGAACCAGAAAACCTATACATATGTATATATATACACACGACTATGCGAAGGAACACACTCCTTCTCTGTGCTAGTCTATTATACTGGGTGCTCAAGTTTCAAAATGAAATGCAAATCAGATATGCTATATCCCGGAAAAGCCTTCATATGCGTCTCAACACCAACTCATTCAGAACAGGAAATACTGGAAAGAGACACAAACGGCCATTTGTGAGAAATAATGCATTGCAAAACATCAAAAACTTTCGTGGCCAATATGGGGCTCGAACCCATGACATCCGCGTTATTAGCACGGCGCTCTAACCAACTGAGCTAATCGGCCATCTTAACAACCATGGGAATAATAAGCAAGACATTCGCCTTCCACAAGGGCCTGACAAGCTGAGCTTGTCGGTTAAGCAACATGGTCGACACATGTATGCACGTGTACTGGGCACTTGTCTTTCTGTGCAAATGGACTGCTTACACCACACACGCACACACACATCACACATGTGTCCGCAATACATGGTCACCTCGTTTTCGGAAGATAAGTATCATGCAAAACTTCACAAACACCCTTGCCCTCTGACGGCTTGGATAGAAATATAAGGAACTTGGCACTTTTACGTAGTCTTCCACAAGAACATTGAACTATTCACCAATGAGAATAGAAAGGGAAAAGGATGAACCAGAAAACCTATACATATGTATATATATACACACGACTATGCGAAGGAACACACTCCTTCTCTGTGCTAGTCTATTATACTGGGTGCTCAAGTTTCAAAATGAAATGCAAATCAGATATGCTATATCCCGGAAAAGCCTTCATATGCGTCTCAACACCAACTCATTCAGAACAGGAAATACTGGAAAGAGACACAAACGGCCATTTGTGAGAAATAATGCATTGCAAAACATCAAAAACTTTCGTGGCCAATATGGGGCTCGAACCCATGACATCCGCGTTATTAGCACGGCGCTCTAACCAACTGAGCTAATCGGCCATCTTAACAACCATGGGAATAATAAGCAAGACATTCGCCTTCCACAAGGGCCTGACAAGCTGAGCTTGTCGGTTAAGCAACATGGTCGACACATGTATGCACGTGTACTGGGCACTTGTCTTTCTGTGCAAATGGATTGCTTACACCACACACGCACACACACATCACACATGTGTCCGCAATACATGGTCACCTCGTTTTCGGAAGATCAACTTCACAAACACCCTTGCCCTCTGACGGCTTGGATAGAAATATAAGGAACTTGGCACTTTTACGTAGTCTTCCACAAGAACATTGAACTATTCACCAATGAGAATAGAAAGGGAAAAGGATGAACCAGAAAACCTATACATATGTATATATATACACACGACTATGCGAAGGAACACACTCCTTCTCTGTGCTAGTCTATTATACTGGGTGCTCAAGTTTCAAAATGAAATGCAAATCAGATATGCTATATCCCGGAAAAGCCTTCATATGCGTCTCAACACCAACTCATTCAGAACAGGAAATACTGGAAAGAGACACAAACGGCCATTTGTGAGAAATAATGCATTGCAAAACATCAAAAACTTTCGTGGCCAATATGGGGCTCGAACCCATGACATCCGCGTTATTAGCACGGCGCTCTAACCAACTGAGCTAATCGGCCATCTTAACAACCATGGGAATAATAAGCAAGACATTCGCCTTCCACAAGGGCCTGACAAGCTGAGCTTGTCGGTTAAGCAACATGGTCGACACATGTATGCACGTGTACTGGGCACTTGTCTTTCTGTGCAAATGGACTGCTTACACCACACACGCACACACACATCACACATGTGTCCGCAATACATGGTCACCTCGTTTTCGGAAGATAAGTATCATGCAAAACTTCACAAACACCCTTGCCCTCTGACGGCTTGGATAGAAATATAAGGAACTTGGCACTTTTACGTAGTCTTCCACAAGAACATTGAACTATTCACCAATGAGAATAGAAAGGGAAAAGGATGAACCAGAAAACCTATACATATGTATATATATACACACGACTATGCGAAGGAACACACTCCTTCTCTGTGCTAGTCTATTATACTGGGTGCTCAAGTTTCAAAATGAAATGCAAATCAGATATGCTATATCCCGGAAAAGCCTTCATATGCGTCTCAACACCAACTCATTCAGAACAGGAAATACTGGAAAGAGACACAAACGGCCATTTGTGAGAAATAATGCATTGCAAAACATCAAAAACTTTCGTGGCCAATATGGGGCTCGAACCCATGACATCCGCGTTATTAGCACGGCGCTCTAACCAACTGAGCTAATCGGCCATCTTAACAACCATGGGAATAATAAGCAAGACATTCGCCTTCCACAAGGGCCTGACAAGCTGAGCTTGTCGGTTAAGCAACATGGTCGACACATGTATGCACGTGTACTGGGCACTTGTCTTTCTGTGCAAATGGATTGCTTACACCACACACGCACACACACATCACACATGTGTCCGCAATACATGGTCACCTCGTTTTCGGAAGATAAGTATCATGCAAAACTTCACAAACACCCTTGCCCTCTGACGGCTTGGATAGAAATATAAGGAACTTGGCACTTTTACGTAGTCTTCCACAAGAACATTGAACTATTCACCAATGAGAATAGAAAGGGAAAAGGATGAACCAGAAAACCTATACATATGTATATATATACACACGACTATGCGAAGGAACACACTCCTTCTCTGTGCTAGTCTATTATACTGGGTGCTCAAGTTTCAAAATGAAATGCAAATCAGATATGCTATATCCCGGAAAAGCCTTCATATGCGTCTCAACACCAACTCATTCAGAACAGGAAATACTGGAAAGAGACACAAACGGCCATTTGTGAGAAATAATGCATTGCAAAACATCAAAAACTTTCGTGGCCAATATGGGGCTCGAACCCATGACATCCGCGTTATTAGCACGGCGCTCTAACCAACTGAGCTAATCGGCCATCTTAACAACCATGGGAATAATAAGCAAGACATTCGCCTTCCACAAGGCCCTGACAAGCTGAGCTTGTCGGTTAAGCAACATGGTCGACACATGTATGCACGTGTACTGGGCACTTGTCTTTCTGTGCAAATGGATTGCTTACACCACACACGCACACACACATCACACATGTGTCCGCAATACATGGTCACCTCGTTTTCGGAAGATAAGTATCATGCAAAACTTCACAAACACCCTTGCCCTCTGACGGCTTGGATAGAAATATAAGGAACTTGGCACTTTTACGTAGTCTTCCACAAGAACATTGAACTATTCACCAATGAGAATAGAAAGGGAAAAGGATGAACCAGAAAACCTATACATATGTATATATATACACACGACTATGCGAAGGAACACACTCCTTCTCTGTGCTAGTCTATTATACTGGGTGCTCAAGTTTCAAAATGAAATGCAAATCAGATATGCTATATCCCGGAAAAGCCTTCATATGCGTCTCAACACCAACTCATTCAGAACAGGAAATACTGGAAAGAGACACAAACGGCCATTTGTGAGAAATAATGCATTGCAAAACATCAAAAACTTTCGTGGCCAATATGGGGCTCGAACCCATGACATCCGCGTTATTAGCACGGCGCTCTAACCAACTGAGCTAATCGGCCATCTTAACAACCATGGGAATAATAAGCAAGACATTCGCCTTCCACAAGGCCCTGACAAGCTGAGCTTGTCGGTTAAGCAACATGGTCGACACATGTATGCACGTGTACTGGGCACTTGTCTTTCTGTGCAAATGGATTGCTTACACCACACACGCACACACACATCACACATGTGTCCGCAATACATGGTCACCTCGTTTTCGGAAGATAAGTATCATGCAAAACTTCACAAACACCCTTGCCCTCTGACGGCTTGGATAGAAATATAAGGAACTTGGCACTTTTACGTAGTCTTCCACAAGAACATTGAACTATTCACCAATGAGAATAGAAAGGGAAAAGGATGAACCAGAAAACCTATACATATGTATATATATACACACGACTATGCGAAGGAACACACTCCTTCTCTGTGCTAGTCTATTATACTGGGTGCTCAAGTTTCAAAATGAAATGCAAATCAGATATGCTATATCCCGGAAAAGCCTTCATATGCGTCTCAACACCAACTCATTCAGAACAGGAAATACTGGAAAGAGACACAAACGGCCATTTGTGAGAAATAATGCATTGCAAAACATCAAAAACTTTCGTGGCCAATATGGGGCTCGAACCCATGACATCCGCGTTATTAACACGGCGCTCTAACCAACTGAGCTAATCGGCCATCTTAACAACCATGGAAATAATAAGCAAGACATTCGCCTTCCACAAGGCCCTGACAAGCTGAGCTTGTCGGTTAAGCAACATGGTCGACACATGTATGCACGTGTACTGGGCACTTGTCTTTCTGTGCAAATGGATTGCTTACACCACACACGCACACACACATCACACATGTGTCCGCAATACATGGTCACCTCGTTTTCGGAAGATAAGTATCATGCAAAACTTCACAAACACCCTTGCCCTCTGACGGCTTGGATAGAAATATAAGGAACTTGGCACTTTTACGTAGTCTTCCACAAGAACATTGAACTATTCACCAATGAGAATAGAAAGGGAAAAGGATGAACCAGAAAACCTATACATATGTATATATATACACACGACTATGCGAAGGAACACACTCCTTCTCTGTGCTAGTCTATTATACTGGGTGCTCAAGTTTCAAAATGAAATGCAAATCAGATATGCTATATCCCGGAAAAGCCTTCATATGCGTCTCAACACCAACTCATTCAGAACAGGAAATACTGGAAAGAGACACAAACGGCCATTTGTGAGAAATAATGCATTGCAAAACATCAAAAACTTTCGTGGCCAATATGGGGCTCGAACCCATGACATCCGCGTTATTAGCACGGCGCTCTAACCAACTGAGCTAATCGGCCATCTTAACAACCATGGGAATAATAAGCAAGACATTCGCCTTCCACAAGGCCCTGACAAGCTGAGCTTGTCGGTTAAGCAACATGGTCGACACATGTATGCACGTGTACTGGGCACTTGTCTTTCTGTGCAAATGGATTGCTTACACCACACACGCACACACACATCACACATGTGTCCGCAATACATGGTCACCTCGTTTTCGGAAGATAATTATCATGCAAAACTTCACAAACACCCTTGCCCTCTGACGGCTTGGATAGAAATATAAGGAACTTGGCACTTTTACGTAGTCTTCCACAAGAACATTGAACTATTCACCAATGAGAATAGAAAGGGAAAAGGATGAACCAGAAAACCTATACATATGTATATATATACACACGACTATGCGAAGGAACACACTCCTTCTCTGTGCTAGTCTATTATACTGGGTGCTCAAGTTTCAAAATGAAATGCAAATCAGATATGCTATATCCCGGAAAAGCCTTCATATACGTCTCAACACCAACTCATTCAGAACAGGAAATACTGGAAAGAGACACAAACGGCCATTTGTGAGAAATAATGCATTGCAAAACATCAAAAACTTTCGTGGCCAATATGGGGCTCGAACCCATGACATCCGCGTTATTAGCACGGCGCTCTAACCAACTGAGCTAATCGGCCATCTTAACAACCATGGGAATAATAAGCAAGACATTCGCCTTCCACAAGGCCCTGACAAGCTGAGCTTGTCGGTTAAGCAACATGGTCGACACATGTATGCACGTGTACTGGGCACTTGTCTTTCTGTGCAAATGGATTGCTTACACCACACACGCACACACACATCACACATGTGTCCGCAATACATGGTCACCTCGTTTTCGGAAGATAATTATCATGCAAAACTTCACAAACACCCTTGCCCTCTGACGGCATGGATAGAAATATAAGGAACTTGGCACTTTTACGTAGTCTTCCACAAGAACATTGAACTATTCACCAATGAGAATAGAAAGGGAAAAGGATGAACCAGAAAACCTATACATATGTATATATATACACACGACTATGCGAAGGAACACACTCCTTCTCTGTGCTAGTCTATTATACTGGGTGCTCAAGTTTCAAAATGAAATGCAAATCAGATATGCTATATCCCGGAAAAGCCTTCATATGCGTCTCAACACCAACTCATTCAGAACAGGAAATACTGGAAAGAGACACAAACGGCCATTTGTGAGAAATAATGCATTGCAAAACATCAAAAACTTTCGTGGCCAATATGGGGCTCGAACCCATGACATCCGCGTTATTAGCACGGCGCTCTAACCAACTGAGCTAATCGGCCATCTTAACAACCATGGGAATAATAAGCAAGACATTCGCCTTCCACAAGGCCCTGACAAGCTGAGCTTGTCGGTTAAGCAACATGGTCGACACATGTATGCACGTGTACTGGGCACTTGTCTTTCTGTGCAAATGGATTGCTTACACCACACACGCACACACACATCACACATGTGTCCGCAATACATGGTCACCTCGTTTTCGGAAGATAAGTATCATGCAAAACTTCACAAACACCCTTGCCCTCTGACGGCTTGGATAGAAATATAAGGAACTTGGCACTTTTACGTAGTCTTCCACAAGAACATTGAACTATTCACCAATGAGAATAGAAAGGGAAAAGGATGAACCAGAAAACCTATACATATGTATATATATACACACGACTATGCGAAGGAACACACTCCTTCTCTGTGCTAGTCTATTATACTGGGTGCTCAAGTTTCAAAATGAAATGCAAATCAGATATGCTATATCCCGGAAAAGCCTTCATATGCGTCTCAACACCAACTCATTCAGAACAGGAAATACTGGAAAGAGACACAAACGGCCATTTGTGAGAAATAATGCATTGCAAAACATCAAAAACTTTCGTGGCCAATATGGGGCTCGAACCCATGACATCCGCGTTATTAGCACGGCGCTCTAACCAACTGAGCTAATCGGCCATCTTAACAACCGTGGGAATAATAAGCAAGACATTCGCCTTCCACAAGGCCCTGACAAGCTGAGCTTGTCGGTTAAGCAACATGGTCGACACATGTATGCACGTGTACTGGGCACTTGTCTTTCTGTGCAAATGGATTGCTTACACCACACACGCACACACACATCACACATGTGTCCGCAATACATGGTCACCTCGTTTTCGGAAGATCAACTTCACAAACACCCTTGCCCTCTGACGGCTTGGATAGAAATATAAGGAACTTGGCACTTTTACGTAGTCTTCCACAAGAACATTGAACTATTCACCAATGAGAATAGAAAGGGAAAAGGATGAACCAGAAAACCTATACATATGTATATATATACACACGACTATGCGAAGGAACACACTCCTTCTCTGTGCTAGTCTATTATACTGGGTGCTCAAGTTTCAAAATGAAATGCAAATCAGATATGCTATATCCCGGAAAAGCCTTCATATGCGTCTCAACACCAACTCATTCAGAACAGGAAATACTGGAAAGAGACACAAACGGCCATTTGTGAGAAATAATGCATTGCAAAACATCAAAAACTTTCGTGGCCAATATGGGGCTCGAACCCATGACATCCGCGTTATTAGCACGGCGCTCTAACCAACTGAGCTAATCGGCCATCTTAACAACCGTGGGAATAATAAGCAAGACATTCGCCTTCCACAAGGCCCTGACAAGCTGAGCTTGTCGGTTAAGCAACATGGTCGACACATGTATGCACGTGTACTGGGCACTTGTCTTTCTGTGCAAATGGATTGCTTACACCACACACGCACACACACATCACACATGTGTCCGCAATACATGGTCACCTCGTTTTCGGAAGATAAGTATCATGCAAAACTTCACAAACACCCTTGCCCTCTGACGGCTTGGATAGAAATATAAGGAACTTGGCACTTTTACGTAGTCTTCCACAAGAACATTGAACTATTCACCAATGAGAATAGAAAGGGAAAAGGATGAACCAGAAAACCTATACATATGTATATATATACACACGACTATGCGAAGGAACACACTCCTTCTCTGTGCTAGTCTATTATACTGGGTGCTCAAGTTTCAAAATGAAATGCAAATCAGATATGCTATATCCCGGAAAAGCCTTCATATGCGTCTCAACACCAACTCATTCAGAACAGGAAATACTGGAAAGAGACACAAACGGCCATTTGTGAGAAATAATGCATTGCAAAACATCAAAAACTTTCGTGGCCAATATGGGGCTCGAACCCATGACATCCGCGTTATTAGCACGGCGCTCTAACCAACTGAGCTAATCGGCCATCTTAACAACCATGGGAATAATAAGCAAGACATTCGCCTTCCACAAGGCCCTGACAAGCTGAGCTTGTCGGTTAAGCAACATGGTCGACACATGTATGCACGTGTACTGGGCACTTGTCTTTCTGTGCAAATGGATTGCTTACACCACACACGCACACACACATCACACATGTGTCCGCAATACATGGTCACCTCGTTTTCGGAAGATAAGTATCATGCAAAACTTCACAAACACCCTTGCCCTCTGACGGCTTGGATAGAAATATAAGGAACTTGGCACTTTTACGTAGTCTTCCACAAGAACATTGAACTATTCACCAATGAGAATAGAAAGGGAAAAGGATGAACCAGAAAACCTATACATATGTATATATATACACACGACTATGCGAAGGAACACACTCCTTCTCTGTGCTAGTCTATTATACTGGGTGCTCAAGTTTCAAAATGAAATGCAAATCAGATATGCTATATCCCGGAAAAGCCTTCATATGCGTCTCAACACCAACTCATTCAGAACAGGAAATACTGGAAAGAGACACAAACGGCCATTTGTGAGAAATAATGCATTGCAAAACATCAAAAACTTTCGTGGCCAATATGGGGCTCGAACCCATGACATCCGCGTTATTAGCACGGCGCTCTAACCAACTGAGCTAATCGGCCATCTTAACAACCATGGGAATAATAAGCAAGACATTCGCCTTCCACAAGGCCCTGACAAGCTGAGCTTGTCGGTTAAGCAACATGGTCGACACATGTATGCACGTGTACTGGGCACTTGTCTTTCTGTGCAAATGGATTGCTTACACCACACACGCACACACACATCACACATGTGTCCGCAATACATGGTCACCTCGTTTTCGGAAGATAATTATCATGCAAAACTTCACAAACACCCTTGCCCTCTGACGGCTTGGATAGAAATATAAGGAACTTGGCACTTTTACGTAGTCTTCCACAAGAACATTGAACTATTCACCAATGAGAATAGAAAGGGAAAAGGATGAACCAGAAAACCTATACATATGTATATATATACACACGACTATGCGAAGGAACACACTCCTTCTCTGTGCTAGTCTATTATACTGGGTGCTCAAGTTTCAAAATGAAATGCAAATCAGATATGCTATATCCCGGAAAAGCCTTCATATGCGTCTCAACACCAACTCATTCAGAACAGGAAATACTGGAAAGAGACACAAACGGCCATTTGTGAGAAATAATGCATTGCAAAACATCAAAAACTTTCGTGGCCAATATGGGGCTCGAACCCATGACATCCGCGTTATTAGCACGGCGCTCTAACCAACTGAGCTAATCGGCCATCTTAACAACCATGGGAATAATAAGCAAGACATTCGCCTTCCACAAGGCCCTGACAAGCTGAGCTTGTCGGTTAAGCAACATGGTCGACACATGTATGCACGTGTACTGGGCACTTGTCTTTCTGTGCAAATGGATTGCTTACACCACACACGCACACACACATCACACATGTGTCCGCAATACATGGTCACCTCGTTTTCGGAAGATAATTATCATGCAAAACTTCACAAACACCCTTGCCCTCTGACGGCTTGGATAGAAATATAAGGAACTTGGCACTTTTACGTAGTCTTCCACAAGAACATTGAACTATTCACCAATGAGAATAGAAAGGGAAAAGGATGAACCAGAAAACCTATACATATGTATATATATACACACGACTATGCGAAGGAACACACTCCTTCTCTGTGCTAGTCTATTATACTGGGTGCTCAAGTTTCAAAATGAAATGCAAATCAGATATGCTATATCCCGGAAAAGCCTTCATATGCGTCTCAACACCAACTCATTCAGAACAGGAAATACTGGAAAGAGACACAAACGGCCATTTGTGAGAAATAATGCATTGCAAAACATCAAAAACTTTCGTGGCCAATATGGGGCTCGAACCCATGACATCCGCGTTATTAGCACGGCGCTCTAACCAACTGAGCTAATCGGCCATCTTAACAACCATGGGAATAATAAGCAAGACATTCGCCTTCCACAAGGCCCTGACAAGCTGAGCTTGTCGGTTAAGCAACATGGTCGACACATGTATGCACGTGTACTGGGCACTTGTCTTTCTGTGCAAATGGATTGCTTACACCACACACGCACACACACATCACACATGTGTCCGCAATACATGGTCACCTCGTTTTCGGAAGATAATTATCATGCAAAACTTCACAAACACCCTTGCCCTCTGACGGCTTGGATAGAAATATAAGGAACTTGGCACTTTTACGTAGTCTTCCACAAGAACATTGAACTATTCACCAATGAGAATAGAAAGGGAAAAGGATGAACCAGAAAACCTATACATATGTATATATATACACACGACTATGCGAAGGAACACACTCCTTCTCTGTGCTAGTCTATTATACTGGGTGCTCAAGTTTCAAAATGAAATGCAAATCAGATATGCTATATCCCGGAAAAGCCTTCATATGCGTCTCAACACCAACTCATTCAGAACAGGAAATACTGGAAAGAGACACAAACGGCCATTTGTGAGAAATAATGCATTGCAAAACATCAAAAACTTTCGTGGCCAATATGGGGCTCGAACCCATGACATCCGCGTTATTAGCACGGCGCTCTAACCAACTGAGCTAATCGGCCATCTTAACAACCATGGGAATAATAAGCAAGACATTCGCCTTCCACAAGGCCCTGACAAGCTGAGCTTGTCGGTTAAGCAACATGGTCGACACATGTATGCACGTGTACTGGGCACTTGTCTTTCTGTGCAAATGGATTGCTTACACCACACACGCACACACACATCACACATGTGTCCGCAATACATGGTCACCTCTTTTTCGGAAGATCAACTTCACAAACACCCTTGCCCTCTGACGGCTTGGATAGAAATATAAGGAACTTGGCACTTTTACGTAGTCTTCCACAAGAACATTGAACTATTCACCAATGAGAATAGAAAGGGAAAAGGATGAACCAGAAAACCTATACATATGTATATATATACACACGACTATGCGAAGGAACACACTCCTTCTCTGTGCTAGTCTATTATACTGGGTGCTCAAGTTTCAAAATGAAATGCAAATCAGATATGCTATATCCCGGAAAAGCCTTCATATGCGTCTCAACACCAACTCATTCAGAACAGGAAATACTGGAAAGAGACACAAACGGCCATTTGTGAGAAATAATGCATTGCAAAACATCAAAAACTTTCGTGGCCAATATGGGGCTCGAACCCATGACATCCGCGTTATTAGCACGGCGCTCTAACCAACTGAGCTAATCGGCCATCTTAACAACCATGGGAATAATAAGCAAGACATTCGCCTTCCACAAGGCCCTGACAAGCTGAGCTTGTCGGTTAAGCAACATGGTCGACACATGTATGCACGTGTACTGGGCACTTGTCTTTCTGTGCAAATGGATTGCTTACACCACACACGCACACACACATCACACATGTGTCCGCAATACATGGTCACCTCGTTTTCGGAAGATAAGTATCATGCAAAACTTCACAAACACCCTTGCCCTCTGACGGCTTGGATAGAAATATAAGGAACTTGGCACTTTTACGTAGTCTTCCACAAGAACATTGAACTATTCACCAATGAGAATAGAAAGGGAAAAGGATGAACCAGAAAACCTATACATATGTATATATATACACACGACTATGCGAAGGAACACACTCCTTCTCTGTGCTAGTCTATTATACTGGGTGCTCAAGTTTCAAAATGAAATGCAAATCAGATATGCTATATCCCGGAAAAGCCTTCATATGCGTCTCAACACCAACTCATTCAGAACAGGAAATACTGGAAAGAGACACAAACGGCCATTTGTGAGAAATAATGCATTGCAAAACATCAAAAACTTTCGTGGCCAATATGGGGCTCGAACCCATGACATCCGCGTTATTAGCACGGCGCTCTAACCAACTGAGCTAATCGGCCATCTTAACAACCATGGGAATAATAAGCAAGACATTCGCCTTCCACAAGGCCCTGACAAGCTGAGCTTGTCGGTTAAGCAACATGGTCGACACATGTATGCACGTGTACTGGGCACTTGTCTTTCTGTGCAAATGGATTGCTTACACCACACACGCACACACACATCACACATGTGTCCGCAATACATGGTCACCTCGTTTTCGGAAGATAAGTATCATGCAAAACTTCACAAACACCCTTGCCCTCTGACGGCTTGGATAGAAATATAAGGAACTTGGCACTTTTACGTAGTCTTCCACAAGAACATTGAACTATTCACCAATGAGAATAGAAAGGGAAAAGGATGAACCAGAAAACCTATACATATGTATATATATACACACGACTATGCGAAGGAACACACTCCTTCTCTGTGCTAGTCTATTATACTGGGTGCTCAAGTTTCAAAATGAAATGCAAATCAGATATGCTATATCCCGGAAAAGCCTTCATATGCGTCTCAACACCAACTCATTCAGAACAGGAAATACTGGAAAGAGACACAAACGGCCATTTGTGAGAAATAATGCATTGCAAAACATCAAAAACTTTCGTGGCCAATATGGGGCTCGAACCCATGACATCCGCGTTATTAGCACGGCGCTCTAACCAACTGAGCTAATCGGCCATCTTAACAACCATGGGAATAATAAGCAAGACATTCGCCTTCCACAAGGCCCTGACAAGCTGAGCTTGTCGGTTAAGCAACATGGTCGACACATGTATGCACGTGTACTGGGCACTTGTCTTTCTGTGCAAATGGATTGCTTACACCACACACGCACACACACATCACACATGTGTCCGCAATACATGGTCACCTCGTTTTCGGAAGATAAGTATCATGCAAAACTTCACAAACACCCTTGCCCTCTGACGGCTTGGATAGAAATATAAGGAACTTGGCACTTTTACGTAGTCTTCCACAAGAACATTGAACTATTCACCAATGAGAATAGAAAGGGAAAAGGATGAACCAGAAAACCTATACATATGTATATATATACACACGACTATGCGAAGGAACACACTCCTTCTCTGTGCTAGTCTATTATACTGGGTGCTCAAGTTTCAAAATGAAATGCAAATCAGATATGCTATATCCCGGAAAAGCCTTCATATGCGTCTCAACACCAACTCATTCAGAACAGGAAATACTGGAAAGAGACACAAACGGCCATTTGTGAGAAATAATGCATTGCAAAACATCAAAAACTTTCGTGGCCAATATGGGGCTCGAACCCATGACATCCGCGTTATTAGCACGGCGCTCTAACCAACTGAGCTAATCGGCCATCTTAACAACCATGGGAATAATAAGCAAGACATTCGCCTTCCACAAGGCCCTGACAAGCTGAGCTTGTCGGTTAAGCAACATGGTCGACACATGTATGCACGTGTACTGGGCACTTGTCTTTCTGTGCAAATGGATTGCTTACACCACACACGCACACACACATCACACATGTGTCCGCAATACATGGTCACCTCGTTTTCGGAAGATAATTATCATGCAAAACTTCACAAACACCCTTGCCCTCTGACGGCTTGGATAGAAATATAAGGAACTTGGCACTTTTACGTAGTCTTCCACAAGAACATTGAACTATTCACCAATGAGAATAGAAAGGGAAAAGGATGAACCAGAAAACCTATACATATGTATATATATACACACGACTATGCGAAGGAACACACTCCTTCTCTGTGCTAGTCTATTATACTGGGTGCTCAAGTTTCAAAATGAAATGCAAATCAGATATGCTATATCCCGGAAAAGCCTTCATATGCGTCTCAACACCAACTCATTCAGAACAGGAAATACTGGAAAGAGACACAAACGGCCATTTGTGAGAAATAATGCATTGCAAAACATCAAAAACTTTCGTGGCCAATATGGGGCTCGAACCCATGACATCCGCGTTATTAGCACGGCGCTCTAACCAACTGAGCTAATCGGCCATCTTAACAACCATGGGAATAATAAGCAAGACATTCGCCTTCCACAAGGCCCTGACAAGCTGAGCTTGTCGGTTAAGCAACATGGTCGACACATGTATGCACGTGTACTGGGCACTTGTCTTTCTGTGCAAATGGATTGCTTACACCACACACGCACACACACATCACACATGTGTCCGCAATACATGGTCACCTCTTTTTCGGAAGATCAACTTCACAAACACCCTTGCCCTCTGACGGCTTGGATAGAAATATAAGGAACTTGGCACTTTTACGTAGTCTTCCACAAGAACATTGAACTATTCACCAATGAGAATAGAAAGGGAAAAGGATGAACCAGAAAACCTATACATATGTATATATATACACACGACTATGCGAAGGAACACACTCCTTCTCTGTGCTAGTCTATTATACTGGGTGCTCAAGTTTCAAAATGAAATGCAAATCAGATATGCTATATCCCGGAAAAGCCTTCATATGCGTCTCAACACCAACTCATTCAGAACAGGAAATACTGGAAAGAGACACAAACGGCCATTTGTGAGAAATAATGCATTGCAAAACATCAAAAACTTTCGTGGCCAATATGGGGCTCGAACCCATGACATCCGCGTTATTAGCACGGCGCTCTAACCAACTGAGCTAATCGGCCATCTTAACAACCATGGGAATAATAAGCAAGACATTCGCCTTCCACAAGGCCCTGACAAGCTGAGCTTGTCGGTTAAGCAACATGGTCGACACATGTATGCACGTGTACTGGGCACTTGTCTTTCTGTGCAAATGGATTGCTTACACCACACACGCACACACACATCACACATGTGTCCGCAATACATGGTCACCTCGTTTTCGGAAGATAAGTATCATGCAAAACTTCACAAACACCCTTGCCCTCTGACGGCTTGGATAGAAATATAAGGAACTTGGCACTTTTACGTAGTCTTCCACAAGAACATTGAACTATTCACCAATGAGAATAGAAAGGGAAAAGGATGAACCAGAAAACCTATACATATGTATATATATACACACGACTATGCGAAGGAACACACTCCTTCTCTGTGCTAGTCTATTATACTGGGTGCTCAAGTTTCAAAATGAAATGCAAATCAGATATGCTATATCCCGGAAAAGCCTTCATATGCGTCTCAACACCAACTCATTCAGAACAGGAAATACTGGAAAGAGACACAAACGGCCATTTGTGAGAAATAATGCATTGCAAAACATCAAAAACTTTCGTGGCCAATATGGGGCTCGAACCCATGACATCCGCGTTATTAGCACGGCGCTCTAACCAACTGAGCTAATCGGCCATCTTAACAACCATGGGAATAATAAGCAAGACATTCGCCTTCCACAAGGCCCTGACAAGCTGAGCTTGTCGGTTAAGCAACATGGTCGACACATGTATGCACGTGTACTGGGCACTTGTCTTTCTGTGCAAATGGATTGCTTACACCACACACGCACACACACATCACACATGTGTCCGCAATACATGGTCACCTCTTTTTCGGAAGATAATTATCATGCAAAACTTCACAAACACCCTTGCCCTCTGACGGCTTGGATAGAAATATAAGGAACTTGGCACTTTTACGTAGTCTTCCACAAGAACATTGAACTATTCACCAATGAGAATAGAAAGGGAAAAGGATGAACCAGAAAACCTATACATATGTATATATATACACACGACTATGCGAAGGAACACACTCCTTCTCTGTGCTAGTCTATTATACTGGGTGCTCAAGTTTCAAAATGAAATGCAAATCAGATATGCTATATCCCGGAAAAGCCTTCATATGCGTCTCAACACCAACTCATTCAGAACAGGAAATACTGGAAAGAGACACAAACGGCCATTTGTGAGAAATAATGCATTGCAAAACATCAAAAACTTTCGTGGCCAATATGGGGCTCGAACCCATGACATCCGCGTTATTAGCACGGCGCTCTAACCAACTGAGCTAATCGGCCATCTTAACAACCATGGGAATAATAAGCAAGACATTCGCCTTCCACAAGGCCCTGACAAGCTGAGCTTGTCGGTTAAGCAACATGGTCGACACATGTATGCACGTGTACTGGGCACTTGTCTTTCTGTGCAAATGGATTGCTTACACCACACACGCACACACACATCACACATGTGTCCGCAATACATGGTCACCTCGTTTTCGGAAGATAAGTATCATGCAAAACTTCACAAACACCCTTGCCCTCTGACGGCTTGGATAGAAATATAAGGAACTTGGCACTTTTACGTAGTCTTCCACAAGAACATTGAACTATTCACCAATGAGAATAGAAAGGGAAAAGGATGAACCAGAAAACCTATACATATGTATATATATACACACGACTATGCGAAGGAACACACTCCTTCTCTGTGCTAGTCTATTATACTGGGTGCTCAAGTTTCAAAATGAAATGCAAATCAGATATGCTATATCCCGGAAAAGCCTTCATATGCGTCTCAACACCAACTCATTCAGAACAGGAAATACTGGAAAGAGACACAAACGGCCATTTGTGAGAAATAATGCATTGCAAAACATCAAAAACTTTCGTGGCCAATATGGGGCTCGAACCCATGACATCCGCGTTATTAGCACGGCGCTCTAACCAACTGAGCTAATCGGCCATCTTAACAACCATGGGAATAATAAGCAAGACATTCGCCTTCCACAAGGCCCTGACAAGCTGAGCTTGTCGGTTAAGCAACATGGTCGACACATGTATGCACGTGTACTGGGCACTTGTCTTTCTGTGCAAATGGATTGCTTACACCACACACGCACACACACATCACACATGTGTCCGCAATACATGGTCACCTCTTTTTCGGAAGATCAACTTCACAAACACCCTTGCCCTCTGACGGCTTGGATAGAAATATAAGGAACTTGGCACTTTTACGTAGTCTTCCACAAGAACATTGAACTATTCACCAATGAGAATAGAAAGGGAAAAGGATGAACCAGAAAACCTATACATATGTATATATATACACACGACTATGCGAAGGAACACACTCCTTCTCTGTGCTAGTCTATTATACTGGGTGCTCAAGTTTCAAAATGAAATGCAAATCAGATATGCTATATCCCGGAAAAGCCTTCATATGCGTCTCAACACCAACTCATTCAGAACAGGAAATACTGGAAAGAGACACAAACGGCCATTTGTGAGAAATAATGCATTGCAAAACATCAAAAACTTTCGTGGCCAATATGGGGCTCGAACCCATGACATCCGCGTTATTAGCACGGCGCTCTAACCAACTGAGCTAATCGGCCATCTTAACAACCATGGGAATAATAAGCAAGACATTCGCCTTCCACAAGGCCCTGACAAGCTGAGCTTGTCGGTTAAGCAACATGGTCGACACATGTATGCACGTGTACTGGGCACTTGTCTTTCTGTGCAAATGGATTGCTTACACCACACACGCACACACACATCACACATGTGTCCGCAATACATGGTCACCTCTTTTTCGGAAGATCAACTTCACAAACACCCTTGCCCTCTGACGGCTTGGATAGAAATATAAGGAACTTGGCACTTTTACGTAGTCTTCCACAAGAACATTGAACTATTCACCAATGAGAATAGAAAGGGAAAAGGATGAACCAGAAAACCTATACATATGTATATATATACACACGACTATGCGAAGGAACACACTCCTTCTCTGTGCTAGTCTATTATACTGGGTGCTCAAGTTTCAAAATGAAATGCAAATCAGATATGCTATATCCCGGAAAAGCCTTCATATGCGTCTCAACACCAACTCATTCAGAACAGGAAATACTGGAAAGAGACACAAACGGCCATTTGTGAGAAATAATGCATTGCAAAACATCAAAAACTTTCGTGGCCAATATGGGGCTCGAACCCATGACATCCGCGTTATTAGCACGGCGCTCTAACCAACTGAGCTAATCGGCCATCTTAACAACCATGGGAATAATAAGCAAGACATTCGCCTTCCACAAGGCCCTGACAAGCTGAGCTTGTCGGTTAAGCAACATGGTCGACACATGTATGCACGTGTACTGGGCACTTGTCTTTCTGTGCAAATGGATTGCTTACACCACACACGCACACACACATCACACATGTGTCCGCAATACATGGTCACCTCGTTTTCGGAAGATAATTATCATGCAAAACTTCACAAACACCCTTGCCCTCTGACGGCTTGGATAGAAATATAAGGAACTTGGCACTTTTACGTAGTCTTCCACAAGAACATTGAACTATTCACCAATGAGAATAGAAAGGGAAAAGGATGAACCAGAAAACCTATACATATGTATATATATACACACGACTATGCGAAGGAACACACTCCTTCTCTGTGCTAGTCTATTATACTGGGTGCTCAAGTTTCAAAATGAAATGCAAATCAGATATGCTATATCCCGGAAAAGCCTTCATATGCGTCTCAACACCAACTCATTCAGAACAGGAAATACTGGAAAGAGACACAAACGGCCATTTGTGAAAAATAATGCATTGCAAAACATCAAAAACTTTCGTGGCCAATATGGGGCTCGAACCCATGACATCCGCGTTATTAGCACGGCGCTCTAACCAACTGAGCTAATCGGCCATCTTAACAACCATGGGAATAATAAGCAAGACATTCGCCTTCCACAAGGCCCTGACAAGCTGAGCTTGTCGGTTAAGCAACATGGTCGACACATGTATGCACGTGTACTGGGCACTTGTCTTTCTGTGCAAATGGATTGCTTACACCACACACGCACACACACATCACACATGTGTCCGCAATACATGGTCACCTCGTTTTCGGAAGATCAACTTCACAAACACCCTTGCCCTCTGACGGCTTGGATAGAAATATAAGGAACTTGGCACTTTTACGTAGTCTTCCACAAGAACATTGAACTATTCACCAATGAGAATAGAAAGGGAAAAGGATGAACCAGAAAACCTATACATATGTATATATATACACACGACTATGCGAAGGAACACACTCCTTCTCTGTGCTAGTCTATTATACTGGGTGCTCAAGTTTCAAAATGAAATGCAAATCAGATATGCTATATCCCGGAAAAGCCTTCATATGCGTCTCAACACCAACTCATTCAGAACAGGAAATACTGGAAAGAGACACAAACGGCCATTTGTGAGAAATAATGCATTGCAAAACATCAAAAACTTTCGTGGCCAATATGGGGCTCGAACCCATGACATCCGCGTTATTAGCACGGCGCTCTAACCAACTGAGCTAATCGGCCATCTTAACAACCATGGGAATAATAAGCAAGACATTCGCCTTCCACAAGGCCCTGACAAGCTGAGCTTGTCGGTTAAGCAACATGGTCGACACATGTATGCACGTGTACTGGGCACTTGTCTTTCTGTGCAAATGGATTGCTTACACCACACACGCACACACACATCACACATGTGTCCGCAATACATGGTCACCTCTTTTTCGGAAGATCAACTTCACAAACACCCTTGCCCTCTGACGGCTTGGATAGAAATATAAGGAACTTGGCACTTTTACGTAGTCTTCCACAAGAACATTGAACTATTCACCAATGAGAATAGAAAGGGAAAAGGATGAACCAGAAAACCTATACATATGTATATATATACACACGACTATGCGAAGGAACACACTCCTTCTCTGTGCTAGTCTATTATACTGGGTGCTCAAGTTTCAAAATGAAATGCAAATCAGATATGCTATATCCCGGAAAAGCCTTCATATGCGTCTCAACACCAACTCATTCAGAACAGGAAATACTGGAAAGAGACACAAACGGCCATTTGTGAGAAATAATGCATTGCAAAACATCAAAAACTTTCGTGGCCAATATGGGGCTCGAACCCATGACATCCGCGTTATTAGCACGGCGCTCTAACCAACTGAGCTAATCGGCCATCTTAACAACCATGGGAATAATAAGCAAGACATTCGCCTTCCACAAGGCCCTGACAAGCTGAGCTTGTCGGTTAAGCAACATGGTCGACACATGTATGCACGTGTACTGGGCACTTGTCTTTCTGTGCAAATGGATTGCTTACACCACACACGCACACACACATCACACATGTGTCCGCAATACATGGTCACCTCGTTTTCGGAAGATAATTATCATGCAAAACTTCACAAACACCCTTGCCCTCTGACGGCTTGGATAGAAATATAAGGAACTTGGCACTTTTACGTAGTCTTCCACAAGAACATTGAACTATTCACCAATGAGAATAGAAAGGGAAAAGGATGAACCAGAAAACCTATACATATGTATATATATACACACGACTATGCGAAGGAACACACTCCTTCTCTGTGCTAGTCTATTATACTGGGTGCTCAAGTTTCAAAATGAAATGCAAATCAGATATGCTATATCCCGGAAAAGCCTTCATATGCGTCTCAACACCAACTCATTCAGAACAGGAAATACTGGAAAGAGACACAAACGGCCATTTGTGAAAAATAATGCATTGCAAAACATCAAAATCTTTCGTGGCCAATATGGGGCTCGAACCCATGACATCCGCGTTATTAGCACGGCGCTCTAACCAACTGAGCTAATCGGCCATCTTAACAACCATGGGAATAATAAGCAAGACATTCGCCTTCCACAAGGCCCTGACAAGCTGAGCTTGTCGGTTAAGCAACATGGTCGACACATGTATGCACGTGTACTGGGCACTTGTCTTTCTGTGCAAATGGATTGCTTACACCACACACGCACACACACATCACACATGTGTCCGCAATACATGGTCACCTCGTTTTCGGAAGATCAACTTCACAAACACCCTTGCCCTCTGACGGCTTGGATAGAAATATAAGGAACTTGGCACTTTTACGTAGTCTTCCACAAGAACATTGAACTATTCACCAATGAGAATAGAAAGGGAAAAGGATGAACCAGAAAACCTATACATATGTATATATATACACACGACTATGCGAAGGAACACACTCCTTCTCTGTGCTAGTCTATTATACTGGGTGCTCAAGTTTCAAAATGAAATGCAAATCAGATATGCTATATCCCGGAAAAGCCTTCATATGCGTCTCAACACCAACTCATTCAGAACAGGAAATACTGGAAAGAGACACAAACGGCCATTTGTGAGAAATAATGCATTGCAAAACATCAAAAACTTTCGTGGCCAATATGGGGCTCGAACCCATGACATCCGCGTTATTAGCACGGCGCTCTAACCAACTGAGCTAATCGGCCATCTTAACAACCATGGGAATAATAAGCAAGACATTCGCCTTCCACAAGGCCCTGACAAGCTGAGCTTGTCGGTTAAGCAACATGGTCGACACATGTATGCACGTGTACTGGGCACTTGTCTTTCTGTGCAAATGGATTGCTTACACCACACACGCACACACACATCACACATGTGTCCGCAATACATGGTCACCTCGTTTTCGGAAGATAATTATCATGCAAAACTTCACAAACACCCTTGCCCTCTGACGGCTTGGATAGAAATATAAGGAACTTGGCACTTTTACGTAGTCTTCCACAAGAACATTGAACTATTCACCAATGAGAATAGAAAGGGAAAAGGATGAACCAGAAAACCTATACATATGTATATATATACACACGACTATGCGAAGGAACACACTCCTTCTCTGTGCTAGTCTATTATACTGGGTGCTCAAGTTTCAAAATGAAATGCAAATCAGATATGCTATATCCCGGAAAAGCCTTCATATGCGTCTCAACACCAACTCATTCAGAACAGGAAATACTGGAAAGAGACACAAACGGCCATTTGTGAGAAATAATGCATTGCAAAACATCAAAAACTTTCGTGGCCAATATGGGGCTCGAACCCATGACATCCGCGTTATTAGCACGGCGCTCTAACCAACTGAGCTAATCGGCCATCTTAACAACCATGGGAATAATAAGCAAGACATTCGCCTTCCACAAGGCCCTGACAAGCTGAGCTTGTCGGTTAAGCAACATGGTCGACACATGTATGCACGTGTACTGGGCACTTGTCTTTCTGTGCAAATGGATTGCTTACACCACACACGCACACACACATCACACATGTGTCCGCAATACATGGTCACCTCGTTTTCGGAAGATAAGTATCATGCAAAACTTCACAAACACCCTTGCCCTCTGACGGCTTGGATAGAAATATAAGGAACTTGGCACTTTTACGTAGTCTTCCACAAGAACATTGAACTATTCACCAATGAGAATAGAAAGGGAAAAGGATGAACCAGAAAACCTATACATATGTATATATATACACACGACTATGCGAAGGAACACACTCCTTCTCTGTGCTAGTCTATTATACTGGGTGCTCAAGTTTCAAAATGAAATGCAAATCAGATATGCTATATCCCGGAAAAGCCTTCATATGCGTCTCAACACCAACTCATTCAGAACAGGAAATACTGGAAAGAGACACAAACGGCCATTTGTGAGAAATAATGCATTGCAAAACATCAAAAACTTTCGTGGCCAATATGGGGCTCGAACCCATGACATCCGCGTTATTAGCACGGCGCTCTAACCAACTGAGCTAATCGGCCATCTTAACAACCATGGGAATAATAAGCAAGACATTCGCCTTCCACAAGGCCCTGACAAGCTGAGCTTGTCGGTTAAGCAACATGGTCGACACATGTATGCACGTGTACTGGGCACTTGTCTTTCTGTGCAAATGGATTGCTTACACCACACACGCACACACACATCACACATGTGTCCGCAATACATGGTCACCTCGTTTTCGGAAGATCAACTTCACAAACACCCTTGCCCTCTGACGGCTTGGATAGAAATATAAGGAACTTGGCACTTTTACGTAGTCTTCCACAAGAACATTGAACTATTCACCAATGAGAATAGAAAGGGAAAAGGATGAACCAGAAAACCTATACATATGTATATATATACACACGACTATGCGAAGGAACACACTCCTTCTCTGTGCTAGTCTATTATACTGGGTGCTCAAGTTTCAAAATGAAATGCAAATCAGATATGCTATATCCCGGAAAAGCCTTCATATGCGTCTCAACACCAACTCATTCAGAACAGGAAATACTGGAAAGAGACACAAACGGCCATTTGTGAGAAATAATGCATTGCAAAACATCAAAAACTTTCGTGGCCAATATGGGGCTCGAACCCATGACATCCGCGTTATTAGCACGGCGCTCTAACCAACTGAGCTAATCGGCCATCTTAACAACCATGGGAATAATAAGCAAGACATTCGCCTTCCACAAGGCCCTGACAAGCTGAGCTTGTCGGTTAAGCAACATGGTCGACACATGTATGCACGTGTACTGGGCACTTGTCTTTCTGTGCAAATGGATTGCTTACACCACACACGCACACACACATCACACATGTGTCCGCAATACATGGTCACCTCGTTTTCGGAAGATAATTATCATGCAAAACTTCACAAACACCCTTGCCCTCTGACGGCTTGGATAGAAATATAAGGAACTTGGCACTTTTACGTAGTCTTCCACAAGAACATTGAACTATTCACCAATGAGAATAGAAAGGGAAAAGGATGAACCAGAAAACCTATACATATGTATATATATACACACGACTATGCGAAGGAACACACTCCTTCTCTGTGCTAGTCTATTATACTGGGTGCTCAAGTTTCAAAATGAAATGCAAATCAGATATGCTATATCCCGGAAAAGCCTTCATATGCGTCTCAACACCAACTCATTCAGAACAGGAAATACTGGAAAGAGACACAAACGGCCATTTGTGAGAAATAATGCATTGCAAAACATCAAAAACTTTCGTGGCCAATATGGGGCTCGAACCCATGACATCCGCGTTATTAGCACGGCGCTCTAACCAACTGAGCTAATCGGCCATCTTAACAACCATGGGAATAATAAGCAAGACATTCGCCTTCCACAAGGCCCTGACAAGCTGAGCTTGTCGGTTAAGCAACATGGTCGACACATGTATGCACGTGTACTGGGCACTTGTCTTTCTGTGCAAATGGATTGCTTACACCACACACGCACACACACATCACACATGTGTCCGCAATACATGGTCACCTCGTTTTCGGAAGATCAACTTCACAAACACCCTTGCCCTCTGACGGCTTGGATAGAAATATAAGGAACTTGGCACTTTTACGTAGTCTTCCACAAGAACATTGAACTATTCACCAATGAGAATAGAAAGGGAAAAGGATGAACCAGAAAACCTATACATATGTATATATATACACACGACTATGCGAAGGAACACACTCCTTCTCTGTGCTAGTCTATTATACTGGGTGCTCAAGTTTCAAAATGAAATGCAAATCAGATATGCTATATCCCGGAAAAGCCTTCATATGCGTCTCAACACCAACTCATTCAGAACAGGAAATACTGGAAAGAGACACAAACGGCCATTTGTGAGAAATAATGCATTGCAAAACATCAAAAACTTTCGTGGCCAATATGGGGCTCGAACCCATGACATCCGCGTTATTAGCACGGCGCTCTAACCAACTGAGCTAATCGGCCATCTTAACAACCATGGGAATAATAAGCAAGACATTCGCCTTCCACAAGGCCCTGACAAGCTGAGCTTGTCGGTTAAGCAACATGGTCGACACATGTATGCACGTGTACTGGGCACTTGTCTTTCTGTGCAAATGGATTGCTTACACCACACACGCACACACACATCACACATGTGTCCGCAATACATGGTCACCTCGTTTTCGGAAGATAATTATCATGCAAAACTTCACAAACACCCTTGCCCTCTGACGGCTTGGATAGAAATATAAGGAACTTGGCACTTTTACGTAGTCTTCCACAAGAACATTGAACTATTCACCAATGAGAATAGAAAGGGAAAAGGATGAACCAGAAAACCTATACATATGTATATATATACACACGACTATGCGAAGGAACACACTCCTTCTCTGTGCTAGTCTATTATACTGGGTGCTCAAGTTTCAAAATGAAATGCAAATCAGATATGCTATATCCCGGAAAAGCCTTCATATGCGTCTCAACACCAACTCATTCAGAACAGGAAATACTGGAAAGAGACACAAACGGCCATTTGTGAGAAATAATGCATTGCAAAACATCAAAAACTTTCGTGGCCAATATGGGGCTCGAACCCATGACATCCGCGTTATTAGCACGGCGCTCTAACCAACTGAGCTAATCGGCCATCTTAACAACCATGGGAATAATAAGCAAGACATTCGCCTTCCACAAGGCCCTGACAAGCTGAGCTTGTCGGTTAAGCAACATGGTCGACACATGTATGCACGTGTACTGGGCACTTGTCTTTCTGTGCAAATGGATTGCTTACACCACACACGCACACACACATCACACATGTGTCCGCAATACATGGTCACCTCGTTTTCGGAAGATCAACTTCACAAACACCCTTGCCCTCTGACGGCTTGGATAGAAATATAAGGAACTTGGCACTTTTACGTAGTCTTCCACAAGAACATTGAACTATTCACCAATGAGAATAGAAAGGGAAAAGGATGAACCAGAAAACCTATACATATGTATATATATACACACGACTATGCGAAGGAACACACTCCTTCTCTGTGCTAGTCTATTATACTGGGTGCTCAAGTTTCAAAATGAAATGCAAATCAGATATGCTATATCCCGGAAAAGCCTTCATATGCGTCTCAACACCAACTCATTCAGAACAGGAAATACTGGAAAGAGACACAAACGGCCATTTGTGAGAAATAATGCATTGCAAAACATCAAAAACTTTCGTGGCCAATATGGGGCTCGAACCCATGACATCCGCGTTATTAGCACGGCGCTCTAACCAACTGAGCTAATCGGCCATCTTAACAACCATGGGAATAATAAGCAAGACATTCGCCTTCCACAAGGCCCTGACAAGCTGAGCTTGTCGGTTAAGCAACATGGTCGACACATGTATGCACGTGTACTGGGCACTTGTCTTTCTGTGCAAATGGATTGCTTACACCACACACGCACACACACATCACACATGTGTCCGCAATACATGGTCACCTCGTTTTCGGAAGATAATTATCATGCAAAACTTCACAAACACCCTTGCCCTCTGACGGCTTGGATAGAAATATAAGGAACTTGGCACTTTTACGTAGTCTTCCACAAGAACATTGAACTATTCACCAATGAGAATAGAAAGGGAAAAGGATGAACCAGAAAACCTATACATATGTATATATATACACACGACTATGCGAAGGAACACACTCCTTCTCTGTGCTAGTCTATTATACTGGGTGCTCAAGTTTCAAAATGAAATGCAAATCAGATATGCTATATCCCGGAAAAGCCTTCATATGCGTCTCAACACCAACTCATTCAGAACAGGAAATACTGGAAAGAGACACAAACGGCCATTTGTGAGAAATAATGCATTGCAAAACATCAAAAACTTTCGTGGCCAATATGGGGCTCGAACCCATGACATCCGCGTTATTAGCACGGCGCTCTAACCAACTGAGCTAATCGGCCATCTTAACAACCATGGGAATAATAAGCAAGACATTCGCCTTCCACAAGGCCCTGACAAGCTGAGCTTGTCGGTTAAGCAACATGGTCGACACATGTATGCACGTGTACTGGGCACTTGTCTTTCTGTGCAAATGGATTGCTTACACCACACACGCACACACACATCACACATGTGTCCGCAATACATGGTCACCTCGTTTTCGGAAGATAAGTATCATGCAAAACTTCACAAACACCCTTGCCCTCTGACGGCTTGGATAGAAATATAAGGAACTTGGCACTTTTACGTAGTCTTCCACAAGAACATTGAACTATTCACCAATGAGAATAGAAAGGGAAAAGGATGAACCAGAAAACCTATACATATGTATATATATACACACGACTATGCGAAGGAACACACTCCTTCTCTGTGCTAGTCTATTATACTGGGTGCTCAAGTTTCAAAATGAAATGCAAATCAGATATGCTATATCCCGGAAAAGCCTTCATATGCGTCTCAACACCAACTCATTCAGAACAGGAAATACTGGAAAGAGACACAAACGGCCATTTGTGAGAAATAATGCATTGCAAAACATCAAAATCTTTCGTGGCCAATATGGGGCTCGAACCCATGACATCCGCGTTATTAGCACAGCGCTCTAACCAACTGAGCTAATCGGCCATCTTAACAACCATGGGAATAATAAGCAAGACATTCGCCTTCCACAAGGCCCTGACAAGCTGAGCTTGTCGGTTAAGCAACATGGTCGACACATGTATGCACGTGTACTGGGCACTTGTCTTTCTGTGCAAATGGATTGCTTACACCACACACGCACACACACATCACACATGTGTCCGCAATACATGGTCACCTCGTTTTCGGAAGATCAACTTCACAAACACCCTTGCCCTCTGACGGCTTGGATAGAAATATAAGGAACTTGGCACTTTTACGTAGTCTTCCACAAGAACATTGAACTATTCACCAATGAGAATAGAAAGGGAAAAGGATGAACCAGAAAACCTATACATATGTATATATATACACACGACTATGCGAAGGAACACACTCCTTCTCTGTGCTAGTCTATTATACTGGGTGCTCAAGTTTCAAAATGAAATGCAAATCAGATATGCTATATCCCGGAAAAGCCTTCATATGCGTCTCAACACCAACTCATTCAGAACAGGAAATACTGGAAAGAGACACAAACGGCCATTTGTGAGAAATAATGCATTGCAAAACATCAAAAACTTTCGTGGCCAATATGGGGCTCGAACCCATGACATCCGCGTTATTAGCACGGCGCTCTAACCAACTGAGCTAATCGGCCATCTTAACAACCATGGGAATAATAAGCAAGACATTCGCCTTCCACAAGGCCCTGACAAGCTGAGCTTGTCGGTTAAGCAACATGGTCGACACATGTATGCACGTGTACTGGGCACTTGTCTTTCTGTGCAAATGGATTGCTTACACCACACACGCACACACACATCACACATGTGTCCGCAATACATGGTCACCTCGTTTTCGGAAGATCAACTTCACAAACACCCTTGCCCTCTGACGGCTTGGATAGAAATATAAGGAACTTGGCACTTTTACGTAGTCTTCCACAAGAACATTGAACTATTCACCAATGAGAATAGAAAGGGAAAAGGATGAACCAGAAAACCTATACATATGTATATATATACACACGACTATGCGAAGGAACACACTCCTTCTCTGTGCTAGTCTATTATACTGGGTGCTCAAGTTTCAAAATGAAATGCAAATCAGATATGCTATATCCCAGAAAAGCCTTCATATGCGTCTCAACACCAACTCATTCAGAACAGGAAATACTGGAAAGAGACACAAACGGCCATTTGTGAGAAATAATGCATTGCAAAACATCAAAAACTTTCGTGGCCAATATGGGGCTCGAACCCATGACATCCGCGTTATTAGCACGGCGCTCTAACCAACTGAGCTAATCGGCCATCTTAACAACCATGGGAATAATAAGCAAGACATTCGCCTTCCACAAGGCCCTGACAAGCTGAGCTTGTCGGTTAAGCAACATGGTCGACACATGTATGCACGTGTACTGGGCACTTGTCTTTCTGTGCAAATGGATTGCTTACACCACACACGCACACACACATCACACATGTGTCCGCAATACATGGTCACCTCGTTTTCGGAAGATAAGTATCATGCAAAACTTCACAAACACCCTTGCCCTCTGACGGCTTGGATAGAAATATAAGGAACTTGGCACTTTTACGTAGTCTTCCACAAGAACATTGAACTATTCACCAATGAGAATAGAAAGGGAAAAGGATGAACCAGAAAACCTATACATATGTATATATATACACACGACTATGCGAAGGAACACACTCCTTCTCTGTGCTAGTCTATTATACTGGGTGCTCAAGTTTCAAAATGAAATGCAAATCAGATATGCTATATCCCGGAAAAGCCTTCATATGCGTCTCAACACCAACTCATTCAGAACAGGAAATACTGGAAAGAGACACAAACGGCCATTTGTGAGAAATAATGCATTGCAAAACATCAAAAACTTTCGTGGCCAATATGGGGCTCGAACCCATGACATCCGCGTTATTAGCACGGCGCTCTAACCAACTGAGCTAATCGGCCATCTTAACAACCATGGGAATAATAAGCAAGACATTCGCCTTCCACAAGGCCCTGACAAGCTGAGCTTGTCGGTTAAGCAACATGGTCGACACATGTATGCACGTGTACTGGGCACTTGTCTTTCTGTGCAAATGGATTGCTTACACCACACACGCACACACACATCACACATGTGTCCGCAATACATGGTCACCTCGTTTTCGGAAGATAAGTATCATGCAAAACTTCACAAACACCCTTGCCCTCTGACGGCTTGGATAGAAATATAAGGAACTTGGCACTTTTACGTAGTCTTCCACAAGAACATTGAACTATTCACCAATGAGAATAGAAAGGGAAAAGGATGAACCAGAAAACCTATACATATGTATATATATACACACGACTATGCGAAGGAACACACTCCTTCTCTGTGCTAGTCTATTATACTGGGTGCTCAAGTTTCAAAATGAAATGCAAATCAGATATGCTATATCCCGGAAAAGCCTTCATATGCGTCTCAACACCAACTCATTCAGAACAGGAAATACTGGAAAGAGACACAAACGGCCATTTGTGAGAAATAATGCATTGCAAAACATCAAAAACTTTCGTGGCCAATATGGGGCTCGAACCCATGACATCCGCGTTATTAGCACGGCGCTCTAACCAACTGAGCTAATCGGCCATCTTAACAACCATGGGAATAATAAGCAAGACATTCGCCTTCCACAAGGCCCTGACAAGCTGAGCTTGTCGGTTAAGCAACATGGTCGACACATGTATGCACGTGTACTGGGCACTTGTCTTTCTGTGCAAATGGATTGCTTACACCACACACGCACACACACATCACACATGTGTCCGCAATACATGGTCACCTCGTTTTCGGAAGATCAACTTCACAAACACCCTTGCCCTCTGACGGCTTGGATAGAAATATAAGGAACTTGGCACTTTTACGTAGTCTTCCACAAGAACATTGAACTATTCACCAATGAGAATAGAAAGGGAAAAGGATGAACCAGAAAACCTATACATATGTATATATATACACACGACTATGCGAAGGAACACACTCCTTCTCTGTGCTAGTCTATTATACTGGGTGCTCAAGTTTCAAAATGAAATGCAAATCAGATATGCTATATCCCGGAAAAGCCTTCATATGCGTCTCAACACCAACTCATTCAGAACAGGAAATACTGGAAAGAGACACAAACGGCCATTTGTGAGAAATAATGCATTGCAAAACATCAAAAACTTTCGTGGCCAATATGGGGCTCGAACCCATGACATCCGCGTTATTAGCACGGCGCTCTAACCAACTGAGCTAATCGGCCATCTTAACAACCATGGGAATAATAAGCAAGACATTCGCCTTGCACAAGGCCCTGACAAGCTGAGCTTGTCGGTTAAGCAACATGGTCGACACATGTATGCACGTGTACTGGGCACTTGTCTTTCTGTGCAAATGGATTGCTTACACCACACACGCACACACACATCACACATGTGTCCGCAATACATGGTCACCTCGTTTTCGGAAGATAAGTATCATGCAAAACTTCACAAACACCCTTGCCCTCTGACGGCTTGGATAGAAATATAAGGAACTTGGCACTTTTACGTAGTCTTCCACAAGAACATTGAACTATTCACCAATGAGAATAGAAAGGGAAAAGGATGAACCAGAAAACCTATACATATGTATATATATACACACGACTATGCGAAGGAACACACTCCTTCTCTGTGCTAGTCTATTATACTGGGTGCTCAAGTTTCAAAATGAAATGCAAATCAGATATGCTATATCCCGGAAAAGCCTTCATATGCGTCTCAACACCAACTCATTCAGAACAGGAAATACTGGAAAGAGACACAAACGGCCATTTGTGAAAAATAATGCATTGCAAAACATCAAAAACTTTCGTGGCCAATAAGGGGCTCGAACCCATGACATCCGCGTTATTAGCACGGCGCTCTAACCAACTGAGCTAATCGGCCATCTTAACAACCATGGGAATAATAAGCAAGACATTCGCCTTCCACAAGGCCCTGACAAGCTGAGCTTGTCGGTTAAGCAACATGGTCGACACATGTATGCACGTGTACTGGGCACTTGTCTTTCTGTGCAAATGGATTGCTTACACCACACACGCACACACACATCACACATGTGTCCGCAATACATGGTCACCTCGTTTTCGGAAGATCAACTTCACAAACACCCTTGCCCTCTGACGGCTTGGATAGAAATATAAGGAACTTGGCACTTTTACGTAGTCTTCCACAAGAACATTGAACTATTCACCAATGAGAATAGAAAGGGAAAAGGATGAACCAGAAAACCTATACATATGTATATATATACACACGACTATGCGAAGGAACACACTCCTTCTCTGTGCTAGTCTATTATACTGGGTGCTCAAGTTTCAAAATGAAATGCAAATCAGATATGCTATATCCCGGAAAAGCCTTCATATGCGTCTCAACACCAACTCATTCAGAACAGGAAATACTGGAAAGAGACACAAACGGCCATTTGTGAGAAATAATGCATTGCAAAACATCAAAAACTTTCGTGGCCAATATGGGGCTCGAACCCATGACATCCGCGTTATTAGCACGGCGCTCTAACCAACTGAGCTAATCGGCCATCTTAACAACCATGGGAATAATAAGCAAGACATTCGCCTTCCACAAGGCCCTGACAAGCTGAGCTTGTCGGTTAAGCAACATGGTCGACACATGTATGCACGTGTACTGGGCACTTGTCTTTCTGTGCAAATGGATTGCTTACACCACACACGCACACACACATCACACATGTGTCCGCAATACATGGTCACCTCGTTTTCGGAAGATAAGTATCATGCAAAACTTCACAAACACCCTTGCCCTCTGACGGCTTGGATAGAAATATAAGGAACTTGGCACTTTTACGTAGTCTTCCACAAGAACATTGAACTATTCACCAATGAGAATAGAAAGGGAAAAGGATGAACCAGAAAACCTATACATATGTATATATATACACACGACTATGCGAAGGAACACACTCCTTCTCTGTGCTAGTCTATTATACTGGGTGCTCAAGTTTCAAAATGAAATGCAAATCAGATATGCTATATCCCGGAAAAGCCTTCATATGCGTCTCAACACCAACTCATTCAGAACAGGAAATACTGGAAAGAGACACAAACGGCCATTTGTGAGAAATAATGCATTGCAAAACATCAAAAACTTTCGTGGCCAATATGGGGCTCGAACCCATGACATCCGCGTTATTAGCACGGCGCTCTAACCAACTGAGCTAATCGGCCATCTTAACAACCATGGGAATAATAAGCAAGACATTCGCCTTCCACAAGGCCCTGACAAGCTGAGCTTGTCGGTTAAGCAACATGGTCGACACATGTATGCACGTGTACTGGGCACTTGTCTTTCTGTGCAAATGGATTGCTTACACCACACACGCACACACACATCACACATGTGTCCGCAATACATGGTCACCTCGTTTTCGGAAGATAAGTATCATGCAAAACTTCACAAACACCCTTGCCCTCTGACGGCTTGGATAGAAATATAAGGAACTTGGCACTTTTACGTAGTCTTCCACAAGAACATTGAACTATTCACCAATGAGAATAGAAAGGGAAAAGGATGAACCAGAAAACCTATACATATGTATATATATACACACGACTATGCGAAGGAACACACTCCTTCTCTGTGCTAGTCTATTATACTGGGTGCTCAAGTTTCAAAATGAAATGCAAATCAGATATGCTATATCCCGGAAAAGCCTTCATATGCGTCTCAACACCAACTCATTCAGAACAGGAAATACTGGAAAGAGACAGTAGTATAGGTAATAGGGGTTCTGGACCACTTTCAAGAAATGTCTCTACAAAGCCTTATTTAGTAAATAAGGCTTTGGTTGGGTCATTAGCTCTTGCTACTATTACCCCTACTATAAAAAAGTTGGCGGTAATTACTGTGCCTTGGTAGGAGGTAATACTGTGCCGTACGGTACGATCAATAATTCTTCTCTTACAAATCCGCTACCCGGCCCATCCCTCAAGTAGTACAAGTTAGGTTCGTCGGCTTTCATATCCACTTTATCTATGTTGTAAGTTTTGACTGACCATATAGGATCGGTGGCTCGCTTACGGCTATCGCCCCTATGTTATGTTTATATCGATGAAACAGTTTAACGTGAACCGCCTACGATCTCTTTGGTGTTCATAATAAAGGCTTGCTGGGCTTTTTGTATCCCCTGTTCTATGTACTTTTTTTTCTCGTCCTCGCTGATAGCAGACTTACGAGACTTGGATCGAATATCTTGTTTCATTCCGTTATATTTTTTGAGTTCAGAGAGGATTGAACGAAACTCCTCTTCTGAGATCTTACTGTCAGAGAGTGCCGTGGAAATTCGCTCACTCACTGTGTTCAGCTTTGCTTCGGCCAGAACCCTGATCTCGTCATGTTTCAATGCCTTACGATTAAGTCTGCGTGATACTAACTTAAGCGCCAACCCTACCAACCCTGTCACCCCAGCCGTTATTTCAATACCTAACACTATAGGTGCAGCCACGATGGTGGTTAACAACCCAACGCCTGCCGCCCCTAGTCCCATGCTGGTTGCCATAAGGGTAGTGTCAGCCCCGTCCACGATATTGAAAGCTCTATTGTACTTTTTACATAGAGCTTTCCGCGTGTCACGGTCTTGTTCTAGTTGGCGTTTCACATCACATAACTGCCTCAAGCGGAACCCATCTACGGTTTCCAACGTCTTCGCTACTTCCTCTACGACTGGGTACAGACCCATCCTATAATATATATTTTGAAAGATATTTTAATTGGGTTTCAGTTAATTGTCTATTAATATATTTGAAGCCTACAAGATCTAGACCATCAATCAGGGTAATAGGTGAGAGGCTAATAGACTTTTCTGTTGTAATAAAAACCCCACTGAGGCTTATTAAGCGGTTTATAGGGGCCCCGTGGGTATCCTGTTGTATAACAATACGACAATATTGGCTTGTGTGTTCATCAAACCAGTGTATTGACACCCCGGGTAAAATTTGTTGTACTTTTGAGGTGTTTTCATTACCTAAATAGAAAAAGAAGACTTCTATGATGAGTGTGAAAGGGGAGGATATATCAAGATATACGTTATAATGATTATTGCGAAATGGTAATTTATTTTTTACTATAGTCCTTAACCTATTTTTTCCGGGACCAGTAGTTATCATGATTAATGACCTCTCCGGAATGAAATCCCCGACCCAACTACCGTTGTTCTTAATCTTAGAGATCACCCCATTTTCACCTATTGTGATATAAGGTGAGGCTGGTGTTAAGTTGATCAGCCATTTGGGTTCTTTAAAATCTGATAACGGCACCCGTTTGTACACGTTGTCTTTGAAGTGCAGGATGTATAATTCATCTTCCTCACCAGGCTGATCGAATCCCTCCGTATCTCCTAAGTCGTTAAGTGTAGTGTTGGGATGATGACTGGTCATTGTTATATTATTATGATATAATTTTCAACTGGTTTTCTGTTAATAATTCAGGGATTAAATTCATACCAATAAAGTGTATGTTGTTACGTAGGAAGATCTTGGTTAGTGATATCTTGTTTTCCACGATCACGTTGACACCCTGCAGACTGGTGTTGGAGCCGACACCCACCCGCACGTAAACGTTGCAAACTTGATCCTTGTGTCGTTTCTCCCACCCTAGTTTGACCCCCTTCACGATCTCGACGTTATCCCCCGATGATTCCCCTAGGTAGACTTTGATGACCAGTGTTGTGTTTGATGGTATACCATCTAGTATTTTGTCCACGCCTTCGAATTCAGACACCAACTGTAATGCCACGTTTTGTATGCCCGTTTTACTCGATAGCATGTGGAGTGGTGAATTGCCGATTGGGCTGACGACTACGCTACGTCTCTGAGTTGGGACGTAAGCCACGAGCAGGAATCCATCGTTCACGACTTTGTTTAGGTAGTGGTCTTTGTTATCAGTGAACACGTAGGGGGAGAAGAGCTTAATATTGAGAAACCAGTTGTCGTAATCGGGTAACAACACCCACTTGTCATCTTCGGTGAAGAAGAGCTTATATGGCCGGTTCTTTTTGATGGTAGTTCTCTCAACATCGTCTAAGTCGAACAGTTTACCCCCGAACGATGGGTATATTCTCCAGTTGTCATCTCCGGTGTTGACGAGGGCGTACTTAGTGTTGACTGTTGCTCCTGTGGTATCTACTACATCGCTTAGGGCTCCACCGGAGGAGACTTCAACGCGTTTGTAAATGTTGTTTTTCAGTTGCAAGGCGTACGTTTTACCATCTACTCCGGGAGCGTCGAAACCGCGTGTGTCTCCGAGGTCGGAGATCCCGATATTGACGCATTTTTTCACTCCGGGCCCTTGTGCGCTGGTCATGTTACATGAAGTGTTAAGCTGAGGTATCCTATATTTACAGGATTATGATTTATATCTAACACCGATATTGTCAGCTCAGGTATGTTACCCTGGGTTAATCTCTTATACTGCCGTGGTGAAAATGACTCGGTTCTACCGTCGTTGAATTTCTCAGTTTTCACCGGCACTGCTCTCAATATAGTGGAAGGGTGGCCTCCTTGAATGTTGTACGTTGTGCTCACCTGATCGAGATGAATGTACAGCTCTCGGTACGGTACTAGGTCGGGTAACTTAGTGCCTGTGACGGTTGTTGTTGGTTTTATCTCGTCAGGAGACATACCGAGCATCCTTGCTAATGGTCGGCCGAGCCTCAAAGGGTTTCTTCCATTGTTGATTAACACCACTGTACCGTTTGAGTCGTTCATTTTGAGTTCAGCTCCCAGGGGTTTGAAGACCTCGTCGTTTAGAGAGCACACGCTGTAGTAGCCGTCAGTTATCTGACTGCGAGTTCCACTGACGAACAGCTTATTGTTGCTGATATTAATGTTAGTCCATTGCGGTAGGTAGGTGATATCGCAGAGTGCGACTTCGAGTTGACCTGACGTGTTATCGATCGCGTGCGTCAGCTGAACGGCCTCACCGCTCGTTATTCCTGGAAGTGTTATGTACATATTATAATATATGAATTATAAATTATAATATGGATTTAGCACACTTGAAAATCGTGGTGAATGCAGATGGTACGGGGTTTAAAACAACCTTTATTGATATCTTTGAAAAGTATGTCGTGTCCGTTAATAACGCGCAGGCGGTGGTAAACTGGAATCAAAACCCAATGCAGTTTTGGCAGAACCAACTCAACTTTGCTGTGTGGTGTGCGACGACAGGGTCGGGTGTGAAACCAGACTACGGTATAGACGAACTGAGTAAGGCGGTTATTTTGTTTCATATTTATTATCAAACGAGACGAATATTGAAGGAAATAAGTGCTCCTCTTCCCCAAGATAAAGCGTGGAGTATGACGAATAACCCCTATGATAGACGCGCTTATGAACGTATTTGTGGGGAGTTTGAGATTCCAACGAATAAAGACTTTCGCCTTCCTGGTGTGAACCATGGTCTCGGTATAGTTCTCGTGTACTTCTACAGGTCCGGAAAATATTATGCCGGTTCTAAAGATGGTTCATACAACCCAAACCGGCATACATTTACAGGCCCCACAACGAATGAAAAGATCCATGTCAGCTGTATAAAGCAAACCAGTCCTGATGCAGCCACAGCCTGGACTAAAATGATCTCAAAAACATCGAAAGGATTCACTCGTGCTGGTACAATACGCTTGAACGACTCGATTCGAACGTACGTGTGGGCGCTGTTGGGTGCGCAGTCGATGACGCGTTCTAACATCCTCGGTAAGGGAACTGCTTACGACGCTCAGACACAATTCGTTTCCAACGTTGAGGATGCTATCAATTCTCCAGTTGATCTCCCGAGGGCTATCGACCGTTACCAAAACGTGTTAGAATACGCCAGATCGAAAGTCAATTACGTGTTCGGCGTGGGGTTGTACATGGCTCCGAGTGATATGCAACTGAGAATAAAAAAAGTGGTGGGTTATAACAACGAAATAGTCATAGCCACGAAGGATCAAAAGTTGGGTATCAACCCCGATATTAACACCCCCTATATCCCACACATCCCACCACGTGAAAAGGGTATAGTGGCGCCACCTCCGGAGTCTAAAGTTCAACCAACACCACAGGAGGTGGCCCCTCATATGCAGGCCTCCTATCAGCAGCATATCGATAATAAAACGGCCCTGGTGGTTGGTGGGGTAACTTTGGGACTTATTTGGTTAAAGATTTCTTAGCCGCTACGTACACCAGACCCGCCACGGCGACGATGGCTGCCCACAGGTTTTGACTGAGCCACATGGCAGTTTTAGACAGAGCGCTCAACAACCACGAGACGATGCTACCCAGGATGCCGGGAAGGGCTTCGGCGGCTTTACCAGCCAGTTTAGCTAGGCCTTCCCCGAGTTTTTTAATCCAGTCTTTAACACCACCGCTGGGAGTTCCCCCGCCGGCAGGTGTGGGGGTTCCCCCTGTCAGTGACACCACCAGGGTTGATATAATGAAACCCAATGCAGTCAGAATGCTGGCGATGGTGATCCCTTGCTCCCGGAACAATATCCGAATCCTGTTGGCTAAAGTTGTATCCTCATTCAGTATTCTATCGATTGTTTCCCGAATACGACTGATCTGGGATCGAAGCTGTTCACGATTCGAGGAAGCGGCTTCCAATCGTGTACGTCTCTCGTCTTCTAAATCATGTATTCGTTCATTGATACGACGCTTCATATCATCGTTTTCAGTTTCGTTGAGTTTGGTTTTTTCCCTAGCGATGTGCTCGTCGATTTCGTTCAGTTTCCCCATGTTGTTCACGAGTTCTCCACGCACGCGTTTCACGGCTTCGTCTAAGCCGCGCAGTTCCCTTACCGGAAAGTCAAACCCCGGTAACGGTTTGTCCCAGTAGGTGCTCAACAGTTTTTCTATGCTGTCTGAGGCTTCTGTAGCACGCTGTGGTGTCATTTCATCTCTAGTGGTGAGGTGGGATCTGGTAGCTTGCAGATCTTTTTCAACGGCCTTAGGTATTGCACCACCGTAATTACGCATGTTTAGATTTTCACGGATAAATTCAACACCATAGCGGCTGGCTAGAGTTGACAAGGCCAGTGGTTTTTTATTGCTCTTGTTAAAGAGGTCAACCCCTGGGTCAGACTTAAGGCGTAGAACACCCTTTGTATCAATAAAAAAATCCTTATGGTATCGACCCTGTGGTTCAACGTAGTTTTTATCTCTTCTTAAATTTTCGAAATAATCATTTACCGTTGTTTCCAAGAGTTCTTGGTTCAATGGTGAACTAGTAAATGAGGTCTCCTGCTCATCATCGAATGCCTGGGCACTAGCGCCCGGCATCTCATCCATAGGTATGTCTTCATCCATTAGTATTAAAAATATATTTCTTTTATATAACAATGTACGGTAGAAAATTAGATCCTTTCAGAAAATTGAGAGAGCCATTAGGAGCCAGAGCCATGCGACAGTCGGTGACCATCACCAACAATCCCAGCAAGATAGACCAGAACCAAACTCTGCTGGTTAGATTTCCAAACCTTGGTGAGAATGACCTCATTGTACCAGGCACTGTTCGACTGGCGTTCAATATCACGTTGGCCTCCGACAACGACAAACGCGAGCTAGTGCGGAACGTGGGTCGAGCTATCATCAAGAAAACGACCGTCAAGATCAGCGGTAACGAGGTGCTGAGCATCGACGACAGCGACGTGTTTCACTGCTACAAGGATCTCTGGAAAAGCGATGGAGAACGAGTCAATGATGTGTACCAGGGTATCAGCAAATCAACCCGGGCGCGCATAGGGTATGTCTTCACGCAAGACCAACAAGACAAGCTATCGGCCGGTGAAAAGGCCATCGCTCTAGCATACGGGAATCGATTCTGCGTGCCGCTCGACTTCGAGTTGCTCACGGGACACGCGCCGTTTTACCAGGCCGCGCTGGGTGATAGGCTCGAATACGAGCTCACGTTTAACGACTATAGCAAAGTAGTGCGTACGCCGAACGGTGATGAGGCCAGTTATGCCATAGACAACATCTCTCTGGAGTTCGACATGGTCACTAGCCCGGAGCTGGCCAGGCAGGTTCGAAGTCAGTACTCTGGGAAGATGGCTATCCTATACGATCGCGTACTGAGACATAGATCAGTCGTGCAAGATAAGAGCGACACTGTGTGGAATATCAACCTGAACGTGCCGGCGAGATCGATGAAAGGTATCCTGGTCGTCCCCGTGGAGGATTACGAGCCATTCCAGAGGGACAGCGAGAAGTTTTTCAACCCCGAGATTGAAAAGGTGGAAGTGACCATCGAGGGCGTGCCCAACCAGCTGTTCAGTCATGGTATGAGACCACACCAGCAGTGGGATGAGATAAAAAAGCTACCAGTGGGGGATTACATAATAAAGGACCTGGACCTAAGCTCCGTGCAGATCGGTGAATACCTGACCACCAAGTACGCCCTATGGTTGGACATGCGATCCACGGATGATGATAAACTGCACGGTAGCGGGCGCCGTATAGATAACGGCAGCGAAGGGATAACCATCCAGATTACTAAGAAGGCTCAAACCGCTGGTAAGTTGAAATTATATCTGTACGTAATTATGGACGCGCAACTTAATATAGACAATGGGAGATTCGTGCAAGCCATCTACTGATGGGGGAGACCCCCACACCCCCCAGGGGTACCCACAACTACCCACTGACCCACACTGCGCCATAGTGTGCGGGCAGACTGGCTGTGGGAAGACCGTTTTCGTGTTGGATATGTTGGAGGGTTACTACAAGGATGTGTTCGATAACATCGTTATCATGTGCCCTACTCTGGGCATGAATAAAACGTACGCGCGACCTTGGGTGATGACGGACCCGGACGTACACAAAATCGACCCTGGAACACGCCTGCAGGACTGGTTGAAAGCTCTTCACGAGAAATTTAAAGGGGAACCGACGCTGTTTATACTGGACGACTGCAGCGCTAATCGCGAGATAACAAAAAAGAGAGACATGCTATCGTACCTAGCCTTCTCCGGCCGGCATGCAAATCACAGCGTCTGGGTGCTAACGCAGAAGTTCAACTCGGTGTTGAAAGACCTCAGGGAGCAGACGCGATGGGTGGCCTTATTTCACTGCAAGGATAGGGATTCGTTTGAGGAGTGTTTGAGAGAGAACGATGTGATGAGCAAATTAGAACGGGAACGGGTGAAGAAACAGCTCGCTGAAACTAAACACGCTAAGCTCGTTCTAAAGACCGACCAACCAGTAGCATATATAGTATGCTAAAGCTAAGCAAAGCTAAGCAAAGCTAAGCTAAAGCTAAGCAAAGCTAAGCAAAGCTAAGCATATAGCTATGATATTTGAAGTATTTGTCGTGTGCAACTTAACTTTCATTTCTCTGTGTTTTGTCTGCATCGGGTATTATATAGTTAAAACTAAATCTTACTTGTTATATTATAAGATGGAGTGTGAGGAATTGCTCGAACAATTGTCGTTGGAGGGTTCCCCCACTGGGGATTCCCCCAAGCGAGAGAAACTGGTGGCGTTGGCTGTTGGCGGCAAAGCCAAACATTACTTTGGAGACTACACCCCGGATAAAATTCACAAAATGTCAGCCGAAGAAATCGATAAGCTGTACGCTAGATACGAGTCCCGGCTCGGAGCAGAAATGACAAAGACAATAGGATCGGCTATGACCCAGATATACACCGGTATTGTATCACACTTCCTTCCCATTCCACCAGAGCGCCGACTTTACCTGTGGGAGGACCTAGATAAAGACCCTTTTATCGAACACGCCGTGAGCTCTATCAGCTGCGGGCTGTACCACAAATATGGTATGTTGTTGGCTCCAGTGACGGCGGCGATTATCACGGCAAAACATTGTCAATTTGAGAGAAAGAATAATAATAATAGTATAGATGGATGCTGCACAGGAAACCCCAGTGGAGGAGACCCCAGTGGTGGTACCCCCTTCACAGGAACCAGTGACGGTGGAGACCACTTCAACAGTAACCAGACAGAAGAATCCTAAGAGAGTAGCTGCCGGTAAAAAACGGTGGTGTAACCAACATAAAGTAACCAATCCAACCCGACTGTTGTTGGCTGTAGGCGTAACTGCTGCCTTGGCTATCTCGTGGTTATATACACGTGAGGGAAACCCTAACCGTGAGGTGGTACCTGAGGTGGTAACCCCCACTATTGACCCGCATATCATGTTATAATTTTAATATTTTATATCATATACATAATGTCTGAGGGGAAAACGTTCGTCAACGACGCATACCACGCCACAGTGGTCGCTAGTCTAGCCGTAGGGTACGCTCGGTTGACTAAAATGGTGCTTAAACAACCAACTATCAAGCTAGATTTCAACCTGCAGGATATGGGTATGCTCATAATGAACCTTGGTATGGCGATGGCCACAAAAGACATCCTAGTAAAACAAGGGATCATACCTGATAATATAATGAAATAAATATAGGGATGGCCACGATAGCTATGATGGTCGGTGGGGCGTTAGTGAATGCCCTGGCATTTTCCGGGAGTAATTACCTCTTCTCGAAACTACGAGATGATCACGCGGCTGAAATACAGGAAGAAAGGAAGCGACACGATCTCGCTACTGAGAAATTACAAAGAGCACAGGACGAGTACGTTAAAAAACGCCTCCAGAGGATCGATTTTATTAACGAACAACTCAAGCGTGAAAACCATGCCATTAAAACATTCTACGATGTCGATGAAGCAATGAAAGAATACTATCTACTAACTGGTAAACAATTGGAACCGCTCAATAAACCCACACTCGCTCAGTACTACACACCATCCAAGGGACAAATGAATCGTGAACTGGGCTTCATAGTGTTGGGTATAGCAGCTACTGCGTTGGTTGCGAAGCAATTAAACTAAAATACCTATATAAGTAAACATGAGACCCGCTCCATACCGATGCGAATATATACTTATGGGGAAGACCGAGGCCTGTGGTAGGAAATGCAGGAATCAGGGGTTCTGTTGTTTCCATATGGGAAGTCCTAACTACACGTGTTCTGTGTGTGGTATCGGGGTTAAAGGGCACTACTGTTTATGTAAAGCTCACGGAGCGAACGTAGTCAGACATCAACTCATATACGAGAATAAAAAAGGCTACATAAAAGAACGTAGGCGACTGCTCAAGATAGCCACTTAAGAGTTACCTCCCCTTACTGTGAACCAATTAGACATTAGTTTTCTTAGGTGTAAACACGATGTCTACTGTGCGCGAGCTCAAGCGGGTCGCAAAACAGAGAGGTGTCATCGGGTATTCTCGAATGCGGAAGTCAGCATTGTTGAGATTACTAGGTTTAGAAGCCCCTCCTACGGTAAAACAATTAAAAGCTCAAGCAAAACAGCTTGGACACACGGGTTATTCAAACCTGGGGAGAGCCGGGTTAACAGCATTGTTATCACATGCCCCCGTAGCAAAACCTCCCACTGTAAAACAACTGAAAGCCGAGGCACACGATTTGGGTTTAGGCGGGTATTCCCGTATGAGAAAACCACAGCTTGTAGAATTATTACGGCAGAATAGAGCTATTGACCTACAGTTCGTGCGCACTGAGCGCGCTGTAGGCAACTATTTGAGAGGTTGGCGCATGCACGTTGATAGAAACATAGACATTACAGATATCAAGCCTCTGATAGCTGATAAGGTCAACCAGGAACTAAATAATCTAGGAAGTATCAAGTTTCAGATCACAGTGAAAATGTCGCTCGATAAGCAGGTTGGGAGTACCACTGAGTATGTTCAGCCTTACTTCCGAGGCCAACAAGAGGTCGTCACACATGCAGAGACCATTGATGCATCAATCGATACAAGTTTTCAGCAGATACGAGAATACCTAGAACGCTATACACACTTGGGGTCCGGGTGGGCTGTAGATAAAATCGATAATGTCTATCTAGACATAGCTAACTACGTGCCGTTCAGAGGCGGGTCATACCTAGCCTTGCCTCCCTACTATAGGAACAAACATGCCATAGTAAACGTTAAGAATAGAGGAAACGATTGCCTGAGGTTAGCTATCAGGTCAGCCTTATTTCCAGCTGGCACTCATTCAGATAGGCTTTCTAGCTATCCCCAAGACGATGGGCTCAAATGGGATGGTATAGATGAACCCACCCCCATATCCCAGATCACTAAAGTAGAAAAACAGAATAATCTGGCTATAAATGTCTTTGGGCACGAAGGTAACACAACAATAGTACACAGGGTCAGCCCGGTGAAGGATCGCCAAGTTATCAATATATTCATGATCCAGCGAGGTGAAAAGTATCACTACACATGGATAAAACACTTTAGCAAGCTGTTGTATGACCAATCAGCATACAAAGGAAAGACCCACTTCTGTGAACGATGTCTACACGGTTTCAGTCGAGCTGATTTATTAGAATCCCACCGGGATGATTGTCAAGGTGTGGGGCAGACGGCCATACGAGTCGAAATGCCTAAGGAAGGTGAAAATATCCTAAAATTCAGTAACCACAAGAACCAAATGTCTGTACCTTATATTATATACGCCGACTTCGAAGCCTTAGTTGTGGGTGGGGATTCCACCAGTGGGGGTAGCTTCACCCACAAGACACAAGAGCATAAAGCCTGTTCGTTTGGATACATTGTCGTCCGTTGTGACGGGGAAACGAAAGCTCCGGTAGTGTATAGGGGCCCTGACGCGGCTGAAAGGTTTCTAAAGTGTTTGCAGGAGGAAGAAAAAATTATTAGGAATGCATTGTATAGAATCGCTCCCATGCGTATGACCCGAGCCGACAGGCTAGCTCACTCTAGTAGCACTAACTGTCACGTGTGCGACTCACCACTTAACGGTGACTCGGTGAGAGATCACTGTCACATAACTGGTAAGTATAGAGGCGCTGCTCACAACGCGTGCAACCTCAAGCTTAAAATCAACCCTAAGACAATAAACATCCCCGTTGTCTTTCACAATTTGAGAGGGTACGACTCACACTTGATCATGCAGGCCATCGCGAAAATCGATGGTAATATAACGTGCATCCCCAACAACATGGAGAGATACATCTCCTTCAGCTTAAACGGACTTAGGTTCATTGACTCGTTTCAGTTCCTCCTGTCGTCACTCGACAGTCTGGTCAAGGCCAACAATACCTTCCCTATCACCGATCGATACACAGACGCCGAGACTAGACCCCTGCTTATGAGGAAGGGTGTGTACCCCTATGAGTACATGGATAGTTGGGCCAAGTTCACCGAGACCAGACTACCCCCTATTGACTGCTTTTATAGCAAGCTGAATGAGGCGTCCGTCTCACGAGATGATTACTCGCACGCGACTAACGTATGGAATAAACTGGGTTGTAAGAACCTGGGTGATTATCACGACCTGTACTTGAGGACAGATGTACTGCTGTTAGCCGACGTGTTTGAAACGTTTCGGCAGACATGTTTAAAGCAGTATAAACTCGACCCCGCATGGTATTACACCAGCCCAGGTCTGTCGTGGGACGCCTTGCTTAAAAAGACCGGAGTTAATTTAGAATTGCTCACAGATTACGACATGCACCTATTCATTGAGAAAGGCTTGCGAGGTGGGATTTCCATGGCATCCAAACGATACGCTAAAGCAAATAATCAATACGTGAAAGGTTACGATCCTAACAAACCAACCAATCACATTCTCTACCTCGACGCAAATAACCTGTACGGCTGGGCCATGAGCCAGTATCTACCTACAGGAGGATTCGAATGGGTACCAAACGTTGATGTTATAGAGGTTGCACCAGATTCGAACAAAGGGTATATCCTCGAAGTTGACTTAGAGTATCCCAAGGAATTACACACATCGCACAACAGCTATCCCCTTGCACCCGAACGTATGAGGGTTAACACAGACTGGATGTCTGAGTACCAACATAACTTGTCAGGTGGTCGTGTGACAGACGTTGAAAAACTCGTGCCTAACTTAATGAATAAGACCAAGTACATCGTTCACTATCGCAACCTACAGCTGTACCTGTCGTTGGGTATGAGGCTGACCAAAATACACAGGGTGCTCATGTTCGACCAGAGCCCATGGATGGAGCCCTACATCAGAATGAACACAGACCTACGAAAAAAAGCCACCAGTGATTTCGAGAAAAATCTCTACAAGCTCATGAACAACTCGGTGTTTGGTAAGACTATGGAGAACCTGAGGAAACGCGTGACCGTGAAGCTGGTTAGATCTAGTGAGGAAGACAAGCTCAGGAAATTGATAGCCAGTCCGGCATTCAACCGTAGTAAGATATTCACAGACGACCTGGCTGCCCTACACATGAAGAAAAGCCACATAAAATTCAACCGACCTGTTTACGTGGGGATGAGCATCCTCGATTTATCCAAACACCTGATGTACGACTTTTACTACAACGAGCTCAAGAAACAGTACGGTGACAGGTGCGAAGTGCTGTACACTGACACGGATTCCCTGCTGATGGAGATTCGAACCGAGGACGTGTACGAGGACATGAAAAAACACATCGATTTATACGACACCAGCGACTACCCTAAGACCCATACCCTACACAGTACGGTAAATAAAAAGGTCCTAGGTAAGATGAAGGACGAGTGTGCTGGCACGCCCATAGCCGAGTACATAGGTTTGAGACCTAAGATGTACTCCATACTGAAAGCCGACAATAGTGAGATCTGGAAGGCTAAGGGGGTTAAGAAGTATGTGGTGAAACAACACATCAAACACGCCAGATTCAAGGAAGCCCTGTTCAAGACCCGTACCTTTAGACATAAAATGAACACACTTAGAAGTGATGGACATAAGATATACGGACTGACTATAAACAAGACGTCCCTGTCGCCTATGGACACGAAACGTTGGATAGCTATTGATGGTATAAACACATACGCGTATGGACATGAAAAAATTTGAGGCTATTTACTACAGCCCGCGTGGGTACTGGAAAGGAGCTAGCGCAGTAGATAAGCTAGCTAAACTAGCGCGAGTACCCCCGGAGGAAGCCAAAGCGTGGCTTGAAAAACAAGCCCTGTGGCAGATCTATTTGCCGGCACCACGCTACGTGCCTAGAAGGAGGTTCGGTATTAACATACCTAATAGCGTTCACCAGGCAGACCTACTGTTCCTACCCCACGACAAGAGGTACAAGTATGCCTTAACCGTAGTGGACGTAGCCAGTCGTTACAAGGAAGCCGAACCCTTGACCACGAAAGATTCGGCCCAGGTAGCCAGAGGATTCGAACGCATATACAAACGCAGCCCGCTGACGTGGCCAAAAGAGCTGCAAGTTGACCCCGGACGGGAGTTCATGGGTGCCGTGTCACAACTGCTAGCCAAACACGATACAAAGGTCAGGCGTGGCACGGCCGGAGCCCATCGCAGACAAGCCATAGTTGAGAGATTTAATAGGACTTTGGCTGAGCGCTTGTTCGGCTATCAGTATGCTAGGGAGATGGCCACCCCTGGAAAACGATCGACTGAATGGGTCACGAGGTTACCCAAGGTGGTGTTGGCAATCAACCATGAAGTCACCCGTCTCACCGGTAAGAAACCGGCAGACGCTATCAAACTAAAATCAATAGTTGCAGAGTCGGCCGCTCCATTGCGTGGGAAGGAGAAACAGATACCAGATAGGGCCCTAGTGAGGGATCTATACCAGCCGGGGGAACACGAGGGCGATAACCGTAAGCGAGCCACCGATCCTATATGGTCAGTCAAAACTTACAACATAGATAAAGTGGATATGAAAGCCGACGAACCTAACTTGTACTACTTGAGGGATGGGCCGGGTAGGGGATTTGTAAGAGAAGAATTATTGATCGTACCGTACGGCACAGTATTACCTCCTACCAAGGCACAGTAATTTTGTAGTAGGGGTAATAGTAGCAAGAGCTAATGACCCAACCAAAGCCTTATTTACTAAATAAGGCTTTGTAGAGACATTTCTTGAAAGTGGTCCAGAACCCCTATTACCTATACTACTGAGACACAAACGGCCATTTGTGAGAAATAATGCATTGCAAAACATCAAAAACTTTCGTGGCCAATATGGGGCTCGAACCCATGACATCCGCGTTATTAGCACGGCGCTCTAACCAACTGAGCTAATCGGCCATCTTAACAACCATGGGAATAATAAGCAAGACATTCGCCTTCCACAAGGCCCTGACAAGCTGAGCTTGTCGGTTAAGCAACATGGTCGACACATGTATGCACGTGTACTGGGCACTTGTCTTTCTGTGCAAATGGATTGCTTACACCACACACGCACACACACATCACACATGTGTCCGCAATACATGGTCACCTCGTTTTCGGAAGATCAACTTCACAAACACCCTTGCCCTCTGACGGCTTGGATAGAAATATAAGGAACTTGGCACTTTTACGTAGTCTTCCACAAGAACATTGAACTATTCACCAATGAGAATAGAAAGGGAAAAGGATGAACCAGAAAACCTATACATATGTATATATATACACACGACTATGCGAAGGAACACACTCCTTCTCTGTGCTAGTCTATTATACTGGGTGCTCAAGTTTCAAAATGAAATGCAAATCAGATATGCTATATCCCGGAAAAGCCTTCATATGCGTCTCAACACCAACTCATTCAGAACAGGAAATACTGGAAAGAGACACAAACGGCCATTTGTGAGAAATAATGCATTGCAAAACATCAAAAACTTTCGTGGCCAATATGGGGCTCGAACCCATGACATCCGCGTTATTAGCACGGCGCTCTAACCAACTGAGCTAATCGGCCATCTTAACAACCATGGGAATAATAAGCAAGACATTCGCCTTCCACAAGGCCCTGACAAGCTGAGCTTGTCGGTTAAGCAACATGGTCGACACATGTATGCACGTGTACTGGGCACTTGTCTTTCTGTGCAAATGGATTGCTTACACCACACACGCACACACACATCACACATGTGTCCGCAATACATGGTCACCTCGTTTTCGGAAGATAAGTATCATGCAAAACTTCACAAACACCCTTGCCCTCTGACGGCTTGGATAGAAATATAAGGAACTTGGCACTTTTACGTAGTCTTCCACAAGAACATTGAACTATTCACCAATGAGAATAGAAAGGGAAAAGGATGAACCAGAAAACCTATACATATGTATATATATACACACGACTATGCGAAGGAACACACTCCTTCTCTGTGCTAGTCTATTATACTGGGTGCTCAAGTTTCAAAATGAAATGCAAATCAGATATGCTATATCCCGGAAAAGCCTTCATATGCGTCTCAACACCAACTCATTCAGAACAGGAAATACTGGAAAGAGACACAAACGGCCATTTGTGAGAAATAATGCATTGCAAAACATCAAAAACTTTCGTGGCCAATATGGGGCTCGAACCCATGACATCCGCGTTATTAGCACGGCGCTCTAACCAACTGAGCTAATCGGCCATCTTAACAACCATGGGAATAATAAGCAAGACATTCGCCTTCCACAAGGCCCTGACAAGCTGAGCTTGTCGGTTAAGCAACATGGTCGACACATGTATGCACGTGTACTGGGCACTTGTCTTTCTGTGCAAATGGATTGCTTACACCACACACGCACACACACATCACACATGTGTCCGCAATACATGGTCACCTCTTTTTCGGAAGATCAACTTCACAAACACCCTTGCCCTCTGACGGCTTGGATAGAAATATAAGGAACTTGGCACTTTTACGTAGTCTTCCACAAGAACATTGAACTATTCACCAATGAGAATAGAAAGGGAAAAGGATGAACCAGAAAACCTATACATATGTATATATATACACACGACTATGCGAAGGAACACACTCCTTCTCTGTGCTAGTCTATTATACTGGGTGCTCAAGTTTCAAAATGAAATGCAAATCAGATATGCTATATCCCGGAAAAGCCTTCATATGCGTCTCAACACCAACTCATTCAGAACAGGAAATACTGGAAAGAGACACAAACGGCCATTTGTGAGAAATAATGCATTGCAAAACATCAAAAACTTTCGTGGCCAATATGGGGCTCGAACCCATGACATCCGCGTTATTAGCACGGCGCTCTAACCAACTGAGCTAATCGGCCATCTTAACAACCATGGGAATAATAAGCAAGACATTCGCCTTCCACAAGGCCCTGACAAGCTGAGCTTGTCGGTTAAGCAACATGGTCGACACATGTATGCACGTGTACTGGGCACTTGTCTTTCTGTGCAAATGGATTGCTTACACCACACACGCACACACACATCACACATGTGTCCGCAATACATGGTCACCTCGTTTTCGGAAGATAAGTATCATGCAAAACTTCACAAACACCCTTGCCCTCTGACGGCTTGGATAGAAATATAAGGAACTTGGCACTTTTACGTAGTCTTCCACAAGAACATTGAACTATTCACCAATGAGAATAGAAAGGGAAAAGGATGAACCAGAAAACCTATACATATGTATATATATACACACGACTATGCGAAGGAACACACTCCTTCTCTGTGCTAGTCTATTATACTGGGTGCTCAAGTTTCAAAATGAAATGCAAATCAGATATGCTATATCCCGGAAAAGCCTTCATATGCGTCTCAACACCAACTCATTCAGAACAGGAAATACTGGAAAGAGACACAAACGGCCATTTGTGAGAAATAATGCATTGCAAAACATCAAAAACTTTCGTGGCCAATATGGGGCTCGAACCCATGACATCCGCGTTATTAGCACGGCGCTCTAACCAACTGAGCTAATCGGCCATCTTAACAACCATGGGAATAATAAGCAAGACATTCGCCTTCCACAAGGCCCTGACAAGCTGAGCTTGTCGGTTAAGCAACATGGTCGACACATGTATGCACGTGTACTGGGCACTTGTCTTTCTGTGCAAATGGATTGCTTACACCACACACGCACACACACATCACACATGTGTCCGCAATACATGGTCACCTCGTTTTCGGAAGATAAGTATCATGCAAAACTTCACAAACACCCTTGCCCTCTGACGGCTTGGATAGAAATATAAGGAACTTGGCACTTTTACGTAGTCTTCCACAAGAACATTGAACTATTCACCAATGAGAATAGAAAGGGAAAAGGATGAACCAGAAAACCTATACATATGTATATATATACACACGACTATGCGAAGGAACACACTCCTTCTCTGTGCTAGTCTATTATACTGGGTGCTCAAGTTTCAAAATGAAATGCAAATCAGATATGCTATATCCCGGAAAAGCCTTCATATGCGTCTCAACACCAACTCATTCAGAACAGGAAATACTGGAAAGAGACACAAACGGCCATTTGTGAGAAATAATGCATTGCAAAACATCAAAAACTTTCGTGGCCAATATGGGGCTCGAACCCATGACATCCGCGTTATTAGCACGGCGCTCTAACCAACTGAGCTAATCGGCCATCTTAACAACCATGGGAATAATAAGCAAGACATTCGCCTTCCACAAGGCCCTGACAAGCTGAGCTTGTCGGTTAAGCAACATGGTCGACACATGTATGCACGTGTACTGGGCACTTGTCTTTCTGTGCAAATGGATTGCTTACACCACACACGCACACACACATCACACATGTGTCCGCAATACATGGTCACCTCGTTTTCGGAAGATAAGTATCATGCAAAACTTCACAAACACCCTTGCCCTCTGACGGCTTGGATAGAAATATAAGGAACTTGGCACTTTTACGTAGTCTTCCACAAGAACATTGAACTATTCACCAATGAGAATAGAAAGGGAAAAGGATGAACCAGAAAACCTATACATATGTATATATATACACACGACTATGCGAAGGAACACACTCCTTCTCTGTGCTAGTCTATTATACTGGGTGCTCAAGTTTCAAAATGAAATGCAAATCAGATATGCTATATCCCGGAAAAGCCTTCATATGCGTCTCAACACCAACTCATTCAGAACAGGAAATACTGGAAAGAGACACAAACGGCCATTTGTGAGAAATAATGCATTGCAAAACATCAAAAACTTTCGTGGCCAATATGGGGCTCGAACCCATGACATCCGCGTTATTAGCACGGCGCTCTAACCAACTGAGCTAATCGGCCATCTTAACAACCATGGGAATAATAAGCAAGACATTCGCCTTCCACAAGGCCCTGACAAGCTGAGCTTGTCGGTTAAGCAACATGGTCGACACATGTATGCACGTGTACTGGGCACTTGTCTTTCTGTGCAAATGGATTGCTTACACCACACACGCACACACACATCACACATGTGTCCGCAATACATGGTCACCTCGTTTTCGGAAGATAAGTATCATGCAAAACTTCACAAACACCCTTGCCCTCTGACGGCTTGGATAGAAATATAAGGAACTTGGCACTTTTACGTAGTCTTCCACAAGAACATTGAACTATTCACCAATGAGAATAGAAAGGGAAAAGGATGAACCAGAAAACCTATACATATGTATATATATACACACGACTATGCGAAGGAACACACTCCTTCTCTGTGCTAGTCTATTATACTGGGTGCTCAAGTTTCAAAATGAAATGCAAATCAGATATGCTATATCCCGGAAAAGCCTTCATATGCGTCTCAACACCAACTCATTCAGAACAGGAAATACTGGAAAGAGACACAAACGGCCATTTGTGAGAAATAATGCATTGCAAAACATCAAAAACTTTCGTGGCCAATATGGGGCTCGAACCCATGACATCCGCGTTATTAGCACGGCGCTCTAACCAACTGAGCTAATCGGCCATCTTAACAACCATGGGAATAATAAGCAAGACATTCGCCTTCCACAAGGCCCTGACAAGCTGAGCTTGTCGGTTAAGCAACATGGTCGACACATGTATGCACGTGTACTGGGCACTTGTCTTTCTGTGCAAATGGATTGCTTACACCACACACGCACACACACATCACACATGTGTCCGCAATACATGGTCACCTCGTTTTCGGAAGATAAGTATCATGCAAAACTTCACAAACACCCTTGCCCTCTGACGGCTTGGATAGAAATATAAGGAACTTGGCACTTTTACGTAGTCTTCCACAAGAACATTGAACTATTCACCAATGAGAATAGAAAGGGAAAAGGATGAACCAGAAAACCTATACATATGTATATATATACACACGACTATGCGAAGGAACACACTCCTTCTCTGTGCTAGTCTATTATACTGGGTGCTCAAGTTTCAAAATGAAATGCAAATCAGATATGCTATATCCCGGAAAAGCCTTCATATGCGTCTCAACACCAACTCATTCAGAACAGGAAATACTGGAAAGAGACACAAACGGCCATTTGTGAGAAATAATGCATTGCAAAACATCAAAAACTTTCGTGGCCAATATGGGGCTCGAACCCATGACATCCGCGTTATTAGCACGGCGCTCTAACCAACTGAGCTAATCGGCCATCTTAACAACCATGGGAATAATAAGCAAGACATTCGCCTTCCACAAGGCCCTGACAAGCTGAGCTTGTCGGTTAAGCAACATGGTCGACACATGTATGCATGTGTACTGGGCACTTGTCTTTCTGTGCAAATGGATTGCTTACACCACACACGCACACACACATCACACATGTGTCCGCAATACATGGTCACCTCTTTTTCGGAAGATCAACTTCACAAACACCCTTGCCCTCTGACGGCTTGGATAGAAATATAAGGAACTTGGCACTTTTACGTAGTCTTCCACAAGAACATTGAACTATTCACCAATGAGAATAGAAAGGGAAAAGGATGAACCAGAAAACCTATACATATGTATATATATACACACGACTATGCGAAGGAACACACTCCTTCTCTGTGCTAGTCTATTATACTGGGTGCTCAAGTTTCAAAATGAAATGCAAATCAGATATGCTATATCCCGGAAAAGCCTTCATATGCGTCTCAACACCAACTCATTCAGAACAGGAAATACTGGAAAGAGACACAAACGGCCATTTGTGAGAAATAATGCATTGCAAAACATCAAAAACTTTCGTGGCCAATATGGGGCTCGAACCCATGACATCCGCGTTATTAGCACGGCGCTCTAACCAACTGAGCTAATCGGCCATCTTAACAACCATGGGAATAATAAGCAAGACATTCGCCTTCCACAAGGCCCTGACAAGCTGAGCTTGTCGGTTAAGCAACATGGTCGACACATGTATGCACGTGTACTGGGCACTTGTCTTTCTGTGCAAATGGATTGCTTACACCACACACGCACACACACATCACACATGTGTCCGCAATACATGGTCACCTCGTTTTCGGAAGATAAGTATCATGCAAAACTTCACAAACACCCTTGCCCTCTGACGGCTTGGATAGAAATATAAGGAACTTGGCACTTTTACGTAGTCTTCCACAAGAACATTGAACTATTCACCAATGAGAATAGAAAGGGAAAAGGATGAACCAGAAAACCTATACATATGTATATATATACACACGACTATGCGAAGGAACACACTCCTTCTCTGTGCTAGTCTATTATACTGGGTGCTCAAGTTTCAAAATGAAATGCAAATCAGATATGCTATATCCCGGAAAAGCCTTCATATGCGTCTCAACACCAACTCATTCAGAACAGGAAATACTGGAAAGAGACACAAACGGCCATTTGTGAGAAATAATGCATTGCAAAACATCAAAAACTTTCGTGGCCAATATGGGGCTCGAACCCATGACATCCGCGTTATTAGCACGGCGCTCTAACCAACTGAGCTAATCGGCCATCTTAACAACCATGGGAATAATAAGCAAGACATTCGCCTTCCACAAGGCCCTGACAAGCTGAGCTTGTCGGTTAAGCAACATGGTCGACACATGTATGCATGTGTACTGGGCACTTGTCTTTCTGTGCAAATGGATTGCTTACACCACACACGCACACACACATCACACATGTGTCCGCAATACATGGTCACCTCTTTTTCGGAAGATCAACTTCACAAACACCCTTGCCCTCTGACGGCTTGGATAGAAATATAAGGAACTTGGCACTTTTACGTAGTCTTCCACAAGAACATTGAACTATTCACCAATGAGAATAGAAAGGGAAAAGGATGAACCAGAAAACCTATACATATGTATATATATACACACGACTATGCGAAGGAACACACTCCTTCTCTGTGCTAGTCTATTATACTGGGTGCTCAAGTTTCAAAATGAAATGCAAATCAGATATGCTATATCCCGGAAAAGCCTTCATATGCGTCTCAACACCAACTCATTCAGAACAGGAAATACTGGAAAGAGACACAAACGGCCATTTGTGAGAAATAATGCATTGCAAAACATCAAAAACTTTCGTGGCCAATATGGGGCTCGAACCCATGACATCCGCGTTATTAGCACGGCGCTCTAACCAACTGAGCTAATCGGCCATCTTAACAACCATGGGAATAATAAGCAAGACATTCGCCTTCCACAAGGCCCTGACAAGCTGAGCTTGTCGGTTAAGCAACATGGTCGACACATGTATGCACGTGTACTGGGCACTTGTCTTTCTGTGCAAATGGATTGCTTACACCACACACGCACACACACATCACACATGTGTCCGCAATACATGGTCACCTCGTTTTCGGAAGATAAGTATCATGCAAAACTTCACAAACACCCTTGCCCTCTGACGGCTTGGATAGAAATATAAGGAACTTGGCACTTTTACGTAGTCTTCCACAAGAACATTGAACTATTCACCAATGAGAATAGAAAGGGAAAAGGATGAACCAGAAAACCTATACATATGTATATATATACACACGACTATGCGAAGGAACACACTCCTTCTCTGTGCTAGTCTATTATACTGGGTGCTCAAGTTTCAAAATGAAATGCAAATCAGATATGCTATATCCCGGAAAAGCCTTCATATGCGTCTCAACACCAACTCATTCAGAACAGGAAATACTGGAAAGAGACACAAACGGCCATTTGTGAAAAATAATGCATTGCAAAACATCAAAAACTTTCGTGGCCAATATGGGGCTCGAACCCATGACATCCGCGTTATTAGCACGGCGCTCTAACCAACTGAGCTAATCGGCCATCTTAACAACCATGGGAATAATAAGCAAGACATTCGCCTTCCACAAGGCCCTGACAAGCTGAGCTTGTCGGTTAAGCAACATGGTCGACACATGTATGCACGTGTACTGGGCACTTGTCTTTCTGTGCAAATGGATTGCTTACACCACACACGCACACACACATCACACATGTGTCCGCAATACATGGTCACCTCGTTTTCGGAAGATCAACTTCACAAACACCCTTGCCCTCTGACGGCTTGGATAGAAATATAAGGAACTTGGCACTTTTACGTAGTCTTCCACAAGAACATTGAACTATTCACCAATGAGAATAGAAAGGGAAAAGGATGAACCAGAAAACCTATACATATGTATATATATACACACGACTATGCGAAGGAACACACTCCTTCTCTGTGCTAGTCTATTATACTGGGTGCTCAAGTTTCAAAATGAAATGCAAATCAGATATGCTATATCCCGGAAAAGCCTTCATATGCGTCTCAACACCAACTCATTCAGAACAGGAAATACTGGAAAGAGACACAAACGGCCATTTGTGAGAAATAATGCATTGCAAAACATCAAAAACTTTCGTGGCCAATATGGGGCTCGAACCCATGACATCCGCGTTATTAGCACGGCGCTCTAACCAACTGAGCTAATCGGCCATCTTAACAACCATGGGAATAATAAGCAAGACATTCGCCTTCCACAAGGCCCTGACAAGCTGAGCTTGTCGGTTAAGCAACATGGTCGACACATGTATGCACGTGTACTGGGCACTTGTCTTTCTGTGCAAATGGATTGCTTACACCACACACGCACACACACATCACACATGTGTCCGCAATACATGGTCACCTCGTTTTCGGAAGATAAGTATCATGCAAAACTTCACAAACACCCTTGCCCTCTGACGGCTTGGATAGAAATATAAGGAACTTGGCACTTTTACGTAGTCTTCCACAAGAACATTGAACTATTCACCAATGAGAATAGAAAGGGAAAAGGATGAACCAGAAAACCTATACATATGTATATATATACACACGACTATGCGAAGGAACACACTCCTTCTCTGTGCTAGTCTATTATACTGGGTGCTCAAGTTTCAAAATGAAATGCAAATCAGATATGCTATATCCCGGAAAAGCCTTCATATGCGTCTCAACACCAACTCATTCAGAACAGGAAATACTGGAAAGAGACACAAACGGCCATTTGTGAGAAATAATGCATTGCAAAACATCAAAAACTTTCGTGGCCAATATGGGGCTCGAACCCATGACATCCGCGTTATTAGCACGGCGCTCTAACCAACTGAGCTAATCGGCCATCTTAACAACCATGGGAATAATAAGCAAGACATTCGCCTTCCACAAGGCCCTGACAAGCTGAGCTTGTCGGTTAAGCAACATGGTCGACACATGTATGCACGTGTACTGGGCACTTGTCTTTCTGTGCAAATGGATTGCTTACACCACACACGCACACACACATCACACATGTGTCCGCAATACATGGTCACCTCTTTTTCGGAAGATCAACTTCACAAACACCCTTGCCCTCTGACGGCTTGGATAGAAATATAAGGAACTTGGCACTTTTACGTAGTCTTCCACAAGAACATTGAACTATTCACCAATGAGAATAGAAAGGGAAAAGGATGAACCAGAAAACCTATACATATGTATATATATACACACGACTATGCGAAGGAACACACTCCTTCTCTGTGCTAGTCTATTATACTGGGTGCTCAAGTTTCAAAATGAAATGCAAATCAGATATGCTATATCCCGGAAAAGCCTTCATATGCGTCTCAACACCAACTCATTCAGAACAGGAAATACTGGAAAGAGACACAAACGGCCATTTGTGAGAAATAATGCATTGCAAAACATCAAAAACTTTCGTGGCCAATATGGGGCTCGAACCCATGACATCCGCGTTATTAGCACGGCGCTCTAACCAACTGAGCTAATCGGCCATCTTAACAACCATGGGAATAATAAGCAAGACATTCGCCTTCCACAAGGCCCTGACAAGCTGAGCTTGTCGGTTAAGCAACATGGTCGACACATGTATGCACGTGTACTGGGCACTTGTCTTTCTGTGCAAATGGATTGCTTACACCACACACGCACACACACATCACACATGTGTCCGCAATACATGGTCACCTCGTTTTCGGAAGATAAGTATCATGCAAAACTTCACAAACACCCTTGCCCTCTGACGGCTTGGATAGAAATATAAGGAACTTGGCACTTTTACGTAGTCTTCCACAAGAACATTGAACTATTCACCAATGAGAATAGAAAGGGAAAAGGATGAACCAGAAAACCTATACATATGTATATATATACACACGACTATGCGAAGGAACACACTCCTTCTCTGTGCTAGTCTATTATACTGGGTGCTCAAGTTTCAAAATGAAATGCAAATCAGATATGCTATATCCCGGAAAAGCCTTCATATGCGTCTCAACACCAACTCATTCAGAACAGGAAATACTGGAAAGAGACACAAACGGCCATTTGTGAGAAATAATGCATTGCAAAACATCAAAAACTTTCGTGGCCAATATGGGGCTCGAACCCATGACATCCGCGTTATTAGCACGGCGCTCTAACCAACTGAGCTAATCGGCCATCTTAACAACCATGGGAATAATAAGCAAGACATTCGCCTTCCACAAGGCCCTGACAAGCTGAGCTTGTCGGTTAAGCAACATGGTCGACACATGTATGCACGTGTACTGGGCACTTGTCTTTCTGTGCAAATGGATTGCTTACACCACACACGCACACACACATCACACATGTGTCCGCAATACATGGTCACCTCGTTTTCGGAAGATAAGTATCATGCAAAACTTCACAAACACCCTTGCCCTCTGACGGCTTGGATAGAAATATAAGGAACTTGGCACTTTTACGTAGTCTTCCACAAGAACATTGAACTATTCACCAATGAGAATAGAAAGGGAAAAGGATGAACCAGAAAACCTATACATATGTATATATATACACACGACTATGCGAAGGAACACACTCCTTCTCTGTGCTAGTCTATTATACTGGGTGCTCAAGTTTCAAAATGAAATGCAAATCAGATATGCTATATCCCGGAAAAGCCTTCATATGCGTCTCAACACCAACTCATTCAGAACAGGAAATACTGGAAAGAGACACAAACGGCCATTTGTGAGAAATAATGCATTGCAAAACATCAAAAACTTTCGTGGCCAATATGGGGCTCGAACCCATGACATCCGCGTTATTAGCACGGCGCTCTAACCAACTGAGCTAATCGGCCATCTTAACAACCATGGGAATAATAAGCAAGACATTCGCCTTCCACAAGGCCCTGACAAGCTGAGCTTGTCGGTTAAGCAACATGGTCGACACATGTATGCACGTGTACTGGGCACTTGTCTTTCTGTGCAAATGGATTGCTTACACCACACACGCACACACACATCACACATGTGTCCGCAATACATGGTCACCTCTTTTTCGGAAGATCAACTTCACAAACACCCTTGCCCTCTGACGGCTTGGATAGAAATATAAGGAACTTGGCACTTTTACGTAGTCTTCCACAAGAACATTGAACTCATCAAAACCTATACATATGTATATATATACACACGACTATGCGAAGGAACACACTCCTTCTCTGTGCTAGTCTATTATACTGGGTGCTCAAGTTTCAAAATGAAATGCAAATCAGATATGCTATATCCCGGAAAAGCCTTCATATGCGTCTCAACACCAACTCATTCAGAACAGGAAATACTGGAAAGAGACACAAACGGCCATTTGTGAGAAATAATGCATTGCAAAACATCAAAAACTTTCGTGGCCAATATGGGGCTCGAACCCATGACATCCGCGTTATTAGCACGGCGCTCTAACCAACTGAGCTAATCGGCCATCTTAACAACCATGGGAATAATAAGCAAGACATTCGCCTTCCACAAGGCCCTGACAAGCTGAGCTTGTCGGTTAAGCAACATGGTCGACACATGTATGCACGTGTACTGGGCACTTGTCTTTCTGTGCAAATGGATTGCTTACACCACACACGCACACACACATCACACATGTGTCCGCAATACATGGTCACCTCGTTTTCGGAAGATAAGTATCATGCAAAACTTCACAAACACCCTTGCCCTCTGACGGCTTGGATAGAAATATAAGGAACTTGGCACTTTTACGTAGTCTTCCACAAGAACATTGAACTATTCACCAATGAGAATAGAAAGGGAAAAGGATGAACCAGAAAACCTATACATATGTATATATATACACACGACTATGCGAAGGAACACACTCCTTCTCTGTGCTAGTCTATTATACTGGGTGCTCAAGTTTCAAAATGAAATGCAAATCAGATATGCTATATCCCGGAAAAGCCTTCATATGCGTCTCAACACCAACTCATTCAGAACAGGAAATACTGGAAAGAGACACAAACGGCCATTTGTGAGAAATAATGCATTGCAAAACATCAAAAACTTTCGTGGCCAATATGGGGCTCGAACCCATGACATCCGCGTTATTAGCACGGCGCTCTAACCAACTGAGCTAATCGGCCATCTTAACAAACATGGGAATAATAAGCAAGACATTCGCCTTCCACAAGGCCCTGACAAGCTGAGCTTGTCGGTTAAGCAACATGGTCGACACATGTATGCACGTGTACTGGGCACTTGTCTTTCTGTGCAAATGGATTGCTTACACCACACACGCACACACACATCACACATGTGTCCGCAATACATGGTCACCTCGTTTTCGGAAGATAAGTATCATGCAAAACTTCACAAACACCCTTGCCCTCTGACGGCTTGGATAGAAATATAAGGAACTTGGCACTTTTACGTAGTCTTCCACAAGAACATTGAACTATTCACCAATGAGAATAGAAAGGGAAAAGGATGAACCAGAAAACCTATACATATGTATATATATACACACGACTATGCGAAGGAACACACTCCTTCTCTGTGCTAGTCTATTATACTGGGTGCTCAAGTTTCAAAATGAAATGCAAATCAGATATGCTATATCCCGGAAAAGCCTTCATATGCGTCTCAACACCAACTCATTCAGAACAGGAAATACTGGAAAGAGACACAAACGGCCATTTGTGAGAAATAATGCATTGCAAAACATCAAAAACTTTCGTGGCCAATATGGGGCTCGAACCCATGACATCCGCGTTATTAGCACGGCGCTCTAACCAACTGAGCTAATCGGCCATCTTAACAACCATGGGAATAATAAGCAAGACATTCGCCTTCCACAAGGCCCTGACAAGCTGAGCTTGTCGGTTAAGCAACATGGTCGACACATGTATGCACGTGTACTGGGCACTTGTCTTTCTGTGCAAATGGATTGCTTACACCACACACGCACACACACATCACACATGTGTCCGCAATACATGGTCACCTCTTTTTCGGAAGATCAACTTCACAAACACCCTTGCCCTCTGACGGCTTGGATAGAAATATAAGGAACTTGGCACTTTTACGTAGTCTTCCACAAGAACATTGAACTATTCACCAATGAGAATAGAAAGGGAAAAGGATGAACCAGAAAACCTATACATATGTATATATATACACACGACTATGCGAAGGAACACACTCCTTCTCTGTGCTAGTCTATTATACTGGGTGCTCAAGTTTCAAAATGAAATGCAAATCAGATATGCTATATCCCGGAAAAGCCTTCATATGCGTCTCAACACCAACTCATTCAGAACAGGAAATACTGGAAAGAGACACAAACGGCCATTTGTGAGAAATAATGCATTGCAAAACATCAAAAACTTTCGTGGCCAATATGGGGCTCGAACCCATGACATCCGCGTTATTAGCACGGCGCTCTAACCAACTGAGCTAATCGGCCATCTTAACAACCATGGGAATAATAAGCAAGACATTCGCCTTCCACAAGGCCCTGACAAGCTGAGCTTGTCGGTTAAGCAACATGGTCGACACATGTATGCACGTGTACTGGGCACTTGTCTTTCTGTGCAAATGGATTGCTTACACCACACACGCACACACACATCACACATGTGTCCGCAATACATGGTCACCTCGTTTTCGGAAGATAAGTATCATGCAAAACTTCACAAACACCCTTGCCCTCTGACGGCTTGGATAGAAATATAAGGAACTTGGCACTTTTACGTAGTCTTCCACAAGAACATTGAACTATTCACCAATGAGAATAGAAAGGGAAAAGGATGAACCAGAAAACCTATACATATGTATATATATACACACGACTATGCGAAGGAACACACTCCTTCTCTGTGCTAGTCTATTATACTGGGTGCTCAAGTTTCAAAATGAAATGCAAATCAGATATGCTATATCCCGGAAAAGCCTTCATATGCGTCTCAACACCAACTCATTCAGAACAGGAAATACTGGAAAGAGACACAAACGGCCATTTGTGAGAAATAATGCATTGCAAAACATCAAAAACTTTCGTGGCCAATATGGGGCTCGAACCCATGACATCCGCGTTATTAGCACGGCGCTCTAACCAACTGAGCTAATCGGCCATCTTAACAACCATGGGAATAATAAGCAAGACATTCGCCTTCCACAAGGCCCTGACAAGCTGAGCTTGTCGGTTAAGCAACATGGTCGACACATGTATGCACGTGTACTGGGCACTTGTCTTTCTGTGCAAATGGATTGCTTACACCACACACGCACACACACATCACACATGTGTCCGCAATACATGGTCACCTCGTTTTCGGAAGATAAGTATCATGCAAAACTTCACAAACACCCTTGCCCTCTGACGGCTTGGATAGAAATATAAGGAACTTGGCACTTTTACGTAGTCTTCCACAAGAACATTGAACTATTCACCAATGAGAATAGAAAGGGAAAAGGATGAACCAGAAAACCTATACATATGTATATATATACACACGACTATGCGAAGGAACACACTCCTTCTCTGTGCTAGTCTATTATACTGGGTGCTCAAGTTTCAAAATGAAATGCAAATCAGATATGCTATATCCCGGAAAAGCCTTCATATGCGTCTCAACACCAACTCATTCAGAACAGGAAATACTGGAAAGAGACACAAACGGCCATTTGTGAGAAATAATGCATTGCAAAACATCAAAAACTTTCGTGGCCAATATGGGGCTCGAACCCATGACATCCGCGTTATTAGCACGGCGCTCTAACCAACTGAGCTAATCGGCCATCTTAACAACCATGGGAATAATAAGCAAGACATTCGCCTTCCACAAGGCCCTGACAAGCTGAGCTTGTCGGTTAAGCAACATGGTCGACACATGTATGCACGTGTACTGGGCACTTGTCTTTCTGTGCAAATGGATTGCTTACACCACACACGCACACACACATCACACATGTGTCCGCAATACATGGTCACCTCTTTTTCGGAAGATCAACTTCACAAACACCCTTGCCCTCTGACGGCTTGGATAGAAATATAAGGAACTTGGCACTTTTACGTAGTCTTCCACAAGAACATTGAACTCATCAAAACCTATACATATGTATATATATACACACGACTATGCGAAGGAACACACTCCTTCTCTGTGCTAGTCTATTATACTGGGTGCTCAAGTTTCAAAATGAAATGCAAATCAGATATGCTATATCCCGGAAAAGCCTTCATATGCGTCTCAACACCAACTCATTCAGAACAGGAAATACTGGAAAGAGACACAAACGGCCATTTGTGAGAAATAATGCATTGCAAAACATCAAAAACTTTCGTGGCCAATATGGGGCTCGAACCCATGACATCCGCGTTATTAGCACGGCGCTCTAACCAACTGAGCTAATCGGCCATCTTAACAACCATGGGAATAATAAGCAAGACATTCGCCTTCCACAAGGCCCTGACAAGCTGAGCTTGTCGGTTAAGCAACATGGTCGACACATGTATGCACGTGTACTGGGCACTTGTCTTTCTGTGCAAATGGATTGCTTACACCACACACGCACACACACATCACACATGTGTCCGCAATACATGGTCACCTCTTTTTCGGAAGATCAACTTCACAAACACCCTTGCCCTCTGACGGCTTGGATAGAAATATAAGGAACTTGGCACTTTTACGTAGTCTTCCACAAGAACATTGAACTCATCAAAACCTATACATATGTATATATATACACACGACTATGCGAAGGAACACACTCCTTCTCTGTGCTAGTCTATTATACTGGGTGCTCAAGTTTCAAAATGAAATGCAAATCAGATATGCTATATCCCGGAAAAGCCTTCATATGCGTCTCAACACCAACTCATTCAGAACAGGAAATACTGGAAAGAGACACAAACGGCCATTTGTGAGAAATAATGCATTGCAAAACATCAAAAACTTTCGTGGCCAATATGGGGCTCGAACCCATGACATCCGCGTTATTAGCACGGCGCTCTAACCAACTGAGCTAATCGGCCATCTTATCAACCATGGGAATAATAAGCAAGACATTCGCCTTCCACAAGGCCCTGACAAGCTGAGCTTGTCGGTTAAGCAACATGGTCGACACATGTATGCACGTGTACTGGGCACTTGTCTTTCTGTGCAAATGGATTGCTTACACCACACACGCACACACACATCACACATGTGTCCGCAATACATGGTCACCTCGTTTTCGGAAGATCAACTTCACAAACACCCTTGCCCTCTGACGGCTTGGATAGAAATATAAGGAACTTGGCACTTTTACGTAGTCTTCCACAAGAACATTGAACTATTCACCAATGAGAATAGAAAGGGAAAAGGATGAACCAGAAAACCTATACATATGTATATATATACACACGACTATGCGAAGGAACACACTCCTTCTCTGTGCTAGTCTATTATACTGGGTGCTCAAGTTTCAAAATGAAATGCAAATCAGATATGCTATATCCCGGAAAAGCCTTCATATGCGTCTCAACACCAACTCATTCAGAACAGGAAATACTGGAAAGAGACACAAACGGCCATTTGTGAGAAATAATGCATTGCAAAACATCAAAAACTTTCGTGGCCAATATGGGGCTCGAACCCATGACATCCGCGTTATTAGCACGGCGCTCTAACCAACTGAGCTAATCGGCCATCTTAACAACCATGGGAATAATAAGCAAGACATTCGCCTTCCACAAGGCCCTGACAAGCTGAGCTTGTCGGTTAAGCAACATGGTCGACACATGTATGCACGTGTACTGGGCACTTGTCTTTCTGTGCAAATGGATTGCTTACACCACACACGCACACACACATCACACATGTGTCCGCAATACATGGTCACCTCTTTTTCGGAAGATCAACTTCACAAACACCCTTGCCCTCTGACGGCTTGGATAGAAATATAAGGAACTTGGCACTTTTACGTAGTCTTCCACAAGAACATTGAACTATTCACCAATGAGAATAGAAAGGGAAAAGGATGAACCAGAAAACCTATACATATGTATATATATACACACGACTATGCGAAGGAACACACTCCTTCTCTGTGCTAGTCTATTATACTGGGTGCTCAAGTTTCAAAATGAAATGCAAATCAGATATGCTATATCCCGGAAAAGCCTTCATATGCGTCTCAACACCAACTCATTCAGAACAGGAAATACTGGAAAGAGACACAAACGGCCATTTGTGAGAAATAATGCATTGCAAAACATCAAAAACTTTCGTGGCCAATATGGGGCTCGAACCCATGACATCCGCGTTATTAGCACGGCGCTCTAACCAACTGAGCTAATCGGCCATCTTAACAACCATGGGAATAATAAGCAAGACATTCGCCTTCCACAAGGCCCTGACAAGCTGAGCTTGTCGGTTAAGCAACATGGTCGACACATGTATGCACGTGTACTGGGCACTTGTCTTTCTGTGCAAATGGATTGCTTACACCACACACGCACACACACATCACACATGTGTCCGCAATACATGGTCACCTCGTTTTCGGAAGATAAGTATCATGCAAAACTTCACAAACACCCTTGCCCTCTGACGGCTTGGATAGAAATATAAGGAACTTGGCACTTTTACGTAGTCTTCCACAAGAACATTGAACTATTCACCAATGAGAATAGAAAGGGAAAAGGATGAACCAGAAAACCTATACATATGTATATATATACACACGACTATGCGAAGGAACACACTCCTTCTCTGTGCTAGTCTATTATACTGGGTGCTCAAGTTTCAAAATGAAATGCAAATCAGATATGCTATATCCCGGAAAAGCCTTCATATGCGTCTCAACACCAACTCATTCAGAACAGGAAATACTGGAAAGAGACACAAACGGCCATTTGTGAGAAATAATGCATTGCAAAACATCAAAAACTTTCGTGGCCAATATGGGGCTCGAACCCATGACATCCGCGTTATTAGCACGGCGCTCTAACCAACTGAGCTAATCGGCCATCTTAACAACCATGGGAATAATAAGCAAGACATTCGCCTTCCACAAGGCCCTGACAAGCTGAGCTTGTCGGTTAAGCAACATGGTCGACACATGTATGCACGTGTACTGGGCACTTGTCTTTCTGTGCAAATGGATTGCTTACACCACACACGCACACACACATCACACATGTGTCCGCAATACATGGTCACCTCGTTTTCGGAAGATAAGTATCATGCAAAACTTCACAAACACCCTTGCCCTCTGACGGCTTGGATAGAAATATAAGGAACTTGGCACTTTTACGTAGTCTTCCACAAGAACATTGAACTATTCACCAATGAGAATAGAAAGGGAAAAGGATGAACCAGAAAACCTATACATATGTATATATATACACACGACTATGCGAAGGAACACACTCCTTCTCTGTGCTAGTCTATTATACTGGGTGCTCAAGTTTCAAAATGAAATGCAAATCAGATATGCTATATCCCGGAAAAGCCTTCATATGCGTCTCAACACCAACTCATTCAGAACAGGAAATACTGGAAAGAGACACAAACGGCCATTTGTGAGAAATAATGCATTGCAAAACATCAAAAACTTTCGTGGCCAATATGGGGCTCGAACCCATGACATCCGCGTTATTAGCACGGCGCTCTAACCAACTGAGCTAATCGGCCATCTTAACAACCATGGGAATAATAAGCAAGACATTCGCCTTCCACAAGGCCCTGACAAGCTGAGCTTGTCGGTTAAGCAACATGGTCGACACATGTATGCACGTGTACTGGGCACTTGTCTTTCTGTGCAAATGGATTGCTTACACCACACACGCACACACACATCACACATGTGTCCGCAATACATGGTCACCTCGTTTTCGGAAGATAAGTATCATGCAAAACTTCACAAACACCCTTGCCCTCTGACGGCTTGGATAGAAATATAAGGAACTTGGCACTTTTACGTAGTCTTCCACAAGAACATTGAACTATTCACCAATGAGAATAGAAAGGGAAAAGGATGAACCAGAAAACCTATACATATGTATATATATACACACGACTATGCGAAGGAACACACTCCTTCTCTGTGCTAGTCTATTATACTGGGTGCTCAAGTTTCAAAATGAAATGCAAATCAGATATGCTATATCCCGGAAAAGCCTTCATATGCGTCTCAACACCAACTCATTCAGAACAGGAAATACTGGAAAGAGACACAAACGGCCATTTGTGAGAAATAATGCATTGCAAAACATCAAAAACTTTCGTGGCCAATATGGGGCTCGAACCCATGACATCCGCGTTATTAGCACGGCGCTCTAACCAACTGAGCTAATCGGCCATCTCAACAAACATGGGAATAATAAGCAAGACATTCGCCTTCCACAAGGCCCTGACAAGCTGAGCTTGTCGGTTAAGCAACATGGTCGACACATGTATGCACGTGTACTGGGCACTTATCTTTCTGTGCAAATGGATTGCTTACACCACACACGCACACACACATCACACATGTGTCCGCAATACATGGTCACCTCTTTTTCGGAAGATCAACTTCACAAACACCCTTGCCCTCTGACGGCTTGGATAGAAATATAAGGAACTTGGCACTTTTACGTAGTCTTCCACAAGAACATTGAACTATTCACCAATGAGAATAGAAAGGGAAAAGGATGAACCAGAAAACCTATACATATGTATATATATACACACGACTATGCGAAGGAACACACTCCTTCTCTGTGCTAGTCTATTATACTGGGTGCTCAAGTTTCAAAATGAAATGCAAATCAGATATGCTATATCCCGGAAAAGCCTTCATATGCGTCTCAACACCAACTCATTCAGAACAGGAAATACTGGAAAGAGACACAAACGGCCATTTGTGAGAAATAATGCATTGCAAAACATCAAAAACTTTCGTGGCCAATATGGGGCTCGAACCCATGACATCCGCGTTATTAGCACGGCGCTCTAACCAACTGAGCTAATCGGCCATCTTAACAACCATGGGAATAATAAGCAAGACATTCGCCTTCCACAAGGCCCTGACAAGCTGAGCTTGTCGGTTAAGCAACATGGTCGACACATGTATGCACGTGTACTGGGCACTTATCTTTCTGTGCAAATGGATTGCTTACACCACACACGCACACACACATCACACATGTGTCCGCAATACATGGTCACCTCTTTTTCGGAAGATCAACTTCACAAACACCCTTGCCCTCTGACGGCTTGGATAGAAATATAAGGAACTTGGCACTTTTACGTAGTCTTCCACAAGAACATTGAACTATTCACCAATGAGAATAGAAAGGGAAAAGGATGAACCAGAAAACCTATACATATGTATATATATACACACGACTATGCGAAGGAACACACTCCTTCTCTGTGCTAGTCTATTATACTGGGTGCTCAAGTTTCAAAATGAAATGCAAATCAGATATGCTATATCCCGGAAAAGCCTTCATATGCGTCTCAACACCAACTCATTCAGAACAGGAAATACTGGAAAGAGACACAAACGGCCATTTGTGAGAAATAATGCATTGCAAAACATCAAAAACTTTCGTGGCCAATATGGGGCTCGAACCCATGACATCCGCGTTATTAGCACGGCGCTCTAACCAACTGAGCTAATCGGCCATCTTAACAAACATGGGAATAATAAGCAAGACATTCGCCTTCCACAAGGCCCTGACAAGCTGAGCTTGTCGGTTAAGCAACATGGTCGACACATGTATGCACGTGTACTGGGCACTTATCTTTCTGTGCAAATGGATTGCTTACACCACACACGCACACACACATCACACATGTGTCCGCAATACATGGTCACCTCTTTTTCGGAAGATCAACTTCACAAACACCCTTGCCCTCTGACGGCTTGGATAGAAATATAAGGAACTTGGCACTTTTACGTAGTCTTCCACAAGAACATTGAACTATTCACCAATGAGAATAGAAAGGGAAAAGGATGAACCAGAAAACCTATACATATGTATATATATACACACGACTATGCGAAGGAACACACTCCTTCTCTGTGCTAGTCTATTATACTGGGTGCTCAAGTTTCAAAATGAAATGCAAATCAGATATGCTATATCCCGGAAAAGCCTTCATATGCGTCTCAACACCAACTCATTCAGAACAGGAAATACTGGAAAGAGACACAAACGGCCATTTGTGAGAAATAATGCATTGCAAAACATCAAAAACTTTCGTGGCCAATATGGGGCTCGAACCCATGACATCCGCGTTATTAGCACGGCGCTCTAACCAACTGAGCTAATCGGCCATCTCAACAAACATGGGAATAATAAGCAAGACATTCGCCTTCCACAAGGCCCTGACAAGCTGAGCTTGTCGGTTAAGCAACATGGTCGACACATGTATGCACGTGTACTGGGCACTTGTCTTTCTGTGCAAATGGATTGCTTACACCACACACGCACACACACATCACACATGTGTCCGCAATACATGGTCACCTCTTTTTCGGAAGATCAACTTCACAAACACCCTTGCCCTCTGACGGCTTGGATAGAAATATAAGGAACTTGGCACTTTTACGTAGTCTTCCACAAGAACATTGAACTCATCAAAACCTATACATATGTATATATATACACACGACTATGCGAAGGAACACACTCCTTCTCTGTGCTAGTCTATTATACTGGGTGCTCAAGTTTCAAAATGAAATGCAAATCAGATATGCTATATCCCGGAAAAGCCTTCATATGCGTCTCAACACCAACTCATTCAGAACAGGAAATACTGGAAAGAGACACAAACGGCCATTTGTGAGAAATAATGCATTGCAAAACATCAAAAACTTTCGTGGCCAATATGGGGCTCGAACCCATGACATCCGCGTTATTAGCACGGCGCTCTAACCAACTGAGCTAATCGGCCATGTTAACAGCCATATGAATGATATTGTGTAGATGCCCGTTCACGACAACTCGAGTGCTTTTTCTTTAGTTTGAGTTGTTTTAAGAGAAAAATAGGATAATGTAATGAAACAGAGCTAACGTGAACTTACATGCTCAGTTTTGAGCGGAAAGGATTATTTGATTCGTGTTCAAATACTTATTTTTGACTGCAACCGGTCGCGGTCACGAAGGGCAAGGGAGACAACCCAGCTAAACAATGGCGGACGAGAAGTGTTCTCACGCCAGGATGCTTCTTCAACTTGCAAGGTCTCTTGGCATGATTAAACCCACGCCTTGGCTAAAGGTAAGAATGGTCATTGAGGCTTTAGTTGTAGTTCTCTTCTTTTCTGCACTCCGTAGCTGTGGCATGAATCAATGTCAAGTAATGTCTCCGATGCCCCTGTCAAAACAGTTCTTGTCCCTGCCCACTTGATTAATCTGTGTGGCAAGCGACACCTTTCTGTGCTTTCATGATAGTTACAGTCGCCTATGAAAGAGTGCATCATAAACACATAGCCAAAGTAATGAATGTCTGATGAGAGCTGATGATGAATGTACAACCCATGAACGGGACGTTGATTTTACGCCAGTGTTGACAACTTGCCGGTTTTGACAGTTTTCACTGTATTTCATCAATTGCTCCAGCACAAGCAACAATTATTCATAAGCTTTCTTCACACCATGTACAGTAAGCTATATTTCTGAAAATGTTTGGCTACCTGCTAGAACATTGGTTTGTGCCCATTGGCAATATCAGATAAACTACCTCTCTGTTAGCAGTGCAAGTTACATTTTTCATCATGTAGCAGAAAACTATAATTCTGCTTACATACATCATTGCTGTTGATAGCGTTGACCTACAATGTCTAAAATTCAACATTCCAGTTGGTTGATCATGCTTGAGCAGCATTTGCATAATTTTAGAGAAAACAACTGGCCTTTTAGATTTTCAAAGATATCAGGACTGGCAAACTTGTAGCTTATTGGTAGTTGAACACTGCAGCCAATGTTCAAGCTATCTGTGAAAGTCTGTTTATGTGCCAGACAATTCAGTGATTGACATTATGAGTATCGGTCCACACAATGTGGGTATGATGACACTGTTGACCATCCAGTCACACTAATTATGCCTCATACAACAAGCATTGGTTCCTGGAGACCAGACAAACTAGTGACATTAGAGGCAACTGTCCGCACAATGTGGATATGATGGAAAGTCGGACTGTCCAATCCCATATGACAAGCTTTGGTTGCTGAAGAGCAATTTTAACAAATCCTTATTGAGCTGGACTGGCAGTGGCCATACCTGCATTGCTTCTGGTTTGGAAAGGATAAGATCAGAGATTTATCCAGGGTTCTGTGGCAGGCATATGTACTGGACTAAGAGTTGACACTGTTTTGACAGAAGTGGGTATGAAATGTAACTACTATGGAATCTTGTTTTCTCCATAATCTGGCCTACTCTCTGACTCCCTGCAAAAATTGTTCTTAATTTGTCATTAATGCATGCTCCTTAATCGTGATTCTCATAACTATTGATTAATCAACTTGCTATGAGAACAATCCTTTGTAATCCGGACAGAGTGTATCAGATATATCTTGAAGCGAAATGAACATCAGTACCATTTACAGACTTTCCAATGAAAGTATAAATGATACATTGGGTAGCAATAAAAGAAAAAAAAAAATATTCAAGTTGTTGGTTGTCCTTAACAAAGGGGGATAACCCACTGTGGCATATTGATGGTAATCATGAGGTTAGGTGCTCTATTGCTGTGTTGGATTGAGATGTGAGTTATGTCCCCTTGCGTCACATGCAGAAAGGCAATTAAAGATTTGAGACATGGTTTTAGCAGACTACATGGTGTTCTGTAGTTTCTCTTCTGCCAAGGTTAAGAACACAATACAGTGTCTGCCTGAATGCACAAAACTGTCTGATTTGGACTGCTTTACAATCCTGACAAATGATGTGGACCCAGGCCAGTCTGTAATACACAGATTCCACTGTAATATTTGGAGTAGGTTTCCAGATTTGCCATGGAAGCATTTAACGAGTCAGAACCCATGCTAACATTTCAGTGTTTTCCAGATGGGATTAAGGGTCTAACCATGCTTGATTGATCACGATTGTTAACCACCCAGCAGTACTTTATCAATAGGTGTATGACATGACGAGCCAATACATCAATAGTTGCATCAACTATCGATACTGTCATTTTATTTCATTTTATGCTCTGTCCTACAGACCTACCTCCCACGGGATTGATCTCTATTTTTGCAGTAATATAAGGGCATGTTGAGTTGAACCCTTACCAAAATGGCAGTTCAAGCAGACAGCAGGGATTTTGTGAATATCAAAATCATAAACTATACAGCAGCTAAGTAAGCTATATGGGAACATTTTGGGTTTGTGAAAACAAACAAAACATCAGCTATTATCTGCCATCATCACACTGTTTGAGTGAAATCAGTTAATGTGAAGTATTTGCCACTTGCCAGTTATGTTGATCTACCTTTCAACTTGAGTCACCAAAATATCTGATGACGTTTTTTTTGTGAGATTTCTTGACACTTTCATAGTGACAATAGATTATTGTCCTCTTTAAATCCATTGAATCTGATGACAGTTGAGTGTTCAGTGCAATGGATAATTTTTTTCATCTTCGTATTGTTAAAACTAAAAAATGTTTGATTTTCAACCTTTACACACAGAAAGTGTTTTCTGTTGAAACTGAAAGGTGAGTATTTGTCAAAGTTGTGACCGAGCCACAGAGCCAGTATTTATTACCTGATTTGAATGTTATTTTAGATCCAATGTTGTGGCGATCAAAATGTCTGCAGGCAATGGCAGCATGCAATAGTCTATCAAGATCGCAATGGCAGCATGCAATAGTCTATCAACATGGCAATGGTAGCATGCAATAGTCTATCAACATGGCAGTGGTAACATGCAATAGTCTATCAACATGGCAATGGTAGCATGCAATAGTCTATCAACATCGCAATGGTAACATGCAATAGTCTATCAACATCGCAATGGTAACATGCAATAGTCTATCAACATCGCAATGGTAACATGCAATAGTCTATCAACATCGCAATGGTAACATACAATAGTCTATCAACATCGCAATGTTAACATGCAATAGTCTGTCAAGATCGCAGTGGTAACATACAATAGTCTATCAACATCGCAATGGTAACATGCAATAGTCTGTCAAGATCGCAATGGTAGCATGCAATAGTCTATCAACATCGCAATGGTAACATGCAATAGTCTATCAATATCACAACAGTTTCTTGGACCTTAATAGTCAACCCTACTCTTCTGAGGGGACACAAAATTTCGAACAAACCTGTAGAGGTTGCAGATTCTTTGAATAGAGTCCTCCTTGGGGTACTTATAAGCATTTAAATGTTCTTTAAATTCTTACGACAGTTGTAACTATATTTTTTCAACAAAATATATACAAAACAAAAAACATCGTTTTTGCCTTGTGAGACCACCCCTACAGGGCCCCTGGCCCTGTGACAGCCAAGAGCAGGTAACTCTTCAGACTATAGCCTCCATCAAAACACTTCCATTCTGTAAGCAATACAGACAGAATGTGGGCAGGTGCGTGACCGTACCCCAAGGAGGACTCTATTCAAAGAATCTGCAACCTCTACAGGTTTGTTCGATTCTTTTTCATAGAGATCCTCCTTGGGGTACTTATAAGCATAAGACAGACTCCTAAAGACTGATCTTAGGGAGAGGCATTCTGTCTGCTCATAAACCTGACATAAGATGATAACCTTTATTACGAACTGAAAGTAACAAGGGATCAAACTTACCTGGTCACGTGACCTTCTGTGCCTTGCGGCGGGGGTGCGGACCAGGGCCAGGCTATTATACGGTCTAACCCTACCATTCTACAAGAAGCCGTAGGGTGCCTAAAAAATTGTCCCCCCCTCTTTTTTTTTCTCAAAAAACGGGAGCCGAGACAGACAGATCATATGATCATTCGTCAAATGATCGTTCGTCAAATGCAAGGGTAGCTCAATCGGCTAGGGCACTCGTGCCCTGCCCACTGGTGAGAACTGACTGGCCAAACCGAGCACGCTCGCTTGACAATCTGTCTAACTGGTAATGACGGATGAACGTGCTCGGTCGGCTCCAAATAGCCGCAGAGCAGATCTCCTCAATGGGCAAGGCAGACACATATGCCTTAGACGTCGCCACAGCCCTAACCGAATGAGCTTTCAAACCCTCAGGGGGCGTACAACCTTTCGAGGTGTATCCCATACAAATGGCAGAGACAAGCCACCTAGATATGGTCTGCTTGTTTGCCGGAAGGCCAGCCTTGCCACCACCATAACAGCAGAACAATTGATCATTCTTCCTAATGTCTTTTGTTCGTTTGATATAAGCCTTCAGGGTCTTACGGACATCTAAGACGTGAGCACGTCGATGAGAGGTACCGGGCGGCGAAGGCTGTGTGAAAGCAGGCAGCTGAATAGGCGCCGTTACGTGAAAGGTGCTATCTCTCTTAGGACGGTAAGTATCTGGCAATCGAATGCTCACTCTGTCTTTGTGAAACACCGTTAATTCAGGGTTGGCGGACATAGCGTGTATGTCGCCTACCCGCCTGCCAGAAGTTACCGCCACAAGAAAAGCAGTCTTCCATGTCAACAGCTGGAGGGACAGAGCCAACAGATTGTGAAAAAGAGGACCGGACAGCCAATCAAGAACGACTGGCAAGTCCCACGGGGGACTAATCCGCCGTACAGACAGACGGATTCTGTCCACGCCTGCAAGGAAGCGCTGAACTAGAGGGTGCTGCCCCAAAAATGCACCATCGACAGGAATGTGGAAGGCAGAGATTGCCGTGGAGTAACCTCTAACTGTAGAAGCGGCCAGACCAGCTTCCAGTTTAGATTGTAAAAAGTCCAACACAGATACTAGATCTGCAGAAAAGGGATCGAGAATCCCCCTGTCGACACACCAGCGCGCATGACAGGCCCATCTATCCTCATATTGAACGTTCGTCGAATCCCTCCGCGAAGCCAGAATTGTGTCTGCAACTGGTGCAGGAATTCCTCTCGCATGGAGGCGATTCCGGACAGCGGCCAAGCCACCCACTGAATCCTTGGATTGGGGTGTGGCGCTCCATTCTGGGATAGTAAGTCCAGTCGAAAGGATAATAGAACAGGAGGCTGAGCCAGAAACCTGAGAATTACCGGAAACCAGCTTTGAGCCGACCAAAGCGGTGCCAGAAGCACAAGTAGCTGAGCCGGTTGTGCGGTCAGCTGCAAGAGGACTCATGAGATCAGAGGAACTGGTTGGAACGCCCACAATAATCCCGAATATCCCCCGATGCAGCATCCACTCGTGTGGGGCTAGTATACGTCTCGATAGCGCATCCGCGCGGACATTGTCTATGCCCGGGAGTTAACAGGAAGTACCCGAATGTCGAACTGGTCGCACCACAGCAGAAACTGCCACGCCTCCTGAAGGAGGGACGGACACACTGTGCCGCCTTGCTTCAGGATATACGTCATAGCGGTCTGGTTATCCATCTCTAGGCGAACCACTTGACCCCGCACTGACTCCACAAAGCTCTCGAACACACGGTGGACTGCTCTCAATTCCAACACATTGATGTGTAGGGTAACTTCATCCTCAGCCCAACGGCCCGAGACTGATAGTTCGCCCAGGACGCCCCCCCCCCCAGCCTGTGAGGGAAGCGTCCATCTGAATCAAGAGGGAAGGTGTCGGTGTCTCTAAGGGTATCCCCCTGGACAGATTTCTGACTTCCGTCCACCACCGCAGGTGAGGTATCAACCAAGCGGGAGTCTCGAGCACAGTCTCGCAGCTCTCTGCATGGGACCACAACTGGGCTAACGCCTGTTGAATGGGTCGCATCCTCAACCTCGCACGCCAGACCACGTCCACTGTAGCCCATAGTGCCCAGCAAATGAAGCCAAGTTCTTGCTGTGGCCCTGGGGAACTCGAGAAACTGAAAAACAAATCTCTGAACTTTGACAATGCTGTCTGGGGCTAGGGAAACAATCCCCTGAGCCGTATTGAACCGTGCCCCTAAGAACACCAGATCCTGCGTGGGTGTCAGGTCTGATTTCTTGAGATTGATGATCCAGCCGAGCTTCAACAGGATGTCCATCACTTGGTGTGTGGCATCATGTGATAACAGGAACCCGAGGGCCCTCAAAAGCCAATCGTCCAGGTACGGATGACAACACCTGCCCTGTGGCCTGGCTAGGTGAGCCGGAATCAACATAAGTTTGGTGAACACCCTCGGTGCTGTGGAGATGCCGAAGGGTAGAACCCGAAACTGATAACACTTCCTGTCGAACGAAAACAGAAGGTATTTCTTGAACTCGGAGTGTATCGGAACATGGAGGTAAGCGTCCTTGAGATCGATTGACGTGAGTCAATCCCCTGTCTCCACTGAAGAGATCACTGACCGCAGTGTCTCCATCCTGAAGGACGGAACCTCTATGAGCTTGTTCAGCCCCTTGAGATTTAAGATAGGTCTGAACCCTCCGTCCTTCTTGGTCACAAGGAAGTACGTGGAATAAAACCCGTCTTCTTGTTGACCTTCCGGAACCACCTGGATGGCAGCCTTGTCCAGTAACGACTGGACCTCGGCACGGAGGACCTCTGCTTTTTCCCGGGAGAACAGCACCGGCGTGTGCCGAATCCCTGAGAAACATGGAGGGTCTTGCTTCCACTGTGGCATATGGCCATCCCTGACTGTGGACAGGACCCAGGGATTTGAAGTGGCTGCCTGCCATTCCGAAAGGAATAGTGACAGCCTGCCGCCTACAGGGACTTCTGGCGCAAGGCAATGTACCCCCACATTCGGCAGTTCTCCGCCTGCTTGTGCGGGGGACACCAAAGGCTCTGGGCAAATGTTTAACGGGAAGCCGGGGCAGGCTTCCCTTTGCCCCGAAAAGGCTGCTGTTGCTGCGACTGCTGCAACGCAGGCCCCTTGCCTTTGACTTTCGCCCTCTTGCTTCGTTTGTGCTGCAGCGGAGCAGTCCACTTAGCATCTTCCTTTGCCGGCGCCGAAGGGTAAGCCGAAGCAAGAGTGGGAGGCCGTTGGCGAGACGAGGAGGGTTGCTCTGACAAGGGCTTAGAGTCCTTGAAAGTGCTAACAGCCTCCGCGGCCTCCTGCACAACCTGCAGTGCCCAAGGAAAGAGGGAAGATCCCAACCTGTAGGTACCCGAAAGGAGCGGATTCACTTTCTCCCCAACCAGTGATGGGAGCAGGCGCAACCTCGCCTCGGCGACCTTCGTAGGCGCGAACGCCTCCCCTGGAAGCCGTAACTCCAAGGGGTCGGGCTCCGACACAGGAATAGAAACCTGAGGTAAGACCTCGGCAATCTTTTCTCTAACCTGTTTGAGGGACGAACCGAACGAGTACGTGACCTCCGACTCACACTCCTCCCCAATCCCCTCCTCCTCGATATCCATCTCCTCACGCTCCTCAGATAGAGGGTGCTACCAAGACGGAACTCGAAGGAACCGAAAGACTCAGAAGGGCCGAGCCACTAGGTTCGCCCCTGCCAGAGACCGAACTAGGTCGCCTGGGCAACTGAGGCAAGCCCCCCATCAGAGGGTGACCCGAGAGCCCAGGAAATGGAAGGGGTGTCGATGCCCCCAGCGGCTGGGCAGCACTAGGCTGCCTGCCCACTGTGGCACTAGGCACGCTGACCGAGGTCGAGCCGCCGACACCGGACGTCGCTGCCCCACCTGCCCCACGGGACAAGCTGGGGCCGACTGCCCTAGGCAAATCCGACCGAGCGCCCGAAGCGCAGGACGGCTGGCCAGAGGGAGGAGCGTTCTCCGAGCCTAAACCCGGACCGCGGCCTCCCTCAAGTGAACCACCATGACCGCTCAATGAAGATCGGGCGTCAAGTTCCTTTCGGAAACCCGACAGCGCCGAATCTATCTTTGATTGGACCGAAGACATCTGTTGCTGAAACAAGGCATTAATTGAATCAACAGAGATTAATGGTGCTTGCAAAGTGGGGGTAGGTGCAGAGGATACAGTGGCAGAAGAAGGGGAAGGGTCCCTAGACACCCTGACCTTCTTAGCAGACCCCTCCGAAGAGGAAGCTGCGCCTTTCTTTTTGTGGGAACACTTAGATGGAGGGTCCTGAGCCCAAATATCAACCCCCCTCTGCCTTAAGTAGGTTGGAATAAAACAAAAAGTTGGTGTGTCTTGACTTTCTTGTTTCGGGGGTAAAACACACCTCACATGACTGGTCATCATGGTGACATTCAACTAGGCACCTTAAACAAACGTCGTGAAGGTCCTTGGCCGGAATAGAGGATTTGCATGTTGAACAGGATTTAAACTGCAAAGCAACAAATAACCCCTAGTGTTGTGTAATGAAACAATAAATGAAACAAAACACGCATGGGCGCAAGCTAAATAACTAAAACTACGCACGTAGTTAAGGTAAAAGCTAAGTGCCACTACACCATAATTTACAACAAATTTATACAAATTGTAGTAAATATGGAAATAATATGGAAATAGTATGAATACAATACATAAAAAGTATAGCTAACTAAAGGTTACTTTTTAAAAAGACCGCCCTGAAAACTTAAAAGTTTTGGCGGGAAAAAAGGCTTGCCTTCCACCATTACGCTAGCCACGTGGCTACCAACAGGGACAGCAAAAAAGTCTAATAAAGAAACCATACATACAGTTTGAGTCTCTGTGTTACTCATCTTAGTACTTGTCTTTTGTCTTTGAGAAGCCAAAATCTCTGAACGCTGTAGCACGTCTTTACAGGCGGGCGACAGAAAAGGAAGTGTTTTGCTGGAGGCTATAGTCTGAAGGGTTACCTGCTCTTGGCTGTCACGGGGCCAGGGGCCCTGTAGGGGTGGTCTCACAAGACAAAAACAATGTTTTTTGTTTTGTATAAATTTTATTGAAAAAGTATAGTTACAACTGTCGCAAGAATTTAAAGAACATTTAAATGCTTATAAGTACCCCAAGGAGGATCTCTATGAAAAAGAATATGTATTGTTTTATACATACGACAGTAATAGACATGTGCAAAGTGCCAGAATATTAAGAATTCCTGTTTGTAAACACAGTTGAATTGGGAAATATTACAAGTATCTATTTAGATATGTATGTGCATTTGCATATGTATGTATAATGTATGTATGCGAGTAAATATATGCATATCATTGTACTATATACGTTTGTAGAGTGGGAATAAAAATGAAATGGAAATAATGTTTTTCTTTCCAATAGATAGGGAAAAAAAGCCCCCCCCAAACACTCACCCGTATGCGGGATGTGTACAGTCTAGTGCTTGTATTAGCATACAACCTGAGATATCATGCGTCACGATACTCAAAATTTAATTACGATTAGATTTTATCTCTAAGATATTGCGTACCGAAGCTGTAATATGATATGAATCCCAATAAAACGGTGACGATATGATATGTATCACAATAAAAAACCTTTTATTCTAATACCAACTTAACTAACTTCCCAACACTTTAAGATGAAAACAAAAGCAATGTTTAAATGAAAGAAACTTTAATTTGAAAAAAGTCACATTAGACATGTTTTTTAAGAACAAGCACAAAATAAATGCACCATAATACTGTTATAAGCAGAGAACAGATCAGAAACACCTTTAATATATGCATGTTGCTGGATATTGAAGCTGCAGTCACACAATAGAATGAAGTTTGTACTGCTTCTAAACACATTATATCTTGACAGATATCACAAGTTGACAATATTCAAAGTTAAACATTGATGTAACGTGGCCCATTTGAAGTATCTTATCAGGATACACGACAGTGTAAAACTTGGTCTCCATTCACTGTATCAGCGGTCCATGGATTGATGTGTATCGATGAACCGTCACACCATTAATATGGTCATGTTTCTGTGTTTCAGGTGAGTCGGCTGCTAAACCTGTGCCCTACATTATCGCGTGGAACACTGAAGCTGGACCAGCGAGGACAGGATGCAATCATTGCACTGGGTGTTTACTTTCTGGAATCTGGCCTGCAGGTCTGTACACACCTTTGTATTACTCAAGTGTCAATCACACAATGTTGAAATGCCATGCCAGAACATATTTCTTATATCCCGGTGTCAGGATTGTTTTACGATGTAAGACAAACTGCAATATTTATCTTCAATATCATTTAAAATTTTTCTAACCCTGAATGGTAAAGGATATGTTTACTTGTAACAACAAAAACATGGCAAGTGTTTCCTACAAAAATAGGATTGATGACATACTGGAGAATCTGTTGCCGCTGAGTTTTCCACAGTGAGCCATAAATTTCAATACAGACTGCAAGAGAATGTTGTTTCACATGGCTTCCCAGTTACATTTTGCCTGTCACGAGCAGAAGAATTATCTTACTGAATTTTTGCTTTCTATTTTTCATTATCAAGGCAATTGATTTTGCTTCTAAAGTGGTATTAATGATGTTGGGTAAATAATACTGATGCTTGTTTGCTTTTAATATACTTCAAATTCCGGATTTCCATAGTCAATAAATCTTCTTATGACAGTGACTGGGCATCTGCCCTAGTTATAAAACTGTTTGTGCATTCCGATTGTGCACATGCATCTCCAATATGGCACGAGCAATGCAATCATTGAAGTCACCAGAACATTCGATTGTGCTCGTTCTGGGATATATTTATGAACTGGGTTTTTTACCTTTCTACATTTTCTACTTCAGTACAAGGACAAGATACTTCCGTATCTCCTGAAGGTGCTGCAGGGGCTATCGAAGGCCCAATGGGTTGAGGGGCCTCGAGGTCTTAACAAGTACAGTAAGTGTTCTGGCTATGGGTCTATCCAAGGCCCTGTCGGTTGATGGACCTCAATGTCTTAACAAGTACAGAAAGTACTGACAGGATGAGAGTCCTTCTGTCATAATGTTTGATCAAAGGAGTGAGAGTCCTTCTGTTATAAATGTTTGATCAAGACATTTAGAGTCATTCTCTCATACTGTTTGATCCATAGGATGGGAGCCATTCTGTCATACTGTTTGAGTCGAGAAGATGAGTGTAATTCTGTCATACTGTTTGATCCGCTGGATGAGAGTCTTTCTGTCATATCAGCTTGATCAAGAGAAATCATTCTGTCATACTGTTTGATCAAGAGAAATCATTTTTTCATACTGTTTGATCAGGAGGATAATAGGTATTTTGTCATACCATTTGATCTAAGGGATGAGAGTCTTTCAGTTATAAACGTTTGCTCAAGTGGGTCTTCAGTTGAAACGTATGATTCAGTGAAAGCGATTCCTTCTTTCCTTTAGAGCTGCCAATGCCGGAGTGTTTCAGTTTCTGCCTAAACACCATCCTCAGTGATGTGGCCTTTCGTGATGCAGAACTGAAAGATCAGGTAATGTGATCTTCAGATGATCCAAGGTTTAATGATACCCAGGACCTGAAATGTTTCAGTTTCCAGGTCTTTGGTATGACAGTCGAACACTTTAACTGCACAACCCAGCCCCTTAAACTCTTGTACACCCATTCACAAGTCATACACTAGACTGTCGTGATTACACAATGCCATTTAGAAAGTGGTCAAATGTAACGTATGTTATATTTGTGATTACACCAAGAAAGTGCAATCCCAAACATAACATGTTACATTTGACCACTTTCTAAATGGCATTGTGTAATCATAGCTTTCGGTCGTTGGAGCCATGCCAATTAACACTTATCAGAGGGGTACACAAAGCCCGCAGTCTAGACTACCAGTTGTTCATATTTTATTTTTGTGGAAGTCGTGGTGGCTGAGCGGGTAAGGGAGCCTGACTCTAAGGGTGCCTGACTCTAAGGGTGAGGGTTCCATTCCAGATGGGACTCAACTGTAAAAAGGGTACTAGAATTTGTACTTTACCAAGAACGCGTAAAAACAATTAAAAAAAAAAGAATGTGTAATCCCAAATACAACATATGCTACACTAGACTGTCAATGTTATTATGAACAGTAATTTGCTACTGTTGAAGAGTGCTGCCATTTTTATTGCAATCTATCAGATAAGCACTGTTGCTAATGTCAAGCAAATTTTTTCTTTCTATCAGATTATCTCAACCCAGCTGGACGTGATGGAAGTTCTCACTACACTGTGTGAAGGAGCATATGAAATTCCTAAAGGTAAGGTGATAAGATGTTGTCAATCGGCCATGGTTGTTTGTCTTCAGGATGTCTGTTAGAAATACCCAACATCATCGGGTTGTCAGGCTCGCTGACTTTGTTTCCACATCATCACATTGGAACTGCATAGATCAGTAAACTGCTTTGAAGGCATGACCCAAACAAACATGGTGCCTCATCTTGTCTTCCTGCTTTAAACCCGTGAAGATTTTCAGCAAACCATGCATATCATGTAAAACTGTAAATTATCCTTGGAAACATGTTTGAATAAACGACTGCAATTCAACCTTTACTGTGATATTGAGGAAAGTTATTGACATTTATTTCTATAGTATTCATGTGTATTTGTTTGTTGTTTATCATGACAGTCAGCAGTATTTCCAGCTATGTAGCAGTGGTCTGCAAATGATGGAGACAATCCTGTCACCAACAGCATGAGCATCAATCTACACAATCGAGATCTGATGACATGTATCAACCAGGTCAGCGACCCTGACCAATCCCAATCCCAATTGTTGCCCATATCTTCAGGATTATTTATGGACTAAAGAAATAAGGATGAGGATCAAAAGAAAAAGGGAATATTTTATTGCACAGTGAAAATACATTCAACACAACATTTAATGTTTTAGGTATTGTAAATATAAATGTCAAATAATTCCCAGGCATTTCTTCCACAGAAACACTGGCTTCATCAATTGTTCCAATACTTATCGGTATGGCACGAGCTGTGGGACGGTCCAGTGATGAAGAACGTCCTCTAATCTCCTTTGTCCTTTCCATCAGCACTGGCAAGCCCTACCCAGTACAAGAGGAGAACAATCAGTCTGCCAAGCGAGCTTTCAGCACATTTAGACCGATCTTACCCAGAACACTTTCGTCACTTGTTATAAGTTCCGACAGCCCCAGCCCTAGCCCAACAAGTCCCTCCCCAACAAACTTGGACTATGTAGATAGTCACAGGGAGAGGTCTCCATCACCCTTGTCAGTCTCGATAAAGGATAACTTGAATGTAGACGACAGAGTTGATCCTGCTTCAACATACTTCAACAAAGTTGGCTCAAGTTTCACTCGGACGAAACCATGGGGATTTGAAATTATTCCAGAACAAGATCATTTACCATTTTCCAGTGCTCATCTCCAGACTCTTGTCAGTGTGGTGAGTGTCTTGTATCAACATCTTGTGTATATCCAGGTTTACTCTTATCTTTGGATCCATTTCAGGTTCTTGCAGTCTCAAATTACCTACCCTTGACTTCCATTTGCCAATTTGATCACAATCACTTTTTTTGCAATAAATTCAAAACTGGAAATTGACTGACATGTTGTGGAAAGTCCTAAAATCTCCTTCATGTAAAAGATGTCTCCAATTACTTTAAATTTCATGGTGGTTTTGGTTTCTAGGTAACATGAGTGATTTCCCTTACCATGTCCCTTTCCCTTGTGTTGACAATGATTGAACTGATGTTCATGAAAATCAAGGACAGACAATTTGTGTTTGAAACAGCTCCAAGTATGGATCCAAGGGAGAGTGTATGTATATGGCCATTTTTCTGAAAGACACTTAGTTGGAATTCTAGATACCTGGGCCTCCTTTCTCAAAGCATTCAGGTGTTTCTAAGTCACTCAGATAACCTAAGTGCTATGTTAAAGAGTGGGAGTTACAGTCCATTTGAGTCAGAAACAGACCGATGAATTGCAAATGGAGATAGATGGAAGCATGTTTAGATGAAGGTATTTTGTTGACAGGCAAAACGGTTGCTAGGCAAGGATGTGTTGAAGAACCTGGATACGATGGTGCATGATGTGCTCACAGATTCGTCTCATAAGGTGTGTGTTTCTTGATAATAATGTATATAACACAGCAAATACACACCATAAAACATGCTCAAAGGGTTATTTACAGACAGCTACTATACAGCTGGAACATGGCTGGGTGTGCCATTAAACTACAACCAAAGAAAACCAAACCATCCTGCATGACAGTTTTTAAGAATGTTCAGGCATTGAAATATGTGTTGTTTAATTGTGCTTACAAAGGCACTTTTAATGTTCCCAATGATAACAAGTATAGTTCTGGCCATTGTTGAATAGATTTGATTTTTATAAGACGAGTATATGGATGGCATTTTCTTATTTACTGTTAAACACACCGTTTCTGGGCTACTTCTTGCCCCTTCATCATATTATACCCCGATTTATAAGAAGCCAGTGGTGTACATGTACCCCAGAAAGATTGTATTGTTTAACAAAGATGAGGTTGCAATTCATAGATATGTCTTGTATATGTTCACCAACTTCTAAATGCCTATCATGAATATTAGATTTCATTTCTCATTACTGTCATTTTAAATTGGAAAGTTTTACCTTCATTTTGATTGAGATTCAAAATACTAACGAATAAATGTGAGTCCTCAGGTTTATCATAATAGTCATGTATCCATGTGTGTTTAAGGATATTCATTTCCTTGTGGTACAGCAGTTTAGCTGAAAGTATTTTATCGTGAGGTTTATGAAATTAGCAATGTCAAACTATAATTTATTTCAAGGATTCCAGGAAGTTTATGTTCATAACACATTACTCATCATTTAAAGATGCAAGTTGCATCATTTTAGGTTTTGTTTTTTGTGCAAGTTACAAATAGGAAGTAAGAACTACATGTTTTACTTAATTTTTATGTGCATTAACAACCATAGCAGGAAAATTTGTTAAATGGTGCTAACCAATTATTTTCAGTCATTGAAGGGTTTCAATGAACCAGTCATTAGTTCTGAGCTTTAACAAATTCTCAATGCCAGAAATTATACTGGATTATTTCAGTGTATCAACTTGTCTCGGTTCCCCTACAAGTCTTACAGTGAGACGATCACTGTTGTCATCGTCACTCTGCTTCGAGATGTGCTGGAACAGGAAAAAGGTAGGTTGTTTTTCTGAAGACTCAGCTCATTTTGCAGTATCATTGTTAGATGATGATGATGATGATGATGATGATGATGATGATGAGTAATGACCTGCAGGACTGTGAGCTTGGTTTGGGTAGAACTGATGGCTAGTTACCAGTGATGATGACACTTCACATGTGTGAACATGTTGCAATTTATGGAATTTGAATTTAGAAACAACATCCTTAACATCTCTGTGTGGTAACACACACACTGATAGTTGTAAGTATTCACTCATTCACACTGATTCTGAGGCAAGGATACTTTTGAATTGGTCTTCAGCATTGTTCATTGTGCTTGTTGTAGAAGACCACTATCAGGATAAGGTGGTCAGGCTCGGTAACTTAGTTCACAACAATATAATATCTCAATAGGGTAGCTGCTCTTGATGCTGGTCACTGGATTTTATGGTCCAGACTCATATACAGACCACTGCCATATAGCGGGGATATTGCTGAGTGCACAGTTAAACCACAAACAAACAAAACCAAGATGCTGTAACATGATGTTAATGTACATGCAGATCTGCCGCTGTCCTTCATGAAAGAGATCGAGGACTTTGTGAAGATGTTGTATCAGTCGGGTCAGCACGACCTGGAGAAAAAGCATGTCCATGCTCACAAGGAACTGGACAAGGTGTGGGATTTCAACCCCTACCAGCTGACCGTCTACAGCAATGCTGCTTGCGTTGACCTGCTGTTCTGGGCCATCAGAGGGGAGTCAGGTAAAGTAATAAACAGAGAGAGCTTGGTTCTTCTGGCCTTAGGGGCAGGGGTGGTTGGAATCACATGAGCAATGAACAAACAGTGTGAGTTTCTCCTGGACCATTTAGTGGGTGTCAGGTACATCAATAGTAAAACAAACAGTGTGAGTTTCTTCTGGACCATTTAATGGGAGTCATGTACATCACTAGTAAAACAAACAGTGTGAGTTCCTTCTGGATCATTTAATAGGAGTCAGGTACATCAATAGTAAAACAAACAAAAAAAGAAATTTCCAAACAGCTGTGTATCCTGCCGCTGAAGAGGTGAGTAGGTAACCATGGTTATGCTTCTGGAGCACATTTTTCAGAAAGGTTGGCCTCTTGGGCAGTCTGCTTACATCATAGCTATCACTTATCTTAGACTCAAAACTTGAGAAAACAAGGTACAGTATTTACCACCAGGATGCCATTTAGGGCTTGGTTACTGGCAATAATGCGACCTAGTTATAAGTGTAACTTACACAAGGTGCAAGTCAGTTTTTGAGAAATAAATCTAGCATGTTTATAAACATAAATATGTCAGATCTATTTTTTCTAAACTTTGAATAGCTGTGGCATTGAGGCATGTTGCTATTTATAGAGACTTCTTGGCAATGACAGCTCATCTTAACAAGGATCAGCTGTGTCTCTGTGTTGCTGTGATTTCATGGGTACTGGATCACAGACATGTTTATGAGCCCTAGAACCTGACGTTTCGACACACGTGTTGCAGCTGGAATTTGGTTGGTGCGGCTGAGTTCTTTTCTTAGGGTGCAACTCGTGCAAGTAGCTTAACATCTCTAAAATCGAGCCCTGACCCCAATACCCAGCCTAAAATGCAAAATATAACAAGTTATTCATGACTTTGTCCTTATTGTTATCCCAAGTTCTTCTTGTCACTCCGAAAACAGACCTTAGACAACCATTACAACTTGGTGGTAGATGACAGGATGTGAATATATTTGCAGAGGCAGAGAACCTGTGCATGAAGCTGAGCGAGAAGATCAGTATGAACACAGAGAGGAAGCTGTTACTGTCTCACACACCCCTCATACTGGTAGCACTCGAGGTCAGTCCTAGTTCCAGATTGTGACACCACAGTAACTGTCGAAAAATTATCGATGTCAGCTTCTTTATTTTGAGGAACATGACGTTTCAGAGTATATACTTTCTCCTTCATCAAGTGAAATCAAAAATTGGAAACAAAGTCATATGTATAAGTATGTGTGAAATGGCAACAGTGTAAGGAAATCAACAAGGGAAACCAGTAATTAATTGTTGCTAGTTGGTCACTCGGCAGTATTCAAGCTATATGGTGGAGGTGTGTAAATAATTGAATCTAGACCAGATAATCCAGTGATCAACAGCAGCATCGATCTGTACAATTGGGAACCAAAGACATGTGTCAGCGAAGTCAGTGAGCCTGACCACCCATTCCCATTAGCCACCTCTTGCAGGGCACAATGAATGGCAATGAAAAAATAATTGCCAGGGATTAAGCAAGGCAAAATGATGAGGTAACGATGATAACACTTAACAAAGGAAGGCACTGGTTAATTGTGCTGAAGGTGATGGCATCCCTGATCAAGGAGTATGAATATCCTAATAAATCTTGTGTTCCTCAAAATGAAGAATTTTTACATTGATAAATTCTGGCCTTTAAAAATGTGTATCACTTCTAAAAGTCATTCAAAGGCTTTATAGTCTTTTGAGTAGAGTGCTTACTCAAGCACATTGCACAAGGAACTTATGTACATTATATATTGTAATGTATTTGACATGTTCGAATGATGTTCTTTCTCTTCTTACTAGTTCTACAATATTTTGACAAATTTGAATTTTTTATTCTTGCTTTTATGTAAAAAGTGTGTCCACTGGCTAAACATTATTGTACCACTACAGGATTATGTTTCAATTTGTAAAACAAAAAATGTTCTTAATCTATCATTGATCATACAAGGAAGTTTGAATTTCCATATTACCAAGATGTAATAGCAGTGTTATAAAAGTTTTTGACCACTACTCTCTAATTAGTATGGATGGATGATAATATCTTTGTGTGCCTAAAATTTTGTCACAGCAGAAGTAAAGCCCCTGTTTTGCTCTCCTTCATCCTGTGCTGACAGTGGAGTGCTTGGGACGCATAGTTTAAAGCATTCGTTTGTCATGCTGAGTACTTGAGCTTGATTCCTCACGAGCGTACAGTGTGTGAAGCCTCTTTCTGTTTTCACCCACCCTGATATTGCTTGAACATTACAAAAAGCAGTGTAAAACTAAACACACTTTCTCACTGTGCAGGCTATAGGCAAACTGGCGGTGAAGTTCCCCAACCTTGCCAGCACAATGGTCTCCACCTTGCGAGACTTCCTCGTCAGTCCCTCGCCTATCCTCAGTAAGCTGAACAAGTATGCCTCATCAGAGAGTGGGTCCGGCAGCATCAAGATCACAGTGACAGATGAAAGTAAGCCCTCTCTGACCACACCTAAGAAGAAACCTGAGAAAAACAAACTGCTAGCCACGCTGGAGAACCTGCGTGACAATGCTATTCACAACATCTGCAGGTGAGATGTGTAGATCATACATGTATTATTCTTCAAGTGTAACTCTTAGAGGAACAGATAACTTACTGGATTTGATGGTCACAGGTTTGGGTATTTTATGACAGTGTTCTCAGCAGATTTGAATGCTACTCGTAATGTCAATCACTGGATTGTCTGGTCCAGAATCAATTATTTACTGCCTTCGTGTAGCTGGCATATTGCTGAGTGTGGCTTACAACAACAAACAGCCAACAGATTCTGATTTGTAGCGGTGTCTATTCGAAGTGCATCATTTAATATGTACCACTGTGGTTCAAGATAAATAAGTTGCATATATTTCATCTTGAACAAAAGCAATTTTAAGCTTACAAATGTCACACCCATACTTTTACATAGACTTACAACAGCTGTAACACAAGCATCTCTTTGGAGTGAGTGAGTGTAATTTTGCGCCACACTAAACAATGTTCAAGTTACATGGCGGTCTGTAAATAATTGAGTCTGGACCAGACAGTCCAGTGATCAACAGCATGAGCAACGATCTGCATAATTGGTTGCCGATGACATATGTCAACCAAGTAAGAGAGCCTGACCACTCGATCCCGTTAGTCGACGATTCCAACAAGCAGAGTCGCCTTTTGTGGCAAGCATCAGTTGCTGATGACCTATTCTACCTCGCATCTTCATGGGCCCATCACTTTGCATTTATGCTGTGTTAATATGCTCAATGTAATGTGTTAATTATGGTTTGAAGTAAACCAGAACATGACAGACCTGCTTCTCTGGGACAAATAACAATGAGAAAGGACTAGTGACATTTCCCTAGTAGACCACCACTTTTCAGCTCTGTAGCAGGTAATTAGAGTGAACTTTTGAAAATGAAAACGAATTTCCTAGCCTAATATAGATAACAAGTTCTTTTAACAATGATAGAAGGGTCCGTCCCAAAACATCACACTAACGGAATAAAAAGAGGTTATTATCCATAAGTTTATCATATTAATGTTTCCCAACTTTGAAGTCTGTTATTGCATCTGACTTGTGACAATTTCCTCCAACATTAAACTGACACTTACTTATGGAACTTTTTTTTATTTTGATTAGAACTCACTAACCCCTCCTTACAATGTTCTGTCCACAGGGCCCTCAAGGCCGGCCTTCAAGAGGACCCTGACTGTGTGCAGGCCTTTCTCGCCTCTCTTTCCAACAGGCTATACCGTGCTGAGATGAGTGACAGGTAGGTCTTCTTTAGATGTCAGTATCATTTATTGAAAGTTGGATATTTTCACATAGATTCTCTTTAAGGAATCAGGGATTTATCAAGGTTTTTTCAGATCTAACCCCTGTATTTGTAGCAGATGTCTTAACTGTTCCCAGTTTGTTGTTGAAATTGTTCAAAATCCTTTTATTTTACCAAGAACAAATGTTTTTTGCTTTTTCTGTAATTTGATAACAGTAAAAATAAAATGGTTTTATGCTACGTTTTACATTCTTGAATGAAGTTTTTCATAATATTGTTTGCCTAGGGTACAAAGGTTCAAATGCTAGATAAATCCCTGAGAATGGTATTTGCTAGAGGTATATTTTGTCATTAAAAAGGTGTTTGCATAAATCATTTGATCTTGTTTTTACAAGTTGATAGAAGTATGATGAATTAATGATTTGATAAAGAAATACAGTAATTTGATTAATGTAATGCATCTGTTTGGCTATATCCACTTATGGCCTGAGTAGCGCTAGAGTGACAATGTACAATCTTAGCGTTACGATTGCCGTAACTCCCACTGTTGTTTGAGTTACGTTGACCTTGGCACTAAGATCATCTTGTACAGTGGCATCCAGGCTGCTGAGTATGTCTTGCATGAAGATGTTGATAGTTTCTTAGTTGCATTGTATGCATCATGAGTGCATGGAGTGTCTATTGTGTGGATAGTGTTCCTTGCTACCATAGATCCCATATGATAGATCTCTGTGTGTGTCCTGCTAGACCCAACCTCATTTATTTAATGTTTAGCATATTTTACTGAAAATTGAGTTTTCAAATGATCCTGAAGAGGAGGCACAGTTGGTTTTAGAAATACATTGCCACGTGAATAGGAAAGAATTCTGTCTGAAATAATGGGATTGGACAGAATTGGATCCTGTTAGCGTCAGGGTCTGCATTCATTCCTCTTTGGGGATTCTGAAATGTATGCCAGGATTGCTCATACAGCTGGGATGTTGCTGAGATTGCCTCAGTATTGCTGTTATTGCTGGGATGTTGCTGATTTAATTTGGATGTTCCTGATATGGTTGGTATTTGACAACTTTGTCAGCTTCAGTCAAAGTCAGTGTGAAATATACAATCAGACACTGGGTCTGGTGGATTGAAGACTTCCACTGGACTGTCGGTGAACGTGCTGAATTTGTTGGAGAGTCAGACATTATTGGTGAACACTGATATAACTGGGACATTTCTGTTATCTCTTGGATATTCCTGAGGAATTGCTAATATAGATGAGAATTGATTTGACATTGCTGACATGGCGTGGATATTCCTGAAATATTGCTCATGTGGCTTAGATGAAATATTGCTGAAAGACTGAGATATTACTGTGGTACTGTTGAATTATTGCTCATGTGGCTTAGATATTACTGTGGTACTGTTGAAATATTGCTGAAAGACGGAGATATTGCTGTGGTACTGTTGAAATATTGCCCATGTGGCTGAGATATTGCTGTGGTACTGTTGAAATATTGCTCATGTGGCTGAGATATTGCTGATACGATTTGGATATTTCTGATGTTGCTTGGATATTGCTTACATGGATAAGCTTTTGGTGATGTGAGGCTACACATGGTTACCACAAATGGTATAAGAAATACTGATACAGTGTGTTTGCAACACCACTGTAATGCTGCAGTTCCCCACGTATCAAAGCATGGCATGATGCATGATGAAGCAAAAGGTCATTAGTTCAGTACTGAACCACTTGCTGAAAAAGGGTACTTGTTGATACCCTGCCTGGTGCTTAGCATTAAGAGGGTGGAACAACACCTTGAGTCAGTAACCTTTGCGTGGTATGTCCATGTGTAACTGCCACATGATCTCAGGGGCTTACACTGTACAAACAGCATGACTTGTACACAGTCATTCTTTCTACCTTAAGCTGCTGCAATTTGACCAATTGCTTCCCTTTGATGCTGGTGCCATGGGTAGCCATGTGGTTAATGCATTGGCTGGTCACATCAAAGACCTGGGTTCGATCCCCAACATGGATGCAATGTGTGAAGGCCATTTCTGGTGTCCCCCAGCAGTGATATTGCTGGAATATTGCTAAAAGCAGTGTGAAACCATACATACTTACTCACTACCTTAGCTGCTACAGGATCCTCTGATACCAGGCTCATCTGATACCAGGCTCTTATTCTCTCAGTTTATGAATCATTAATTCACTTATTTAGGACAAACAATGACAATCACTGTCATTTGCAAGTGTCGTATTTACTCAAGATTTAGACGCATGACAATTAAATCCAAGTGTCACATGTCCCAAACCATGCTTACATACTTTGTTCTGTCTAAAACTTGACTATTTTATGTTTCGAGGTGCATGCATGGCATGAGGTGTAGACCGCCTGTTTCTGTTGTTTATCCTTCACTGCTATGTTTGTGCCCTATCAGAGCTGTGAGCAAGTCTGCAGAGGCCCGCTGGCAGCAACTCAAAATGGTGCTGAAATTTGTGCGCCCCAGTTCATCTGAAATCAGCCCCAAGGATGTAGACAGGCAATCTCCTGTTACCTGACCTACTTATTACAGAGATCATGGCAAATTTGTCTTCATATTCACATTTACACTGCATTTCAAGACTTTGTTATACTAAAAATTATTCCAGTCTTATAGACCTACAAACTGCAAAATGCATAATCATGTTTTCAAGCTTCAGACAAGAAACATTGTGTCCTTTTCAAGTTACACAAAATACGACTTGAACAAGTCCAATGACAAAATTTGATTTTATGATGCATATATTTAGAACCATTCACTCTTAGTTTTGTGTCCATTTTTCTGAAATTATTCAAATTTGAGTATTTGTTTTAGTTCTTCAAACTTCTTTTGGATAAGAAAATAATAATGTATTTCAGTGCTACTTCATTATACATAAATGTGACAAAGAATCAAGATTTGTGTATACATTTTCAAGTTTCATATATAGATAAACACAGAAATTGAATAAGAATACACTGAAGATTTTGCGAAATTATTTTCTGATTGATCTGCTAACAGCACTTCTCACCTGAAAACAGTATTCATGTGAGCTCATGCTATGGTATATGTCGTCCATGGTCTGCCTGAAATTTTAGTAAGTTTTTTTCATTTCCACATGTTGTGCCAGAACAACAATGTTGTTTTTCACATTAGAAAGATTGAATGGCTACCGCACTGTCCCTTGTATAAATGAAGAAAACATTCTAAGACTACCCGTTCATTTTAGTAATCCAGATTCTGGTTTCCCAGCAAAATTTGGAAAAAATGATCATATTATGATAATGTTGATGTCATAACCATCAAAGATACTGACTAGCCAACTTTCTTCAAACCCCCAAATCAGAGTTTCAAAATTCTTATTTGTTCAAGGCCACTTTGTTCAAGTGCTCCATTCATATTCATTTACTCTTATCCCAAAAAGTTTGGAGGGGTTGGGGTAAATCAGCAGTTACCACATTCACTCGTGACACCAAAGACCAGGTTCAGCTCCTTATATGGGTACAATTTGTGAAGCCCATTTCCGGTGTCTCCCACCATGATATTGCAGGAGTATCCCTAAAAGGAGTGTAAAACAATACTCACTCGCTCACTCATTTATACAGCTACAGGGCTACAGAGTGCCAGGGTTCTATTTGTTTTTTATTTTGGAGCCTTGATGGCAGCATCTGTTGGTTCCTTACTGAATAAACTGGCAACATTTCTAGTAATAAATATGATAATATTAGTTTAATCTTGTCCCACAGAGTGTCGCGAAGTGATCGCATTTGCATGTAACTATATAGACCAAAGTTGTTGAAGAGTTCAAATGTTTATGTGAAGCATGTACAAATTTGGCATGATCTTTATTTTTCTGACACTCCAATTAACATTTTGTGTGACATTGCAGCATCTTGGCACGTGTTGACCTATAACCTTGTCTTGTCTTTTCGTGTGTTTGCCAATCTCAATGAGATCTGATCTTAGTACTTGCTACAGCTAAAAATATGAGGACATCCCTCTGCTAGTCACAATGACATTTACTTTGACCAAGCAGAAGGTTGCTCACAAGATATGGAAGGTGACACTTGTAATGTGCTTTTTAACAATGGACCTATGAAACTTAAATACCAGGTATTCCAAACAACTGTTCAACTGATTCTGTCAAATTCATAGTCTATCACTCACTTCAGTGAGATATTTAATACCTTCTCAGCCAACTATTAACAAATTTTCTTTTGTTCTGTTTTGAAATGAAGGATCAATATTTTTAAAGAACATTTTGAAAGTCATAGAAAGAGGTTTTTTGGCAAATGATGACTTATCTTTTCATTGGTCACTCGAAGCTTAGACTGAAATTACCCTTAAACAGAGGCCTCATATCTTTGGCATAGTGGTATCAAGCTCTAAGGTCTGACTTCAATGAGATCTTGTTCTGCTTGTCTGTTGTGTGTTGGTCGTGTGGTTGTCTGCAGACTAACTGACATTGTCAGACTAAGTGTCAATTCTGCTCCCAATTGAGTCCGCAGTGCTAATGCTCCATGGAGATGCTTTCTGTAGATACATTCTAATACCCTGTGCAAGTGCTTATGTCTGTATATTTTATAGTCACACAGATTCTGTATGTAGACCGAACAAGGACACTTATGGAGCGTGATTATTTGGGGAGATGTATTTACTTAGTGAAAACTGATCACAAATTTTTATGAAACTATCCCTAAAATATTCCTAGTCCTTAACAGTACATGTATTTAAAGGTATATGTATATAGATGTTTGAGTCTCATGCCTAAGTTTATAACTGGCATAATCATATTTGATAGAAATTAGATTCTTTTAAAAAAAATTTATGAATTATATGTTGTTATTTATATCATGTTTGTTTTGCATGTTTCATGACATATTCTTTGTAATACATGTATGTTTGTAAGTTTGTTTGGAGTGTTAGGTGTCTTGGGAAATCTGTTGGGATGGCATATTATCATAACATTTTCTGTATATATTTTGTATTTTTTACCAATGCAATAACTACTTAATGAAGGATTCAAGATTATAGGGTTCCCCAGGTACCCTTACTGATTGTATTAGTCCATGACATCCTGTGTAAACTCTGGTGATAAGGGTCTCATTCTCATAGAATGGGTTTGAATTCCAGACAAGACTCAACTGAGAAAGTGTGACCACACTTCTCAAGGGGTACAATAAGTACATTTTGTAGACTACATCGATTTCCTTGGAAGCCATGGTGGCTATGGAGGTTAGATTGCTGACTTTAGTGTTGACAATATACTTACTCACTCTCAGAGTGTGGGTTCAAATCTGGATGGGATTCAACAACCAAAAATCCAATAATCTGTACTTTACTCAGAAAGTGTAATCCCAAATGTAACATGGGCTGTTGTAACAGGCATCAATGTGGATTGGATGGCCAGGCTAGCTGGATATTTGTCCTCTAAACCAGAACTTCCTCTGTATTATCAGTCACTTGTACGGTTCAGACTATTATCTAATGGTTGTCATCAAACATTTTCAGAATGTGACTATAAGCAATACACAATTACTAAACAATAATTCAAGTTTAGAAACAATCCACATTAGCCCATGTTTTTTCTTCTTTTTTTTCTTTTTTTAAAAGCCAGCAGTAGTTTGCTTTTGGTTGGACAATGAAATGTCCCATAATGCCATTGTGGCTGTTGCTTTCAACCTCACTACTCCAACTCACTCTGTGTGAGAGTGGTGCTTTAAAGTGTGGTTGATATATTTTGAGCAAAGGCTCACACATCAAATAAAAAATGTCTGTAGTTTGGTTTCCTCTTGTTAACAAATTATATGCTCTTCTCATGCTTTTGTCTAGTTTTAGATTCAGTAGAAATCAACTTTCTAATTCACTGCATTCATTGGCTTGGTAACCATAGAAACACTTTTTCTAAACAGCAAAGAATATTGTGTCCACATTTAAGAGTGTAATGCATATTGTGGTTAAATAGTCTTTAACATGGTGTAACTGATCTATGTAGTATCTGTTTTAATGTTTTTAATAATTATCTAGTTTATTTTAGATGCACAATTTTACCAAATAGGGTAAATTAAATAACGGGATTTGATTTTTTGGTTTCTAGCATGTGCGTGTACAAATAACGAACAGGTTCGCATGGTTTTGAAAGTTTTATTGAGAATAAGCATTTTGATTCAATTTCTTTTAAGACTTTTTAGAATTAATTCAATCAATTTGGAGATATATAATTTAATTATTTTCCTGCTTGGTTTATTAAAACAGGTTTTCCCATAACAGATACTGAAAGTTTGATCATACAGTGCTTGACAAATTAGAGTCCTGCATACACTGATCACTTGAACACTTGAATTCTGTTTGCATGTGTGGTATAGGGAATCAACACTGATCTCCACCAACACCATTTTGACACTGGGCCACCTGGCTGTGGGCTTGAAGGACATTCCCAAGACTGTGGAGTCTATCCTCCAGATCTTCTTGCAGCGCTTCTGTTCCCCTCCATCCCCATTGGATGTGCTCATCGTGGATCAGCTGGGCTGTATGATCATGACAGGATGTGTATGTACCTCATGCTGCTTCTAGACAGGGCACACAGCTAGTGGGATACTGGGTTAGAATAGGTCCTCAGCATGGGTTACCATAACAGGCAGCCTAATGGATGTGGTGGTCAGACTTGCTTGATGATACATAATGTTCTGGGAAATCTAGGACCTCAGCCTATGCTGGTCATGAGAAGTGTCAGAATGGATCTGGGCCTCGTTTCACAAAGTTCTTGTAAGCCTAAAGCCTTGTAACTTTTCTCATAGCATTTGTATCCCATATACTGTAACACAGACTTATGACAATCTAAGTGATAGCTGTGAAACGTAGCCCAGGTGGCAAGGCTCTCTTAATTGGGTGATGCATGTAATCCTATGGGGATTTGCAGTCCTCAGCTATCTGTACTGGTTTTAAGAGACAGCTTAATTGATTATCGGTCCGGTTCACTGAATTGGTTGATGGCATGTCTTTATATACACTGTCAGTATAGATCTTATTTTACAATATAAGTCACTCTTTCCTTTTCACTGCTACATATTCTTTTCAGGCTAGTCATATAGCTGGAAAATTGCAGAGAACAGCATTTAACAACAAACAAATTGAAACCTTAAATACCATATTATGTCAAAAAACCAGCTGTGTTGAGAGTTTATGCATAACACACAGCAATGTGTTTTGATTATTTTCCCAACTATAAAGAGGTTACTATGAACATATAACACAAGAAATACCATGCAGTTATCATCTTTCCAAGTCATCTGTCAACTGTCATCCATTTCAGATTTCCATTGAAATCATGAACAGATCTTCTGCCTTGTCTATTCATATTACTTCAAAAGTTGAAACTACTTGAAGGAAAAAATGTAACTGTCAGTGCTTTTGACATGTAACATACTACATGTAAGCATTGTAACAGTATTTAAAAACAAACACTAACAGAGCTTTCAGTTTTAATAGTCTCATTTAGCCATTGTACAATTTCATACCTCTTTCTTTAGCAAAAAGAGGGAAGTACTTTTTGTGTTACTGTTTGTTTCCTGTGGATGCTGTGAATGAATTCAGAAAGCATAATGATGAGTGACATCTACCTCCAATGAATGTTTCAGTCCGGGATTTACCAGGAGGTACTGAGTCTGTTCAGCCAGATCAGCGTGGAGAGTAGCTCCCCCTACAGCAGGGACAAGGATGAGAAGTTGAGGGGCTACCGGTGAGAGGCAACTTCATTCAAGGGGAAATGTTATCTTATTTAAACTTTCCTGACAAATAACATTTACATCTCAAATTCTGAACCATTTTTTGGTGGTGGGGTATCCTTGTGGGTAGAGCCTTGTCTCGTCATGCCAAAGACCCTGGTCCAACTGCCCACATGGGTGAAGAACATTCTGGTGTCTCCTGCCGTGATATTGCTGGATTATTGCTAAAAGAGACGTAGAGTCATACTCACTCACTCGCTCACACACCCTGAACCTTTTTACTGTACTTCCATGTACGTGAACAGAATGTTACAGAAAATGTAAATACAGTACGCATTTCTACATCATTCAAACAAGACTAGCTACAAACTCTGGAGACAAGTGCAATATGGTTTCCACCAGTAATTCTTTTGGATATCAACATATAGTGGATGTGCTGTAAGATAAGCGATATATGGTTCACCCACTTGATGCAGCGTTGCGTTATATGTATATTTAGGTTTATGTGTTGTAAGACAATAGAGTTATGATTCAGTCAGTGTTAAACATACCACATGCCCATCAAGTCATGATATCATTTAATCATCAGTGTTATATCATCTGTGACTTCAGACAGGTGTCTCAGTCTGTGATCAATGCCTTTGCCAACATCGCAGCCAACATCCAGGGTGAGAGTGAGCAGCTAGATTTGCTGGGCCGACTGCTGGAGCTGTTTGTACAGATGGGGCTGGAGGGCAAGCGAGCAAGCGAGAAGATCTCCGAGACCATGAAGGTAAGGACTCTAGGTCTGTCAACTGTTGATTGAGGTGTGGCTGGAGGGCAAGCAAGATCTCCAAGACTTTGAAGGTATGGAGTCAAGGTCTGGGTACTGTTTATACACCAATGGGTGTGGAGGGCATGCGAGCCAGCGAGAAGATCTCTGAGACAATGAATGTAAGGACTCAAGGTCTGGGAACTGTTTATAGAGATGGGTGTGGAGGGCATGCAGGCCTGTTAGAAGATCTCTGAGACTATGAATATATGGACTCCAGGTCTGAGAGCTGTTTGTAAAGATGGGTCTGTAGGGCAAGGGAGAAGCTCTCCAAAGCAATGAAGGTAAGGCCTTGGACATGTTTGTACAAACAGGGCTGGAGGACGAGCTCGCCAACGAAAAGATCTCTGGAACTATGAAGGGAAGGCCTTCAGGCTTGTGATGTTATTTAACATATGTTATATTTGGAATTACACTTTCTTAGTAAAGTACAAATTGTAGTACTCTTTTGAGTTGGGTCCCATCCGGGATTGGAACCCACAACCTCAGAGTCAGGCACCTAATCACCAGCACACAAAGTCAGCTGGTGTTTATGTCCTGGTTTTTGACACAAATGTGTATACAGTCAGGCCGCGTTAATCCGGACACTTCTGTTTTTCATCAAAAACGTTCGGATAGTGAAACGTACGGACTACAGAAACGAACTTTTATGAACACAACTACAGTAGAGTTACTTCCCTTTGACATGACAATACAAAAACATACAAACGTATGCAAGTTTCAGAACACTTTAATACAGTTTGTAGACATAACAACTTGAATATTCATATAATGACCTACCAATGCATACGATTATGTCTAGATAGATTATACATACACGTAACCAAACTCACTAGTGAAAGAAATCTACATGACGGTAACAGTTCTGAATGGTGGAGTTTTTTACTTCGGACCAGGCAGTTTTCTCAGAGCTTCTCGGAGATTAAGCATCTGTGACCGGTCGGCACACTGGATGAAATGCTTGACAAGATATCTCTTGATGCCAGCCTCCATTGGCTGAATGTGCGATGTGGTGTTTGGGGGCAAGAAATGAACTTTCACGTTTGTCAGTTTGACATTGGCACACTTGTGACTGGCAGCATTGTCACAGTGTAAGATGACGTATCAACCACGTGATTGCATCTGTCTGTCAAATGATTGTATTCAATCACAAAACATATCCGATGTCCGAAAATGTGCTTTTGCCGATAGAATGTCCAAATTCTTGACCAAAATGTTTATTCATAAGATCAAAACTGGCTTTAGGGTTTTCTCTTTGTATCTACAAATATATCTTTTTTTGTGCGGCAGTAATTTCACAGGGACTTGCGATTATGACTGACAAGTGTAAGCCGATCTCATTTTATACAGGAAGTAAGCATGACAGGTATTACTCCAACTAACCAAAAGTGAGACCTACTAATTGATCAAAATCACAAACTAACGACATCTTCAACTCGGAAGTGTCACTTAACGATTACCACTGAATGGGGCTCATGGTGTGAAGGGATTATCTGAACCTTTTTGATGTACCGCCAGATTAATGAAGCAAAACTATGTGTAATTAGCTAATCTTGCTGCTGATTAACGTCTTGATACGGAGAGTGAAGCACCGGATTAATGAATCAACAGGTAATGAGTTTACATAGTAAACAAGATTTTTAACTGCTAGTTATTGTTCGGATATGGCGGGAATCGGATTGTCGGGGTCCGGACTAACGCGACCTGACTGTACTGTGATGTCTGTAGTAACTTGGATATTCAGATTGTTTCTAGAATGTTTCTTTTTTTTATTACTTCTTTTGAAAAGATTTTAATTGCATTGTCTGTGTTTTTGGTCATGATGGCTGGTCAGGATTGAGTGGTTATGTGTTTTTGATTTTAGGCATCAAGTAGTGCTGGGAATCTAGGGGTGCTGATCCCAGTCATAGCAGTGGTGAGTGTACATGTGCTGTCCATTTCTATAGCAGAACCCATGGAAACCCAGATTAGAAGTGATCTTGAGCAGCCCATGCTTATTGTAAGAGGCGAATAACAGGATCTGGTGGTCAGACTCGCCGACATCATCATGTCCCAACTGCGTAGACTGATGATCATGCTGTTGATCACGGACTTGTTTGGTGCAGACTCAGTAATTTACAGACCACCGCCATATAGCTGGAATATTGCTGAGTCCCATTTTGAACTCACTCACTCACCCACTCACTCTCCCTTGGGTCAGTTCATTATGCCAGGCAGGTAAATACCATGTATTGTGTTAACTAACTGTAGGGTACTGGATTGTAGGGGACTTGGGAGATAACTGTTGTGGTACCTAAACAGTGTGCATTGTTATGAATCACTAATTGTTAGGTCCTGCCTAAATTATTTCCATGTTTTTTGGTGTTTTTCTGGAATTGTATCTAGTGCTTCATTAAATAAGTTGAGCGACAAAGTTGATATTTTTATGTAAGATAAAGTCACATATGCTGCTTTCAACTCCATCCTTCACTCTGCCTTTGACATCACTTTACTTTACTTCTACAAATGCAGTAGTAAATCTCAAAGGCTTATTTGTAAGAATTTACTTATTTTCAGCTGACAAGAAGACTGCCTCCTATCCGAGAGCCGAACCGCCGACTCCACAAGCTGTTTCAGGACTTCTGGCAGTACTGTGTGGTGATGGGCTTCACTGAAGAGGATTCAGGTAGGCTCTCATGTTTTAGGCAGTAGTTAGTTAAGTATGGTGCCACCTTTATCAGTCATGTCAGGTGGGCTGGAAGGCTGATGTTTCACGTCACTTTCAAATTAGCCCAGTTCCTGAATTTAGGACAGTGGGTGAAGCCATTGATGTCAACCGCAGAAATATTGCTGGCAGGTCATAGTCACTCTGTTGTAGACTCGTATAATTCAGTGGCTCTTTTATCACAAGCAGGAGTATATAAATTTGGAAGATTTACATCCTTTTTCAATATCTCATCTCTTGTTTCAAACAAACAACATTAATTTGGTGCTATTTGAAATTCGCATTAAGTTTGCAAAGAAGTGGATGATGATGTGCAAAGGTAGTTACTCGGACCACTCATGCCTTAATATCTACATCAGTGTGAGGTGACATGTTCAGTGATGTTCTGCTTGTTTTGGCAGGGTTCTGGCCCCAGGACTGGTATGAGGCTGTGTGCGAGATCTCCACCAAGTCACCACTGCTCATCACAAGAGACCATCTTCGTAAAGAGCTGAAGTACAGTGCTGCTCTCCGCAATGATACAGTTGGTCAGGTGAGCTCTACATAAAGGAGCTGCCAGCTGTCTGTTAGGCCGACATTAGGCTGTCAGAATTCAGAATATTACATTTACAAATATGACATTTTTTTAAGCTTGACAAACAAGAAACAACTTAATTGGATGACTGCTATATGCATTAATAGACAAATATTGTGTTTCACAATCACATTCAATTGCCAGAGATATTTCAAATGCACTTTTAATTCGTGATGAAACATTACAATGAGATCAAGGTTTTGAAAAAATACTTACTGTTATAGTGAGGACATGGCCGTTGATGTGTTATGGTAACAATGAAGAGTCAAGCTTGGGTAGAGTGAATAAATGCAAGGGTTATTCTCGGTGTATGAATGTGTGTGGTAAAATATTTTATGCGAAAATGAAACCTGCATGATATATGAGAAATTTACAGTATTATTAATTCCTGTTTCTCCTTACCTTAGAATGTTTTTTCTTTTTCATCTTGTATTGAAAAAGGCAGTGATACAGTAGTGGGCTTTAAAAAGACAAACTATATTTGTAAACTGAGGGATTTGTTTTCTCCAGATGACTAAACATTCGTGTTTAGAGCTAGCAACAATAACTGTCTTGCATCTTCCTGTGTGTTGCTACCCAGAATAGACGTTGTAACAGTTTAAAAAATTCTCTGAAGGCTTCTTATGGGGCTGGAGTGGAGGAGCTTTGCATATTCTTCCTTTGTTCAGTCACCTAATACACTAGCATGTGTTTTGTTTGAGATTTGGGTATCATGTGGAACTAATTCTCTTTCATGGATCTGCCACTGAAACTATCAGAAATTGCTGCATGTGTGGAAATGACATAGCCAAGTGATTGGCTACATGACGGATAATGTGTTGCTTCACTCTCCTCCAGGCTGATGTGAATGGCTTCCGAATGAAGATCTGCACCATCCTCGACAACCCACCAGAAGTTGTGCCCATCATCAACCGACTGAGCTTTGCCCAGCTTACATATCTCATGTCTGTGTTTAAGCTAGAAACCCTCAGGTAGGTCTATAGGGGAGAGACTCTTTGCATCTCTGGTATTTTCCTCCATTCCAGGGATTCTTTAGACCTGCCCTCAGCTCCAAGTCTGTTGGGAATGCCAGTATTGCGTCCCAGTTCAAAATATCCCAATTTATTCTTTTGTGTTTTAATCTTAGCAGAGAAAGAGAATAATGTGTATGGCCCTTATCTGCACCAGCCACTATTGCCACCTTTATCCTTTCTACCTCACTCTGTTCCAGAATTATGCATTCCAATGACCTGTATGCATTCCATGGCCTGTTTGAATACCTTCAGGACAAGACTCTCTACAAAGACAAAGACAGTGAGTGTGTGTTAACGGAATATTTAGTATGCGGGTGATAGTCTTCTATTGTAATCCTTTGGCAGAATAAATTCCCAGGGTTCCTTCCACCTTAATTTGAAGTTTTATCATACATTTTGATGGAGATATAGTTACTTGTCGTCCAAAATATTGCTTGTGTGAGATCTTTTGACAGTAGATTTTGTACATTGCCCTGGCATCGTCTTTTACATCACTCATAATGCTATGACGTCATAAACCTAATCATGTGATAGTGCTATGACATTGCTGTATTTCAAGTCTAATGGCAGAACTGCATTGAGAGAAATGTGTTTTTCAATGGAGTGAGTTTTCATGATAAACAGAATCTCTCCCTAGTGTCTTCTAATATTATATGTCAACACTTATTGATAAAAGTAAACATATCCACAGCAAACCATGGATATTTTCAACTTTATCAAGTCGTAGTGATATTCTTCATATCAAAAGACACTCTATGAGATTCTCTATTTATTCACTGGTTCATCTGGTCCAGGTGACATGTAGTCTCCAACTAGAATCCATTTGCAGGATACATTTTCTGCTGAATCCCTGCTGTTGGGTGATATCATGCTCTCTTGATAGAGATACACTTGCTTCAGTTGAATAAGGTCTGGTCGAAATGTACTAGAGGACCTCATTATATGGCTGGAATATTGTCCATAGCAGCATTTAGAAAGTTCACTCAGTCACTTTAATAGGGAAGAGAAATTAGCACTGGCTTGTCAGAATTGTTCAGTATGCACCATTGATCAAGCTGTCAGACTTGTTGACTTGGTTGGTGATGTGTATAGTTTTCCTCTCACGGAAATCATTAAGTGGATTGTCTAGACTTGTATGTTTACAGACTGTAATCAAATAGCTATAAATACTGCAGATGTTTGCTTCGAAACAAACAAACAAAGTGACCTTCAGACAATATTTGATGGTGCTCAGACAATGTTTGACTGTGCCCGGTCTATAGACAATATTTTACATCACTCTGTCTGTATAGCATATTTGATGGAAATTTGTCTCTAGACAGTTTTGTTTAGATTGGTTGGGTTGCATAGTGGCTGAGGCTTTTGCACTTCATGCCAAAGCCCAGGGTTCGATTCCTCACATGGGTACAATGTGTGAAGCCCATTTCTGGTGTCCCTCACCATGATATTACTGAAGTATTTGCTAAAAGTGGCATTAAACTAATTTCGCTCACAGACAATGTTTGATGGTGCTATATAGATCAACATCTTGTTCCAGGCATGTGGCAGTGTATCCTGATCGTCGCAGAGAAAGTCTTTGAGAGATTTCTGGATGTCATTGCAGCTAGGGTGAGAACAAAGTTTGGGAACTCCACAACTTACCTGTGGTTATTATGAGTCAGTCCCCAGTAAGCTATATTTGCTGTATATGTGACTGTATAGATCCTGTCATCAGGTTCTTTGTTTGTTATTTGTGTCTTAAAGAACCCCTATTGCAATGAAATACATATGCAGATAGAGATGAAGGTGTATGAGAGTGAACCTTCATTTTTTTTTAATCAAAATGAACATTTACAGATATTCTGCATTCTTGTATGCTAAGTATGAACAGATTACAGCACTATGGTTTTTGCTCAAATGGTTAAACAATTTGATCTAAACTATTAAACATTGTTCATCAGCCTAGGACCGAGGAGCGTGAGAAAGAGTTGGACATCCATGCACAGTTTCTGCTAGTCAAGTTCAATCACATACAGAAGGCCATCCGACGAGTAGCTGACAAATTTCTTTCGTATCTTGTGGAGAGGTGAGTGAAGCTTTCAGCATGCTAACAAACCCGGCATGGTGCAACTTGCCTCTGGCATGCCCACAAACTTATGTAGGTATGGAGACTATGACCAGCCATACTTCCTCACACATGATTTGCAGCAGCTGTGGTTCCACTGAATGGTACCCATGAAGTTCCAGGTTAGAATTTACCTTCAATAGCCCATGCTGTCATGAGAGGCAACTAACAGGCTCAGGTTGTCAGGCTCGCTGACTTGGTTGACATCAACATATCATCATATCCCAGTTTCTCAGATTGATGCTCATGCTGTTGATCACTAGATAGTGTGGTACAGACAGTTATTTGCTGACCACCACCCTGCAGCTGGAATATTAGTGGGTGTGGCGTAAAAGTAAACACATTCACTGAAAATGGTGACTTTTTGTGATTGTTATGAGCAAATCATAGGTATTGTGTCTGTGTCTGTGTGCATATTCCAAAGTTTAAATGCTTTCTGCTTTTTGTCATTGAGTTACTGATACAAATGGACTTTTGCTTCACTGGGATCAACAGAAATGACCTGCAAATATTGTTCATGATATTTACGACATCAAGCTTACATCGTAACTCTGTTTACCTTACAATAAGCAGCAGTGGAGTAAGCCAGTAGTTAAGGTGTTCGTTCGTCAAACTGAAGACCCAGATTCAATTCCCCACAATGATTCCCTTGCTGTGATATTGCGTGAATATTGCTGGAAGCCATGTGAAACCCAACCCACTCACTAACCACCTCACCATAGCAGTCGTAGTACCAGAGACCCGGCATTGCTTTTAGATATACAGTGGAAACCTGATAAGTAAACTTTCAAGGGACTCGTCAAAATTGTTTACTTATCAGATTTTTCACTTATCCAAACTTATCAATATCTGCAAATGACAGAGTAACGGACAAGATTTGTAAGTAATATAACATGTTTTATTGTACCGGTCTACTCACCGATACTCCCAAGCTACATATAACAATGAACAACTCATCAGGGCTGGCCTCCAGTTGTCAGTGTATTGTAAACTGCTTACGCCAGAGCAAGCTGTAAGTGGGATGTTTATTTACCTGGTGACTGACAAATGTCCCGCATGTCGGATTATGTGATGATCGCTAATTTAGTTATCAGGTCTCGTTTGGTCAGTAATTTACTTCCAGGGACCATGTAAAAACGTCTACTTAAGCGGTATTGTTTACTTATCCAATTTTAGTTAACAGGACTCAAATAGTGATGATTAATGAAGAAGTTTGCCGGGACCAAATAAGAGCGTTTACTTATCCGATATATTTAGTTAAGCAGTTTTTACTTAGGCGTTTTCCACTGTATATGCATTTCATTTGAGGTACAGTGTGAGGTCTGTTGCAGGTTTCCACATCTGCTGTGGAGTGGGACGGTGTTGAGGACGATGCTTGACATCCTTCAGGTTTTGTCAAAGTCTCTCGAGATGGTTAGTAACTTTTTCAGATTGATTTTGGTCTTCCGGCTTAGTGGCTTTGTTGAGTTGAGTGTCCTTGGGTCAGAACAGAGTCACCTGCTACTCATAGTGTCAATCATATGGCAAAAAACATGTTTAATGATCAAACTTCTGAGACATTGATACTGTGTGCTAAGACCATCTTGCCTCTGTTTCAGGATCCTCATCAAGATGCTCCAGAGATGCCCATCCCGAACACAGTGTACAAGCTGAGGGTGATGGACACCATGGTAGACAGAGAGGTATGTCACCAATTGTCAGAAGAAATATAGCTACAAGACCGTTCAAAGGGATGTTTAGCATTATTATAGCCTGGTTATGTACATCATTGCTCATGATGTTGAGCACTGGATGATCTGGTCCAGACTAGAGTATATACAGACCACTACATCAAAGTTGGAATATGTCTGAATGCAGCATCAAACAATAGCAAACATATAATCATGGTAGTACCATCTACCAGACCTACTATGTCAGGTTGTAGTGGAAAACAGTGGAAATGACATGCCTATGTACTGAATTTCAATAGATCTTCAATCTTGAAACTGTTCAACTGCAAAGCATGAATGACAATATTTATTGCTGGAGATCCCCACACCAATCTCTGTCTTATGTTGGGTTCAATATTTCAGACAACAGTGAAGGATTTCGCCGCCCGTAGTGCAGGCATTCTGCAGGAATCAATGAAGTGGGCACCCAACGCCACACGGTCACACCTAATAGAATACCTGCTGCAGCAGGACAACTCCTCTGAGGGGCTGTTCCAACACAGTGGCCTCGCCCTCGCCACAGAGAGCGTCCTCAACTATGCCGGATACAACCAGAATGCTGCACCACTCGGGGTAGGTACTAAAGGCAGAACCCTGCAGTCCCTGGTTAGAATTGAACTTCAGCAGATGTGGTAGTTGTAAGAGGCAACTATGGGATAAGGGGTCGTATCCTAATTACGTCAATCAAAGCTCATATACTTGATCACCCGACTCGATTATTCACAGACCACCAACAATATTACTTTGTGCAGCATTAGACCGGTGAGCTCAGAATCAGTATGCCGTACCTAAGTGAATTGTTCATTTTTGACTGTGGTATGGTTTCTTAGTGGGGAAGCCCTTCAAAATCCTGTAAACAGTCCCGACCAATACTATGTCACACACACATGCAAGCATGTCGCAATATTGTCTAACATATAACTTTCCTTTCCTGTCACTTTCTACAGACAGCAACACTGGACCGGCGCCCAACTTGTGTGAACACAGACAGCTCCAACTTCATGGCTAACCTCAGTCTCAGAAGCAGATACCTCGGGGAGGTGAGTATCTCCCTTTGTTGAAGGGATAATGTCAAGGTCATCATGGAAATACTTCATCTCTCTGTGGAATAGGTTTGACAGTAGACATACAGTTCCATGGAATTAGACTGGCTGATAATTTGTTTGTATTGATTATATATGTTTCACGCCACTACCTCATCCACCCCCATATCTTCAAAAAGGTGACTGGCAGGATCAGTAGGTCAGACAGCTGACTTGGTTGCTTCATGCTTTTGCTGTTGATCACTGGATTATATTTTCCAGTCTCAATTCTTTACAACCTGCCATCATATAGCTGGAAACTTGCTGAGTGCAAGGTAAAATAGCTAAGAAACACCTCTTTGAGATTTTGAGAGTTAGAAACCTGGCTATGCTTGCTATTCCATCAGATTAGAGATGACAGCTGTGATTTCACGCCTGTTGTTGTAGCTTAGTGGCTTTGTTACTGCAAATCAATCACCAGATTGTCTGGTACTGATTCAGTTATTTATGGACTGTCATCATGCAGCTGGAATATGGAAGAAAAAGCTTAGACAAAGACAAAACATGAAATATTTTATGCTTTGATATTTCTGAGTCTGTCATGAGACACAGCAACAAGTATATAGTGATCAGACAGAGAACACTGACTTGTGTATCTTTAACAGGTGTCAGGTATGTTGAGCATCAGTGAGAGTGAGGAGGAACTCGCTAAGACGCTGTGCAAGAAGCTCGAGGCAGCACTGGTGGATTCTAAGTCAGGTGAGTTGATAGATAAAAGTCTTTTAATAGAAACTGGTGGTGGCACTGCTAAAGTGGCCGACGTGACTAGACTCGATAGATATCAGCTGGATGTATTGTAAGAGTGGTATGTATCTCTGATTGTCGTTTACCTGAGCGTTATTTTCCTGAACATCATTTACCTGAACATCATTTACCTGAACATCATTGTGTTTTCTGTTGTTCCAGATGAGGCCTGTAAGCAGGCAATGCTTCGAATCTGTTCACTCCAGATTACTACGAAAAGTGAGTTTACTGGTTAGGAGATAAGAAATGTCAATGAATTGTATCATAACAGAATGCCATAAAATACTCACTGTGATTGTAATTGTTTTTCATAGACAAATCATGATCAGTAATAGTGTTATAGTGAGAACCTGACCCCAAGGTTTTGGTTAATAATGTAAAACTACAGTCAACAGAACAGACCATTTTGTGCTTCTGACTAAAGGCGAAGAAGAATGTGTTAGCTAAAGTATTACATTGTCTAATTCAAAGATTTCAGAAAGAATATGACACACTGGGTTAGACGAGCTAATGAGTTTAGTTTTACATGGCTTCAGCTAAGTTTCATGGTGGGAAGCACCAGAAATGGGCTTCACTCATTGTACCAATGTGGAGACATAAACTGGGTCTTTGGCATGATGAACAAACACTTTAGCCATTAGGTTGCCACCCCACAAGACAATGATGTGGCTTAAATAATACAGTGTGGCATTAACCAACAAGCAAACAAACAACAGACTATGAGTGGGTGTAAGTAGCAACCAGGAATAGTCTGTCGAACATGGCCTATTTTTCTGAAGCTCTCTTAGAGCCAAGATGGTCGTAAGTTAATGTTAAAGTATGGCTTTTATGAGTGTCTTAGCACTAAGACAGCTTCGAAAATCTAGGCCCATGAAGGTACCGTCAAAGTTGTTTCTGCCTCCAGACTTGAGTCGACATCTTCTCCATGCCCTGTGCTGGACCCCAGTGCGTCACTTCAAGGAGAAGATCATGGAGATCAGTGTTGCATGCTGGGAGTGGTTGTTAGCTGCCAGGTCAAACCTCGCCATAGAGGTAAGTCATTCTTGATATCCAGCATAGCAAGCATGGGATGAACTGGTTGGATGGCCAGCAGTTACCTATGCTAAAGAAAAGATTATAGTTACAGACTTGACACTAGCATATATTCTCCACACTCCATGGTGACCCAGCCTCAGTTCACCACTTGTTGAAAGACAGGACTTTCTATGGTCTCAAATTGTCATAGAATGATGACATGTCATCTGTGCTTTTATTCAGTGTTTCCTTTTTCCAGTTCTCAACTTGATTATTGTTTTGCTGATATGATCCAGCTTGAATATTGCCAAGGAGACTGTGACCTGGCCAAGGACACTGTGAAATTCTTGATGTAGCAGATATTCTTTGACTTGCTTCTGTCATTGTATGACAAATATGATAAGATTATAGACCCCTGCAATAATTAAATCTGTGGTGTAAAGCAGTGATCAATCTAAGTCTATTCAACATTGTGCATTAATTTTTCAAAAGCATACAGTATACTGGTAGGTTAAGTGAATTTGGATGCAGCGATCCCTCAAGTTTTTCAACAACATTTGAATGTTTCAGTTCCTGTGCGAGATGGCCGCAGCATGGCAGATGAGTATTGACCTGAAACTGGGGATGTTTGAGGAGGACAAGCCTATCCCTGACCCGCTGGCACGACGGGAAGATGAGATTCTGTCTCCCAACCCACCTTATGTCATGCCTCACCAGATCTGGACAAAGGTGTGTCACTATTTAAGGCGATGAACATGATGTGTGGTTGACATAATGTCAGTTACCTGTGGTTTAAGACATGCTAAATGTTATTTGGAACCAAATTTTCGTTTACTATAGACTTGACTTACTATAGATCTGAAAACTTAAGCACCATGAAATTATTGAGTGATTGCAACATTTTTAACAGTATATTTAAATTTTTGCAACAGCATCAGGTCAAACATTACATTACTGATGAAAACATTTCCAAGGACTTAGTGCCCATTTTGACCTTACCTAGTTTAATTGTTGTTTAAGCCAACTGACTGACTTTCTTGTTATCAGTTTCTTGCAGAGAGACTGGAGATTGCCAAGTACAGCAACGCCTCCCAAGTAGACATCTTCCTGTCCTTGTTGAACAAGTCCCTGCCTGTCAGTGTAGGGAAGAAGCCAGGCATCATCTCCAGGCACACCGCAGCAATAGGGCCCAGAGTCAGGTGAGTCGCTTTACATTTAGGCGAGTCGCTGACTGGGTTGACACGTCATCGGTTCCAATTGCACAGATCGATGCTCCTGCCGTTGATCAATGGATTATTTACAGATCGCCACCATAGCTGGAATATTGCTGAGTACGGCATAAAACTAAACTCACTCACTTTCCAGTCAGGTGAGTCACTTCACAGTTAGGTGAGTCTGTTTACAGTCAGGTGAGATTCATTACAGTGAGGTGAATTTCTTTCAGTTAGTGGTCTCTCATTACAGTCAGGTGAGTCACAGTCACAGTCTCTTTACAGATAGGCAAGTCTCTTTACAGTTAGGTGAGTCTCTTTTCAGTCAAGTGAGTCACCTTATAGTTAGTTAAGCCTTTTTACAGTCAAGTTGTCAGGTGAGACTCTTCACACTCATGTGAGTCTGTTTACAATTAGATGGGTATCTCTACATCAAGGTGAGTTACTTACAGTCAGATGTGTCTCTTTACAGTCATGTGAGTCTCTTTACAGCTAAGTGAGTCATAGTTAAGTGAATCTCTTTCCAGTCAGGTGAGTCACTTACAGTCAGTTGAATCTCTTTACAGCTTGAATAGTCATGTTCCTGCTGAATCACTTAAAGTATGGGTCACTACGTTTACTGAATGTACTTTCAATCACAGTTATTATACCCCGCCATGCGTTTAGTGCGAAGAGGAAATATAGTATTAGGCTCCGTCCGTCTGTACGTATGTATGAACGAAATGGAATAAGTGAAGAACGGTTGCCTACATTCTTTTCATATTTGGTACCTAGGTTCATCACAGTATGAGAAAGGTGCTCGTCAGGTTTGGTGACCTTGACCCTCATTCCAAGGTCACAAGGGGACTTTAACGTTTTACCTTTGTCAGCGAGATATCTCAAGAACCGATCACTGGATTTTCTTCTGATGGTGTAGGGCACAGTCAGTATTGGTGACCTTCATATCATTTTCAAGGTCACTGCGACACTTTGAATTTTTCAGCATATAGTTTGATTTGATAATTTGTGACAGGGATTATTTCACATATTAAAGGTAGATATGATAAGTGTTCTTTACAATATATGACAATAATCACGCTTCCCTTCCAGACTTCTGTCAATGGGTCTGTCACTGCTCCAAGGGGATCTGCTCCCGAACACATCTGCCAAGAGTGTTCTCAGAGAACGCATCTACGCCTCCACTCTCGACTTCTTTTGGTGAGTTATGTCTTCAAATACTGGACCCACTTGAACAAAGCGATCTTAGCACAACAGCTGTCTTACACATAAGTTGGAGAATGGGGGTCATAGGTGACAATCAATGTAGTGCTAAGATCGTTTTGTGCACGTGGGGCATGGTATCTTAACATTACAGCAGTTCAATGCACAGTATCTTACACGCTGTATGATAGTGTTCTGATCTGACAGGTATCTTGCACTCAGTATTTGGCAGTCCTCAGCCTATGTGTACAAAATTTATACTGAGACTGGAAAAGATATCAATGCACATATTGTAAAATAACGTCAGTCCTTACTTTCTGTGTATGGACTTTGAAATCTGATGTAGATGTGAATAATGTAGTTCTCACAGGACAAATTGTTTAAACTGTAAATGGCAATTGCTCGTACAAACTGATGTAAGGAAATTGCTGGCATCGAGTAAACACAGATGTGTCATTGTTTGTGCATATTGAAAAGTCAGTGCTCCAAATTATATTCACATAAAGTTGAGTTGGCTCACTTTACTGAACAACACATCACTAATGATGATCTCAATCATATACACTGATGGGTATCCAGAACAATAACAGAGCTAATCGTAATATCCTGAGTTGTCTTCACTCAGAGACATACATTCTGATTGCTTCCTTGGAATCCTTCAGTGAGCATGACAACATTTTCCTGGAATGTTCAAAAAGTGAGGTCATAAACTTTAACTTCCCCAATATTGTGATTTGTTCTGTTTGTTTATTAACTCATGCCACACTCAGCAATATATCAGCAGTAAGAGAGCAGTCTGTAAATCCCGTGATTGACATCAGGAGCATCCATTAATTGACATCAGGAGCATCCATTAACGCAACTGGGATTCAATGACATGCATCACTGCTTTAAGCAAATAATGTTTGGTTTTAGTCTTGAAACTTTTCTGCCATTACTTAACTTGGACAGTGGACCCATCATATGCCCATCACAGAAGGGGTCTGACCTGAGGGAGGACATCATCACCCTTATCAAGTTCTTCCAACTGATTCATGCCGACAAGAAGTATCTCACCTCAAATGTCATGACCTTCGGATGTAAGTTCTGCTTGACTCAGTAAACATATCAAGAAGTAATTGAAATGAATCAAACTCAGTTTTGCAAAACAGTTCATTTTTTCTGGGATGGCTAGCTTAAGAATTATTTCAAGATCAGAGTTGGCTAGTTACCTTAGCAACCTTTTACTCTGTCCCTTAGTCATGCCAGGATATGACAATTGTGTTTTGACCCCCAGATGTGGCTTACATTTGAGATTATTGCTTTGTCCTCTTCATTCCCAGCCTTGAGGATTTCAGTTACTGGTTTCCATATATGTCATCCATGATATGCTGGCAGCATGTTATACCTGACAAGCTTGTCAAAGTGGCAGCAGTTGCAACTCACTACCACAGTCATATCCATAGAAACAAAGATTGAGTGTATGTTTTGTGACCAGATGAGGAATCGGCTACCACTGCCAACACTCTGACAATCAGTGGCATGGCCACAGACATGAGATCCCAGACAGGAAGCTGGATGAACACCATCAAGAGCGGATCCTCAACTTACTCCAAGAGATCTGCAAGTATGTGTCATTGCACTGTTGCTTTAGATAGTTTGGCAGTAGCAGATAAACAGAGAAAAATCTTTAAACAACAAAATATTAAGACTTAAGATAATCAGAATCCTAGGCTCTGTTTATCTAGAGCTTAGCAGAACAGGGAACTGTTCCTTGCGTGAGAGTACTTTCATGTCTCACACATATTCATTCAGCCATTTTACATACTTTGATTCCTAGTTACTGTTGCATAACCTTTATGAATTTGAGAAGCAAGTTATCTGTATGTGGCAACAACCATTTTGAGGTCCTTAATTTTTCCTTATCCTGACTCATGCTATTTGCTTATTTCCTTCCTCTATGTGAAGACAGTGGAACACTTGAAATCCCTTAAAGTTCATCCTCACCCACAAGAAAGTGCAATCACTCTCACCTACAGGAAACCTCTCTGTTTCCTGTCACATCGGTCACATGACCAGCTCTGTTTGTCACTCACTCCTCCATTGCCCAATGAGACAGTTGGAGTCAGCTTGAGTTATATTTCTGTCCTTTACACAAGATTTAGTGATATACAGCTTTGGTCTGTATTAATTATCATTTTCATATGAAAAAGTGGATAAATTTACATATTTTTCTAATGTTTTTTTTTTCACATGTATTTCATCATGCAAAGTTATGTTTTCTCTGATGAAATCATTCTCCTGGTGTAGGTTATGGCTGTCTACAGCAGTTCCGTATTATTATCTGCTACTTGCACAGTTATTTTTTTCTTCCAGTGTTCACTGTGAACTTGGTAAGAATTTTGTTTGTATTTGTTTACTATTCAAATACATGCTAAAAAGTTTTTATGTAGGCTGTCTCAGGTCATATCAGGCAATTTGATTCCAATTGTGTCTGGTGCCTTGTGCCAGCTCCTGCTGATTTTCAGGTTTATGGTGAATTGCCATATGTACCCTGGGGCTACTGTCGGAAAATACAGAGACTAGCTAAGAGTCCCAGAAGAGGTTGAAAGAATCAATGTCATCTCAACCAAAGAGTTGCTGTGATCCACATCCTCCAGGACTCGTCTTCAACTACCAGATACTTCTAGATCATTGCTGAACAGACCAACCCTTCTATGGAGTCCTTCAGTGATGATATCGTTCTTCCCAATTAATGAGACATCTATGATGATTCTTGACATGCAGCATCTACTAGACCTTCATATACTGCATCTACAACAACACTGCAACCTTCAGAGACTCTACTTTCAACGCAGACATTGACAAAGCCTGCTTGATACATGGATAATATTCTACTGAAGCAATGAAGGCAATCACCTTAGCTCTACTCGCTCCTTGTACAATGATGAATGGATGCAATTTGAGACATACACCAAGAGGAAGGGCTTCACTGCAACGGAAGCCACACTTCCTCAAATAGAGGACTACTTATGTACCTGCAGCATATGAGAGGACTCAAAGGTACAACACTATCGATCTACATAGTAGCACTCAGCTCTGTCATCACCAGGAGATCTGGGTCAAAGCTGACGAAAGTGCTGGTTTTACTCCCCCTACTACGCTCATTCAAACTGCTTGGAACTTGAATGTTGTACTTCAACATCTCATCAGTGACACTTACAAGCCACTTACGAGCTACTTACGAGCCATCCTTGGAACTGAAGACACGGACAACGCTGTTTCTACTCGCCATTGCTCCGGCAACATGGATGTCAGAAATACATGCTATGGACTTGAATCATACATGATTCGACACCGATCACCCTGAGATTTCGCACCAAGGACTGCAATACAATTTTATCGTCAAATATCAACTGCCTGGACATCTGGTACAACAATTTCACATCCAAGCATTATTGACGGTCCTTGGGCTACATGATACCCAGGATTTATCACCACTGAGGACGTCGATGGCATTCACCTGTGTGGACCTTTCACAGTCCCACAAAGGCACTTTTTATCAAGTGTGATGATGACCCAGGACTTGTAAAGGAGGTACTTGTACATGAAGAAGGGTCGCAACTGTATGATGAGGACATCATAAAGAAGGAGTTGCTGTAGATAGCTAGTTGGAGGGAAAAACTAATGTATCTACAATCTCACTCTTTATCACGTGACTTGTTGAGACCAAGACACTCTGTGGAGTAATATGGCTGAAAGTCCATGCGCATGTCTTGAATATACCAGCATGAATAATTAGGTAAGGTATTTGTACATGGGAAGGGTCGCAACTTGTCCTGATAGGAATCTTGACATGTAGTTGTATAGGAATCTTGACATGTAGTTGTATTAGACACTAGCAGGATGCTAGCTGATCTATGTATCATCACGGTCCCATCACCGATCACTTCATAAGAAGAGACTGGATGCGATTCCCCTGGTATTTGTAATGAAGATACTTGTACATGAAGAAGGGTGGCAATTTGTCTTGATAGCAATCTTGACATACATTTGCATTAGACACTGGTAGGATGCTAGCTTATCTCTATATCAACACGTTCCAGTTAGCAATTGATTCAAAAGAAGAGAAGTTTGACTGCATATGATGCCCCCATTTCACAGATGAATATTGGAAGAAGAGGACCGAATTACAGTCGCCGCAGTTCCCAAAGTGGGGGAAGTACTGGATGTACTTATACCCACTCATACATGTTGGATTCTCTGCAACTCTCGTGTCAGGCTTGGAGAGTGACAAACAGGGCTGGTCATGTGATCGATGTGGCGGGAAATAGGGAGGCTTCATATGTGTGAGGGTGATTGTACATCCACTTCAAAGGAAGGGAACTTCAAGGGATTTCAAGTGTCCCACTATCTTTGCTTAGAGGAAGGACATAAGGAAATAAGCATGAGTTGGGATAAGTATAAAATATCAGTTAAATTCAGAAAATTACACATTTGATTCCCAAAACCTTTTCTCAGGGCTCCAGGTACTTGTGAAAATGTTACCATTACACAAGTAATTTTAATCATCTTCCAAACAAACATGCACAGAAATTTTTAAAAATGATTGGTGTAAAATCTTTGTGTGAAATTAATCATTGTACCTTTTGCCACTTGCCCACCTTACATATCTTGATTATCAACATATAAGAAAGTTTCCATATTTGTTTAAGGATACCTGATAAACAAGACTGAATGAAGTGAAAATATGTTGAATGTTCAAAAATTATCTGTAGCCCTGGAAACTCTTGTAGAGCAAGGCACATAAAACCTACACAGACCTCTGATTTCCCCATACAGTGAGACCCTGGATTCTCAAAATATCCTGAACTCTCACCTTCCAGTCAGTTCATATAAAAAAGCAATCATTTACATTACAAAAGTGACTGTCTATAATGGATATTCTGTTTCCATTTCTAGACGGTAAATTTTACAAACGAATTGACAAAATCATCACAAAATGGACTCAGTCGTCTGCACGAAGCATTGATCGTCCATGTATCATGTGAAGTGAAGCATGAGTGTCCACGTGTTTGGACACAAGACAAGGTCTGCTAATCCAGATTAATGACAAATTGGTGGTGATTACTAAGCCTATATGACACTGAGTGAATTGTAATTGGCAACTCAAAACGACCATGCCGTTTTGGAAGTGATTATAACCCAGAATTGTAACTGTAACCTCATTACCATTTCAACAACAAAGCCTCTATGAGAGAAATCCAGATATCCGGATATTCAGTTTTCTGGACGATTTACACAAAAATGAAGGTGTCCAGATGTCCGGGGTCTCACTGTATCTCTGTGTGTAGAGGGACCATGCGTTGGAGTGTATAGTGTATACGTTTTCCCTGGCATATGAACAGTATCACAAAAGCAGCTGTCACATCAGATCTTCCCCAGGAAAGGGAGTTATCTGAAGTAAAAATCCAGTTTCCATTCATCCAACTTTATTAATGACAACTTCATGTTTATTGCATTGAGCAATGTTTCAACGTAGATTCTTACATCACTATCAAGACTTCAGTATATAAACATGAAGTTGTCATCCATTAAGTTGTATGTTTCCTTTTTGACTCACCAGTTTCTAGAATACCAATCAAACAATCAGTTTCCAGACTTGCAGAACATGGCTCATTCCTCTTTGAAACTGCGATTATTTCATTTGTTTGGAAGATTTGGAAAGCATATTTACTGTCTACAGATGTTTTGCTTTACATGTTTAATCAAGGTGCTCAAAGTAAGGTGATTCACTTTACAGGGTAAGACCTGCTGCATTAAAGTATTGATCTTGATTTTCAATCAGAATGCTTTAGCCGGGCATTGCCATTGGCTTCAAAGCAAATGCAAGTAATATAGTTGAAATTGGAGAGACATAAAACGGTCATGACTTGTAATATTCAACTCATTTATCTGGTCAGTTACCTCCCTTGCCTTTGGAAGATGGTGACATCATAAACAGTCAGCAACATTTATTGGCATGTCATGCTATTGTCCGCTTCTCATAAACTTGCGAATAAACTTGGAACAAAGTTAATGTTTTTCCAAAACCTTTAGTCAGCCCTTTCTTGCTGTAGGTCAGGTTATGGGCTTTTGGTCTCAGGTTATGTTTGTATGAAATGCTCATGCTATACATGCATTTTAACAATTGATTGCAGGTATAATTTCTTGTCCACCGCATTCATTTTACTGGAAGACTTTTCAGACATGAAAGATGGACTTATATCTTTGCCAAAATAATTTCAACGCTTTAGTTCATTTGGCAATAACAGCATATTGTCACCATGAAAACCATGACTATAAAAGATTTCATCTATTGCATACATAAAATCGGTACTGCCCTTACTTATGCAAATCAATTATTTATTTTAGAACTAGTGTAGTGAAAGCTGAATTATCAGCTGATAATATAAAGCTGAAAATAACAGCACTAGTGATGTTAACTTTGAATCTCATATGTACATATTTCGATCTCTCTTCTTCTACAGGTGGTCATGGCTGAATGAGTCGGTTATGAAGGAATTTCAGAGATGCCAACTCTTCCAAATGAATCAGAATCATCCAAAAATGTGAATTCTGCCATTCAACAAAGCCAAATTCATTCAAATGTTTTTCAAAACATACCAAAGACATAGATACAATAGTTACTAAAGGGCTAGGATCAAAGTTCTCAATTTGTTTACACAAGAAAATAATCCAGATGTTGAGTCAGTTACCTGATTATTTCTGCACAGTGTTATTCTATTCACTTAACATTCACAAATACTACTGCAGAGAACTTCAAACATTCTTATCCCATAATCACTTTGAAACAAAGAAGTACAAGAATCAACACCAAATATGTTGCTCTAGGCAATAGATAAGAGATATTTTTATCCATAAATTTCTGTATTTATTATTGACAATTATGAATGAGTCAGTGCTCACGCAGACTGCAAGTTGCAATTATTGCAAAAAATGTTTTGGGCAAAACAAAGCAAAATATGCTACAGTGTGGCTAAATGATTTGAAAAATCTAGAATTGATATTAAGAAGATGTAAGTCCATCTTATCTTCAGCATCTATTGTCATTGCCATTCCTTGATATATGTGTATACCTTCATTTTCTAGATCCATTATGCGACGCAGTTGCTTCCTAGACGTACATGTTTCCACACAGCTTTGATCAATTAGAATTATGTCTCCATATCTCTCATTTTTCTGATTAGTCGTAGGCGGCCAGCGTCATTCTATTGTGTTTGGTCTTCACGGTCATATAGAAACACGTGCCACCGATCTTGAGTTTTTATATGTCGGCAAGTATTATATTGAGTGCCTGACAACTAGTTGTGTTTGTGTAGATCTATTGTAGTGCATGATGAGAATGTCAGTGTTCATTATGTCAGTCATAATAGCTCGTCACGTTCCTGCTAATATTCACCATTGTTTTCTAATATTAATTTCATTTCAGTCATCAGAATATATTTCCACTGCAATCAGTTCTTTAACTGTTTGGGTTTTTTTCATAATATGTTGAAGTCAACATGTTGAGTTTTGAGACGAAGAAAAAGCAAGGATATTTTGAAAACCTGTGATGATTCTGCTCAAAAAGTTTACCTTTTTGAAAAGGATTAACAAAAAGATGAGCTGATTAATTTTGTTCACCATGAAAGGAACTTGTGCTTACCTATCCTGCACTAAAGCAGCTCTCTAATTTGCTATATTACAACCCCAGTCACTGGATCAGTGTGATATTCATTTCATGTCCCTGGGGAGTATACAATCCAAGCTTCTTTTATTTATTGTTTGAGTCCCAGACTGGTTTAAATTATGATCTTTGACCAGTAAGCATAACACACATGGAAATGTAGTAATGCTTGTCCCTGTAAGTGACTCTATAACAATCTGGTGTAATGTGTGACCTTGGTCCAGTTCTAAAATGCAATTTAACTGGTGAGATGATTGTATCTGCCACAGTTCATCACAGATTTATTATAATCAAAGTACTGTGATCGCTTTTGCAACAGTAAGTGGAAAGTGTGAAATCAGACTTTTTAAGACTGCCCATTGTTCAATTCAGTGGAATCCAGGAGATCTTACAAACGTGTCATTTGAATCTTAGGACTTCCTGTTTCACACAACACTAGAGCCATAGGAAGAAACCCCTTAAGTTGATGCTTAATTTCATGCTTACTGGTTAAAGATTGCACCTATGGAATTCCATGTCAATGTGAGTGCTATGCAACCTAAACTCATCTTTAGAGGTTACCAAGTAAACTGATTGTTTAGGCTTATTGACTTGCTTGATCCCATGTTAACACAGACTGCCTTGTGGCTCACAATATCGCTCACTGGTTTTGCTTATGTATGCAATGTTGACTGAAAACCAAACAAATTACAGATGGAATCTTCAGTCAACAAGAACACAAGTATTGTCTTTATTCAGAACATAGGACAGTAAGAACAGACTGCCGCCATGTAGCTAAAATATGGCTGAGTGTGACATAAAACTAAACTCACTCATTCAAAACAAGGCAGGAACACCATAAAGAGGCTAACCAATTGAATTTCTGTAATATTTTGAATGATTAAACATGTTTCTTCGTTCCTACTTAAGTACTTAAGTTCATTCAGTGCATATTTATTTATACATTCATTTCTTATTGATGAATGTTCCTGAGTTTACACATGGCTATTGTACTCTATGGTGTAATGGTGTAGCCAGGTCCAACTGTCTCATTGCAATGTCTTGTCTCTCTCTCTCTCTCTCTTGCATGAGGATCGCTGACTCAGCTGTATTGTGTCCAGGCTAGCAGGGATGCAACCCTTATGCTACTCCTTATCAGTGGAGATATACTTAGGGCTAGCAGAATTTAGGCTTGTTGTATAATGTGCTTATATGTTATTGCACATCTGGGGTGGTGGGGTAGCCCAGTGGTTAAGCGTTCACTTGTCACACAGAATGCCTAGATTCGATTCCCCAGATATGTACAATGTGTGAAGCCAGTTTCTGGTGTTCCCACCATTACATTGCTGGAATGTTGCTAAAAGCGGCTTAAAACCCAACTTACACACTATCACAATCTCAAAGATAATGGGAATTGATCTACAGCAACCCAGGCTTGTCATAAGAGGCAGTAAGAGGGATAGATGTCATGAATGTGATTGATGCATGTCACGCCATTTGAGTAGATCATTGAGTCAATCACTGGATTGTCTAGTCCAAGCTTGATTATTTACAGACTGTCATTGAAAAGCTGGAATTTGGTGTTTTACAACAAATGGAAGACCAGTGTGTTGGATTAACTTGCATCCCTGGCTAGAACTTGTTTAAGAAATCAGCCATTCATACACTGTTTGCATGTTAATCTTTGAGCTATGTTATATATCTGTACATGGAGAAGAGCAGTGTCACCTGAAATCTTTGATAATCACATATGTACCATAATATCAGTTTATTGTAGTTTGATTATGTTAACAATGCGTTTACAAAGTATCTGTTAGACAATAGGTAAAATAGTTATATTGAAATGCAGTGAGATACAGTTAACCTTTGTTAATCCTGAAACGATACATTAGAAGTTTCTACACATTAATGATGCTGTGATTTGGTATTTGTTTGTTGGTTGTTTATCACATCACTCAGCAACGTTTTAGCTAATTTGAGGTGGTCTGTAAATAACTCTGTCCAGATCTGATAATCTAGTGATCAACAGCATGAGCATCAATCTATGCAACTGATTATATGATGACATGTGTCAACCAAGTCATAGATACTGACGACCTAATCCTGTAAGTCACCTCTTACAACAAGCATGGGTTGCAGAAGACCGTTGTAACCTGGATCTTCACCAGTTATTGATTTGCACTCTGGAACTTCCTTCAGAAAGTTTCATTGCTAATGTCCTTTGTGAAGATTTGGGTCAGTATTGGTCTTCAGCAATCCATTCTTGTCATTTAAGACTAACAGGATTGTAAAGTCAGGTTTGATAAATACATGTGACAGTTATCACAATTTGCATAGAACCGTGCTCACAGTATTAATCACCAGACTGCTTAGCCCTCATTGGATTATTTACAGACAGTCACCATGAAGATGGAATATTACAGAGTGTCGTATTAAACAACAAACAAAATAAGCAATTTTTAAAAAAGTCAATGAATGCTTTAATATTATTTTCTTGTTTCAATTATACAATCCCAACTTAACAGAAGTGTAGAAGACTGTCGGGTATCCAGAACCGAGAATAGAAATATGACTGAGTTGTGTTTGGTCTTGCACTGTTTTAAATGGCAGAATTTCCAGGTCAGTGTTGATGTGTGAGCCTACTGGTTAAGGGAGCTGCTCATCATGACCTAGACCAGGGTTCACTTCTCTACATGGGACCCCTAAAGATCCAGACTAGAACTGATCTTCAACAACCCATGCTTGTTGTAACAGGCGACTAACAGGATCAGGTGGTCAGGCTCACTCACTTTGACAACATGTCATTGTATCCCAACTGAGATCAATGTGCATGATATTGATTATCTGGTCCGGACAAAATTCATGAAGGACTGCTGCCATGTGGCTGGAATATTGCTGACTGCGGCATTAAACAAACCTCTCCAATGTGGAACAAATTCATGGAGATCCTGTTTTGATGGTGTTAGAGGCTCTATAAGTGATCCCTGATTTGAAACATCGCTACAGTGTCTTTACAGCTGGTACTGATGTATCGCGAAAGGTCAAATGTTGTACTGAAGACAAGAGACATGTTTTTTGCACTGGACAGGTCATTCTTGACTAGAAAAGTCAATTTTAGTTCTGTTGCACATTATCGTCTCTGAGAACAGAATGTGGTAGGCCAGCCTTAACAAGAGACGAAAGGAATGTAAGAAGGACTGGACTCAGTAAGCAAATTGGTCTTATAGCAAAGCTTTTGTCTTACATGCTTCCAGGGTTTAAATCGTTATAGAGCAGAGCCACAGTGTGCTTGATACTCAAGGATGACATGTTGAAAAAAGCCATCAATGTTCTTTACAGATATTATGTAGCATTATCATTAGCCTTTACTTTAGACACTAGAGAATGATTGTGGACAAATATTTAAATACACTAATATCCTGATGATGATGATGATGATGATGATGATGATGATGATGCTATATCATTAACCTTTACTAATATCATTAAAGGATGTGATTTTGGACACACAAATATGATACAGAATATTTGCATTCTGATGATGATGATGATGATAATGATGATGACTTAAATCAGAGCATGTTCTCTGGACTGTGTGGTGTTTGCATGTTGTCACCAGTGTAGAACTAACTGACTGACTCGACTGTGCTTTGTTTGCTGAAGCTATTGCCTTAATGCAGTCAGCATCATCGATACTATTGTCAGTAACAGCTATGCTATCATCTTTTGTGCAGGTTTAAGGAGTGTTACCTAGGAGTGGCTTATTTCCGTTGATAACATGCATTGGTCTTTTTTTTGTCTTTTGGGGTTTTTTTTTGTCATTGGTTGGTTTGAAAAGGTTTTAAGCCTAATATTCAGTTTAACGGGTCCAGAATGTATCAAATAAATTTCAGCTTCCAGATTTGTACTGCTTCTACTGAATAAAAAATATATATCTACAGTATTCAATTAAAACTGAAAATTACCTATCATGGTTTTAAATTGATAGTTTTACATGAAATTTTCAGTGTTTCTTAGAAAAAGAGCTATTTCAATTTCAGTTAATAGTGTTCAGTTGAATGATTTGTTGTGACTACTAGACATATTATTTTTTTCGCAATTCATTTTGTATTTAAAGACAGTTTCTTCAACTGTAAAATATGTAGGGCCTGAGATGTTTAGGCATTGAAGATTGAAATGTTAAATGTTTGTCTTGCTTGAACCATAATCCTATTAACACAACTAGAAGTTTTTGTAACAACCTTTTTAGAATATCCCAAGCAATGTTATGATTTATTTACCTTTTTCAAAGTATATTAAACAGGCATTGAATATGATGCTTATTTTGAAAATGATCATTATGATGTCAGTTAACAAAACAATGTTCATCCCATGTTTTGTGTGTGTTTGTCGTAAACAGTCGGGACCTTTTTGCCCAAGAAATCTTACTACCAAGACTGTCATATCTCCAGTTCTTTAACATATAATGTATAATGTGATTGGATTATGACAGTAGTAGAGCTGTGAACACTTAAGGGAGAGGCTCCAGCACCATGATCGACGTGGTCAATGAACGTTGGTCCGAACTGCTTCTGTCATTATGCTATGTCAGATAGATCACAAAGTGTCTTGTATCTGAGTGCAAGGGGCATCATTAAGACCTTCACCTTCTAAATTGGTTGGTTGCTTCCTACACTTTCACATTTTCACTCAGCTGTCATAATTTACAGTTGTGTCTAACATGGTCACCAGAAGATGATGCGCAACTGGATAATGTTTTCATAAATATTCAAGGAAATTGGACAAACACATTGAAAATTAACATGTTGATATGTTGAATGAGTAGTATTTCAGAATATATCTCTTGTGATTTATTAAATTATCGATACCTCTGATCACTGATATTTGATGTTTCAAAACACACCTGCAATATCTGTGAATGGTGCAGTAAATAAAATAATATTAATGTAATGTTTTTCATTGATCACTCGATATGAAGTGTGTCTTTGTAATTCATGTTGCTTGGGTTATATTGGACCTCAAAATCAGTATGGATGGACACCTATCTTCCTATGGCATCTTGAGAGATAAATACATGATAAGTCAAAATTACTCTACTTGTTTCACGGCACCATGAGATGGTGCAGTAGCCTAGTGGTTAGAGCAGTTGCCCATCACACTGAAGACTAGGGTTCAGTTCCCCACTTGGGTATAATGTGAAGTCCATTTCTGGTGTCCCCAGTCTTGATACTGCTAAGAGCTGCATAAACACAACTCACTCACTCACTCACTCACTCACTCTTTCATGACATGGTTACATTAACCTTGTTTAGCTACCTCACTGTCACATTTTCTCTCCCACTGCTGGAACTTTTGGTTCACTGTCCATGTGCTTGTTGTCCAAAATGTTTAAAGGCCTCTTATTATTTAACAGTTTTTGATATTTCTCCTTCAGATCACATGTTACCATTCCACAATTTGTGGTATTTTATGTAAATGTTGCTTTAAGTTGTTGATGTTTAATTAATTTAAACTGTTGTTCATTTATTTCAGGCATATGCAATGAATGTGAAAAACTGTGTCATTTCTGGCTTTGAAATTGTTTAAAATGTTTAAGCTTACTGCAGCATAATTTTGTTTAGTATTATTTTGATTTTCATGTTTTCCATTTATTCAAGTCTTTGCCAAGTGAATTATACAGAATTAACTGCATTCTAGCTCTGTTGCTTCCCCAAGATGATTGTTGTTAAAACTGACCTTCACCAGTTCATGCTTGTCTGGAAAGGCGACTTACAGGAATGAATGGTCACTTGCTGACTTGGTTGAAGCCTCTCATCATAGTATTGATTTATGCTCATGACATCAGTCACTAGATTATCTGGTCCAATCAGCATGATTTAGAGACTGCCTCCATTTACCATGTCATATAATTGCAAACAACTGAAGGTGATTGGATTGTGAGTACAGGGTGAGTAACATCTGGGTCTGTGTTTGTAGGTGCCAGGAAGAACCATGCCGCCGGCACGAGCCTCGTCAAGGACTACATGAGGAAGAGGAACCTTATTCTGTCCCTTGTGGTATGTTGCTTGCAAAGAATCGCAGGTTGGACTAGGTCCCCAGAAACCTGTACTTGTAGGAGTAGAGTTGGGAATTGGTTGAAATTTCACAATTGATGATTGCCTTAATTCCAACAAACAATCATCGAAAACAATTGATTAGTGTCAGCTTTCAGATTTTCCTATCCAGGTTGTTATTGTTATGATATGTATCACATGATCGGCCTTGCTACTTTAAAGTGATGACTAATATATCACGAACATAAACATCCTGTAGTTCTCAAGAAATATGACTTCATTTAGTGAACTGATTTTCTAAGAAATAAACACATTTTCAGGCCCTGACAACTTTGAAGATATGTTCCATTGATAGATGTTTCAAACACTATAACAGAAGTTAAAAAATCGTTTGTGTTCGATGATGAGAAAATGTGATCGATTGCTTGGTCACTGCGACAAATCTTTGACTATTTCAATTAATTGAAACACCACTAGTAAGAGGGCACTTAATGTATTGTGTAGCTTTGTGGATTGTGTCATGTCATTGTGTGCAGAAGGCCAATGTTTTATAGAATGGTTACTTCATGACAAAATATCTGAAAAAAATGGTGCTTATTTTCCTGTCTACAGTTGGCATAAGGTGATGATATGATAATGATAGGTTCTCCCAGTCTGTATGCAGACTGAGTAGCATGTCCATGTTAAACTGTGTCATGTCTGAGTGGGTTAGGGCAATAAGACTAACATTAGTCCAGACATGTTCAAAAAGCAACATGCACACACGAATGCATGTCTTTTTCAAGAACAAAATCTTGAGCACATGAAAATCGTTGTTAGAATTGATCAAAACAAGCCATGTTTATCAAAGAGGTGACTTACGGGATCAGGTGGTCAAGCCTCTCTGACACGTCATCCCATCCCAGCTTTGTAGATCAATGCTCATGCTATTGATCACTGGATTGTCCTGTCTAGACTTGTGTGTTTGCAGAGTGTTTCCACATAGTTAGAATATTGATGAATGTGGCATTAAGCAACTAGGAAACAATGCCAAAATCTTGCACTTGACGTTAAACCTTTTGTCACCTAACCTGTTTCATTAAGCTCTATTGACATCTGCCTGACAGTCCAGCACAGTCGATGCCCTGATCACTCATCACAACCCCTTGGAGCTGCCTGAGATGAAGATCCCTGATGAAGAGAAGATCGCTGCCTGGAGGGTGTCACCATTCACAGAGAAACAGTGGCGAGAAACAGCCAGAATAGCCTGGGATATTTCACCCGCCCTGGCCGTCTTTCTGCCTTCTAGGTAAGTTTACTTGTAAGCAAAATATTCTGTTTGGATGTAATATGTAATAGCAGGATTAATCATCATTCATCAAGTTACATACTGACCTTGTGAGCATGTTGATTGGGTTAACCTCTTTAGTCTTGTTGACATTTGACTAGAGATTGGAAGATCTGAGGTATAAGTCCCATTACCTTGTGAGCATGTGGATTTGGTGAACCTCTTTAGTCTTGTTGACATTTGACCTTAGATTGGAAGATCTGAGGTGTCAGTCCCATTACCTTGTGAGCATGTGGATTCGGTGAACCTCTTTAGTCTTGCTGACATTTGACCTGAGATTGGAAGATCTGAGGTGTCAGTCCCATTACAGCATTTAGATATTAGATAAATCAATTGAAAATCCCAAAAAGTTACTGTATTCATCAGTCTTTTAACCGACTACTTTAATCAGTTTGATTATACATTCTGTTATCTAGCAATTGTCTTGATGTGAATAGTTTCTCTTGATGAATTAGTTGTAGATGTTTGCATAATCAAAATGCTGGTTATTTGTTCAAAACTTGGATATTTCTTGCCCAAAGCCTGCAGAAGTGTTAAAAACTTGTAATTTCAAATTTGCCCAAGTTATTCTAGATGGTAATAACTGGTGTTATGACTAGGTACAGTGATTCATTTCACAGACCAATTTGAGTAAAACAATGATTTTTTTCCTAATAATTGCCTTCCAAGGCCTCTTGTTTAGGAATCATGGGTGACCTCATGTTCTAATGTCCAACCAATATGTGCAGGTTCCGTCAGTCTGAGGCACTGGTGAAGGAGGTGACTCGTCTGGTACGGACCAACCCAGAAGCGGTGTGTCACATCCCAGATGCTCTCAGCTTCCTTGTCACTGCCCAGAGTGTTGAAGCTGATGCACCAGAGGTAGATGTTCACAATCTCAACTCTGTCTAAACTTTTACTCACAGTTCTTAACTAACTTGTTTAGTTGATTTTTACTTCTGAACAGCCTACTTGGTAAATGTTATAATCAGGGTTTTCTTTCTTGGATGTCTTTGTGCAACGGCTGAGTGTACCACATGTCCAGTGGACTTTACTTCAGATGTGTTTGTCAGTATCGATGACTCATGCTTATTTTGCTTATCCCCTACCTGTATGTGAAGGTAGTGGAACACTTGAACTCCCTTGAAGTTCCCTTCTAATTGAAGCAGATGTACAATACATTCACCCATCGGGAGTCTCCCTTTCCCGCCATTATGGTCACATGACCAGTAAAGCTTATCACTGTTTCCTCCATCACCCGCCAAGGATGGCTGGAGGCATACATGGGTCATGATGTAAGTTATGCTTTAACTTTTGTCCTATAATCTAAATTATGTTGTATTCAGATTTTGGATTGTAATTATTATCATCTTTATGTAAAATTTATAAAATTTCTTGTGTTTTGGACATGCTTTTTTTTGTCAACTTGGACGACCAATGAGCAGTGTCTACTAGACCTTCAGTAACTACATCGTCTACTATGCTGCATCTTTCAGAGGGTCTACTATCTAGGCAGACATCTACAAGGTCCACACTCAACATCTCATATTCCTCTGCGAACCAACCGCTGCTGCTCTCACCTCAGTTACTGGACACCAGCCTCTTTATGCACCACTCATATGTGATGAACTTTAGGGATCGCCATTTTGAAGAGGAACGAAAACACTAGTCAGCAGCTACAACTACAGTCGCCCTGCGGGACGGCTCATCAGCTACACTAGGTCTTTTGGATGAGGAAGAGGCATCGTATGCTCACTCCTGTTCATGAAAATGATCTTCATCGGCTGTATCCTCGCGTCGCAGTATGGATGATGTTCCTTCCATTGACTTGCCAAGTGCTCGCACTTATAGATCACGCTACAGCCACAAGCGTTCACTGTCAGCATCCTCCATTCGTCGGAGATGCCATTATTGTTCATCATCTTCATCAGATACAGACTTATGTAGGAAAGAGCAAAGGCATTCACAGAATGGTAATCATTCCGGGGATACGTACAGACAAGAGGACCACGATGACACTTGCTGCTTGGACATCGTTTCCCATTCTTGCATGCACTCGTGGAAGGACAGAGATAGACATTGCTGATCACCGTCAGCTGAGGAAGCCCTCTTCTCAGACTCCTAATTTACATTGTGCATTAGGAATGGTTTGGACTTCACCATCGAAGGACTCCAAGAAGGAAGGAATTATCACCCAGAAGAAGGATGCACAGTTAATATCAGAGCACCTAGCCTCGACATCTGTGGCATTGAATTTTCTACACTAACAAGGTCTACTACCAGCGTCTACTTGGGGCGACAGCTTTACTAAACCATTTACTAAATCCATTACTCTGGACTCCATTGAAGTAGTGATGATAAAGTCGACTGACACTTTGACTACTGTCCTCAAGCACACTTCTCATTGTTACTCCAACAACTCAAAGAGAATGTGAGACAAGAGGGACAACACTCACGATGGCAAGGGCTCAATACCTCAAATGGCGGAAACAGGCGCTCCCATGGAACAGGACACCCTGCCAGAAGCGCTAAAGGAGGAAAGCGCTGAACATCAGGTTTGGAACGACTGGAGCATTTCATCCCCAGGCGTTCCCTACAACCATCATGATTGAATGGAGGTTTATAGTGCAACTGGAGGAATAGGGGTCTTCTCAACGACAATTACATCCTGAGCATCCTACGACACAACTACAAGATCCCACTACTGGCAACACCACCACACACAGGAGACCCAGAACTCTTTGCGTATGCCAGGGATCAACAAGACAAACTGGCTGATGCCTTATCATCTCTTCTAGAGAAAGGCGCTGTCAAAATTCAAGCCATGACAGAACAAGCTCTACTCTCTCCGTTACCACTACATCAGTGGCAATGTCTGCTTGGTCTGCACACATCAGCAAAGAATTTGACCAGACGAGGACATCTACAATTACGCCCATTACAATGGTTTCTGATTTAGCATCTCAAAAAGTTAGATCAGATTGCTCTGCTATCTACATAGCTACTATGCTGAACTCACTGATCAAATGTCTGTGAAGGGACCTATTTACTAGGGCTGGTCTACAACAACCATCACTGCGTAGATGCCTCACTACTAGGTTGGGGTGCTCACCTAAAAAACAAAGTGGCAGCAGGAATCTGGAAGAGCTACGAAACCATTCCCCAGGAGATGAAAGCTGTAGTCGACTTTGTACAACACTGGTTGACAGCATTGAGGAACAAACTACTGATGGTTCGTACAGTCAACTCTGCATTAAAAAGCAAGGATCGACATGATCATGCACACTACAACAGCTGACCTTCAACGTCTTCAACAACTTGAACCTCCACATACAGACTTGTCACATCCCAAAAGCACACAATGTCATGGCCAATGCACTGTCACTCCTTCTACAACCGTCGCCAACAGAATGGATGCTACATTGAGAGACGTTTTGATTCATCAGTCAGACATTCAGATCCCCGCAAATAGGACAATTTGCCACAAGGTTCAAAAAGGAGATACCAACATTCGTATGTCCAGTACTGGATCCATTAGCGTGAGCAACAGACGCTCCCAACGTCTCGTGGGAAGGATTGAACACATATGTGTTCCCCCCTCCAGTACTACTTCTAAAAGTCGTCAGGAAGACTTTGCTGATACAACTGAATTTGGTCGCGCTGAGATTGGTTCCCTGTACTCACCGAGGGACTAGGATAACCAACACTGCAACTACCAGAATGGAAGAACCTACTGGTCCATCCACTCACCAAACAAGCACACAACAACCCTACATCATTCCAACTTCACATATGGATTGTGTCAAAGCCTGAATGAAACATTGAGCATATTCTAATAGAGCGACAAAGGCTAGCTCTACATAGATCTACATGCACATTATATGACGATAAATGGACGCAGTTTGAAACATATACCAGAAAGACAGGCTTTACTGCAATGAAAGTCACACATGCCTCAAATAGCGGACTACTTGTGTCCTTGACAACACACCAGATGACTGAAAGGTTCTACACTCTCGACATACTTGGCGGCACTCAGCTCTGTGATCACCATTAAAGCTGACAAAAGTACCAGACTACTCACCTTAGTACACTCATTCAAGCTTGAAGACCAACAACGCAGATTTAAGGCTCCAGCTTGGAACTCGAATGTTGTCCTACAACACCTCACAAGTGATATCTATGAGCCACTAGACCAGGCATCGTTTGAATTATTGACACAAAAAATGCTGTTTCTACTCGCCCTAGCTACAGCAGCATGGATGTCAGAAATACATGCTCTGGACTTCATTCGCACACAATTCGACTGCAGTCATTGTGAGATTGTACATCCAGGTCTGAGTACAGACTGCCTGGACAACTGGACAAACATAACCACATCCTGGCATTATCTGCAGTCCTCGGGCCACACAGGATTTATCATTATGCTCATTCAGAGCGTTAAATATATATCTCCAACATACAAAGACAAGGAGACAATATTTCAAGCACCAATTCATCCCAAAATATCTACTGAGACACCTACGGAATTATCCAGTAACACTATCTCATTATGAATGAGAACCGTTATACTGAGGGCCTACAAAGAGCTTCTACGAGCGGCCAGTCCACAAGAAGTGAGAGCAATCGCTGTACATGGAAACTACTCGTTTTCAACTATAATGAAGGGTTGCTTTTGGAAATCGAATACAGTGTTTGCCATCACTACCTACGAGACATTGCCGTAGAGGATGCCTGGATTGAATATGTTCATGCATCAGTGTCATCATTTTTGCTCATATCACACAAGCAAATAATGAGCCACTCCCTTTTCACTATTATTTAGACAGAACTTTCGGTTACGGAATGCTCCCAAGTTTCAACCACATGGTGGTTCAGAAGTTTGTCGACTCAGTTGTTATGGAGTATTTTGCCAAACATATCTGCAGTGAAATGAAACCTACAGAATATGCTTTGCATTCCCGTATTGTACCATCAAACAACATAAAACAATACAGAACATATTAGAACAGTTCATGGCTTGGGTGTCTGTTCTATTCAAACCAACGTCGCTGAGTTTCACTCACCCTTTTATCACGTAACATGTTGAGACTAAGACGCTTAAGGGAGTATAATGGTTGAGATTCCATGCCCACATGTAAAACAGGCTAGCATGAGTGATTATGACCCTGTACTCATAATGAAGATACTTGTACATGAAGAAGGGTCATGACTGGTCTTGATTGGAAATCTTAACACACGGTTGCATTAGACCCTTTCTAAATAAACTTGAAATTTTATCCTTATCCTGGCACATGGTGTCAAGCCCTCCCAACCACCCCTCACAGGCCCGCTGAATTCCCAGCTAATGAGATTCGGGGAGAGTGGCAAGCATGACTAGCATGTGACCATAATGGCGAGAAAGGGAGGTTCCCGATGGATGAGTGTATACTACATCCACTCAATTAGAAGGGAACTTCAAGGGAGTTCAAGTGTTCCACTATCTTCACATAGAGAGAGGAGATAAGCGTAATAAGCATGAGTCAGGAGTAGTAGTCAGTAAGTATAAAATATCGATTTTATTCAGAATATTACTTTTTTGTAATTATTTCACTATTTCTAAGAAATTGAGATAATTGATAACTGCAACTTTAATCATATAACAGTGACATATGGTTACACCACACAATTTGTTGAACATTTTTTAATCTGTGATTGCCACTTCTGCCATACTGTGTAACTCTATTTAAAACTGACGGTTTGCTATGCATACTTTCTGGAACTCATTGCCACCACACCAGTAAGCTGTTCATAGAAGAAGCTAATATTCTTACGAATTCTTACGAATATGTACATCTAACACTTGATTTCCTCTTTTCATGTATACACAGGTTTAGCTCGAAGAAACATTTCAGTTTAATTAACTGATTCTGTATTGTGTTGATTCTGGTGATTGGTAATTAAATACATCCACCTGTTTCAGCTGACTCACATGATGACATGGGGAATTGTCTCCCCAGTCCTGGCGCTGTCCTACTTCTCCCGGTTGTACCCACCACATCCTCTCACAGCCCAGTTCGCTGTTAGAGTTCTGCGATCTCACCCATCCGTGAGTGCTTCCTTAAGTTGCAGTAGAAGCTGGTATTGTGAGAGAAACTCTTTTTTACGGACAGACAACTTCTATGTTGGAGTATACGAAATGTTTCAGTGTAGATCCTAGCATGGTTATCAAGCAGATGCATCCTTTGCTTGGTAATTGTGGATTTGCTTGATACAAGTGTTAGGATCTACACTGAAATGTCACAACCACTGCAGTAAAGAAGTTGTCTATCCATAAAAAGCGTTGCTCTCATTGTTCGAAGCATACTGGCTCTCATACTTATAACTGTTATTGTGAATATCTGTTTAAAGTACTTTTTAGCTCTTCAACAGCACATGATTGTTGTTAGAGGTGACGAATGTGACCGGGTGGTCAGACTTGTTGACGTGGTTAAGGATGTCATGGTGTCCAAATTGTGTATGCTCTTAATATCAATCACTGGATTGTCAGATCCAGGTCCCATTCCTGAAAGCAAATCAAGCTACAATCAGTTGTTAGCTCTACAAACAACTTTACAATTATTGTAAAGAACAATTTATGGTCGTTCCTAAGTCCATAAGTCTTGCAATTGTAAATCTTTCGATAGTAAATTACAATGGTGATCTTCTGAGTTTGTTTACATTTCTACCGGCTGGTGAGAGCCGCTTCCCTTTTAAAGTAGATGACATACACTAAGTGTGAGATTGTGTCTAAGGAAAAGAAGAGCAGTAGGTCTACCTTTCAAGCAAAAAAGCTTGATAGTCTCATTGTAGAGGTCAATTGTCATCAGCTGGCCTTATTTGGAGCCTTCTTGGCAACTATTATGGCGAAAATCAAGGGAAGATTGTGGTATATTTCAGCATCGTTGTAAACATCATAGAACATGACAACAGTCTCGAAATAGGGTCAATATTAAGTCTCCTTTGTTTATGAATTACAACTAACGCAGCTATCTTGTTCATACACAAGAATCAATCATATGTAAGTTACAGACAGGCATAAGCAACTTACAGAAGTGATTGTACCTTTCAACTACATTGATTAATGGTGGAGTAATGGTAGATAAATTTTCAATTGGATTGTAGTGATTTCAATCATTGTAATGTTATAATCGCTTTGAGGAACAGGGCACAGCATGGATTATTTACAGATCATTGTCGTATAACTGGAATATCACCAAGTGAAGTGTTTACCACAAACTTCTTCCGTTGTACAGGGGTATCTTGGACATTTGTATTATTGTACTTCTTCAAGGTGTCAATATCAAATAGGGTCAAGGTTACTAGGGTTGCAACTATTCTGCCAGACCTCGATTTGATTCTATTTTCGATATTTGATTCGATGATTTTTTATTTGATTCTTCAGTAGAAGTAAAGCATCAGATTTCATTTAACTCACAGTTTTTCAAACAAAACATAGAACACTGAAAACTTTTTCAAAGATTTGACTGGAAATCAGGAATGTAAGTGGTGTAACTTGAAATTCACTGACAGCTTGAACCACAATTCTTATGGCATCAACCAATGACATTTCCCCATATTTTAGCACTCAAAACTGCTTGAGTTGAAGTCGAAATAATAATTTCGCTATAATTTAGATAGATATAAAAAAATCAAATTGAAATAGTGATAATGGTTGGAAAGAATCACAACTAAGGTATCAGATTCAGTTTTCGATAAATCGAACAGAATCATTGCAGCCCTAATGGTTATCGACTAAGTACTGCATTCTATTACATTTACTCCAGTTTGGGAGTTGTGTCTGTGGACATGCCAAGAACCTATGTTAATGGTCAGTTAGATTTTGCTGCCTTGTGTTATTACCTTTCTCTAAAATTAGCATTTTTTCCAATGACTTTGATATTGGTGTGTACCTGACATAGAAGAACACAGTTATAAATCCCAACTCCATGTTGTCCTGATAGCTGATCAGTAGCTACTACTATACTATGACTTTGATATTGGTGTGTACCTGACATAGAAGAACACAGTTATAAATCCCAACTCCATGTTGTCCTGATAGCTGATCAGTAGCTACTACTATACTATGACTTTGATATTGGTGTGTACCTGACATAGAAGAACACAGTTATAAATCCCAACTCCATGTTGTTCTGATAGCTGATCAGTAGCTACTACTATACTATGACTTTGATATTGGTGTGTACCTGACATAGAAGAACACAGTTATAAATCCCAACTCCATGTTGTTCTGGTAGCTGATCAGTAGCTACTACTATACTATGACTTTGATATTGGTGTGTACCTGACATAGAAGAACACAGTTATAAATCCCAACTCCATGTTGTTCTGGTAGCTGATCAGTAGCTACTACTATACTATGACTTTGATATTGGTGTGTACCTGACATAGAAGAACACAGTTATAAATCCCAACTCCATGTTGTTCTGGTAGCTGATCAGTAGCTACTACTATACTATGACTTTGATATTGGTGTGTACCTGACATAGAAGAACACAGTTATAAATCCCAACTCCATGTTGTCCTGATAGCTGATCAGTAGCTACTACTATACTATGACTTTGATATTGGTGTGTACCTGACATAGAAGAACACAGTTATAAATCCCAACTCCATGTTGTTCTGATAGCTGATCAGTAGCTACTACTATACTATGACTTTGATATTGGTGTGTACCTGACATAGAAGAACACAGTTATAAATCCCAACTCCATGTTGTCCTGATAGCTGATCAGTAGCTACTACTATACTATGACTTTGATATTGGTGTGTACCTGACATAGAAGAACACAGTTATAAATCCCAACTCCATGTTGTTCTGATAGCTGATCAGTAGCTACTACTATACTATGACTTTGATATTGGTGTGTACCTGACATAGAAGAACACAGTTATAAATCCCAACTCCATGTTGTTCTGATAGCTGATCAGTAGCTACTACTATACTATGACTTTGATATTGGTGTGTACCTGACATAGAAGAACACAGTTATAAATCCCAACTCCATGTTGTTCTGATAGCTGATCAGTAGCTACTACTATACTATGACTTTGATATTGGTGTGTACCTGACATAGAAGAACACAGTTATAAATCCCAACTCCATGTTGTCCTGATAGCTGATCAGTAGCTACTACTATACTATGACTTTGATATTGGTGTGTACCTGACATAGAAGAACACAGTTATAAATCCCAACTCCATGTTGTCCTGATAGCTGATCAGTAGCTACTACTATACTATGACTTTGATATTGGTGTGTACCTGACATAGAAGAACACAGTTATAAATCCCAACTCCATGTTGTCCTGATAGCTGATCAGTAGCTACTACTATACTATGACTTTGATATTGGTGTGTACCTGACATAGAAGAACACAGTTATAAATCCCAACTCCATGTTGTCCTGATAGCTGATCAGTAGCTACTACTATACTATGACTTTGATATTGGTGTGTACCTGACATAGAAGAACACAGTTATAAATCCCAACTCCATGTTGTCCTGATAGCTGATCAGTAGCTACTACTATACTATGACTACTACGTTATGGATGAACTGATTAGAAAAACAATTCTCTCATAAAGTTGGACTTTGAATTACGAAAAATGATCTGTTCGTTCAAATTTGTCAGCAGGGGCAATTCATCGTCCTCTGATGACCCTCGTTATGTTCAGGTGTTATATGCTGTTTTGAATTTTGTGTTTTTTGAGAAGTGAATATTGTGTGTACCCTTGTTTTCAGGAAGCCTTGCTGTTCTATATACCACAGATTGTCCAAGCTCTCCGATATGACCCGGTAAGACATCATGTCAATAATATCACAGGTTTAGCCAGGATTTTGAACAAATAGCCTCTTTGCATTTCAGACTTAGCGATGGCTAAGATGATCTGGGTAGTTTTCAGCAGCCCATGCTTGTCGCAAGAGGGAACTAACTTGATAAGGAAGTCAGACTTACTGATTTGACATATTTCATTCTATCCCAGTTGCTCATGGTGCTTGATACTCATGATGTTGTTCTCTGGATTGTCTGGTTCAGATTATTAACAGACTCCAGATATATGCCTGGAATATTGCTTAATGGAACTTAATTTAAACAGCAAACAAGTAAAAAATATGTATGGGTTAATGAGGTTTTTAAGTTGAGCTACACATTTTGTATCACATCCTAATGGTGTAGATCACCTGGCGTCAATCACTTGAGTCTCTGATCTATGTCCCAATCACCATCATGTAGCTGAAATATTGCTGAGTGTGGTATTAAACAACCAACAAAACATGAATGTGAACCTGCTTTGTTCCAGATGTACAAGAAGTTATCATTATGGCCTAATGGGATCGGGTGGTCAGGCTCGCTGACTTGGTTGACAAATGTCATCAGTTCCCAATTGTGCAGTTTGATACTTATGCTGTTGACCACTGGATTGTCTGGTCCAGACTAAATTATTTACAGACCACTGCCATATAGGAATATTGCTGAGTGCGGCGTAAAACTCAATCACAGGATTGGCTGGTGTTATTTACAGACAGCATGTGACCATACATGTGTCCCTACTGTGTTTTAGATGGGCTACATGTACGAGTTCATCATGTGGGCAGCCAAGACATCGCAGTTGTTGGCCCACCAGCTGCTGTGGAACATGAAGACTAACATGTTCATGGATGAAGACTCCACCATCAAAGACGGTAGACATTTCACTTGTCATGGAAATGTGATCACATGGGCACAATGTTGGGTTATATACAGTATGGTTCAAAATTATTGAGAATAGCTAAACCATTTCATATTATTAAACGAGAACAAATCAGATAAAATTGAATGTATTGTGAAAGTGAACTGACCTTTTCATGTTGTGTAGGTAACAATTTAATATTTTATCAAGTCTCCTTGAGCTTCACGGCACAGTCTAAGACGGGTAGGCATACTTCCTATCAGAGAGGTTAGTGTCTCGTGGGTTATGCTGTCCCAGTATCGGACCACTTCTCTCTTCATGTCTTCAATTTTTGTGAACCCCTTTTGATTCACACATTCCTTCATCATCCCCCAAATGTTCTCAATGGGATTTAAGTCAGGACTATATGCAGGAAATGGTAATGCAGTCACATTTTTCTCCTGAATCCACTGCTTGGCATGTTTTGCGGTGTGTTTAGGATCATTATCTTGCTGCAAAATCCAGTCATTTCCATAAAACACATGTGCACTTGGAAGGAGAAAATTATCTAATATGTTAGTGTAGCGTTGACTTGTCAGATTTCCCTCAAACACACACAGCGGGGTCGTTCCTAATAAGGATATCCCTCCCCATACATGAAACTTTGGGCTGTATTTAGGTCGTCGATACAACGGTGCTGACGCAGACTTTGTCCATATTTTCACATTTTTGGGATATACCCATATTGAGCTTTCATCAGTAAAAATCACATTTTCCCAGTCAAAGTTTTCATGTGCCAAACACCACTCAACACGCCTGTCTTTATGTTCTTGTTTCATGAGAGGAGAAGGAATTCCAGTCTTTTTCTCCCATCCAAGATCACTCAAATTTCTTCTAACTGTAGATTTTGATACAACTGTTGATCCCCTTTCTATCATTTCATACCTGATGTTGGAGATGCTTGCCCTTTGCTTTTTAGACGCTAAAATTCCCAGCCGGACGCGATCTGAGAAGTCCAATTTTCTGGGTCTCCCTGCTCCTTTCTGATGCCCAAAATCCTTTCCCTCTTTAAAATTCCTCCTAATCCTATACACAGTAGAAAGAGGAGTTCCTGTTCTCTCTGCCAGTGTATTTACATCATCAATTCCTTGATTACACAACTCAAAAATCAACCTTCTTTTATCTTCAGCAGACATTGTTGACAGTGCTGAGGAAAATGACGTCTGCCACAAATTCAGGGGAGGTAACTCTAATTGTACTATACTCAGTAGGCCAAGATGAGTTACCTCCCTTATACCATTACTTAGTTTTAAGTATCAGTGAATCAGTTGAGGTGTTAGGATAGCTCAAAGTAAGAAGGAAAATTCTCAATAATTATGAACCAGACTATATATGTTGAGTCTTCCTCATACACTTTTCTAAAATTGTACACCATTTGAATTCTGATTATGATCAGATCATGGACGACATCCCATCACAGGAGTCACAGTTTGGCTGAAATACTACTTATGTGACTATAGACTCAAACTCTCTCCCATCACAGATCACCTCAGAATGGCAGTTCAGGTACCTTGACCATGTCTGACAGGAAGTTGGTATGAGCCAGTCAGAGAGCAGCCTGCTTGAGCTACAGAAAAGTTATTTCAAACTTGAAATTTAAATGCAAGGCTACTCTTTGAAAGTCTCAATTTAGAATTTGCAAACTGAACTCAAGAACATACTAGATTGTCAAGTAGATGGCCAAAATTGTATACCAGAACTTCCCATAAACTATTGAAGTCTATTCCGCGATCATTTACCCCAGTGAACATTTTTACTTCCATGATTTTTCAAAGTTGTAAATAGCAAATATCACAGTAAAGACATTCACTGTTTAATTTTAGAATGGTACATACAGGGTAGTAAGGTAATCCAAACTCCATAAAAATAGTCTCATCCATCTAAATTGATTTATTGATCAGTTGATTATGTTAATTATCATTTGAAAATTTTGATGTTGATTTCAAAGCATACATGCATGAAAACGTATAAATCCACATCAAAAGTTCCAAATGATTGCTGACATGGCAAAGTTGTAAACAAGTTCTTTATTACAATGAGAGTGATGTTTCTGTGTAGGCTGTGACAGCTATCAAGATGGTGATGTTAGGACCTACATGAAAACGTCTGTCTCATCATCATAAAGAAGTTGTTCTCCATATATTATTATCATTCCTTACTGCTCCAACATTTATGTGCCTCTCAAAGAAGTCATCATTTGGAAATGTAGATGTGGAATTCCACAAATACATGTATCAGCCTGTAACATTGTGGATCTATGGTTTGACATTGTGAGTGTACCCTGCAGAGGAGATCGGAGACAAGCTGGAGGCCCTGATGAATGAGATCTCAAAGTCATTAGCAGGTCCTGCTCTGCAGTTCTATGAGAGGGAGTTTGACTTCTTCGGGAAGATCACAGCAATTTCAGGAGAAATTAGGTAGGTTGGACAAACTGCTTTGTTTCAACAGCACGCAATACAAAAATATCTTATGTTCCTTAGACAGCATGAAACTTTACATTCTATATTTAAATGCTTTGTTTCCCATATGTGACTTGTGTTGTGTGGTCTTATTCATAGAGTCCTGTACACAAGCCAGTTGAAGTTAACCAACTTTGGTCACAGAGAGTCCTTTTCTGAAACTTCTGTCCTGTTGCAGAACAAAGCACATGCAATAAATGTAGTCATGTTCCCAGTGGGAAGGGTCATATGACCTTCTAGTGCTTCACAGGCTGCTTGGTTTTTTCAGGGTAATAAAGTACATGTTATGTGTGCTTAGCAGTTTTGAGCCCTATGTAAGTGGCCTTATTATCGCCCGCATTGCATTTTGCAGGGGGTATTAAAATGCACCCCGTCCTTGCACATTTAGCTTTTCTGGGGCAAAACCATTCAATATTTCTTCACCAAACTTGGCACATAGATAGATCTTGTGGTGTATTAGTGCCTTTTGGTAGTTTGGGTATTCTTAATAAAATATTTTTCGCATTTCCATGGCAACAAGTGTGACATAGACTGAAATTGGAGGTAATGTGGTGGATATTGATGACTGTGTCTTGTTATTATAATGGATATTTATTTTGTAAATGTTTGATATATTTCAGGCCCTACCCCAAAGGTCCAGAGAGAAATGAAGCATGTTTGAAGTGCCTGAGTAAAATTCAGCTACAACAAGGTAGGTTGTGGCTTCAGCAGCTGGATACTGCAGGAGTTATCTGTACTTGGAAGAGTTATCTTTTCTTCCTTCATACTACCAGAAAAAAAGATGCTTCTGCGGTTTATCTGCACTAAAGTGTTAATAAAGACTAAATAAGTGTTGACATGTCATTTTGACACAGGTTTTGTATCCTCTGTGAACTACCAGTTCATGTTGTTTACATACCGACCCGTGAAGGTCCCGGGGTAGAATAGGCCTTCAGCAACCCATGCTTGCCATAAAAGGTGACTATGCTTGTCGTAAGAGGCGACTAACAGGATCGAGTGGTCAGACTAGCTGACTTGGTTGACACATGTCATCGGTTCCCCATTGCGCAGATCGATGCACATGTTGTTGATCACTGGATTGTCTGGTCCAGACGCGATTATTTACAGACCGTCGCCATATAGCTGGAATATTGCTAAGTGCGACGTAAAACTAAACTCACTCACTCACTCATGTTTACATACCAAAGTACATGCTTCAAAGTAATGCTTGCTAGTGACATTTCATATCAACAAGGGGCAGTGGGATAGCCGAGTGACTGAAGTGTACACTCATCACTCCAAACAGCCAGGTTAGATTGTCCTCAGTTCTGGTGTCACCTGCCGTGATATTGCTGGAATATTGCTAAAAGCAGCATAACTTGCAATCATTAACTTAATATTAACTACTCACAGGTTGGTACAGAAAGGGATTATTGCTGATATGACAAAATATAAACCTTCCAACTCTTTGAAAGGCATTTACATGTACAACCAAACAATTGTGGTTGAGTCACGTTTCCATGAGCTCCAATTCCAAGATGTTGAAACAGATTTATCATGCACTTCCTGTGCATGAAGAGACTAAAATATTGTCTATTTTTTGTCAGATTCATGTATCACAATAAAATTATTCACATTTGTGTAATGTTGGGCTGGTGGGGTAGCCTAGTGAGTAAAGCGCTGGCTTGTCTCACCGAAGACGGGTTCGATTCTCCACATGGACACATGGACACACGTGAAGTTCATTTATGGCATCCCCTGTCATGATAGTGCTTGAATGTTGCTAAAAGCAGCATCAACATATATATGGCATATTTCTGAGACATACCTCATCCCACATCCCAAAGCAGGAAAACAAAACCAAACCTCAATTCAAGTACTGAATCACTGTCACACTTGATGTATTTTGTCCACAAGGTGTGACACATCTGTTTACAAACTCACCTTTAAATGGAGTCCTCACAGGGTTTATTCTCTTGACATTTGCTTACTCCTTTACTGTGAAATGTAATTTGTCAGTGACTCGTCTGTGACGTAACCAATGTGAAATGCTATTGGATCTATTCAAACAGTGTGTCCAGTAAGCAGTAGCATAAGTATTCTGTTTGGTTAAAAACGGTTTCTATTCCAGGGTGCTACCTACCATCCAATCCTGAGGCCATTGTTACCGAGATTGACAAGAAGTCTGGCACTCCCATGCAGAGGTTAGGCAAATACACACAAGTGGTTGCCATGGAAAATAATGATAATAATTCATCTAATTATATTGCGCTAAATCCACACAAACAACAGTGCATTATTACCTCAGATATGCCAAGCTGTGTGTGAGATATTAGAAGTTGTTCACTGGTTTGCTTATGTTCCCTGAGCTGCAAGGAGAGGGGAACATAAACAAACCTCAACGGTACATGAGCCCATGGACCCCGAGGGGCCAGTGAACAACGTATTTATCTTACCGTACACCCAAGTTCTAATTTTGAGCTGTTTGAAGCACTTCGGTTGAATGCGATGCGAATCTCCATTTTGCAGACAGCTCACAGTAAATAGATTTAGAGTTATCTCCCTTCCATCAATTTTCAATCTCAAAACATTGGTAATTCCTGTGCTTAATGCGTGATTGAGTGTTATTCAAGATAAAAATCCCAACTCACTGAAGATATTATTCTTTGTACGCTTCATTCACCTCAAGAGTATTAACACCAGATAAGAGTCTTGTCACTTTACCAGTTCCAGAGGGAGGGATGGTGGGGTAGCCTAGTGGTCGAGGCATTAGCTCGTCTTGCCAATGACCAAGGTTCGATTCTCCACATAGGTACAATGCCTTGATATTGCTGAACTATTGCGAAAAGTTGTCTAAAACTAACCTCAGTTACTCACTCATTGTAGCTTAGGGATGCATTTGTGTCCTGGATATCAAAGACACCTTGGTTTGTTGCACAGAGTTGTGTCCCCTAGGCTTACCTGACTTCTATAATAGTGGGCGTGAATCCCAAAGAACTTTGTGAATGTTGTTAGGTTTTTCTTCACAATGGTATTTGGGATTTCATTCTTAAAACACAACCACGTCAGTATTACTGCCACATTTAATGCAGGAGACTTGCATATATGACTAATGTGGATTGTGGATGATATTAAGAGTTTGGATGTACATTTTCCAGATTCGATGTCTGCCTCCTACAGTATCACTGTCAGAACAGTCTTTCTTGGACTCTTGTCTTACCTCATCATCACTTCTTCCCTTGCAGTGCTGCAAAGGCCCCTTACCTGGCCAGGTTCAAGGTGAAGCGTTGCGGCATCCATGGCCTGGAGAGACTGGCTCTAGGTGACAATCAGGCTCTGGCCAAGGACTCCATTGTCCCGGAATACTGGCAGGCCTGCATATTCAAGGTTGGAGATGATGTCCGACAGGTAGGTGGTCTGACTTGGACAGAGTGAGTTGGCCAGTTTAGTGTTGTTTCTCTGTTCAATATGAAATGATTACTCTTTCACTCTCCTGCCATGTCTCTATCTGGACTGGAATGATGGAAATGTCTGACTGTTTCAGGACATGCTGGCCCTGCAAGTTATAGGAATGTTCAAGAATATCTTTGAACTTGCTGGACTGGAGCTCTACTTGGCTCCATACAGGGTTGTTGCCACAGCACCAGGGGTAAGAACTCTCACTGTATATCTCAATACTGAATGACGTGTGATTTTATTGAACAGGAATAAGCCTAATATCTATACCACCCTTTGATGAAGGATAAACCACAGTTTACCTTGGGACATTTTCTGTCTTGTATTTAGAGTAGGGAAATAATTGTAACCAGTGACCTGTATGACATTCTCTGTGTTGTATTCTAGTGCGGTGTGATCGAATGTGTGCCAGACAGCAAGTCACGTGACCAGATCGGTAGACAGACAGACATCGGCATGTATGAATATTTCATAGCCAAATATGGAGATGAATCTTCACGAGAGTTTCAAGCTGTAAGTTTTTACATCTTCATCATCATCATCATCATCATCATCATCATCATCATCATGTAGTACTTCATTCCTACTTGACAGTGGTACTATCATTCATTGCAAGGAAGGTGCAGTAGCCTCCCGGTTAAAGCCCTCACTCGTAACGCTGGTGTGTTCCGCTTTGACAGTGGTGGGATTTTTCTAAAAGCTGTGTTAGACTCACCCATTCATTAAATATTCTGCCTTCATTGCTACTCATCAGCTTCTAATCAATCAATTAGTTCTCTCACTTCTTTTATGCTACTCAGAATATTTTCTAATCACATGACACTGTCTCCAACAGGCTCGACATAACTTCATCGTCAGTATGGCTGCCTACAGCATTGTCAGCTTCCTCCTGCAGATCAAAGACAGACACAATGGAAACATTATGCTCAACAGCAAGGGACACATCATCCACATTGGTCAGTCACACGTTTCCGTGATTCCATTTAGGTCTCGGTAACTTTTGTTGATTGTTAAGAGTCATTTCAAATGAACAGAATCATTTTGGTTTGTTAGTTTTGTATTTTTCATTTTTTTATTTGTGACTGTTTGTCTGATCTTTGGATCACATTTTGTTGCAGATTTTGGCTTCATGTTTGAAAGTTCCCCAGGAGGAAATCTTGGCTGGGAGCCAGACATCAAACTAACGGAGGAAATGCTGATGATCATGGGTGGCACGATGGAAGCACCGTCCTTCCAGTGGTTCATGGAGCTGTGTGTTCAGGGATACCTGGCTGTCAGGTAGGCTGACAAACACCCACTTTATCTTTTCCATCCCTGAAGGTCCAGGTTAGAATTCATCTTCAACCCACTCTTGTCGTAAGAGGTGACTTCGATCAAGTGGTCATGCTCGCTGGCTTGTTGCTATCGTATCCCAATTCCATTGATCAATGGTCACACTTTTGATCACTGAATTTTCAGGTCCAGGCTCATTTTTTTAAAGACTGCCACTACATAGCTGGAATATTGCTGAGGAAGGTCTTAAACAAACCAACCATTTATGTTATAACATCAGCTAATATTGATTTCTCCAGGCCATACCAAGAGGCTATCATCTCCCTGGTGTCGCTGATGCTGGACACAAGACTACCATGTTTCCGTGGACAAACCATCAAGCTGCTCCGGAGCCGCTTCGCCCCACAGGCCAACGAGAGAGAGGCTGCCAACTTCATGCTGAAGATCATCCGAGAGTGTACCCTTAACTGGCGTGGTCGCACCTACGACATGCTACAGTACTATCAGAACCAAATACCTTATTAACTGACTCGGTGCCAGAGAATGGAATGCAGCAACCAGTCCGTTGCAACTTGTCTAGTGTGTGTAGATATAGTGTATAAATATTTAATGGGTGTATGAAGGCCATTCAAATATGATTTTTTTTGCCTTTTATGGGAATGTACAGCCTGTGGCCTTGGACTGAAATCATGTACTATCTCTGAGACCATTCCTTTGTATATTTGTATATGACAGACTTTGTTTGGAATCATGAAGAAAGAAGTTTATGGCATCACTATTTGTTATTCACTTTGCAAATGATGACAGATCATTCAGTCGTATATTTAAAAACAACACCATCAATCCACAGTAAGAAAATCCCAAGAAGATTTATCTCTAAAGGAGAGAATTTATGGATGTCAGCTTCTTTATTTGAGGAACTCATTTTGGGTACATTCTTTCTCCTTCATCAGGTGAATGGATTTATGGATGTCAGCTTCTTTATTTGAGGGATGATCCACATGAATGTTATGTTCCTCAAGCTGACATCCACAAATTCTTACCTTCATGTGTATCACTTCAAAATGCCATTCAAAGACTCTAGATTTCTCCCAGATCATACCCATCACAGCATACTCCAGCACAGCTTACCACTCATTACAACTTCAGCATTACTTCTGCCTGTAGAGCAGACGGCTTCTGTTTCCATACCCGATTGGTCCCACCAAAGGTAAAAATAGCATCTGTAGCTCAGCCTGGTGCTTGGCATTAAGCTGAGAAAACTGACTAATCGTCTCAAAGTCGGAATACTGTGTCTGGGATATCCATCACTCTGGCATGGTATCTCAGTAGGCTGGCGCCAGAAAACCAGCGCATGTACATCACAGTGAAGTTCAATAGTCTTGGACTTTTATGTCCATCTCACCTATCTATTGTGCAGTGAAATCCCCCTCTGTAAACTTGTACATATTTCTTCAAGATGCGGCTGTGATCCAGTGTTTTATCAGTGTGTTTTATATGTTACTCTATGAATCATGTTATAGTTGAACTGTTTCCCATAGTCTCATGGCACATGGCCTTTCTTGTGTTTGCGTCTACCCACAGGTAAAGTCACTGTAGTAACACTATGAAACTTTCGTCAAGAAAGGTGCAACTTTGGTGTGTACTCACTTCAGTTTAGTTACTGTTTAAGATTTAGCCAGTTAGGGTACAATACTGGTGCAAAATGTGGTCCATTTCAAAGGAACCATTTTGTTTCATAGCCACAAGTAATTAAAATGCATAATGTATGCATAAATTACAGCAAAAATCTTTATAAAAGTCCTCTTCATAATATATTTAAAATATTGACAAATTTATAGAAAGCATTGGTCAGAGGGTAAGAACAATCATTTTTTTGTTTTAGCTGTGATATTTTATTACTTTTTGTTTCACATTTTTCTGTTTTTATGTACGTATTGTAATCTATGTCTACAAGCACTACTGTATGATAGCACTGTAACAGTCAATGCCAATAAGTTGTTTTCTGGTTTTAATCACTCACTTTGTTAATTTCAACACCGTTTGGATCTTTTTGTCCAATACATCAAAACTTACCTGACAAGCTAGTCCGTGGTCATTTTAGATTTAAGGACAGACTCATTTTCCACCCATTGTTGAAAATTTGTTGAACTGAGTTCCCAGAGAGAGTATGTACCAGTATGGAAACAAAACGTGCACTGGTGTATGCAGTATTCTAAATAAGCAGGAAAGACTAAGGTTCTAGGCATATTTTCAGTGTTAAGATTCTAGTAAATTTGAGAGAAGTTAATTTAGCCTGGTAATCAAAGCATTCACTTGTCACCCTGAAGACCTTGGTGCTTTCATACATGGGTATAAAGTGTGAAGCACATTCCTGGTGTCGCTGTTGTGGTATTGCCAGAATATTGCTAAAGTGGTGTAAAACTAAACTCGCTCATTTGTTGTTTGAGTCAGTTCCTAGTTTGAATTATGTCAAAGACCTCCAGGACCACAGTACCCAGCTTAGTTTTCAACTCCATGTGTGCATAGTATATTTTGTTCTGTTTGGTTTCGTCACCGGTTCTGATTCAGAAAGAGTCTCATTTAGTGACACTTCGCAAATTGGTCTGTCTGTTAGAATGTCACTTTGTATAGTGAACTGTACAGTAGCTATGAAGTTTACAGTCTGTTTCATTTGCTGCGCACCTGACACAATCAGGACAAGACAGCAACAAGCTTTATCAGAGATATTTCTAGACATGCTGTCATGTCTGGATTAACAGAATCTCTGATGCTCGTGTTAACTGGACCACTGTACTGATTGCCAATCTCCGAATGCCCATTGATATTAAAATAGATTTGAATATCTTGGCTAACATGGACCTAGGTAGGATCTCATTCTGTCACAGAAAGAGCAATTTCAAGTCTTCATTACTGTTGAAAACAACATGAACTTTTTCCCCATACACATTAGTTGTAAAGAAGTGTTATTTAAATGGATTTTTGTGAATATCTAGCCCACCATGAACTTAACGTGGGACACAGAACAGCACAGACACAAGGATCAGCATTTCATGTCTTGATTACCCTTTGAGTGCAATAACGTTGCTTGAGCATAATAGACTTTTGTAAATAGTATTGTATCTGAATTAAATCTACAGCAAAATTGCATCATCATCCGGTCACTGAGTAGGAGCAGTGATTCTGATACATTTTCCAGGAAATGTGATGTTGTAATACTAGAATAAAATTATCTAAATATATTCATATTTGGTGCGGGTTTTTTTTTTCAAGCAGACTGTGTTTGTCAAAAAGTCAATACATGTATTGGATTGTCAGAACATCAGCCAAGGAGGGGGAAAACAGACATGAAAAAGTGCTCAGAGAAAACAACTTGACTGATTTTCTCATACAGTCTGTGGACAAAACCTCATTCCTGGAATAGTCTGATGCCTTGCCAACTGTCTTTAGGGCGAAATGGATGGGTTCTCAGACCAGGTGACTTAGTTCAAGCTGATGTCATTGTACCACAACATGAATCACTTCTTTGTGTGATTTAGCACAACCTTAGGCCCTGCCCAGAAACCCAACCACTAACCACATGTCATGTGTTCAAGTATCACACGTGTCTAATTACATAATGTGGCAGAGACAGGACTCGGGTGCACGGGTCATGAATCAATTTAGAATGTTCATGGCGTATAGCCTGATATGTGGTCAATGATTGAAGCTGTGTATTGCATATTGTCTTTAGCAGGCAGGCAGGCTGACTTATAGATGTCAATAAACCAGACATTGAGCTCTCCCTGTGACAGAGGCTGCTTACCACAATCAACAAGTTTTTTATGTAACGAGTAGATTATTTACTTGTTTGTGTACACAACCAAGATTAGACTACTGCTCACGACCTCATACTCCGGGCATGCATACTGTTTCAAGCTCCTCGAACCTATTCACTGCGCATGCGATATGAGCGCAGCACAGCTCTTGAGACCACTTTTCCCCCAGCGCTGGGGAAATTTAGTGAATCGTTTGATCTCAGATTTCGCAGGCTTTTTTTTCATCGCGATTTTTCCAACTTTACAGGCTGAATTGTCATTTTTGTGGATTTGTTTCGGTAAGTACATACCGAAAGATATCAGAATCTGCAAAGATGCGTTTTACGTTGCATGTGACCTTTAAACTAAGGTGAGGGGTAGCAATTTAGGAGGCTTCAGGGAATACCCTCTTCTCCAATCATCTCTAAAAGTTACAGAAGTGGAGACTCATCTTAATCAAACTCTTTGTAGATCAGTATGGTGTGAAGTGGTATCGATTAATAATAGGAAACGAAGTATCGATCTATCATAGATACATATAATCGTAACTTTGAGCCAAAAGTCCTAAATATGTACATTGTGTGAGAAAATTAAAACTTGTTTCTTTCACAAACGGTAATTACGATATTGTTAATAACACATCTTTCATATCGATAATCATTAATGATATTTCCGATTATTGATCATTTTAGCCAGCCCAAAGTGATACCAATACATAAGCAAACATTCTTCGTTTGTGTTGTTAGAACTGTGTACTAACCTCTCTCCTTATGAACTGACTAAATCCGTGACACTGTCGGGAAACCGTGGCCAGACTGATACAGGTTGTGAGATTGTCACAAAGGTTGTTTCGGTCATTGCTTGAGAAAAGACGTACTGAACATGCACCTAACGTCTGAGGCAGCCTATAAACTCGATGATCATGGTCTCGTCTTTAGAAGTCCCGTATATTTCTTTATTTCCTTCGAGGCTGTTTTCGCTTTATTCGTTTGTTTGTTTTTCTTGTTAATGCAACACTCAGCAATATTCCAGGTGTCTCATTAAAAAAACGTTGTGGATATTCCAATCTGGGGTACATACCACTCTAGTGCGTATGACTCAATAGCGGACCGAGGAATTGCAATCTAACTCGAAAACTAATAAACATAAAATACTCAATGAAACGCTCATCATAATTAAAACATCATACCAACTCTATGAGGTTTTTGGAGATGTTTTATCCTAAATATAAAAAAAAGTTGTTTAAAAAACTATCCAAAATGTTGACACAGGTCACTATTACGAGGGAGGAGTGCAGGGAAAGGGACAGTCGTGTTCGAGAAGCAGGTGCACAAGTGCCAACAGTTTTTATTCATTTACCAGTGCTGTGCTGTCTCCGTGCTTTCTCGCACACCAGGCTGTCCCTTTCCCCCCTGCCCCAACACCCCCCCACCCCTTCCCCACTCACACACGCCTCGTAACAAACAGTTGCAATTCATCGGTCCGCTTTTGAGCCAAATAGACTATAAGCAGCACCAATGCATGTGACTGGTCTTTGAACAACCAAGTCTGGACCTCTTGTGCATCAAGACCAGTTCTCACCTGTGGGGCAAACATGGATTGAGTTCTCACCTGTAAATAAACAGCCATGACAGAAATTCAAAGATAACCCACAATGTTGTCTGTGTAGTAGGACATTCTTCCTTTATCAAAATGAATTGTCATTTCTTAAAAAAATAGACGTCAACTGGAAACACCACCTGCTGTCTTTCATTACATCTGGTTAACCTGCCACAGTTCAGAGACACACAAGTCATTCCAAGAAACAGTCATGTGGATAATCTGCCTCCTGATCCCGTCTGTTTGGGGAGGGACAGAACTTCTGAAGAACGCCGACTTCGAGAACCCACACTTCAGCAGCAGCACCGACTGGTACGTCATGTCCGGAACAATCTCAGCGACATCCGACGCCTACCACGGCCATACGGCGGCTAAAATCTCAAAAAGGTAATATGTCAAACTGAAGATAGAAGAGTGACAGTAACTAACCTCCATGGATCTAATTATAATGATGATACTCAATTTTACATTAATCAATTTAAAATATTTGAAATGTAAAAGTGATTCATTAGCAATAACTGGAGACTATTCGTAGTGTATCACTCCGCAATTTACCTTCAGAATTATGCATGTAAACCAACTAATATCGAGAAATTATGTCTTAGAATTTATAGCAACTTATCATCTTATTGACATTTGGACAAAGTGGAATGCTAAATCTATAAATTACAACAGGTAGGGGAAAAACGAGACGACAAGCGAGACTTCGTTGTAACAGATGACATTTTTCATGTTACATTGGATTCAGATATTCTGTCAGGCTTAAAAAGTGATATATCAAGAAGTACATTAACCTTTAGCCAAACCCTTTAAACCAGGAATGCGAAAGGGGCTATTGTAAGTTTACTAGTTACTTACTGCTAAACCAGGAATATCGCTATTGAGTCAAAACTGTCTGAAATGATACAATTGAAGAATATTGATCAGAAAAAAGTATGACTTTAAAACATTGATCATATTATTCTTATCATTTCTGATTCCTTATTTTAAGAAATCGTATAATGAAAATTCAAGGAGTGACTATATCTTTTTCATCCTACATAAAACAGAAGCTGAAAATGCAGATAAACTGGAACTAAAATTCAAACATGTTGAGGTCCTTCAAAATGGTTCTGCCAACTGGAAAGTAGTAGTTCCAAAAACAACATATCAACCAATAAATTGATAACTAATGATAACAAAGAAAAATACAGACAGTAAATCAATACTTAATGAAGTAAAGTTATGTTATAAATATCTCCTATGCTGCTCAGGAACAGTTCAAGAAGGAAGACTGTTCGAATGACCCTAAAACTCCAACTCTTAACATAAAACTAAGAGACAATCCTGAAATTAGTATGGAGGAACTTAGCAATGCTGTTTACAAGATAGTAAAAGCCCAGGAATTGATGGATTTCTTACTGATTTCATTACTGAAATAAAATCAAAGAATGAAAAGTATGGATTTACAGATTCGTTAAAAATGATCAACTAAGCATGAAATGTCTTCAAATACAACAAGGTGTGTCATCACCTGTATTCCAAAATCCACTAAAGAGAGAATAATACTGAAAAGACCTGGAGGATAAACACTTTACCCGTTCCCATTTATAAACTTAACAGTTCCTGTGTTGCACATAGATTAAAAGTTACTTTAAATGAACTTATTCACTTTATCAAACTGGTTTTATAGCAGGTAGGGTTATTAGCGAAAATACAAGGCTACTATATGCCATTATGTTCCAACCAAAGACATGAAACGTTCGTGGTTTGCTTATTCTGATTGATTTTTAAAAAAGCAATTGACACTTATTCGAGATGTCGAGATAGATAGATGGTCAATTGGATGGAATGATAAAATAAAGAGGAGTATAATTAAAAATAAATATGAAGGAGGATTGAGAATGATTGATACGAACAGATTTATTGATGCATTGAAATTATCCATCTTAAAATTGTATTTTCATGGATCTGAAGAAAGAAATCCTTGGAATATGTAATATCCTATGAGCAAGTTCTAAAACTGTTATTGAGTTTGAACCCCCTTTTTGATATAATGTGCTAAAATCATGGAAACAGTTTCACAAACAACATTATGTTGACCCAAATGATGTTCATGAGATTCTATCCCAAAAGCTATGGTTCAATCACAACTTCAAAAACTACACAATTCACGAAGAATTGGCCAGAGAAATTGATTATGTATATGAGGGATATATGTGATGAAAATGGGTTACTAGTAATATAATCTTTGAAAGAGAATTATCATAACTAAGGTGCCTTTTTAGATTTTAGATATTTACTGAATATACCACTTGAGACTTGGAAACATACTTTAAAGCACTGTCGCACTGCCCCAGTCAGTAATCTGTATGCTAGCAAATGCCAGATAAATTTAGTATGAACATCAAAAGACTGCAGGAATATTTATGATAAAATTATATGTAATGATAAATGTTCAAACAATTGTAATAAATGGCAGCTTATATTTCCTAAGACTGACTTTAATTGGAAAACATGCATTTACTGTATATAGGAAAGGATTTCAAGATACAACGCCTACAGACTTTTAACATAGATTTCAACAAGGTACTAATTACATAAAAAATGAAACTGGTCACAATGAATGAAGTTGATAATAGTTGTTGTTGTTTTTGCAAAGATGTAAATGAGTGTGTGTATCATGTGTACCGGGAATGTCAGGAGACAAAAACCTTTTGGATAAACCTACAAATGGCTTAACCATTTTTATCCGCATCCATTGATATTATCAAAGAAATTATGTGGTTTCGTGCTCCACAAGAAAATAGAATACTAAACTGCATCATTATTGCTGCGGAAACACATATGCAGTACTGAAAAAATGCTGCCCTCGTTATATATACAATTTCTAAAAGAAATATTACTTGTACAAAATAACATATCAACAACAAAAAATAAAATAAATAATTGCAATCAATAATGGAGTCTTCTCTCCTCAGTACTTAGGTGACTCCAATTATCTTAACTGTACATCATGTAGTTGCCCACGGTTTTGCATATCTGTGATATGTTGGGAACTAATAAAAATATGTAAAAACTGTGTACATGTTTTGGAATATCTACATTATTCATAATACATAGCTTGTTTGATGAATGACTGTCCGAATTCGTTGTGGGCCACCTTTGGATGGTTACAAAGGAAATATTCTTCCACTCTTCATCAAGTGCATTGCCGTGTTCATGTGCAGTAGCTGGAAGGACAGGACAACTTGCAAGTCGTTCCACGTTTTGAATATAGTTGAGGTGCGACCGCACTCCTATTTATCGCAATGTATATTAAAAATTAAATCATATTCAAATAATATTTCATCTGCAAATACAGATTAGTACAAACATGACCTGTTCCTATTCATACTCATACACACTCACTGATATGACGCAATGACGTGTTATCCCAGACTTTACCCTTTACCCTGACCTTACCCTTTACAGGTACCACGACTATGGGGCGTTGGATCAGTACGTCACGGTCAAGAAAGGTCACCGATACTTCTTCCGCGCATACGTGAAGATACTCAATTATGCTAGCGGAAAGGATCATGAGTCTGTGTCTTCAGGGATTGCAGTAAAGGAAAGAAGCAGCGGTGAGAGCATAAATATTCATTCACTCATCCATTCACCATCCATCATTCATTCAGCTAGCCATTCATTAATTCATTCATTCATTCACCTACCCACCCACATTTCATTTATTCATCTGTTCATTCAACTAGCCATTCATTCATTCATTTATTCGCTAGTCTACTGGTTCAGTCATTCACACACCCAGGCAGCTACACATTTATCCACCCATTCATTCATCCAGTCAGTACGCCATTCATCCAGTCATCTATTCATTCATTTACTCGTGTATGATACATGTAGAGCAGATTTTACATGTAAAATATATGGTATAAAATCTACTTAGGACGTCTTGTATTGAATTATTGGAGGGATGTGTTGCCCCGGGTTTGTTTTGCTATCAATAACTCGACAATCTCCCTATTTCAACATTGAGATGTCTGACGCGGTCCCCGTTTAGATGGTGTTCAGATATCCTTTTTATCTACTATGACATGTATTGCTTATTTGAAGATCTTTCTATCTCATCCTGTAGAGATATGACGTGTTCCCTTTTTACAGATCTTTCTTTGCCAGCAGCATCTGTCATGACATGCATCGCCTTCCAGCTAACATCTTATTTTTGCGACTTTCAGGAAAGACGCATTATCTTGGATTTGGCACCACACCGCATGTACAGAAAAACCAGTGGCACATCATCGGAGGGGACGCCAAAATAACCAACGTTGGTATGTCACTATGCTTACGTCATGTTACATCACGCGGAACGCCCGGGTTCGAGTCCTCACATGGGAACAGTGCGTGAAGCCCATTTCTGGTGTCCACTGCCATGATAGTGCTGGAATATTGGTAACAGTGGCGTAAAGTTAAACTCACTCACTGTTAAACATGTAGCACCGATACAGGTGAGATCAGGAGAGTAAGATCACATATAGCCGTGAAGCCAATATACAAGAAGGAATCGTGTGATTGGACCGTCAACGCCGAAAATTGAAATTCAAATATTGAGTGAGTGAGTGAGTGAACATAGTTTACTTCCCACTCATAAATATTCCAGCCATTTGTCATCTGTAAATAACCGGATTTGGACCATACAATCCAGTGATCAACTGCATGGCCATCAATCTACGCAACTGGGATACGATAAAATGTGTCAACCCATTAGCCAGCCTGACCACCCGACCCCAGAGATTTCATATATAATATTACCTTGGATATTTACTGTCGAAGTAAACTATTAGCACTGACAGCATGAAGGGAATACGTCCCGAGCCAGCCACGCAATTGGGAAACGAAGACAACGAATGCGTATATGTGCACTGACAGTATTAAGTTATGAAGAGTTCTTCTGCATGATAGATCTCTTAACTGTTCACAGATATATCTGAGGCGCGTATCTACATCCGACCTTCCGACCAGAGCGTGGACTTCATCGTGGACTACGCTAGTTTGCAGGAAGTTTCCCCACTGTCTGCTTTCCCTGGCGACGCCAACAAGAGGATCGATAGTTACCGGAAAGGAGATCTTACGATCAGGTAGGTGTAGAACAGCATCTGAAATTTATATGTATTAGAACAAGCTTATGTATTTGTGTCAATCTTAAGTGACAATGAGACAACGAGTGGTCAAAATATCGCATTGTCATATTGTCTCCCTTTCGGTCAATATCAACGATATTACTCGAAGCACGACAATTCAACCATGCGATGAGTGAACAAATGGTCAAATTGTCATATTGTCACCCTTTTGATAAATATCAACGATATTCGTAGAAGCGTGACAATTCAGTCATGCTATAACTGGATCAATTGTCACATTGTCGTCCTTGGTGTGAATCTATATCAATGATATTATTCGAAGTGCAACACGTTACCGTGGGATAAGTTGTCAGAATGTTACACTGAGGCACAATGGTTAATTTAAAGACATTTCGTTCGTCTCTGTAAGGGAGACAAGAGAGACAACACGAATAGTCGCATGACACATTTTAGCTTAAACGTGAGAGACACATGTACCTCTTTGTGTCCTGGATTCGCTGATACCACTTCATCAACATTATGAGCACCCATTTACGCAGTTAGGATACGATGACGTCATCCACCCGATCCCGTTAATCGCCTCTAACGACGAGCAGGGGTTACTGAAGACCAATTCTAACCCGGATCTTCGCGCATTTGCGCTTTATTTACTAGTATCTCGGACCAGAGGTGTTCTCTCTTCTCTTTGGATTGCAGACAGACTAGATTAATGACATATTGTGCGCCATATTATCACGGTGCCTCTGTCATTTGTTCGTGTTTCCATTCACTTGTTCGCCTAGTACATTACCTACTGAAGTGACATGATGTAGCTTCATGTATGCTGACTGTGGCACAACGCAACATTCACTTTGTTATTCCCTTCTCAGGCTTGATGATCACTCGGTAGAACCCAGTGGACTCACCGTGGAGGTGAGTTTAATCTCTTTTCACCAGGGTGAGACAGGTTATACGCGGTTTTAGGAATATTCAAGCAAAATCAATATTGCGTGCAAATATTACACTGCTCTTAGGTAAAATTTCACGAAGAACCCGTCCAACTTTTCAGTGAAAGGGGTTAAACAACATTTTTACAGTTCCGAAATGTTGCAGTAATGTGGCATATAAACTGCCAGACAAAAGAAAAAATATGCTTGATGGAGGCGAAAACAGAAATAAACAATTCATAATTTTATTCAGAGATCATGCATGGGAAACGAGTGTTATAATGGCTGTGTTTTGGACTTTATACCTGAAGTGTTTTGGCAATTGTTTTTATCAAGTGACACCTTGTCAGTTCCACTGATGAAGTGTGGAGTTACTTTTGCACGTCGGTATATATGCTCAACAAATAATTTAAGGACCGGCCAAATTTTCAATGTTAAGATGCCCCATAGTTCATATTAGCTCCATGTATCCAATACTGAATATTGGGCTGGTCATTAACTTTTTTGTTGAGTATATATCAGAACGGGTGTGAAAATGCGGCATCTCTGAGTATATGACGTATGTGTTTCATTGTAAATCATCAGTTACACGGTGTTTTGAAAGGGTGTTCGGGGTTGTGAGATCGTCGTAAATTCCCGTACACCCTTTCAAAACACTCTGACGAATTAAGTACCCTTAAGATCTCTCTGATAAACCTGTCTTCACAAACCAATGTTTAATAGAAATAACATACAACTATGCATTCGTAAGGGGGAATAACTCCCGGTGGTTTAGTTGATGATAGAATGGTAGAATTTGAGGTGTTTGTTAAAAGACAAGTGAAATGCAAAAACGTTCTATTTGTTTCATATTTTATTATTACTATGTTTATACTCTTAATTGTATACGCCAACTCTAAAATCTCGAAGCAACCAGCTGTTTGGCAACCATGTTCCATCTAAAGTCAAAGTCATTTGTGCAACAAGTGCAGTGTGTCAAGTGGTAGATTTCACGTGGGGTACTGTTCGTACATCCTGGCAAATCCGCCTACATAATTTCGTATGCTTTGGCTATTGACCAATCAGAATTTGACATATTTATCGTAAGGGTAATAAGTAAGGACACGGCTGTAAACTAATGTGGCATCTTTGTGTATATGAAGTGTAAACTATCTTTAATCCGTCAGTATGTACAACGCCACGGTTTTATACTGATACAAGATGTTTGTGTAGATGGGGTGTGTACTTTCTTTAATCCGTCAGTATATTTGTGTGCACGCCAGGTGCAGGAGACGTCCGGTCTGTTCGCCTTCGGGTCAGCTGTGAACGCCGGGGCATTCGTGGACCCCCGCTTCAAAGGCTACCGGGACTACTTCTACAAGAACTTCAACTGGGCTGTCATTGAAAACGACCTCAAATGGACCAATATGGAGCCACAGAGGGTGGGACATTTTCTTTGACTAGATTACTTACACTCCCCTCAAGGGTACAATTTGTAAAGCTCATTTCTGGTGCCTTTCGCCGCGATAATACTGGAATATTGCTAAAAGCGGCGTAAACAGGCACTTTCATCTAACAGAAGTGACAACATGACTTCAACATGAGTTCAATTTTTTAAAAAAAACACCATTTCGGGAGTGATCTTTATATTTTTCAAGAAAGGGTTCTGCGAAAATGGTTTTTAAAATATACAATAATATTTATGGACAAATATGTTATGATTCTTCTTCTTCTTTTTCTTCATCATCGTCGTCATCGTCGTCGTCCTCATATGTGGTGTTGTTTTTAGGGTCACATCGACTACAATACTGCAATGAACGCCATAAACGCATTGCTCCATAACGGGTATGCTTAGTCCAACCACTCCCTAATCTTCTGTTACATAATGTATGAACATCCACTCTGGTGTCGTCTTGTAAGTGAGTGGGTTTGTGAGTGAGAATGATGTTACGCCGCTTTTAGCAATATTCCAGCAATGTCGCAGCATAGGACACCGAAAATATATCTCACACATTGTACCTATATAGGGATTCGAACCTAGGTTTTCGGTGTGATGAGCGACCTCTTTACCCACTGGGCTATTGTCAGTGTATTTATATACATGCACTTAACATTACGAAAAAGAACAAGCCATGTTAGTTCTTCTGATATTGTAATGACTTTGGTGTCCTTACTCCCCTTGCATTGTATAAACATTTAGGGCAATATGGTGATCATTGGGGATTATAGATAGAACTCCAACTACATCACACGGGTCAGTTTTGGCAAGTAAGAGAGCAATGATATTGCAATATTTCCGACTTCTCTATCTCACATCCAACTCCTTTATGTTCTTGTAATGCGAGGGTCAGTAACGTAGCCTAGAAGTTTAAACGTTCGCTCGTCATTCCGAAAACCCTGGTTCGATTCCCCGTTGTGATATTGCTGGAAAACTGCAAACGGAGGCGTAAAATTAAACTCACGCAATCTTGTAATTTAGACTGAACAATAAAAGAAACGTTTAGGAAAAAATACAAAAAGCGTTTTATGTCTCTTTTATTTAAGAACTTGACAAAACAGTTGCGTTTCTTTTGCTGTTCAGTATATGTAGTATCGAAGATGTGGCTTTGGTAGCATACCCTTTCATCTGATGACAGGTAACGGAGTGAGTTGGTATACGAACCCAAGTTTCGATAAAAGTATTGGAGTTATCTCCTTATCCTTATCTGTCGGGGTACACGGTGCATTCCGTTGAACACTTTTCAGACCATGGTCAGATAGTCATTAAACATTAGAAATGTATTGGTAAAATTGATGTAGCTCTTCTTTTCTTGCATTGTATTACTTCCAGCGTCGTGAGCCAATACCTACCAACTGTAACGGTATACCTACTTTTAATTTTATTTGATATTTTACCTTTTTAATCCATGTTAATTGTACCAATTTTTTGTTCTGGGCCTACTTGCACAACGAGATCTTAGCGCTTCTGATATCTTATTTTTAACCCTCTATTGGAGAATGGGAGTTACAATCACTGTAGCGCATTGTAACGGTACAACATTGACAAACTTTATGAATTAGATCATCGTTTATTTCGTGAGTGCGACGTTTTGATAGAGATTCTTATACCGTTCTCAGGAAACTCACGGAATCTGGCATCCATTACGTTTGTTAATATTGTACTTCTCAACTTCTCAGGTGCCACTTAAAGAAGTTTTTACAAAACGTCCTTGAAGATACGTTCACTCTTATATTTAGGATCAAAGTTCGAGGTCACAATATCTTCTGGGAATCGAACTCACCTTCCTGGGTTGACAAACTCTCTGGACAAGCTTTACGTCAGGCAATGGAGAAACGCATGAACGACGTCGTTGGACATTACAAGGGAAAGTAAGTTATTGTATTACCTTGTATATAGAGCGAAAATACTCAGCTGCGTCTCGTGTGATATTTTAGACTTGTGAAGATCAGGGTTAGAAGTGACATTCAGCAAACCATGCTTGTCGTCAGAGGCGTCTTGGTTGTATCGTATTCCAGTTGCATAGATCGATGCTCATGATGTTGATCACTGGAATGTCTGGCCCAGAATTGATTATTTACAGAGGTGGATTACTGTTGAGTGCAGCCTCAATGACAAACAAATAAACACGCAAGTTCATTACTTTTTAAACAGTATCATGTGTCTGTTTTGCATAATGAAATGCTGTGTAGTCATTGCATACGATATACTGTACATGTACAAAAGGTAATCTCGATCAGGCTCTTAAAACCCAGTACATCGTGAGACCATTAAGAAAGATACACTGACTTCTATCCCCGCAATGATATTGCTGAAATATTGCTCACTCTCTCTTCCAGATTGCAGCACTGGGATGTCGACAACGAGGCTCTGAGCGGTGACACCCTCGTACGCCATTCCGGAGACCAGAACCTCACGATGTGGATGTTCAGGGAGGTCCATAAGATCGATCCTAACGTGAAGTTGTTCTTGAACGACCACGAAATTGTGAACTACAACGCACATACCGTGGTATGTCTAGTTACTTCCTACCAGTTCCCATTTCCGTAAGCTCTTTGCGCGCACCACCTTGCGATATGCGAGACGGGATCCAGCATACCATACAAGGGAAACAACCCTAGAAGAACCCATGCTGTCCTCCATAATATTGCTGGAATATTGCTACAAGTGGCGTAAAACTAAACTCGCCCACTCACTCATTAATGATCTTCAGCAAGTGGCTTGTTGTTTCATTGTTAATATTCTATTTCTCCAGGATAAACTGCGCAGATATAAGAAAGGTATTATTTAACAGTTTAATGAAACTGTTGAAGTACAACATCTAGCTCTTCCTTCCAGGCTTTAGAAGATCAGGCTGTCTACTTCAAAGCAGCGGGAGTTCCTGTTTCAGGAATAGGCATACAGAGTCACGTCCATCACCCTATAGACCTGGCGGCGATCTGGGTAATGTCAGCGTTTTATCGACTTTTGTACTCACATCACGTGGCCAGTAACAACCCAGAAAATAATGATTAAAACAAATTGTTAACGCAATGTATGATCCAAGTATAGGGATATTTTTAAAATAGCATTTCGCAGTGCATGGAAGTTTCCACACCACCACTGCCGCTCATCTTTGCCTTAATCTACGTTTTCATCTAACTACCCCGTTTCGCTTCCATCCCACCCCAGCCCCTACCCAAACGCCCTGGACACTAGACACACACACACACACACACACACACACACACACACACACACACACACACACACACGCACGCACACACACACACACACACACACGCACACACACTCCACACCCCTTGCACACATGCGACCGTCATGTTCCATGTTAGTAATGATCTCTCGCAACTAATGCTTGACGTAAGAGGCGACTAATGGGATCAGGTGAGCCTGACTTGGCTGACACATATGTCATCGGATCATAGCTGCGTAGAGCGATGTTCATGCGGATAGTAACTGTATTGTCTAGTCCAGACTCGATTTTTCACACACCGCAGCCATTTACTGGGGGATTGGTGAGAACGTCGTGAAATTATACTCGCTCACTCACGTCCTTACCCCGCATCCCCAAAACAACGCCAACCCTCATATACACTATGTGTGCGGTCTGGTTTTGTCGCTACGTGGCTGAAACAATGCCAATGAGACTTAAAAGTTCAACTCCCTCACTCACTCATACGTTCGGTTTCAAAGCCACGACTGCAACTGTCCAATACCTGTTTATACGTATAGATTGCCACATAGACTGTAGCTCTTTTGTTCAAAAATCATTAATGTGTATACATGTTCCCCAGGCTCGACTGGACGAGGTGGCCCGGGCTGGTCTGCCCATCTGGATCACCGAGATGACCATAGAGGGCGTGCCAGAGAAGGACAAGCCACAGATGTTTGATGACCTGCTGCGTCTCTACTTCAGCCACCCATCCGTCCAGGGATTGTTGTTGTGGGGCTTCTGGAGTCAGAGAATGTCCCGACCCGAGTCAGCTCTGTGTACTGGATCTGACTGCACGGTAATGTATCCCCACTGATACAAGTTGGTGTAAAGAGAAATCCCGATATCAGTAGCAGGAGAACTATACAGTGTTTGTTTGTTGATTAAAGCAGCACTCATTAATATTCCAGCTATATGGCGGCTATTTGTAAATAATCGAGCCTGGACCAGACAATTCAGTGATCACCATCAGCAGCATTGATCATGATCTGCGCAATTGTATATGATGACATGTTTCATCCACGTCATAGACATGGCCTGTTAGTTGCCTTTTATACGATGTGTACGAGTTGGAAAAGGTCGATTATTTTTAAACTGTGAAATCAGCCACTTTGACCAAATTACAATCAATAAATATTTTAGAGCGAAATGATAGTCAGATGCAATATATTGGGATAAACAAGATGTTTTTGCACCGCTCGAATCTTCTGGGAGGAGTTACGCAAAGGTTGGTCTCCTGTAACGGAGGGACATTAAAGCAAAAACTAATTATAATCTGCCAGTCAATATACGTTTCCTTAAATAATGTACACATACTGTCGTAACTGGGGTTTGGGTGTCAGTAAACCCTATTACCATCGCCGTTCTCGCTTGGTCCGTCCGGGCTGCTACATCCAGGAATGAGTGGTCTGACGACCGGGTCTCCTGACACATAGCATTCATGTACTGGCACGCTAGCATACAAAGAATAACTCGGATAAGGTTCTATACTCACATAGGTTTACTCGATACTTCTTTTCATGACAAGCTGATGTAGCCTGGACAGGATAGGGCAAACTGTTTACCACATAGGGAACTGATCTATAGGGACGTGAACGTACGTTCCGATAACTCTGCAACCCGCACCCGCATCCCGCGCTCGCAGCTGCTGCACGTTTTACTGCTGACGGTATCTTCTTAATGTTTTCGAACCTGCTCCACCCTTGTCACATGACCCTATACAATCCCTTCGATTCGTTAGAAGTTACATCATTCCATGGTCTCATGCCGTGCCTCATGATTGGAAATTCCCATCCACTCTCATCGTTGAATCAGCATTAATTGCTACTTGACGAATCTATTCTGTTCTGTTGCTTGACAGTTATCCCCTATTTTCTATCTATTAATATATTACCCATCAGTACTAGCACTGATGCTATGACGAACTAACCGCAAATCTCAATAATGTATTTATACTCTTATATAGCGTTGGTATTCATCTATAAATTGAAAGAGTTTAGAGCATTTAGAGTTATGGGGATCCTTTCACAAATCAACCCTTACTAAGTTTAACCTTAGACTTAGGTAACCTTAGAGCAGTGTTAAAGAATGGGAGTTAAGGTAAACCTTAGTTAAGGTTGCTCTGTGAAAAGAGCCCATGGTCAACTATTGGTCCTGGTAGATTTTGCTGAAAAATGATTTAAAAGTTCTAGATTCATTTTGCAAATATGTGGCCGAGACATCTGAGAGCCCCGATCCCCGTAGGATTCTGATCCTGTGATCGTAGTGATCGTAAATCTTCATGGGCCTTGACAAGATCAGAAGGGTATGATGGTGCCAGTCTAGGGAGAAATGATTTAGAGGCTTGATCTTCGTGCACGCTTTCGTAGGCAGCCAAGACGAAACCCTCAACACTGGGGAATTATGATCGTATCTACTTGTTACTATATTGCATCCAGAGATAAGTAGTTCAGAGATTCTGTGTTTCCGGACAGGTAAATGACACCGGGAGACGTGTGAGTCATCTACTACAGACGGAATGGAAGACCCATGAAACCCACACCATCCATAAAGGTCAAACAGTCCGCATCCGGGGATTTAAAGGAAGCTACGTGTTGCGCGTGAAGCATAATGGCCACGCGATTCACGAAGAGAACTTCTACTTGGGCTACAAGGGAACTGACTTGAAAGTGTCTCTCACTGGATCCAGTAAGTCGCAAGTTGTTCTTACAGTTTCGCAACATCTGCATATAACGTTTTCAATTCGCCTCCCGGTTAGTCAGGAAAACTCTGTCTGTTTGGTTTTCTGTTGGGTACGGTATCTCCAATCTGTACTTCCTGCTCTGCATGTGTTGAGAAATGATTCTAGAAGTTGGTAACAGGCAAAGAGCACAGCGGGGATGCCTGGCTTACAGCACTCAAGATCGCTTGTGCATAACCTAATTAGCCCAATGGCCGGTGGTGTGGCTATTTACTCTGTATAAATTTGTCCCTGTCAGCAGCCGCTTGTTCTTGTGTTTAAGTGAGTTTATTTTTACGCGGCATTTCAAAATCAGTGACTTAGTTCAGTTTTACTCCGCTTAGCAATGTTCCAGCAATATCACTACGAAGGACACCTGAAATGGGCTTGTGGGGATTCGAATTCGGGTCTTCATTGTTACGAGCAAACGCTTTGGAACCAAGGCCACCCCACAGCCCCTAGCTTGTTCTCCGTTCGAATGTTAGAATCATCGGAATTGCCTTCTTTTTGTATACACTGTCACTCATGACTGCACACAGTCGTTGAGAACTGTCGCATCGGATGTGCCTAGTTTAGGTCAGCTAATGAGATGACATAGATATGTGCTGAGAAAACCAAATAAAGTAACATAGGGAAATTCAAGCGTTCCTTAATATTTTCCTGTTTTCATCGTCAACTTTCAAATGCGCCGTGGGAGGAAATCTGGGAATAAATACAGAAGCACTGCCATGAAGTGGCGTTCCCTAATTTGTTTCCCTCAGTATACATCTAAACGCTGCGAAATAAACCTTCTTACATACGTCATATCATGATGCCAGACGATTGTTAGCGATACAGCTTCCTTAGGCGGAGATTGGTAGTTACCGTGGCAGCGGGTATTACATTTTTCCGGCTACCACCTTCCTGGGAAGGTGGCACGGAAACTTGTTAAAGCGTCATTGACCAACGAAATTTAAGTAGTTTACATGCACGTGAGATAAAACCTAGTTATCTGGACACAGGGCACTCGTACGTCGACTCTTGAGAGAGATTTGAGTGACTCTTCTTTTTCAAAATAAGTTTATATTATCTATATTGTGTAGCCAATATTAATTATCGAACCTAACATTTGTTGCAGATTCCAGTCCGCACGTTAACCAGATCCTGGTGGGGTGACCGCAATCAGCTTACCTTTAGGGGACCTTCTCTGTGTATTGACAAAATAAACATGTTGACCATGGGAAAATGTTTGAATGCATGAACTGTAACCTTTAGGATCATTGGTTCACAAAAACATTAGCTCAGTGGACGGTGGTGTAATGATTCGATGTAAAGAATCTCCTCCTGATCCGAAATCACGGACTGAATGTTTCAAACCAAGCCCCAGTGTCACCAGCCCTAGTAATAGTAAAGACTGACACATCCAATTATTGCGCAGTATACGAGCCTACACTAATATCCATACACATTCTTCTTTATATGTGTATGGATATCAGTGTAGGCTTGTTGGACCCAGGACGTATTATTTTCAGCAATATAAGCCCCTTTGAGTGAGTCTAAGCTTCTGGAGCATAGTATATATTTGAAAGTAATACTAAAAATTGCTTAAGATCGCCAGTTTCAAAGGTAGTATGTTTTATGTCAAACTGAGCGCGTTTTTGGACGTAGCAATATCGTAATACTATATAATATATTCACAGGCAAATGGTATTGTGATTAATTGAAGTTAGATGTGTGAATTAACAACCATTATTGTTTTATGATTAGACGTGTATATATTATTGCAAGAACAATATCCGCAATAAAGGATTGCAATGGTCCATTATATACTTTTCCGGTGCACACATGCTGAGAAACGGTCAAAATGAAAATCGCAGAGTCAATGGCCAAAGTTGTTCGATAGAAGACAGATCTGGGATCAGCCATCAGAGGAATCTGGACTCCTTCCACGTGCACTCTATCCCTATGTACACCACTGGTCGCAGACGTTGGTGACGTTGGCACACTGGCGATTGAATTATGGCGGTATCCTGTGGACCCCAGGACCTGTTCGGGCTGTCAGTGTGGCTGGTTCGAATCTTTGACGCAGATCCAACCAGTATCGCTGCGTGTTGTGGTTACAGGTTTCGGGGGACTTCGGCTCTGCAATGACGGCGTTTCGTTGATAAGGTCTCCACGGCCAATGTGCCTGTGTACGTTCATCTCCTATGTAATGCTGCGCTGGGGTGTTCCCATTTCAAGCATTCCAAGGGTACGAAACTTTCGACTTTCAGCTAGTCGTGGCATAGAGAAATGCAAGCAGATTCATCTAGATTTGTGTTTTTCGAACCCGTCGACGTCCAAAGCAATCAATGGTCTGGACGACAATGATTCTATATGTAGTGCTACGTTTTATTGAAAGAGCCTTTTTATACTCTTTTTCAGCGGATTGTTTGCAAGCACGAAAAATGCATGCAAACCAAAACCTACTGACAGGCCCCTTTTTGAGGTTAAGGAAATTAAAAGTATTCAAACGCGTTACTAAAATTTTCTTATTTATAGTAACAGATGTGTTCATCTCACTTATTTTTGTGTTGTATTATAGATAATTTGTTTGATGAATGACTGTCCGTTGTGGGCCGCAAAATGCCAACAAATATCCGAACCATGGCTTTTTAGTCGAATTGTATCTGTGAAAATTTCCTGCCAGTCGGCCGTTCTTCCAACAGAGCCACAAGTCAAATGGTGCTAGGTCGGGACTAAAAGGAGGATGAGGCACAAGGGTCATTCTATTCGCTGTCTATATACTCCGTAACAGTCTTTGCCCTCTGGGGGCTCGCATTGTCATGGTGGAGCAGGGCGCGACTTGCTTCTTTTCCGTAGCTTCACCCATCTTGGGGAGGTGAGTGCTGCAGTAGTAAGTGCCAGTTACAGTACTCTTCACAGGGAGGATATCAACAATTGCTGGCCCTTCACAGTTGAAACAAATGGAAAAGAGTCTTTTCCTGCTCTGAAATCTTAGCTTGGACACCACTGGACGCTGATTTTCCTTACCCATCCACATCATGTTTGAAGGCTTGTTGGGGATACCATAAAAGTAGAACCAAGTCCTGTCCCCAGTGACAATGTCAGTGAGCCACTTTGGTCCGTTTGGCTCAAACACACTTAATATAAAGAAAGCCTTGTGCAGTCTTCGTTGTTTCTGTTCAGGGGCCAGCACATGAGGTACCCAACAAGCACAAACCTTCCTTATCTTCAAATAGTCATGAAGGATTGAGTGAGAGGTGCCAAGTGATATGTCAAGTGATGAATTAGTTTTACTCATAGTTGAATGTGGATCTTCATCAATGCACTTCTGATTTTGGCCGATGTTCATAATGAAGTGAGGCCTTCCCACTGTTAACATCACTCAAACACATAGCAGTTGTCCTATCTACAGGACACATTCACCCAATCTACAGGATTTTGGTCACATCTTCAGAAAACTATAATCTCATGAAAACAAACAAGTGAAACCGTAGAAAAGATTTAGACGGTGAAAGCAATTTCTACTATCAGCACGATTAATTGTCTATCGAAACGGATTTCAACCATGATCATAACATCAGATCGTATTGCACCACACAACATACTGCATCTAATCGCGCTTTCAAAACGTGGTGGTCGGAATCAGTGATGGACAAGACAAACACCACGCTGTGTGTGTTGCCACGACATATGAAGCCCTGTTGGGTCCCATTGCTCATGACCTGACACGTATGTCTCGCGAGCAGACACGGGTTGATACGAGTAAATGCGAGTAGATACGAGTATTGCCATTTTTTCACGGACACTTACGATTTGTTACTTCTTGCCCTCATGTATGTATATGTTGGACATCTGCTTTGGATCCTAAAATGTTCTACCTCCTTCCTCCCTTTTGCGTGTTTGTTGTTATACATCCTCTCTTTCTGGACATCTATCTTCTGATGTATGGCTTGATAAGGTAATTCCTGAGTGCAAACACGTCATCGCCCAAGATCAAGAAAAGCACGCATAGGTGGTTACCAAGGCTTGCAGTCAGAGGCAATGGTGAGGGAAGTCCTACGATGGCTCTTTGATAGCAATGTGTTTGACACCCAGGGGCCCAGTGACTTGGGAAAATATTCTACATCTGCCCAAAATAGTTAGCTGTCCACGCTTCAAGGCCACAGGTAAGCTAAATACTTCATTTTTGTATGCTTGCACAGTTGCCTGGCACACTTCTGGAAGCATCTCTGAGATGGTGGACACTCCACACCTGAAGGCATCCACAAAGGTCTCCAGTTGTCTCCAGTGGTAAGGCGCCTCACCACCAGTTTCAGTCCAAGTGAAAGGGCTTGCCTGAAAATGATCACTTCTCTACTGATTGCTGGGGTCACCCCTAACAGTTCAGTGGAAAGCTGTAGTGTTAACCTTGTGCAGATTGGCAATGCTACTGGATCCTTCAGCCATAATAGGTGTGTAGGAGGCTGGAGAACCGACCAAACTGTTGTTCCCCCTCATCTGTGACCCATGGTTGCAAGTCCCAGCCGTGATATTGCTGGACTATTGTTAAAAGCGGCTTAAAACTTAACTCACTCATTCACATTTTGACGTCATGACGTCAAAGGGCGGTGCTGTACCCTATAGCTAGTGATTATTTTAAAGCGCCCGTACGCCGAAGATTCGGGGTCGATTGCCAGCATAGCCCCGATATTGCTGGAATATTGCCAGTGGCGTTAAAGTAAACTCTCACTCACTCTCTTTCACTCACGACGTTATAACGTTCTGACGTTACCCTTTGCCCAGACTTAACCCTTTGCAGGCATGGCGACCTTTGGGGACTTTAGCAGCTCGTCACGGTCAAGAAAGGTCACTGCTACTTCTTCCGCACATACTCAATTTTGCTAGTGGAAAGGATAAAGAGGCCGTGTCTTCAGGGATTGCAGTGAAGGAGAGAAGCAGCGGTGAGATCATAAAAACGTTCATTCATTCAATCATTTATTCATTCGTGAGTGAATGAGAGTGAGTTTAGTTTTACCCCGCACTCAGCAATATCCAAGCTATATGGCGGCGGTCTGTAAATTATCGAGTCTGGACCAGACAATCCAGTGCTCAACAGCATAGCCATCGATCTGCGCAATAGGGAACTGATGACATGTGTCAACCAGGTCAGCGAGCCTAAACACCCGATCCCGTCAGTCGCCTCTTACGACAAGCATAGTCACCTTTTATGGCAATCATGGGTTGCTGAAGGCCTATTCTACCCCGGGACCTTCACGGGTCTTATTCATTCGTGTCTGATACACGTAGAAAATACTTTCATCTAGATGAAACCTAAAGATACGTATGTAGCGTAGTAAACTACTTAGAAGGTGATATCTGGTCTTGAATTGTTGACTTGGTGGCTTATTTTCTCGAGAATTTGACAGTAGTTGAAGGTCCGCTTTTAAATTTTCTCTGTCAAAATAAACGATTCAATCTGACTGTCTTTCAACCCAGATGTGGCCATACTGAGCCTTCATGAGAACATTCAATAAAGTAGTTTCTCATTTAGATATACCTCGACTTTGTGAAATGAGTGTATTTGAGATTTTGTGTATCTTTACTTTGACTTTGTGAACATACCGAAAAAAAGGAAAAATGAACAAACTACTTGTTGCCGATCACTTACTTAAATCATACATATATTTGGTTAGCCACATCCAGCAAGGATAGTAAATTCACCTCACAACCTCAGTGACGACTGTAACATCCTATATGGAGATCGTCCTATCTTCCACGTTGATTCCGAAAAAAGTGAAAAAAAATCGCATAGGTTATCTGAGAATATTGTACTACCGATGCAGTCAAATATATGTGTTTGTCACTCTCTAGATTTCCATGCCATGGCCGCGGAATTAATGATCCGCCATGATATGTATCCTTTTGGGACATCTCCCTGTTACATTATCTCCAGATTTTACATGGCATGAAAGATTTTTCAGGGATCTTCCTTTCTCGGACTGTGGATCTCTTAACAAATTACTTAAAGTCTAGATATCCTAACCATGACAGGGTTTTATCCGTTCAGAGGTCCCCCTTCCCACACCACATGAAATGCCAATTTAGAACTTTCCCGAACTCATCATTTATCATATATATTTGGGCCTTTCAGGCAAGACGCATTATCTTGGATTTGGTACCACACCGTATATAGGGAGAAACCAGTGGCACATCATCTTATAACACGTTGTAAAACTAAAAGCGACAAGAACATGAACATGGTTAGTCGTCCAGTTGTATGAAAGTTTCATTCTTGTTTTAGAACGAATGTTTGCTTGTGCTAAAGTAGGTTCATTTACATTTTACAGCAAAATTAGTTCTTCCCTGTAGTTGTACTGTGTCCAACTCTGCGTCCCTGCAATTGTAGTATATGCAGTAATAACATTCGTCCCCATCATATTTGTCAAGACACCATGTAAAAATCAGACAATCCAGCGATCGAGGCAAATAGGTTATTTTTAATCCTTTATATCGGTTTATCCGTGTGTTTGCTTCTTTGTTAGTTAGTTTGTTGTTCAACGCCGCACTTAGCAACATCCCAGCTGTATGGTGGCAGTTTGTGAGTTATCGAGTCTGGACTAAAGAGAGCTACACAATTGGGACACGATGATATGTGCCAACCAAGTCAGCCAGGCTGGCCACCAGTTCCCGTTGAGGCACATTGAGATGCCGTGACATTCATTAGCCAAATCAGCAAGTGTGGACATCCGATCTTGAGAACGGCATGTTTAGTTGAAAAGCCTTCACACCCATTGCGCCCATTTGGGGAATCTAACCCGGATCTTCAGCGTGATGAAGGGACTCTTTCACTACTGGGCTACCCCATCGCTCTGATAGAATTGAATGTTCGCAGATATATCGGAGGCTCGCATCTTCATCCGACCTTCCGACCAGAACGTGCACGTCATCGTTGACTACGCTAGTTTACGAGAAGTTTACCCTGTCTGGTTTCCCTGGCGACGCCAACAAGAGAATCGACACCTACAGAATAGGCAAACTTACGATCAGGTAATTGTGACAGAAATGTCTGAAACCTGAACATAATTTTATATCCTCGTCAACATGCAAAAGCCTATGCATTTGTGTCACTGTTGAGCGACAAAACGACATCGAAGCAATGAGACAAATGGTCAAAATGTGGAATTATCGCGTCGTTATCATTTTGTAAATAACAGTGATATTATTCGAAGTGCCACAATTCAACCAATATTATCAAAATGGTGGAACATCATATGTGCACATATTACCTTTGCCTAGCAACCATTGTTTCTGTGTTACGTCGTCTGGGACGTCGTTAAACAAATGGATGAGACGTCAATAAAAAGAACCGTCACACTTCCTTACCGCGATTTACTGCAGGAATATATATGATCAAAATAGATCATGGGCGGATCCTGGACTTTTCAAAAAGGGAGTTGGGGGTTGGAACCCCCTGAACACCCCTAAACCCCATCCAACCACCCCATGGCTCCGCCAGTGTAAAACATTAACTTCAATGTGGTCCTTATTCGTTATAAAAACGTGTCACGTGCACATGCCACTCCCATCACAATGACTGAGGAATGCTCGTATGATCCTACTGGGATAGACAGCGGGTCAGCTTATCCCGGAGGCCGACTTTTGTCCGTGTTTCCATTTACCAATTCGGTCCAAAGACAGATCGGTGCTGATATATCTTCAGTATTGCTGACTGCGATACAACACTACATTCACTTTGGTAATTGGCGAAACCTCTTTTTTGTTTGCTCAAGGGAGGTTACTCTAACTACAGAGGACCCAAATTCGAAACTAGTTACAAACAACAGTGAAACTTTGTCGATAATACACTAGGGTTGGGTAGGAAAAAAATGGAATCGAGTACTCGCTTGTACGTACATGTATCGGAATCGAGTACCCGGAAATGGATGAAATACAGCGTTTCTGTCAACTGTCTGAATATTCAATCAAACGTAGACAGATAATTAAAAAATACTTGAAAGGATGCCAATTAGACATTTAAACATATACAGTCTTGGGCTATTTAATCCACGCCTGTTCCACCAATATAAAAACAGAGTAACACTATTACTTACATTCCTCGTTAATAATAACTTCATCAATCGGACGATAATATAAATATGTGCTATGTCAGTTATGAAAAAGTTATTCCAAAAGATTCCAGCTGTACCCGACCCGGTTTCTAGTACACGAGTACCAAAATATACATTCATATAAACAATCTAAGTGTTACTTATTGATACAAAATGGATGAAGTACTCACTACAAGTGAAATAACAGCAACAAAAACTGTTATTAACATTCATGAACATTCCGTTTTGAAACGGTTCATACAATATCTGTGAAGTCATTGGTTGAGATTTTGACCTTTGGTTTCATAGATAGGGGTCATTTGCTAATCACCGAGATTCTACTTGGATATTCATGCGGCAATATTATCGTGTTGGACTTTGCGTCAGCTTTACGTGCGTGAAGTCTTGGCAGCTTCAGTGTAAAATATGACTGCATAACAAATTCACTGTTTCTAGGGCACATTGATTTTTCAAAAGCGACAAAGGCGGTAGTGTTTTTTAAATTTTTGATAGAAAAAAACGTGGAGAGGGAGGAATACTTTTTTATTTTTTTTCTCTCAGAAATACAGCTTGGGAAGTTTCGCACGTGTTAATGAGTTGTAGATTCAGTCACATTCGTTCTTTCAGACACTCAGTCCTATAGTAGACAAATGGATGATCGGGACGCCGCCAAGTCAAAATGTTTTCAAAGAAAGGCAATGCAAAATTGTTACGCGCACAAATAAAGGTGACGCGCCGATGCCCAAGAAACATTTCACTTTTTTATTTAGCCTTATAATGATACACAGACGGCAGATTCTCTGTTTTAAAATTAGATGAAATAAAATTTCCATAAAGTTGTATTTTGTATCAATGACGAAATGAGTTTGATTTCACTGAAATAAAAAAATGAATTAGGAAAAGTGTTTTACATAAACTGACGAGCAAAAGAAAGTACACAGATTGTGTGTCTTCCAATAAGATATAAATGACAAACCTTTTGATGAATCAATAACCACAATGTTCAGATGTTTTGGGTTGCATTTAGACAAAAGAAACATGATGGTTGCGTTCTATACAATCAATGTTCTTCAATAATTTTACTTGTTAGAACACATATTTGGGATTGCAGCAACAATTACACCTGTGTGCTTTCTTTTGGACGTCAGTTTCTTTATAAAACAAAGTATTCAGGATGTCAACTTGTTCCTTATTGTATGCAAAACGTTCCTGGGCTTCTCCTTGTCCCTTCGTCAGAGACATTCACCAGACGAAGGGTAAGAAAAAAAACGTAGAAACGTTGAGCATACAGTAGAGAAGAAGTTGACTCCATAACATTTTGTCTTATCCCTGAACACCAACTTCTATATGACCCTCAAGAAACTCATAACGCTGTCGTGGGCCTTGCACGTGTTTGGGTCTGTTTGGTTTGAATAAATACAATCTTTCGCATGTGTTCGTTTTTTTTCTCACCTTGAATTTTTTTCGATTGTAAATTTGTAAGGATAAGAACAGCATATTTCATATTTATTCAGTCTAATTTCAAACGTGAGCGAACTAGAAAATAGGAAAACAGGAATAGTTTATTATGAAAAGATGGCCCAAATTATGTCAATTTTGATGACTACAGACTTGTTGGTGAGGTCGGTTTTCATTCTTTTCGCATATCTACAGTTAGCACACATTTTTAAATGCTAAGATTTGTAGTTTTAATCTGTTTGTAAAAATGTGTGGCAACTCATAAAAATCTATACAGAGAAAACGATAAGTGGGCTCACATTTCTGTTTTCACTCACATTTATGTTTTCACTTTAATGTGTACAGTTTGTTTATTGATATCCTGTCATATCAACACTTTATATCTTCAAACAGCGTAAGTAAACTGCACAACTACCCTGATAGGCGACATGTTTTTTTGTAATGATCATGGTATTCGAAACGCAACATTTTTTTTAATGGTCATAGTATTCAATACGCGACGTGTTTTTTGTAATGGTCGTAGTATTCGATACGCAACATCTTGAAGTACAACATCTAGCTCTTCCTTCCAGGCTTTAGAAGATCAGGCTGTCTACTTCAAAGCAGCGGGAGTTCCTGTTTCAGGAATAGGCATACAGAGTCACGTCCATCACCCTATAGACCTGGCGGCGATCTGGCTAACGTCAGCGTTGTACCGACTTTTGTACTTACCTCACGTGACAAAACCCCAGAAAATAATGATAAGTAATGAAAACAAATTTATACGCAAAATGTGATCTAAGATTTGTGGTATTTTAAAGAGAACGTGGAGTTTTTCAAAGAATAAATGTCCCTCTCCTCCACCTTATGCCAAGTGAGGTCATAGTTTACGTCAACTGATGAAATGAAATATGTGTTTGAATGCGACGCCAAAAATATTCTCCCGGACTCACTGACCAAAAGCTGTGCTGCTGCCTTTTTCTGGAGGAGCTAATCTCAATGAGTATGACATATGATGCACAGCGTCTATTTACTGAAACAATCTGAGAATTCATTAGTCAGAGAGTGCGGTAGGAAAGCTTCGTGCTGAGTGGTTCGCTCGTCGTGTCGAAGATCCGGTTTCGATTCCACATATGTGTACACTTTGTGAAGTTGATTTCTGGTGTCCCCGTGATATTTCTAGAATATTCCTATCGCGACCTAAAACAGAATTCACTCACTCAAAACACAACGATTTCCAGTGGGCTTTGTCATGACTGCTGTTACTTCTTGGGTTTGCTTACTTGTTCCGTCATCAGTGAAGACATACGACCGGTCAACTCTGAGAAAAAACATTAGGGACTCTTTATTTCCGAAATAACCGTGGAATTTATATTATGAAGCAAGTGTTTATAGCGCAATGTTTCGTTTGTTGTAGATGTCAACCCGTACGTCGACCAGATTCTGGTGGGATGACCTCAGCCAACCATGCATTCATGGCAGTTGTACATTTCTCCGTGTTTTGATGAAATAAACATGCTTACGAAAGGAGAATGTCAGTTTTGGAATCCAGTTTTCAGCTTTAACTTTTAAAGTGAAATTAGTTTAGTTGACTGTGATGTAATTCGACACTTGTTTGTTTTGGGGGTATTTTTGTTTTGTTGTTGGTGATTGTTGTTTTTTATAT